>NC_066582.1:44215545-45415545 GCF_024323335.1 Lathyrus oleraceus
GTACGGATCTGCAATTTGTTACGTGAGTGTGTGTAAGAAAGCATAGCTTGTTTGAAAGACGACAGGAAAAATAAAGAGCGCAACATTTGAATGCGAAAATGTCCATTGATTTATTGAATATGAAAATATGCTTATGAAATGACAAAACCCTTAACAAATTAGCTATTGTGCCCCGGGTATAGACACAATGCTTCAAGAAGTTCAATTAGAATTTGCAATGCTAAATAGACAATAACAATTACTCCTGACTAAAGGAGATCGGGATAGTGTCTTCAGCCTTCCAATTATTGAGTCCGTCACCAATCGTTGGGAAGATCCAGCTATCTAGGTCGCAATCACTGTCAGCCTCTTCTATAGCATTGATTTGATCTTTGACCATCTTTTCAGAGCTAAATCCCAGACCAGATTTATCAGACTTGTAGGGTATGTTGATCAGTCGACCCCAGCCAGTACAGCCGCCATCTTCAACTACAGCTTGAGCATCTTTCAGAGAAATCATAGCAGGAGGAGCACGACCAACCTTGGGCATACAGGGAGTTGGCTTAAGGACAGGATCGGGCGGGGAAACCACTTCAAATGACTGAGTTGGAGTCTCGAAGAACTCACCATCCATTTCGACGTACCTGAAGGTATGCACACTACTGACAATGTATTCTTCTTCCCCCCACACAGTGACGATCTTACCCTCTATTGGATACCTCAGCTTTTGATGGAGGGACGAAGCCACGGCACCTGCCTCATGAATCCAAGGGCGCCCCAGTAGGCAGGAGTAGGCAAGTCGAATGTTCATTACATAAAAGGTAGTGTTGAAAACTTGAGGTCCTATCTTGATAGGGAGAACAACTTCACCGTGGACAACACTCTTTGCACCATCGTAAGCCCGCACCACAATGTCACTAGGCTTCAGTTCAACGCTCTTGCAGTCAAGTTTCTCGAGCACGGTTTTTGGTAACACATTCAAAGAAGAGCCATTATCGATCAGCACATGAGACAGGGTGATCCCTTTACACTCAATGGAGATATGCAGGGCCTTATTATGGTTCTTTCCCGCTGGTGTCAGATCAGCGTCGGAAAATCCTAGGCCATTGTCAACAGCCAAGTGAGCCACATAATGTTCGAACTGATCGACAGATGTTTCCTGAGGCACATGAGCAGTCTTCAAGAATTTTATCAACGCATTGGCATGAGATTCAGAAGATAACAGCAATGATAGCATTGAGATCTTAGATGGGGTATGCCCCAACTGCTCTACAACATCAAAATCGCTCTTACGGATGATTTTCAACACTTCTTCCATTTCTCGTTTGGCAACGTCTTTAGTAGTATCTTCGACCGGTGTCTCTGACTGAGAAGGATTGACTGGTTCCTTTCCTCGAGTCTCAGAAGCTGGGGGTGAGATCTCTGGAGAGAAGATCCTTCCGCTTCGAGTAATTTTACTAGTCCCAACGATGTCATTAGGATTAGCAGAATCACCAACTTGCTTTACGCCATGGATATAAACCTCACCTCCATAATGCCACGGAATGGCCTTGCTTGAGGAGTACGGTATTGGGCCAGGTGCAGTAATGGTCAGGGGAACTACCTTGGGCTCAGCAATGATCTTCACAGGTACCCTGGGAGCGGTAATCTTAACCGGAGCTTTGGACCTTGCAATCATAGATATTTCTTCAATAGGGTTTTCCGTTTTAGAAACCCTTTCAAAGAGAATTGTACGGTCGTCCATCAACCGTTGAATGCCATTTTTCAATTTCAAACAGTCCTCGGGCCAAAGTGTGCAGAGATTGCAATCTTCAGTACAACCTGGAAATAAACCAGCTTGCAATAAATTCCGCTTTATGATCGGGAGAGGAGATGTTAAGTCCGCTACAGTAGTGATGAGAGAATCGTCATTGAGAGCATTAACAGCCTTGTCATGATTAGGCATAGGTGCATTGATGACATTAGGAGTCTCCGGAGGCTCGAACTCAATTTCCCCAGCATCGATCATGTCCTGAATCTTATTCTTCAACAGCCAACAATCATTTGTATCATGCCCGGGGCTATCGGAGTGATATGCACACCTGGCATTGGGATTGTAACGAGGCGAAGCAGTGTTGACATTTGCAGGAGGACCTCTGAGAGTGATTAGGTTTACCTTTAGCATACTTTGCAGTGCTTGTGCTAAAGTCATATTGAGCTTGGTAAACTGCCTTCTTGGTCTGTCTTGTCTTTGCTGGAAGTTTTGAGCTGGCGGGGCTGCGATCGTTACTGCTCCAATGGCATGGTCACCGATTTTCTTATTATGATTCTTTTGACCATACACAGCATTCGATTCGTTCTTCCCATGGTAGGACTTTTTACTGCTTGTAGAAGTAGCTGCCTGTAGCTTTCCACTTCGAATGCCGCTCTCCACCCGTTCACCTGTCAGTATAAGTTCAGTGAAACCTGATGAAGAACTCCCCAGTAGGTGGCTGTAGAATGGGCCAGTCAGGGTACCCATGAACAAGTCTACTAATTCTCGGTCAGTCATAGGGGGTTTGACCCTGCCGGCCAAATCTCTCCATTTCTGGGCATACTCTTTGAAACTTTCTTTAGATCCCATAGCCATATTCTGCAACTGCAGCCGAGTAGATGCTAATTCAGAATTGTACTGGTACTGCTTGTAGAAAGCCGTTGCTAAATCAGTCCAGGTGCGGATGTCAGAGCTCTCGAGCTGATAATACCATTCCAACTGAGTGCCAGACAGACTTTCTTGGAAGAAATGGATCCACAGTTTCTTGTCAGTGGTATACGGCTGAATCTTTCTCACATAAGCCCTTAGATGCATCTGAGGACAAGACGCACCATCGTACTTAGTGAAAGTGGGGATTTTGAATTTGCGAGGAATGGTCACATCGGAGACCAGACCCAAACTTTCGAAATCTAGACCAGGCGCCTTCTGACTCTCCATGGCTAGCATGCGTTCTTCCAGCAATTTGTATTTGTCATCTCTTGGAGAGTACTGCTCATTCTCATACTCTTCATCATCATCCTCAGGGTTAGAGAAACCAGCATTCTCCTCCTCTGAATCATCCTCCGCCTCCTCTTCTGGACCATTCGGGATTCCAAATTTGATTCCCGTAGCCTGTCCTTTACGCCTTCTTCCCGGGTTAATGAAACTCACAGCTTTCTTGTCCTTCTTCTTTTCGGCCAAAAGAGCCTTCAGTTCCTCCTGCCCCTTGGATAAGCTTAGCATCATCTCCTTGAATTGAGCATTCTGAGTCTGGAGATCTTTGACAGTTTGTTCGAGATCCATTTTTCTGTTTAAGAGGCAGACCGTGAGAATATGGTCCTTTGGGATACCTGTTATGCAATGTTATGTTATGCGATGCAATGCATGAAATGTTTTCAAGGACTTTTGGAATTTAACTCTGCATAAATCCCCAACAAGAGGGAAATGTTTTATTGCTACTTTTTTTGATCAATGTTCATTACAAAAGGAATAATAGTAAAAATACAATGAGAGCTCAAGTCTCCCAGGGGCGACTTCTTTTCGGGCGAAGATATGCATTGAGTCTTCGTTCCTCATTAAGCTGACTGGTGAGATCTAACACTTTCTTCCTTTCTACATTGAACTGAGCTTCGAAAGTATCTCTCTCTTCTCTCAACTGGGTCCAGGATCTTTTCAATTCCTCAACGTCAGTAGGCATATCTGGATAAGGAATGATCTGGGAAGTAGTTCCTTCGGCCTCTGATTCAACAATCAATGGTCCGACTGCAAGATATGGCATGACAAGTTTGCGAGCTCTGGCGCGTACCCATCTGAGATAAGGCTCCATAGGAATAGAATTTTTCTTTCCTAAAGTGCTTCTTTTCACCATGCCCCAAGCTCGTACAAACCTTTGGCGGAGACCTTGAGCGTCATTGTCATAGTCAAACACTATACCTTGAATAATCATTTCATGTGGACCATCTCTTCGAGCATGCCCAAACTGACGTAGGGCTAAGGCAGGATTATAAGTAATACCTCCTCTTATCCCCATGAGTGGTACATTAGGGAATTCTCCACAACGGTCGATGATGATAACATTTTCTCTGAGGTTAGAACACCACCGGATGTCTGAATGGGAGAGTGCCATTATCCTTTGAGACCATTTCAGATTTTGATCATTCTTCAAGACTGATTGAGGGAGGTGCGAAATAAACCACCTAGACAACAAAGGTACGCAGCACATGAGAGTCCCTTGCTTCTTCATAGTACGAGTGTGAAGGGAATGCAAGACATCTCCAAGCAAGGTAGGCACAGGGTTATGAGTGAGGAATATCTTAATAGCATTCACATCTATGAACTGGTCCGGATTAGGGAATAGCACCAAACCATAGATTAGCAATGCTAGAACATCTTCAAAAGCATGGACATTCATAACTTTTAGGAATTCTCGGGCCTTACTTATCAGAAATTTGGCAAGTAAACCTTTAATTCCACTTCTGGTTACCCAATTAGTTTCAATGTCGGACTTTGTCATGTGTAAAGCTGCGGCAACTTCTTCGGCCTTTGGCATCTTTTCTAAACCGCTGAAGGGTACTTGATCGAGGATAGGTATCCCAAGCAGCTTGGAAAACTCTTCCAATGTGGGTACCAACTGATAATCTGGGAAAGTGAAGCAATGATGCTTAGGATCGAAGAACTGGAATAGGACTCTCATCATATCTTCTTTGAAACCAGTGGTAACTAAGTTGAGAAGATGACCATGTTTCTTGTTGAACTGAGCATGATCGGGGAGTTCTGACACCAAATCCTTGAGTTGAGGGGAGATTGCTACAAGATTGATCTGGATAGTCTTCCTGGAAGCCATAACCTGTTCAACAGAGCAAAGCTAAATCCCTAAGTCCTTGAAATGGTTAGTATGATGATGTTATGATGTTATGATGTTATGCAAGCACAAGCATGTCACACAACAATTATTCCTAGGTTTTAGGGCTTGCATGAGTTCCACAGGTGAATACCCTCCCCACTGAAGTTTGGTTGGTTCAACCTGTCCTAGAATAGTAACCGGGTTCTAGAAGGATCTCAAATCATTGACCTTTCTTTAAGTCCACTTCAGTGCAACACCAAGTGGTTGACCGAAGCTTCCCTAAAGTCCAATCTCAAAGAGTGTAGTATCGAGTATCAACCCACCTCAGTCGGAACCGAAGCCAGTTATCTCACTACTTTCTAATGGCTAGGATGAGTCAATTAGGGTTCTAAAGGTCTGGTTAATGCTTTAATGACACCACGCGGAAGCCAAATTTTTCCTCAGGTAACGTGAGGAACATCAGGACAACCAAAGTATCACATTAACCGTAGCCATCATTTTAACCATTCCAGTATACGCCGGATAGTCGCGATGATCTATTGCTACTTACCTAAGGTACACTAGATCCGGGTGTAGGATCTTTCACTCAAACAATCCCTTAAAGAAAAAGGAACAATTTAAAACATAAATGACTTTTTAAGGTGGACCTCTCTTTATGGTCCCCAGCAGAGTCGCCAGTTCTGTCATACGGTGAACTGGACCTTATTGGATTTGTAATCGCAATGTCGCGGTTAGCAAGAGTCGCCACCGACTTTTCTTTTATCCCATAAGGAAAGGCGGAAAAGAACAGGAAAGACCTTAATTTAGATTTCTTAGGTTCGGGAGGTACTTTATACAAAGGGAAGGTATTAGCACCCTTTGTATCCATGGTTATCCATGGGCTCTTAATTGCTCAATCATTTATGTTTTTCCTTGTTTCAAAAAAGTGGTTGAGAAATGTATGAAAAATGTTTTGAAAACGAGAATTTAACTTTGCAATGATTCTTGCATGAATGTATACAAAGTGGTTATCTCGTATAGTTTTTTTGAAAGTAGTTTAGAAAAATATAACTCGGCAATGATCCTAGTACGGATGTATGCTAAGTGGTGATTTTCTAAAAAAGATGTTTGAAAGGTGTGAGGTGTGAAAAGTATTTTTTATTATGAATGAGCAATTAAGGTTATACCTGTCCGAGGTCTTTCCGGGCATTTCCTATCCTTATGAGGGTAAAACTGTCCTTACTATTGAGAAGTAAGTAGTTTTATCCTGGGGATGTAGAAGGGTCATCGTAGGGTCATCGATAGGTCATTGAAGGCAACAGTTGTGAGGATACCTTAACATTCGAAGGGACTATCATCATTTAACCGTAGGCTACACCGAAGGGTCATCGAGGGACAAAATCGTATTTTCGAAGGCAACATCCGAGGGACTATGATTTATTTTATGATGATTTAATCGAAGGGCCATTGCTAAGTGTATCCCCACATTCGCGGGACATGACCGTAATATCGACATTGTGGGGTAATAAAGAGAGGTCCGATATCATTTATTTAAAGTCCATGTTTTAAGTTCATTAGGTAATTATGGTGATACCGCATTAAATCGATACATCAAAATCAACACATTAAGGATCACTACATTAAAATTAATTAGGCAATCAATATGAATCTTCACGTTAAAGTGAAACAATTTAGAATCCATCTCCATGAAAGCTTCCCATGCATAAAGCGGAGTACCTAGCCGGCTATTTCTTCGGAAGTATGCTAGCCTTTACACCATGAACACACGGATTAAAGCATCGAGATAAAATATAATGGGAAATTGCACCATAAGATAAATATAACAGCCAGGAATTTAAGCCAAATAATGCAGGATTATCATCAGGTAAACATGAAATGGGCAGCAAAAGGGCGAAGCAGCCCCTGGCCTGGTCGCCTCTGCTTCGCCTAGCGAAGGCTCAGCGAAGGCTCGCTGCGGGCTCGCCTAGCGAGGAGCTAGCGAGCGGCCACGGGTTTGAAATTTGAGAACATTAGGACCTCAACCTGCAGCATGGCTTATGGCATCCAACACATAATTATATGGTTCAGTTTCACAATATTCAAGCACATTTAAATTCTCATGCAAAACTCCAAAATATTTATGAATTCAATTATAATATCCTCCCCAAATTAAGAACATGAAGTGGTACCATATGCCAAATGAGAGTACAAAACGATATCTCATGCAAATTAAGACACTAAAGTGGTACCACATGCAAAATAAGGACACAAAGTGATAATCATATGCCAATTAGAAACTAAAGCGATAATAGTGATGCAAACCTGTTTGCAAATCGAGTTGCAACCTTGAATTGGCGAGCCGGATTGAGTTGGGCGGCGGTAGCTTCGGAGCGGGTAAGCGGCCTTCAGGGTTTCCGCCTTCTGAACTCTTTGGACCAGCAGGGTTTCGGTGCTAGGGTTTTCTCGGGATCTCTGTGGGAGTGTCTCCGGGTGAGTGAGTCCGTCTCTGTGTGTTCTTTTTCGTGGCAGTGGAGCATGTATTTATAGTAGTGGTAATGGTGACCTAATGGGCTTAAAATGAGGTCCAAAGATTCAAATTCTCGCAAGCTTCGCTAGGCGAAGGAATTGCTCGCCTAGCGAGCAAACTAGGTCTGGGCTTTTTCCTGGGTCCAACTCTTCGCTGGGCGAGTGGCATGAGGCAATGTTCGCTAGGCGAAGGAGCTGCTCGCCTAGCGAGCCAGTTATTTTGGGCCGCCTGTGGATTGGGCCTGTTGTGAGTGGGCTTTTGTCCATTTGATATCAGTGCCTTGCAGAACAAGTCAGAGGGTCTTGGAAAATGCTTTGTAATATCAACGGGCAAATTTTGGGGTATGACAGACTCCATCACTCAATGAATCATAGAGGCTTGCTAATATCATCTCACTTAGGCAAACATCATGTCCAACATGTAGTTGATTCGCCAGGGTGAGGTATTTTTTGGCCACTCGCAGAGACTTCAAGCAGAATACAAAATGAGACAGCCATAGAGCTAAGAAAGCTATGTGCTCCACAGTAGAGACGATGTTAGTGTATTTGTCATGATAATGTGCGATGTGAGTCGAATATGCTGCTCAAGAGGTTGAAAAGGCTATGGTATCTTCAGAATCAATCTCGGGGTCGTACGTGTGTCCAGTGGGTTTTAGCCCTGTGATAGCGGCTAAGTCGAAAAGTGTTGGTGTAGCCATACCGCATGGGAGGTGGAAAGTATAATGTGTACTATCCCAAAAGTACAATGAAGACACCAACATGGATGCATTATACTCCAATTCTATCTTCAACAACATGATCAGGTCATAAATTCCCATATCTTTCCAATTTTGGGATTTGGTTTTATCTATTTCCTTTAACCATTCCAAGTAATCTATTAGGTCCTTGAATGAAGGGGTAGCGCGAAAAAACCTAAATCTGTTGTCCAAAAACCTCAAATATATGGGTTCACTAGTGTTTAGGTTTTCAGCAGTGAATATTCCAACCCTAGGTTTTTTCGCTTGCCCTATGGGATTGCATTTATGATAAGAGGGGAAATACTCTCTAAGCTTGATAAAGTCAGTGTCTAAATCAGTTAAAGGCCTAGATAATGCATGTGTTTTGCCAGAAACAGAAATAGGGATAAGTACCTGGGAAGCGTAGATCCTGCATTGTTCCTCAGTTTTGGGTTCTGGGATATGTTGTTGATTACCCACCGTTACTGGATTAGGCAATGTAGTGAAAGAAGGAAGCTCTGAAATCTTCTTGGGAGCTTTTGATTTGACACCTGTGATCTTGATACCTATGCTCACTTCTTTAGGGGCTTTGCTTGAGGTTGTCATTTCTGTTGAAAGTTGGAAGAGGGAAAGATAATCTGGGTTTTGGTTGAAGATTGTTTGAAGATGAATAGCTAGAGCATTTGAAAGTTCAGGAAGCGTAAAATGTGAAATTAGTAAGTTCGTAGTTTTTATAAGCAAGTTTGGGAGAGGAAACACTTCAAATCAACATTGATGGTTGACAAGTTAGTGGGACATGTGCATTCCTTGGATAACATGATGGAGAGGTGATAATTAATGTCTGAACCCACGATTTCCTAGAGTCTAGGAAACGTGATGATGGAAAAGATTCGGTTGTGGGATGAGGAAACGTGGTTAGGAAAAAAGTAATGATGACTCTGACGTCACCAGACAGCTGGAAAAAACTGAAGATTTTTATAACATTGGAACATTTGGCAAAATGTCAAAGTTGTTCAAGGCGTCGAAGCATGTTCTTAAAAAATGTATTTTTCTCCTATATGTCGAAAATAACATTTTTGGGGGGCAATTTGTTAGCTCATAATTTTGATGCCCACTTTAGAATTACCAAAATGGAAATCCCATGTGAAGATGTTTCGACCAATGAAGATGTTTCGACCGAATATGGTATTAGGGAGATCCAGTCGAAAGTCCCAAGGTGACAAGGGCTAGCATGCAGTTAGGACTTAGAATTATTTCTTTAAATGTTTTGAAGATGGTTCCAACTGGAGATTTGAAATTCAAATAAAGGAGGGAACTTTGCTCTTATCTGAAACTGCTGAAGGTACACGTGGAGCATAATGAATAGTTGCATCCATGCAGAGCGCCATGTGTCTCAACGTGATTGAAGGGCCGTTAGAAATGGTTATTTTGATTTAGTATAAATAGAGGGTCTTAGCGTTAGGATCAGTGTGTGTCAAAGTGTGTACAAAGTCTGTAAAATTTACCAAGTACCCGTGTGAAGAGGAACCGTAAACTAAGAAATGTAAGTTTGTTTACACCATTGTCAGTTATTTTGAAGCAATACAGTTTGTCTTTACTTTTCCAGAAATACTTCTTCATTTCAAACCTTCTTAATACTTCTTTATTTCAAGCATTGTTCTTTGCTGTTAGTTATCATCATTTCTTTTGCAATCTTTCTCTTTAATTCGTATTAGTCTTTTACTGTCCAAGTTTTTAATCATCATTACCACAAACACTTTCAAAGTGTTCATATTTACTAGAATTTACTTTAAAACCATTAGCACATGTCATAGGATCAATCTGATCGATCCTGTAAGTAACCAAATTTAGTAATATGGAAGATCAGCGGTTGCTTACCAATTTTCACGGTAAACAAACAGTCACATGTACTGAGCATCAATATAAACATGAAACTTATTTGTAAATAGAGTACATTCTACTAGATGTAGCATGTATACCCTAGCGGCAACCTCATACATATGTGCCTCCACAAGCTCGTTGTACCTATTCTGAAGCCAAGACATTCAAATGTGAGCTCCCCTGTTAAAATCAAACTCCTATAGTACGGTCTTCTCAATAACTACCAAATATTGTACAACCACCATACATGCAATCTTCTGGCTAATAACAAGAGCGATGATGAATTTACCGTCGATGGCTAGATGGAAAAGGAGAAGATGCCATCTAGAGTGATAGTTGTAACACCCCAAATTTAATTAATTGATTTAATTGAATTATTTACAATTTGATTTAATTATGTTGTGTTTTAATTAAAAAGAATTGTGTGGCTATAGGGGTGTATTGGTATTGATAGGGTGTGTTGAGGAATATGTGCTCGGTAGCATGATTAGAAAATACTAGAATAATGGTATTTTTAATTAATATTATAATATAACCATTTATTTAATTTTTTAAATAACACAGAGTATGACACTTTGTGAAGGGAAATGAGAAAATAAAGATAGTAGAAAGAAGGGATAATAATAGTAGTATTTTTATTAAATAAAAGTAGATTCAGAAGTGAGTCGCTAATTTCAATGAGGAATTAGTGAAGCGTTGCTTATGGTGATAACAACGAATTTTAGTGTGCTATGGTCCAATGGTGTGAATTCAGAAGTGAGTAGCTGGTTCCATATGGGAATTGGTGAAGTGTTACCTATGATGATGGTAACGATTTGGTGTGCTTTGGTCATATGGTGGAGATTTAGGATCGAGATAGACTTGTATTGTCCATAATGAAGGAAGAATAACATAAAGTCACTATAAGCATATAAATTAACATACATCAATCGAAATTGTTAGAAGTGAATATTCATATATCATTTCGTACATCAAGAATATCAATCATTTGGAACATAAACAACATACAAAAGTAAACGATTACTTTCAAAGAGGGAAAATGGAACAATATTACCTCGCTTATGAATTGTTGAAGGATGCATTCATATGTTATTGAACTTCCAAGGAAAGTTAGAGCAAAAGTATATAAAGTGCATGCAATATATCATATTACGCAAGATTTGAGATATCAAGTATTCTCGATTCCCTTCGAATGTTGAAAAATGGGTCGGTCGCAAGAGGTTTTGTAAAGATATATGCAAGTTGATTTTGGATATCAACATGCTCAAATACGGCGTGTCCTTTCTCAACATGGTCACATAGGAAGTGGTGACAAATCTTAATATGCTTAGTGAGAGATTAACACTGAATTTTTGGTTAGATTAATAGCACTAGTATTGTCGCACATAATATGAATGCATTGTAGTTTAATATCAAAATCAAGTAGTTGTTGTTTGAGCCACAAAATTTGAGCATAACAACTATCGGCTGCTATGTATTCCACCTTGGCAGTTGACAAAGCAACATAAACCTATTTCTGGTTATGCCAACTTATTAAGGAGTTTGAAAACATATGAAAAGTTCAACTAGTACTCTTCCTATCCGATTTGTAAACCAGCAAAATCGGAATTGGTATAACCAACCAAATTACCATCGCCTCCCTTGGAATACCATAGCCCATACTTAGAAGTACCATAAAGATATCTAAGAATACGTTTTACGAATTTTAAATGTGATTCCTTAGGAGCCGATTGATAACGAGCGCACATACACACGCTAAACATAATGTCTGACCTATATGCAGTAAGATATAGAAGAGAATAAATCATAACTCTATACTTATTGACATCAACATCATTACTTTTTTCATTTATTTCCAAGTTTCAATTTGTGGGCATTGGAGTATCAATTGATTTTGCATCTTCCGTACCAAATTTCTTTAGTAATTGGTTGCAATATTTAGTTTGACACACAAATGTATCTTTGTTGAGTTGCTTGATTTGAAGACCAAGGAAGTAATTCAACTCCCCCATTAGACTCATCTCAAACTCACCCTACATAAGCTTAGAAAACTCATTGGCAAGTTGCATGTTAGTGGAACCAAAAATGATATCATCGACATAAACTTGAACTAGAAGAGTATGTTTTCCTTGACGCTTAATGAAAAGTGTGGTATCTACCTCTCCTATAGAGTATCCTTGATCAATTAAAGACTTACTAAATTTCTTATACCAAGCCCTAGATGCTTGTTTGAGACCATACAAAGCTCGTTTTAGTTTATAAACCTGATTAGGATACTCGTGACTTTCAAAACCGGGAGGTTGAGCCACATACACTTCCTCATTAATATAGTCATTAAGGAACACACTTTTCATGTTCATTTGAAATAACTTGAAATATTTCGAGCAAGCATAAGCTATTAGGAGGCGTATAGCCTCAAGGCGAGCAACCAGAGCATAAGTTTCCTCATAGTCAATTCTCTCATCTTGGTTATAACCTTGAGCCACTATCCAGACTTTGTTCTGAGTTATCACTCTGTTTTTGTCGAGTTTGTTTCTAAAAACCCATCTAGTGCCAATTACTTGATGATTTCTCGGGTGAGGGACAAGGTCACAAACATCATTTCTCTTAAACTGGTTTAATTCATCTTGCATGGCCATAAGCCAATGCTCATCAAGTAATGCATATTTAGAGTTTTTAGGTTCAACTTGTGAAACGAGCGCAAAGTGATAACAAAAATTAATCATCTTGGAGCATGTTGTCACGCCTTTAATGATGTCCCCGAGTAGGTTGTCGATAGGATGATCTTTGGAGGTTCCCAAGCCAAAGGTAGATCATCCACTACAGGAGGACTTTCAACCTTCTCCTCTTCACAATCGTTATCTTCTTTTTTCTCATGTTCCACCACTTTAGGCTGATCAATTCCTTTTTCGGGTTCCTTGAGAATATCTTGTGAAGATACACATACATCATGAAAAGAAACACCTTTCTCGACATTTTTTGGACAAGACTTATTAAAAGTAATGTGTAACGACTCTTCAACAATAAGTAATCTTTTGTTATAAACCCTATCCGCTTAGCTAGATTAAGAGTATCCGAGGAAGATACCTTCATCGGATTTCACATAAAACTTACCTAGATTATCTTTTCCATTGTTAAAAACAAAATATTTGCATCCGAAAACGTGAAGATATGATAAGTTAGGTTTTCTACCCTTAAGTAGTTCATAGGGAGTTTTGTCTAAAATAGGACGTATTAGTTTCCAATTCAATATATAACATGTCGTGCTAATGGCATTGGCCTAGAAATGCTTAGGTAGATTACCTTCATTGAGCATAGTTCTAGACAATTCCTCTAAAACACGATTTTTCTGCTCCAAAATACCATTTTGTTGTGGATTTCTTGAAGCGGCGAAGTTATGCTTAATTCCATGTTTATCATAATACTTCTCAAAGAGTCTATTTTCAAATTCTCCTCCAAGACCGCTTCAGATAGTAATAATTTTCAAATCCATCTTATTTTGGGATAATCCGACAAATTGTTTGAAAGCTGAAAAAGTCTTATCTTTACTTTACAAAAACATGACACAACAAAATCTCAAGTAATCGTCTACTATCATAAAACCATAATAATTACCACATATGCTTTTGGTCCTTGAGGGACCAAAGAGATCCATATGAAGAAGATCAAGAGGTCTCGAAGTTGAAATAATGTTTTTCTATTTAAATTGGACTCTCGTTTGCTTGTCCATTTGACATGCATCACATAAATGGTCTTTTGAAAACTTTATTTTTTGTAGATCGGTTACTAAGTAATTTGAATTCGCTTTGTTTAGTAAATCAAATTTGACGTGAGCTAGGATTCTATGACATAATCAAGAGTCTTCACTCATGGTCACTAGACACTTAGTTCCAACCAATGATACATAATCTAAGTTAAGCATATATGTGTTATTAACCATCAAGCCTTTAAACATACAATCCTTCTTTTCATTATGTTCAAACAAGTAACAAGATTTTGTAAAAGTAACTTTAAATCCCTTTTCGCATAGTTGACTAATGATAAGGAGGTTATGTTTAAGACCATCAACTAACATAACATCAGAGATAGTAGTAGATGACGGATTATCTATACTACCTTTTCCGAGTATTACTATATTGTTGTTGTCTCCATAAGTAAATTAACCCTTCTTCTTTGGCATAAAGTCAATGAATAGAGATATGTCACTCGTCATATGTCATGAACATCCACTATCGAGAAATCACATTTTCTCCGTAGAGTCAAGACATTCAACCTATAGAATCAAACAAGAGAAATAGGTACCCAATTTTCATTGGATCCTTGAGAGTGAGTGAAACTAAGGTTGCATTTGGGAAACCATTGAAAATCTCATTTAGGAACAATTTTTTTCATAAAGTTGCATTTTTCAATAGTATGACCTTTCTTGCAACAATAGTGACAAAATAAGTTGTGATAAAATGTACTTTTGCTATTTGAGTCCTTTGTAACATATTTATGCTTTTTATATGAATGGTTCAAAGATCTTTAAAACTTTGATGGATCAATAGTAAATTCAAAATTTGGTTGTAATGCTTTGTCCAATTTGACTTGAAGAGCATTTATCTCCTTTTGCCAAATGTGACAAGATTTACAACCAAAACATGAAGTTTTTTCATCCTCATTCTTGTTATTTTGAATATTTATCATAGATTGCTTAAGAGTTTCCATCTTCTTTTTGGATTCTAAAACTTTAGCTTCTAAGTGTAACAAGATTCTTTTGTGTGAAGCTAACTTCTTAAAAGCGTCTAAGGCTTCTCTATGAAGATTTTCAAAAGCTTTTTGTAATTGAGAATAAGATAATCCATTAATAGATTTAATCTTAGAAATACTTACATTCTTCTTCTTCTTTTTGTTTTCCATGAGGCAAATTTGGGTTGATTTGACACTTGAGCTTGAGCTTTCATCACTTGAGGAATCACTTGCACTCTCCCAAGCAACATTGACTCTTATAGACTTGCTATATTTCTTGTGATGACCTCTCTCACTGTCTTTCACGATCATAGGATATTCTGGTCTATAATGATCAACTTCTCCATAATTGTAACATGAACTTCTAAGTTTACCTTTCTTATTCTCATCTTACTTTGAGGAGTTAGAAAGCCTTCTAAATTTGATTAGATTCATTTTTCCTTATGTACCTTTGGCACCTGACAAACAATCCAATATCTTCATCATCAAAATTCTTGTCATCTCTTGTTTCACAATCACTTTGCTCATTGTGTAAGGACTTTGAGCTTGAAGTCTTTAGAGCAATAGACTTTTTCTCTTCCTCTTTTTCTTTACCTTTCTCCTTATTTACCTTCTTCTCATACTTTTTTTCATGTTTTTCCAAGCAAGTGAGTTCTTGTTCCTGTTATTCTAGTTTGCCAAATAAAGTTGTGAGTACAAGTATTTAAGATTATTCGCCTCTTTGATATAAGTAACCTTGGGTTTCCATTCCCTATTAAGACACCTCAAAATTTTATTAGTAGCAATATCATTGTGAATAGACTTGCCTTGAGCATTCAACTGATTTATACAATGTGTGAACCTCTTTTGCATGTCGGCAATGGTTTCACCATGCTTCATGCGAAAAAGTCCAAACTCTTGATTCAAGGTATTGATCCTAGCTTGTTTTACCTCATTAGTTCCCTCATGGGAAACTTCTAATACATAGCTTTGGAGGTTTCACAATGGGAAACATGATAATACTCATTAACACTGAATGCGGATATGATAATATTTTGTATCTTCCAATCATGTGACCATAATTTTTTATCATTATCATTCCATTTATTTTTCGGTTTTGGTGCGACGACGCCTTCACCATTGGTCATTGTAATTTGATTAGGACCATTGATGATGACGTCTCATACACCCTATCAAACGAGTTGATATGGATACAAATACAAGCTTTCCAATAGCCGGAATTTTCGCCGATGAAAATAGGTGCTCTATTGTATGCCCCTTTAGGTTCGGTAGTCATTTCCTAATAAGCAAATATTAAGCATAAAATTAACTGGGGCTCGTGATTCCACTTGTTAGACGATATGCTTCGATCTAGAGGGGGGTGAATAGATCACTAGTTAATTTTTTTAACAAAAAACAGTTTTGAAAAGTTTATGCAAGCGAAAGTAACCCGAATTGAATCGTCTAACCGAACTTCTATCGAAAATCTCGGATATGCGTTAATGCTATCAACGTATGATAATAAACACAAATTGACCAAATACTTTTAATCACTACCAATTGAATTATAAGTTACAAGGATAGTCTATTTCCAATTATCAATCACAAAAAAAATCTATTGCGACAAATTATCGAACACCTTGTATGCAATCAATATTGTCTGAAAATTTATGTGGTTTTGTTGATCTTAAAATCTAATCATAATCTAAAAGATTGTGATCAACTCAACAAAAATTCTTTCAAAATGTAATAAAAAATATCAACCAAACGAATTGATTGCACGATCGATGAATTCAATAATTTGCAAATGGAAAATAAAAGAGAGGGAGAGGCAGAGAGAATTCACAAGAATTTGTTTAGGTAGTTCCACAATCGACTTCGCTATGGGTACGTTTGAGATAATGAAATTAACCTTACTTTGCAAAAGTGTGTATACAAGAGAGATGTAGTAATCCAACCCTATAAACCCTAAGTTTGATGTTGATTCCGACACATTCTCTTCCCTTGATCAAGTAACCCAACAATATTGATTTGATTCACCGTCTGACACTACTTCTTTGCAAGAAACCCCTTATTCTTCAAAGTCTTCACTCGATCAAATTCAAATTGCTAATTGTTGTAACACAAGATTTACCAATATGAACCACCGTCCCACACTACTCCTTTGCAAGAATCTCTCGTTCTTCAAAACCTTCACTCAATCAGATTCAAATTGCGTAATCTTGTCCAAAACCTTCAAATCTAAATTGATTTAGAAGGTAAATCTCACCTTAGTTTTCTTATTTGAAACCCTCAAATATCTCAATCCAATTTACAATTGAATCAACCTAAATTGGACGTTATCAACCCTAATTCTAGATGACACCCAAACAAAGAATGATTATGTGTAGTTTGTTTGTGTGTATGCATAAAATGAGGTTTAAGATGATGAGAACTCTTTGAAATCTCAGTTTCGTGTAGGTTTACTCTAGAACCTTACTAGAAATGATGCGTGTATGAAGTATTTATATGCATGCATGTTTTCAGGCAAAATGAATGCAAAATATTTGAAAAAGTTATGAATTTTTAGAAAAATACATTGCATGAGTCGACCTGTGTAAGTCATGTGTCGACCTGTTCGAAGCATGTGACGACCTATATAGGTTATGCATCGACCTGTATGAGTCATATGTCGACATGTAGAGGCGAAATATCATATAGAAGCTACAGGCTTTAAAAATGCAGTATATGTGCCGACCTGAAAAACTGATGTGTGGACATAAAAAAAAAGTTTCTTCTATGTGTCGACTTGAAACATGTATGTGTCGACATATAGTCTGTTTTTCCCGTAAAACTTGTTTTTGATGCATGAAATATTTTCCAACTCATTTCTAACTCATTTCAAAATGTTTTTATATTTTCTAATGCTAAGATGCACATCGAGACTCAAAGGATACCATCAAATACATATAAACACTAAAATATCTTTGTTTTGATATCATAGAGAAAGTACATTTAACAAAAAAGTTATACTCAATAGTCAACTCATTAAATTTGGCAAGTTAAGTGCTCCTCCCTTTTATGGTGCCCATTATGCATGTCCTTATTTTTGTTTTAAAAAAAGAAATATCATGAAGATATCTCGCCTTAAAGCACATAATACAAACTTTTCCTTTTGATTCTTCGTCCGTTTATATAAGATTAAGTAACTATGCATTTTTAAGATATCTCAATTTCTAATTTAGGTTTGTCTATTTCATTTGATTATCAATAAAGATGTAAAATATGTATTTACAATAATGAATAACGATAAGACTATATTAAACTCATTTTAATAACGTCAAATTTTAAAAGGACAAAATCATAAAGTGAAACAAATTTTTAACATTTTAATTTTTTAAAAGTAAATAACATTTCATAAAATTAAATCAAACAATCCTAAAAACCTCAAAGTATCATAGACAACACTAGAACACAAGCTTATTTTCAGATACTTATTGTAGTTTCTAACCAACCTAACTGCCATATACCTAGTTTAGTTGGTATCTACTTCCTCATTCACACACTCTATAAATTCATGGATTCTTAACAACCATTGAGGCCAAAGGTGTGGATATAATCTAAGATGAAGAAGCACCTCTATGTGTGTGTAATGCTACTAAAGAAGCATAGTCACCACCCTTATGTAGCAATGTTTCATGTCTTCCTTTCTCTGCTATCACACCATTCTTAACTACTGCTATTATATCTGCACCTTTTATAGTCGATAACCTGTGAGCAACTATTATTGTCGTCCGCTCCACCATAACGCGGTCAAGTGCATCTTGAACCACCTTCTCTGACTCAGCATCAAGTGCACTAGTTGCTTCATCTAGTAATAGTATTTTTGGATTCTTCACTATGGCTCTCGCAATTGCCACGCGCTGCTTCTGTCCCCCGGATAACTGAACTCCTCTCTCGCCTACTATCGTGTCGTAACCCTGCATATATAAATATATAATATCATGCTCAAGAACATCAATTGTATAGCATTTAAGAGAGATTGCTTTGAAAGGTCAGAATGAAATTTACCTTTTGCAAACTACTGATGAACTGGTGAGCATTTGCCAATTCTGCAGCAGCTATGATTTCTGCTTCCGTTGCGTCTCCTCCTTTTCCGTATGCAATATTGGCTCGAACTGTGTCATTGAAAAGAACAGGCTCTTGGCTTACTAGTCCCATTTGTTGTCTTAGCCATTTCACTTGCATCCTTTGAATTTCTATTCCGTCAAGTGTGATATGACCTGAGTCGGGGTCGTAAAACCTTTGTAGTAATGAGATCACGGTTGATTTTCCACTACCACTTTCTCCGACCAGCGCAACTGTCTGTTTTTTATATCATAAGATCATTCTGTTAGTTGTTATTTCAAGCAAAGATCTCTGATAAGATGCGAAACTAGAATACTACCTTGCCACTATGAATGTTCAAGCAAAGATCTGTGAATATTTGAACATCAGGTCTAGTAGGATACTTGAAACTGACATGCTTAAACTCAATTTCTCCCTTTACATTTTCCAGCGTCATTCCAGATTCATCACTAGGGTCTATTTGTGACTTCTGGTCAAGAATAGCAAATATGGAAGCAACTGCACTTTTTGCATTAGATGAATCAGGAGCCAATGTCCCAGATTGTGAGACTCCCATGGCTGCCATGCTGAGAGCAAAAAAGACCTACAAATCAGAAAACAAAAACATCAATGCTAGAAAATAATTGTGAAAGTGATAGAATGGTGAACATGTAAGGAGTGTGCATATCTTACAAGGAAAACATCTGAGAATGTGGATTTTCCATCCGCTACAAGTCGAGCTCCAGCGTAAAAACAGCATGCATAAACTGCATACAGCATGAAGAATGATAACCCAAAACCAATTCCACTTATTATCCCTCGTCGTATGCCTTTCTTAATTGGTCCGTCACATTTTTGCTGATATAGTTCCATCACTTTCTCTTCTGCACAGAAAGAAGAAACTGTTCTTATACTCCCTACAGCATCATTTGCCACTTGGCTTGCTTCCTCATACAATTTCTGTTCATTGAAAACAATATCAGTCAGTGGTCACAATATTAATTCGTTGGTGGATAGAAGTCACTAACAAACCTTTGCATCTGCGCTGAATCCTTTCAAGACCTTTATTTGCACATATCCGTTTAGTCCTAATAGAGGCGCTAAAGCGAGGACGACGAAAGCGAGCTGCCAGCTCGCTCCAAAAGCAATAACCAAGCCAGCTATTGCTGTAGCAATATTTTGAACCAGCAGACCAAGTGCATCCCCAACAAGAGCTCTAACTGATGCTGCATCAGTAGAGAGCCTTGCTCCAAGTGCTCCACTTGAATGATCAGCCTCATCAAACCAACTTACTTCCATGTGAACAACTTTCTCAAAACACGTTTTCCGGATCCTTTGGATCAACTTACCTCCAGCAACACCAAAAAAGTAGAATCTACATGGAATAACGACTAATGATGCCACGGCAACTGCTACAAACACTATTGCCCAAATTTTTGAATCATGACGAAGTTCATCAGCTGGCTTGTAGAAAATACTAATCATTTTAGAAAGTAAGAGCCCAAAAGCAGGCATTATAACTCCATGGAGCACTGCAGCTATAGTTCCCATCAATAAGACTGAAATCTCGGGTTTGTTAAAATATGCTAGGCGATATAGTGGCACTTCGGGGGGTGAAGATTTTTTTGAAGGAGAAGCTTGAGGTTCACCATCTTCATTTTCTAAGAAGCCATCTGTTGTAGGCGCAACATATGATGTTGAGAAAGAGCGACGATCGCTGTTTCCAGGCGACTCTTGGCTTATTGATCTTAAGGAAAAAGATCTTTGACTTGATAATCTTCCAGAATGCACAATACTGTTCGACTTGTTTGTGTCATTTGCATCATTTTGAATCTGTTCTGATCCCTTCATTTCTTGCAGCCTAATAAGCTGGCTATAGGCTCCATTAGGATCTTTAATGAGCTCAACATGAGAACCTAACCAATTGAAAAATATAAGAATGCTATAAAGGATTAGCATTTGGGCTTCATGTTTATATGAATTTTGAGTCATGGAAAAAATTAGAGTGATGTCACTAAATAGTATCTACCTCTCTCAACTATTTTTCCTTGATGAATAACAGCAATGGTATCAGCATTCTTTATGGTACTTAAGCGATGAGCTACAATAACAGTCGTTCGGTTTACCATTATTCTGTCCAAGGCCTCTTGTACAATTCTCTCAGATTCAGCATCAAGGGCACTTGTAGCTTCATCGAGAAGTAATATTCTTGGATCTTTCAAAATTGCTCTTGCAATTGCAACTCTTTGCTTTTGACCTCCCGAGAGCTGAGTTCCATGCTCACCAACCATTGTGTCTAGTCCCTAAGATCAAAAACAATCATTTTACAAAATTATCGAGGTAGAAGGATCGGTCGATAAATTTCCTCTTTTTTATTGTACACTATGCAAAGAGAGATAAATCAGCCAAGTGAAGGAAGATATGAGAATTCACCTGAGGAAGTTTATCAATAAATTTGGCAGCATTAGCAAGTTCTGCTGCAGCTCTGATTTCTTCATCAGTTGCACCATCCTTGCCATAGGCAATATTCTCTTTAATGCTACAAGTGAAGAGAACCGGTTCCTGGCTGACTAGGCCTATTTTCTGTCTGATCCATTTTAGTTGAAATTCTTTGAGGTTGACACCATCAATAAGAATTTCACCACTTTGTGGATCATAAAATCTCTCTATCAAACTAACAACTGTGGATTTCCCACTCCCACTTTGCCCTACCAAAGCTGCAGTAGTTCCGCTGAGTAATGAAAGAGAAAATCCATTGAATATCAGTTCATCTGGTCTTGTAGGATAACTAAAACAAACCTCCCTGAGTTCTATATCTCCACGAACTTCATCAAGCTTTCGCCCGGTAGTGTCGTAGGCATCAATTTCCGGAGTCCTTTTAATCGTTTCAAACATCTTAAAGGCTGCAGCTTGTCCTGCCGCAAAAGCACTTAAGCTTGGAGACGTCTGCCCAAGACACCTGAGGTTGGAAACATAAATATAGTTAGGAGAGAAACAAAAACATTCATATCTTACGAATTCTCAATACCAAAACAAATATGAAATCTTACATTGAACCAGTTAATACAGCAAAAATTACAGTCATAACATCTCCTCCTGTATACCCTTTCTCGATTATCAATTTCCCACCAAACCATACAGCCAAAGCATAACTGCAGATAAAAACAAAAAAGAGTGCTCCAAATCCCACACCAGATGCTAGTGCCTCTTGCACTGAAGTATTGTAGGCCTTGATCAAGGACTGATTATACTTAGCTATAGCTTGTTTCTCCCCAGTGAATGATGCAACCTGCATTCGAAAAATGGGAGTCCCTTATATAATCTATAATAACAAAATTTCAGTGTTATTTTATCGCCCGTGTACGCTTACAGTTCGGATGGAACCTATTGTCTGCTCTACTACACCTGCTGATTTAGAATAAGCTGCTTGTCCAGTCGATGATGCTTTTGCAATTACCATACCCGTCATGGCACCAGACAAGACAAGAAGTGGTATACTAGATAGCATAACAACAGTTAGAAGCCATCCCTTAGTGAATGCTATGACAAAACCTCCTATGAAAGTTGACACAAACTGTATGAACTGTCCCACCTGAAATTTTAAACTCGAAATGTATATAGTTGAAAAAAACAAGTGATATAAGATAGTTTGATATTCAGTGATACCTTTTCTCCCATGGCATCTTTAATAAGAACAGTATCACCTGACATCCTTCCAACAACCTCTCCAGCATTAGTTTCTTTATCAAAGAAGCTCACATCTTGCCTCAGAATTGTTTTAAGGTATAAGCCTCTAATTCTTGCAGCCTGTCTCTCACCAGTGATCATCCAGCAAGTCAATTCTAGTACACATCAAAAAGGGTTTATTCGTCATCATAATCCATCGGAATCATACGTTCGATTGTAAGAACTAACGTACTTACGCAAAAATGATGCAACAAAGGTGCCTGCTCCCAAGTATACGAATTTCAGTGACACCTGATCACAGTAAGTCATTGTTAGTCGGTTCTTAAATGTCTGTTTCAAACTTCAAAGTTGTAGTATGCCATGAAAGGTATACCAGAAGAAACAAGCTTCACCGATTACACGCGATTTCTGAGAAAAATACCTTGGAGACTTCATCAACAACTTTTGAGCTTGTGGAATCTCCAAATGCATTGATCAAATTTCCAAATATTAAAATCATCAAGGGTATAGAGATTCCATTCCCAATAGCACCGATAGTCCCCGCAAACATCAATAAACGATCCAAAGGATCAGCAAATGAGAAAAGCTTGTACAAGGGTACTGTGTTGGTTGTTTCATCTTTTTCCTTGCTCTTTTCTGAATCTTTCTTGCTGTCATGATCTTCAACTGGTTGAGTACTCGCAATATCTCCTTCCAAAACGATATCTGTTGCCATTTTCTTCGACGAAGACTTGTTTAGCTGACAAACACCTCTGCCGGTGACTGTAAATTCAAAACAACTGCAGAAAAAGCATTCCAAATTCAAGTTAGTAACGCAGCACAAGATAGTGTTCTTCCAACTCTAATATTTTCTTTTTTCCGGGTTTGTTGTGCTGTGTGTGACTGGTTTTCAAAGAAGATGATAGCTTCTGTTGTTTTCATCAATCATGTTCAGATTTCAGAAAGAAGAAAAAACAGAAGTACTAGTGGTAGTACATCAGAACAAATCATGAGTACAAATCATGAGTCAACTTTGTCAAATTTTCAACATAAGATAAAATGGAAACAAGTAAAACAAAAACTTTATGAAACAGCGGAAAGAATCAGAGTCAAGTTCAAAGAAGTTAGTAAACTAGCCGTGAACTGAATTGTCAGCTAGAAAGTGAAACTTATTTGGTTGCTTCTGTAATAGGTTGGTGTATGCAAGATGTCTAGTTCTTACTAATATATAGTTCAAATTATTTTGTATTGGTCAATAAATTTAATAGATTAATTGGAAATTATGTCTATACATTTCTTGAGCTGCAAGTTTACTATATTATCATCCAGATTGTTTTTTGGTTTTCAATTTAGATGTCTATTCCAAATGAATAAATTAATGTGTGTTTGAAAGTTTGATTATATAACCTAAAAGAGTGAATGACATCCTAACTATCCCAATTGGCTAAATTTTTTTCTAATGTTAAAAGCGAATGATAAAAACTAACGATTTTCATGAAGTTTTGTAAGACGTAAGTTTTTATGTATCTCGTTGACATGTCAAATGATTTCCGATTAATATTAAATTTTATAGACATGATCTGTATGATAGTAACTTTCAATTCAACGGTGGATTTTGTTATACGAATATGACGTAAAGAGTTATCGGATGTGTTATGTTACTAAGTTTGACACTTTGATGTTATTTGATCCTTAATTATTAGAGATAAATCAAGGGATCTATAACAGTTTTATAATCGCAAAGGTAGGTATTATTGGCTGAATTGGGTTAACAAAAATGGATCATGTTCATTGTCTTTTACTTTCGTTTCTCTTTAATATTTTATACTCGTTGTTATTCTAACAATTGATATTAGATGGCGATTAATTATGGTGCAAAATTTAAGGTGACAAGGTTCTATGGAACGAATGATTTAGAATTATGGTAAAGCAGGGTTAAGGATATGTTGTCTCAGTAAAGTTTACAAATGGCGCTGCATAAGACGAAATCAACCGACATGGAGGATACCGGTTGGGCGCAGATAAAGGAGAATGCATCAAGATTGATTCACCAATGTGTCTCAGACGAGATGATGTATCATATCCTATACCTAACGATGTAGAAGGAGATTTGAAAAAAACTGGAGAGTTAGAATATGTCAAAGACGCTTATGAACAAATTCTTTGTGAAGCAGCGACTATACAGTCTAAAGATGCAGGAAGAATCCTATTTACAAAAACATGTCAATGTTTTCAACAATAAAATCACTGATTTGGTGAGGCATGTGGTGAAGATTGATGACGAAGATAAGATAATTATTTTGTTGTACTTATTAGCAGTTCTTATAACCACTTGGTGACTACTCTTACCTACAAGAAAGACGTTATTAGTCTTGATGTGATTACTAATACACTTTTGTCTCATTCTCAAAAGAGAGGAAGTGTAAAGGAAGGAACTCAAGGTGACAATATTCCTATGAGAGGGAGGAGTAAAGATCGTGGGAAGAACAAAAGCAGGTCATGAAAAGAAGACATCTAAATTCAAGAATCGGAAAACAACTCAGTGTTATAGTTACAAATAGATTGGACAATGAAAGAGGGATTATCCAAATATAAAAGAAGGGCTCATCCAATTTTTCAAACTGATGATTTTGGAAGGGAAGCAGATAAATTGTATTTCCTCCAGCAAGTGCACAGATGCGCGAATTCCTGACTCTTGTTGTTCTTATCACATGAAGTCACATCGGAAATGGTTCATTATATTCAGGTCATGTAATTTTGGATTTTTTTTATATAGGTGATGATAAAGCATGTAGTATCACTAGAATGAGACGAATTAAAATTCCAATGGACAATGGTGGATGTGAATATTAAGCGATGTTAGATATATTCTAGTATTGAGGAAGAACTTGATTTTCCTGAGTACTCTATAAGAAAATTATTGGAAGATAATAGGTAATTACTTTATGATTTATTCCTCAGTCAAAGGCTGATTTTTATAGTAAGAGTACAATTAATTCTCTCATTGAATTAAGGAGAAAATTATTACATTGGAAAATAAAACGACATAATGGGATTCTCTAGAATTTCCTGGAAAACAATAAAATAGGGAAATAAATATTGATGTATTTTCCAATACCCGCCTCAAGTTGGTGCATAGATATCTATCATGCTCAACTTGTCTATCAAATGCTAAAAATTATTTTTTCTACTGGTTTGACGAAGATATGGACATTATGAAGATTGGAAAGGGTGCTTTGACTGTGATGAGAGCAAGGATGATTGCAAGTAACATCTACATATTGTTGGAAAACAGTGTTAAAGGTGATATTGCATCAGTTGAGTCTAATAATGATGCAACCAAACTCTTTATATGTGTTTGGGTCATCTCAGTAAGCATTGAATGACGAAACTTTATAAGAAAAATCTATTGAAGGGTGTTCGCAGTCACAAGATGGATTTGCACAAGTATTGTGTACTTAGGAAACAATGTCGTGTTTGGTTCAAGACCGAAAAAGATAAAACAAAGGGAATTTTAGATTATGTGCATTTTGATGTGTGAGGGCCCACCAAAGAGGTTTCCATTGGTGATTCTAGACATTTTGTGACTTTCACATATGATTTTTCTCGCAAGGTTTGGGTGTATTTCTTGAAGCAGAAATTTGAAGTCTTTATCAAATTCAAGTTGTGGAAGGCAAAGGTAGAGAATCAAATAGACAGAAAAATCAAATATTTGCAGTCATATAATAGGACATAGTACACTGATTCAGATGTCAAGAGGTTTTGTGAAGAATATGGTATTCAAAGGTATTTCTCAATTTGTAAGACACCACATCAAAGGATGGGTCAAAGAGAATGAATATGTCTTTAAATGAAAGAGAAAGATGTCTCTTGTTAAATGTTGTACTATCAAAAGTTTTTGGGTATAGGCAGTTAACATGACATGTTATCTTATCGGCAAATCATCACAGGCTTCATTGGAGGTGTTATATTCCGGAACCAGAAATAAAGAGAGATGTGGAAGTTGCGATGGAGTAAAGCTTCGAATGCGGCGGATAGGGGGTGTACCTGCAAGGTTAGCACTCTGACGTTCAAGTTAGTATATGAAAGAGCAGAGAGTATTCAAATTGTGTTTGAAACATGCTACTTGATTCAGCTTCATTCCATATATATATATATATATATATATATATATATATATATATATATATATATATATATATGGAGAGAAATAACAGTCTCGCCATCTTTCAGACGCGAAATACGGAGGACCGTTGCATGTGCATGAGGCGTAAATCTTTTGTATCAAGGTATATGATAGTTCTGCGGTAAGGAGGCGATTCTAGAAACATAACCGTGCAGTCGGTCAAGAGGCTTTAGCCAAGAACGGGTTATCTCAAGGTGGTCAGTCCAAAACGAATATGATCGGCCAAAAACAGTTACCTCCCTAAGCTCTTATGCTTGAGCAGCAAGGTGAGGGTTTGGAGAATTTCAATATTGGAAATCGATCACCCTTACTTCGTGCTTTCACTTTTTAGAACGTCAAACGTCTATTCGGGATGTCATTATTATCATTCTTGGAAACTAAAACACTTGAGTTTTGCGTGCGAGAGAGACGGTCTTTGATCGGACACATTTACTTTCACATTGCCAAAACATAAGTCTAGGAGGAACTAAAGTCGTTTTCACTTGGATCTTTCTCTTCTCATTGGATAATTCTAAAGCAATATGGTCAAAAAAATTACGGAAGATTGTAAAAGGAAACCAAAAGAATACAACATATCCATGGGAAGGTTCTACATATTCTTCCATCGTGTATGTTTTTTCCAACGAGGGAAACTTGAATAAAGCTTTTCTTGAAGTGGGGGAACCATCGCATTGGGGTTCCATCACCTCTACTAAGGATGATAGAATATGTAACAAGTATGACAGATGTACCATCCCTCTTTATGAATATATCTTCTCAAGCTTAGGTGTTCGCTTACCCTTTACTGCTTTTAAGGTTGGAATTTTTAATCACTTGATGATGGTTCCTTCACAACTCCACCCATCGAGTTGGGTGTATGTAAGGGCTTACCAATACTATTGTGAATATCTAGATGGGAAATCTTTCACCTCTTTCCTCAATCTTTTCTCCATCTATTCTTAATGATATAATCCTACATAGTTGAACATATGTTAGAATACCAAATTGTTCTTTAAAGAGCTTTGTTATCATCAAAACCCAAGAGATATAGTATTAACCAATTTCGTTCCAATAGTGAACTATTATGGATGAAACAAAAACTAAAAGATTTGAAAATTATGATGTAAAAACCCTATGAAAATTTTCTGAGGGTATATAACGATAATTAGTTTATCACATAATAATTTTCAGCATGATAGGGTGAAAATTATTAAAATTGATTGACATTTTATCAAAGAAAATTTGGATTGTGGATTTATAAATATATTCTACATACCTTCTGGACATCACCCGACATGTGTTAACAACGAGTTTACCAACAAAACAATTCAACCAACTTACTTGCAAACTTTAAATGATTGATATTCATTGACGAGCTTGAGTGGGAGTGTTTTAAATTTTAAACTCTAAAGAATTATATTTATAGTTATTTTACTTTACTTGTTAATCCTATTATATTTAATTTTTTTATCTATTTAATCAATTTAATTCTAGTATTGTAAATTACGACTTTGAAAAATATTTAAATACCTTTTCTTTAGAGACTAGAATAACAAGTGTTAGGGAGTGCATGGGAGCGTTGAGGAGTACGAGGGGGCATTGTAAGGAACAACAAATCAATGATCTAGAACTACAACGAACCAAGACATCACATTCCACAAAAAACATCAAAATACTAGAAATATGAGCCACCATTCTTATGTATTATATATTCAACAGTGAACTTATTCGTTGATGTGAGTCTGAAAAAATAATAAGATGTGTTATTAGGAGAAAAGTAGCAAAGCTAACAAGGGTCAATATTAGAGGTTAATAAGATAGTTGGTTTACTTAGCACACACTAGGCCAAACATGACATATGAAATTAATGTAGTGAGTCAATTCATGCATGATATGAGAGTGATTCACTTGCATGCACTTGATCATATTTTACAATATCTCAAAGTCCCTTGAGAAAGATGATTCTTATTTAAAAGAGGTGGAAGTATAACTATGGATGCTTACACTGGTGATGAATATGTAGGTTATGTGATTGATAGAAGATATCCTTTAGGTTATTTTACTTTCTTGTGTGAAAACCTTATTGCTTAGAGGAGTAATAAACAACGTGTAGTTCTAAGATCAAACCTTGGAGTAGAATCTAGGGCCATGACACTAGGAGTTTGTGAAAGATATATTATTGATGAAACAAGTGCTAGAAGATTTGAAGATACAGTATGAAGACCCTCTGAAGTTATTTTGGGTTGGTAAGTAGTCATCGATATTGCACATAATCAAGTTCATCATGTCAAGATAAAGAAAATTTAGATTGTGGATTGATAGTTACCTCCTACATACCTTTTAGGCATTAGCTGGCATATGTATTAACAAATAATTTACCAACAGAATGATTCCATCATTTTACTTGCAAACTTGAAACGTTTGATATTCATTAACTAGTTTGGGGGAAAGTTCTCTAAATATTATACTTTAAATATTGACTATTATAGCTATTTTAAACTTTTTTTTTGGAGAGTCTCATTAATAAATCTCATTAGATTTAGATTTTTCTCTATTTAATCAATTTAATTCTAGTATTGTAAATATCAACTTTGAAATATATTTAATTATTTTTTTCTTTAGAGACTAGAATAACAAGCATTTGGGAGTAGAGGGGAGCATTGGGGAGTATAGATTGAGATATCATATTCCACCAAAAAATTTAAGACATTATAAATATGAGTCACCAATCTTATATATTATGGATTCAACATTTAACTTATTCGTTGATGTGAGACTATTATTGAACAAAATTATAAGATGAGCTATGAGGAGAAAAATGGAAATGTATACAAGGGTTAATATCAAACATAAGTTAAAAAATTGATTTACTTCACACACACTAGGTCAAATTTGGCATATGAAATTAGTGTGGTAAGCCAATTCATGCATGATATGAGAGTGATTCACTTGCATCCTCTAGATCGTGTTTTACAATATTTCAAAGTCAATTAAGAAAGATGATTCTTGTTTAAAAGAGATTGAAGTATAACTATGAAAGCTTACACTAATGATGAATATGTAAGTTATGTGATTGATAGAAGATCTACTTTAGGCTATTGTACCTTCTTGTGTGAAAATCTTATTACTTAGAGGTGTAAGAAACAATGTGTAGTTCAAAAG
The DNA here is from genome assembly GCF_024323335.1 of Lathyrus oleraceus. NCBI lineage: Eukaryota > Viridiplantae > Streptophyta > Magnoliopsida > Fabales > Fabaceae > Lathyrus > Lathyrus oleraceus. Next base: position 44,245,248 of record NC_066582.1, read on the forward strand.
ATCAAATCTTAGAGATGAATCCAGGACTATGACACTAGGAATTTGTGAAAGATATATTATGGATGAAACAAGGGCTAGGAGATTTGAAGATACGGTGTGAAGACTCTATGAAGTTATTTTGAGACGGTAACTAGTCATCGGTATTGTACATAATCATGGGCATCATGTCAAGACAAAATTCATTGAGATTGACCGATAATGGATTGATAGTTGCAAGCTTGAAATGTTTAATATTCATTCACTAGTTTTGGGGAAAACTCTCTAATTATTAGACTTTAAATATTGACTATTATAGTTAATTTACTTGTTTTTCTGAGAGACTCGTTAAGAAATCTCATTAGATTTAGATTTTTCTCCAATTAATCAATTTAATACTAGTATTGTAAATATCAAATTTGAAATATATTTAAACTAGATTTAGACTCGTGCGATGCGACTGTCAATCAATTTTTATATTTTTTATATCGAGTTTTACTTATGCTTAAAAGAATTTATTTAAAAATATGGGCAAAATTTTATATTATAATTATTTAGTAAAATTGAGATTGACCTACATTATATCAAAGAAAAATTAGATATTTGATTGATAACTACTTCCTACGTACATTTTGGACGTCAATTGATATGAGTTAACAAAGAATTTATCAGCAAAATAATTCAACCAATTTTCTTACAAATTTAAAATGGTTAATATTCATTTATCCTGAGAGAGAGACTTTTGTAAATATTAAATTCTAAATAATATAATTTTTTATTATTTTATTTGTATGAGACTTATTAAGTAAACCAATTAAATTTAAAATTCCCATCTATTTTACGACTTTAAAATACTATTAAATATATTTTTTAAGATACTAGAATAATAAGTAGTAGTAGAGAAAAGAGAACATTGAGAAAAATATTGAGTTGATTTAGAATATGAGTCACCATTCTTATATACTAGTTATTTGTTGTTGATGCCACTGGTAATAATTTTCTTGAACTTTTTGCTCAAAGATATAAATTAGTTTTTTTAATGATAAGAACTTGCACGTTCAAAAAAAAACTCCTTAACCAATATTCTTTGGACATTTGTTATTCTTCTTAAAAAAATGTTTGTCAAAATAGATGACTTGTGTGGGGTCATGTGTTTCAATTTTACTGTAATAGGTTTTTGGTGAACAGAACAGTGATGTGTTTCATTCTGACTATTTTCATATACTATCATATAGCCTTTGACAAAATAGTTTTGATGGAGCAGTTTTTGTTTTTTCTTTTAATAGGAATTTAGAGTTGAATATGAAACTTTCTTGAGGAAAAAGTTAATGGATTCGTCATCACCTCTGTCATACAGCTTTGAGCAAATATTCTTAATTAATAATATAATGAAATATGCTTTCCATATTATATTTTGACCGATTTAAACATATACAAAAAAGTTTAAAAATTGTCATATTATTAAGTATAGTTAAATTCGTTTTTTCACTCGTCCATATTTTAAAAAACTTCTAAATGTTTAATTTTTTATAAGTATTCTTTTATAAGTTTATTTAATAGATATTTTCATGGTGAGATTATATAAAAGTTGTCTCTTCTTCCCTATTCCATCTTTTTCATATTTTAAACCCACAAAATTTCCACACACACAAAATACACACGCAGAAACACTTATGATTATTATTGAATTAAATATAAAGAACTATATTTCTCCTATAAGAACTATAAATCTCTCCCGATGCAAGAAAACACCTCGCAATATCAATATATTTAGGGGCAGGAATCCCTCGCAAAAATGTTTGTCATAACTTTATTTTTGTTGGAAAAATTTAGAAATGATAATGATTAAATTTATTTAATAGAATTCATAGATCGTAATTTGTTTTAATGGTGGAGTGGTTTCCACTTTGAATAAAGTTCTAAGATCCAAAATATCATGAATTCAACATCTAGTGATTCAAACTATGCTTCCCTTCATTAAGTGACACGATTTTCTCTTTAAATAGAGATATTGTACAAATTGAAAATGCATGTGAAAATACATGTTTCAATACTCAAAATATATATTTAAGTCATTCATTTATTTTTCTAGTGCACAAGAATAAGTGAAGAAACTTTATTCTGGAAAATATAGTTGATCGATATGTTTAATGCGAATGTTAAAGTTTTTAAAGTATCCTGAAATGATTCGTCGGATTACTCATTTACATCCAATTTGCCTAAATTAGTGGGGGTCAATCGAACTTAAAGCTTAGTGTAAACAAATGCTTTAGAATTTATTTGTCACTTTCATCATACAATTTTCATCTTCTTCTTGTTCATGTTTTGTGGCAAACCCTCAACACAAGTTCTAACAATCTTTAGGTTCGATTTTCGATTTTGATCTATATTTTGTTTATGACTAATATCAAAGTATGCAACTTTAAAGAAGATGATAACAATATTCAATGATGGTGAAAGCTACAAAATTAATTTATATAATTTTTAAATTATAGAACTTTTATTTATGATTAATTTGTGATTGGAATTTTGATGGAGCGATAAATATACACATTTGTTTATTCACAACCATGGTGAAAGCTATATAATTATTTTAAATAAATATATGTTATATGATATTCTAAATCTTTGTAAAATACGTTGAATATAATATTTATTTATGTTAAGTTTAACATGTGCATTAAATTTATATAAATTATTAAGTATGTGAATTTGAATAATTAAGAATATATTTGGTTTATGGTGTATACTTAATTGTAAAATACATGTTAAATACTATTCTTTGGTGTAAGTAATTTATTTTAATTAATAATGCACTATTTCTGGATGAAATGATTTGGTATAAAATTAAATAAAAAAAGTTATAAATTTGAATTAATGGTGCATATATTGGTAACATAAAATGATGTAAATAAAATTTTAAAAATATCAAGGACATGTTTAAATTGTATTTTAATTTGTGCAAAAATTTATTAAATTTAAAATGATTTATCTCATATTATATGTGTATCATAATGTGAAAATATTATTTCTTTGTTCGTCTTGATATCAAAAGTAATTTTGGTATATTTTAGATTATTTTAATTTGACAAATATTTATGGATAAAAGTTATAGAAAATATTAATGATGTGAATTCATTGTTTACTTTGTATTGTGATTTTTGTTTGGATATACCATAGAATATTGTTAAATATGAAACATGACTTTATCACATAGAATTTGTTATATGGAGTTTATGAATTACATGTTTGAACCCACTTCATGAAATAAAAGTTAGCCATGACAAATTTGTTTGAATATTGTTGTCGATTGCTATAAATGTGTAATGCATTAAATATATTTTGGATATATTTAAGGGAAAGTAAAACTTCAAACTAAAAAGGTTAGCAAAGGAATTTATATGTTATTTTAACAAATAAATGACTAAAATAGTTTCAAGAGCTTCACCCAAAGCATCTACCACTGAACCAATGCATTCTTTGATTAAAATTCTGAATGAAAATTAATATGTCGATTATAAACTACCAGTGATTCAGACGATGCTTCCCTTTATCAAGTGACATGATTTTCTCTATAAATAGAGATATTGTGCAAACTGAAAATACACATGAAAATACATGTTTCAAGAGTCAAAATATATATCTAAGTCATTCCTTTATTTTTCTAGTGCACGAGAATAAGTGAAGGAACTTTATTCTGTAAAATATCATTGATCGGTATGCTTAATGTGAATGCGCGATCCATGTTAAGGTTTCCAAAGTATCTTAATGGGATTTATTGGATTATCCATTTGCATTCAATTTGTCTAAATTGATAGGAGAGAATCGAACATAAAGTTTAGTGTAAACACACATTTTGAAATTTACTTATGCCACTTCCATCATACAATTTTCATCTTCTTCTTGTTCATGTTTTGCAACAGACCCCCAACACAAGTTCTAACATTTTGTGTATATGACAAAATGAATTAAAAAAGTCTCATGATGATAGTTTATCGAAACTATCAATAATATAGAATATGTGTTACATATGATAATTGTACTAATATGACAAAAGTGTCATGATTTGATTAGGGACGGAGCCACTTGTAGTGGCAAGGGGGCATGAGCCCCTATTATATTTTCAAAAACAATTTAATATCATTATATATTTATATGATAATTGATAAAAAAAATATTTATTTTAAATATAATGATCTATAAAATAATTGAAAGAGTGTTTTGTTATGAATTAATAATTTAAAATTATATGTAAATTACATGTATATAGGAAGAATTACATCAAAGATTTTTTAAATTATTTTTGTGTAATAAATTGATCTTTTAAGTTTTTGTGTGTAACAACTCAGTCCTTTAAGTTATCAAACGTGTGCATTATTACTCTTTTTTAACCGTGTAAATGTGCAAATTATGGATGCAATTATTTTGAGTCATATGAAAATGATGAAGTACAACCAGAAATACAACAATTATAAATTTCTAAATGTTCTAAACATGAAGAAAACGATTTAAAATCAATCTAAAAAATCAAGTTGTTATAAAAAAAACTTAAAAGCAATCTATTACACAAAAATTATTTAAAAGGACCTTGGTGTAAATACATGAATAATTGTTTAGGGTTCCATTTGTAAATTATTTATTTTAAAAATTAATTTTGAATTTAAAATATGTTCAGTTAAAATATAGTTAAATTAATTTTATATTTAATTTCAAAATAATTTTTTACTAAAAGTTTTTTCAAAAATTTACTTTATATATTTTTATTTGAATACTAAGATATCATTATAAAAATTACAATCAACTACTCATATCATCATCAATTGCTTATATATAAAAGTAGATAGATAAACATTATTGATAATAAAATTAAAAAGATTACATAAATAAAATATTTAAACTTAAATATTTTTTAAAGATAAATTTGATAAAAAATAATAGGATATATATTTATGTTTTTAAGTTCTATTCGTCGTAGATATATTATGTCATAAATTCATAAATTAATATATTGTCCCCACAACATAAAATTTCTGGCTCCGTCCCTAGATTTGATGATAGATGGTAAATGCTATCAAGAGTATATAAAGTAATCATATGCATGATTAGTTGAAAAATTGAATATTCTAAATTTATTAAAGTTTGGAAAAATCTTAGAATTCTTTGGGGGAAAGGATTGAAAAAGATATGATGTCTTTGGATATAATTGAATACATTGAAGACATCATTAAGGATGTGGAACGAGCTCATATCTAATTAATCATCAATAGTGGAAACTCAACTCACACTTGATTAACGTTAAGTCTTGAGTTCAATGATAAAAGTATACTATTAGAGTGATTGAAGTACTTAATAATAGATACATCTCAAGGGATAAAAGTACATGGACCATAAGAATCAGTTTGGTAGAATGATGTTTTCTTTTTAATAGATATATAGCATATGTTTGCTGGAATACATAATTATGGGTTCTGATATAGTCTACCTATATAAGAATAAAATGGTGTCACTTCATAGAGTTCAAGGGTCTGACTCTTAAATTCTCATGAAAAGGATATGAGATACAAGGTCTTATTTAATGGTGACATTTCCAAAATATTTATTTGAGGAATGATAGTGATTAAATTCATTTAATGGAATTCATGGATCTTAATTTTTTTGTAATGGTGGAGTGGTTTGCACTTTGAATAAAGATCTAAAATGTAATGGGTTTGACACTTTTTTGGAATTTATATGTTATTTTAACAAATTAATGGCTAAAATAATTCCAAGAGCTACAACTGTCGATATTTGAACGAGGACGGGAATTTATATGTTATTTTAACAAATAAATGACTAAAATAATTCCAAGAGTTACAACCATTCAGATTTGAACCAGGGACATTTCACCCAAAATATGCTATTGGACCAAAGCATCAGCCACTAAACCAATGCATTCTCTAATAAAAAATTTGAACGAAAATGAATATGTCGATTATAAATGACCAGTGATTCAAATGATGCTTCCCTTTATCAAGTGACACAGTTTTCTCTATAAATAGAGATATTGTGCAAACTGAAAATACACATGAAACACATGTTTCAAAAGTCAAAATATATATCTAAGTCATTCCTTTATTTTTCTAGTGCACGAGAAAAAGTGAAAGAACTTTATTCCATAAAATATTGTTGATCAATATGCTTAATGTGCATGTGTGATTCATGTTAAGGTTTCTAAAGTATCCTGAAGGGAATTCCACGGATTATCCATTTGCATCCAATTTTCCTAAATGGGTGAGGGCGAATCGAACCTAAAGTTTAGTGTAAACACACGCTTTAGAATTTATTTGTGCCACTTTCATAATACAATTTTCATCTTCTTCTTTATTCATATTTTGCTGGATGATAAATCCCTCACAATGTTGTCAAGTAATAAACCTCTCGTGTAATATCTTGTATCCTCTTAAATACTTTATTTTATTGTCAGTTGAAACAAATTGAGCTCCTATGTGCTCTATTTGTTGTCAGTTAAGATAAATAGAACAATTAGTGAACTCAGTTGAGTTTAATTTTTATTCAATTCAATTGACCTTTATTAATAATTAAGTAAAGATACATTGGCAACATTGATGAATGGTCAATTACTCTCTAGTGAAAATATCTCATTTTAGATGTTTCCCCTCTTTTCCTCTTACCAACCTTTTTCCTTGTTAGAAGTAACAAAAAGGAAAAGAGAAGAGAAAGTTGGTAAGAAAAGAAAGCAAAAGAAGAGAAAGAAAGAAGAAGAGAAGTGAAAAAGGAGAAAATCTTGGAAAGAGGATGAATCATCTTTCTTCATAAAGAATCATCCCTGACCTTCATCATCTTCTTGATTCAATGTGGGTTTCTAGTTAGACATTTATAGTGGGGAAAATCCATGAATGGGAAATTAGGGTATCGTGTGTTTTGCCATGATCATGAACTTTATGTTAATACACGATGTTTTTGTTACTTTCCATATCTACTTGTGATAATCCATGTTGTTGATGTTGTCTTGTATGATATATTATGATTTGAAGTTGGTATTTGCTTGTTCTCTGATCGGAAAAATAGCAAGTGTGCTATTTTGCCTTTATAGTAATAATGAGGAAAGTTCCCCGAATGTTGATCTCAATGAATGCTCGTAAATATTTAGTTCTAATTGTTGTTCAATTAAATAAAAACTTGTGTTAGGGTTTTTTTATTCAAATATATAAAAATAATTGCAAATAAAATAGATCGTGCTGAGAAAGGGATTTAAAGATAGAGTAATATGTTAGAAAATGTGTGTGATTTCTTCCTGTAACAACTCTTAGTCATTATACAACAACAAATATCAATTAATTAATATCAATTCTCAAAGGTGTTTTCTCCCAATGCCTTAGTGAGAAAATATTTAATCATTTATCCTTAATCTCTATGTCCATAGAAATTTATCGGTGAAATTAAGCATTATTATATTGAGAACAATTTGGTTCATACAGGGTATTCATAGTCCTAGGTAATATCTACTGTAGAATAATCTCATGAAAGCATTACCAAAGATGGTCCAACCTAATTGATAATCATATAACAATCTCAATTGTTCCGAAAGAGAAAGCATTAAGCATGTCACAAGATTAAAGTAATTATGAAAAACAATATAGTCATTGCAAGTATAAACTCAAAGTTATTACAAATTCAAATCACGGACACCCCATAGCATTGAGGGGTTTAGCTACTCATAATATTCAAGAAAATAAAAATATAAAATTGAGACATTACAATTATTCATATGAAATTTGATCTTCAATTGCTTCCGCTCATGAAAATCTCGTTTCTCCCAAAACCTTGATTTCTCTCATTCTGAATCGTGTGAGTTCTTGCTTCCCAAAAAAGTGTCATTTTCCTTGTCTTAAAACCCCCTTTTAATAGAAAAGTCTTCTCTCTCCTAAAACAGAGCCACAAAAGTCCATCACATTCGCTTTTCAATTGACCAAAATGCCATTCACTTAAGAATAACAAAAGAAAAGACAAAATTGGACTTTTTCTACGCATGCCTGCTACAGGTGATCGTAGCAGACCACTGTTTTTGGTGGTCTTGTCTAGCCCCCCTGCTACGGCCTGTAGCAGGTGCTACGGGTGGCCGTAGCAGGACATTGTCTCCTGTGGATTTTGCTTCTGTGCCAGACCTCCCACTACAACCCGTAGTAGATGCTACGGGTGGCCGTAGTGAGCCCATGTTTGGATGGGTTTTATCACTTGCTTCAGGACTTCCTGCTACGACCCGTAGCAGGTACTACGGGTGGCTGTAACAGGCCTACTGGAACATGAATACATCTTTCTGATTCTTTGGCTTCTCCTTGGTTTCTACATCTGATCGTCCTTGACTACCTGCTTGAACCTGAAACACAGAAAAGGTACACAACCAAAGCGTAAAATGCAAAAAAGAGAAATGACACTTAAAAATGACGAAACAATAAAATTAACTATTGGTGAAAGAATTTGACTCAACGGGCCACTAACTAAGAACAGAGTAATACAAGTTACCTGGATTTCTGCCAAATAAGTGATAGAGTATATAACATAAACGGTGACTGATCATTCTCCATTCCTGTTTCATTTTGTTATTAGTTTTGTGCAGCAACTCTGGCTAGGCGAAGGATTTGCTCGCTGAAGCGAGCTTATCAGTAGTAGTAACAGAAGGATCTGCATTTCTCTTTAAGCAAGGATATGTCTCTCTAGGCGCGACAGTGAATGTTTGAAAGAATTGACATTCTGGAATATTTCACTTGAGCCTCACATGGAGATCGCTAAGCGAGAGCCCACTTGGAGACCTCGTCAGGGCTTGCTAAGCGAAACATGGGAAAGTAATTATTCGGCTTCGTCTCGCTTGGAGCTCGCATGAGTTCGCTAAGCGAGAGTCAAAATACTTTGAAAAATGTATAGTGTTCTTGTTTCCACCATAAAATGGGAACCGTAACTCCGGTTAACGTGAGGTTGAATGTGTTGAAAAAATAGACCAATGATTTACCTTTTTGTTAAAATAAACCATGTTTGTGTTTCCATATTGTTTGGATAATGATAATGAACTATGATGTGTATTTCATGTATCATGTTGTGATGTGTATATGTATTAATTTCATGGTTAATGATTGAAACTTGGAATGTAATACATGATTGAAAAAGCAAAGTCTTAAATTGCTAGAATAGAGTCGTAATTAGTACCATCTTGCTGAATTACTAAGTTTGTAGAATGGAGTCGTAATTAGTACAAGCCTAATGACATTTAATTCAACCGAATAGAGTCGCAATTAGTTATACACACTAAATTCCAATCGGAATGGGTCGTAATTAGTAATGGTTTACCATATACTAAATTTAACCGTGTGGGGTCGTCATTAGTAAAGTGCTAGCTACTGCTTCTAAATTCCAATCGAAAGGGTCATAATTAGTAGTGTTAGGCCATGTACTAAATCCAACCGAGCAGGGCCGTAATTAGTTGTCGGATTAAGTTCCTATCGAAAGAATTGAAAATGATGTGAGTATCTTGCTTCTAATTCGGATCTGTAAAGATATATTGATACTTGTAAGAGTATCAAAATGATATAACTTGATTTAATATGCTAATTGATTAAGTGGTATGTGTCATATGAATAAAATAGGATAATGTGAGAATACTATAGAATTGGTGTCATACTTGAGGCTAGATTAATTTGGGCATAATGGGCGTAAAAAATGGTTGGTTACACGCTTATCTTGTAAATGTAACCATAAGCCTCAGTTGCTATAGATGGTGTACATTAGTCGTACTAGGAGGTAATCGTAATAGCATGAATCGTAGGATCTAATATAGATTGAGATTCCTTTAGAGACGAGTGGACCCATAAGATAGGCGAACTCGTTGAGATTATCATCTCATCCCACTATTGTTGGTTTTTTCAGGTAGTTTTGTGCAGGTGAAAGGCAAGAGTAAGCTTGCTTGATGATGTTTCGGTAATCACATTTTTTGGATTATGATCTTCCGTCATGGATCTTGTGGACTCTGATATAGATCCTAGTTTTGTTTAGGAACCTTTATATATCATGTGCAATTTATGTATATTATTTCCTTTGAACATATATATATATATATATATATATATATATATATATATATATATATATATATATATATATATATATATATATATATATATATATATATATATATATATATATATATATATATATATATATATATATATTATATATATATATATATATATAATATATATATATATATATATATATATATATATATATAATATATATATATATATATATATATATATATATATATATATATATATATATATTGTATATAGGCTCTTATGTATATTCAATATCAATTACACTATGTATAATATATTTTTTAGATGTATATTATATGTGGGTGTTACAATTGGTATCACAGGTCGATTCTTGACCTAGTCATGAAACATCATAAGTGAATTAAATTATGCCTTATATGTGTAATTGTCGTTGTTGTCCTTGATGAAACATCATATGTTTTATTTAGGAGCCATGAAACATGTTTCATATCAAACGCTTAATCTTCACTTGAAGGACTTTGATTATAACTCAACCTGAAATGAGTAGCAAGGAGTGCTTACCGCCTTAGAAATTTCCATTTTGAACCTTTGCAGAACTCTTTCGATATAATGTTCTTGTGACATCCAAAGTTTCTTCTCTTTTCTGTCACGCATGATTCTAATGCCAAGAATCTGTTTAGTTGTTCCCATGTCTTTCATTACAAATGACTCTCCCAATTTCTTCTTTAACCTGTGAATGTTAGAAATACTTTCCCCTTATTAACATGTAAACGACACTTGTTTGTAATTTTATTTTTATTCAAATATTCGCGTGTTTTTAATTCATTTGCAATTTGAGTTATACTGTTTACGCTTTGGCTATTTAGCATTGTATGATTAAAACCCTTCATTAACCAATAAAACTAGAGTTTCAATCGATGATAGTGTTCCTATTTGAGCCTAGCAAGTTAGTGTTTTTTGCTTCACCATATGTTGCTTGAATCATAAGCTAGAATAATTAAATCAAGGTGTCCGGTAATTTGATTTGAATCATGTGTAATGTGTGACTCGAAACAATACTCTTGTGAAAATTGGAGTTTACCTCTTGACAATTTGACTTGAACCATAAAATTAACTTGACTCGAATCACAATCTAATGTGACTCGAATGATATTGTAAGTTTGACTCGAATCACAACTCAATGAATTAGGTCTTGGACCTTGAAATAAAGTTTAAGAGGGATTCCATTAGGACATTTGCCTCAAATAATATCTTGAAAAGCTTGAAAGGTGAAAAAGTTATGGGCTTTGGACTAAATGGTAGACCGTTCTTGCCAAAATGTGACCAACCAACTTGACCTAGAAATGCCATTTTGTGATTTCTTGATTTTTAAGGCATAATGATGGATGTTTGAAGCTCATATGATCATATCTTGATGTAAAATAAGGCTTGGAGCTTTGTGGGGGTGATTTTAGGTGAATTCCATGGGTGAAATCAATGCATTGAAAGTTCAAAGTTCATGATCAAATCAAAGACTTGTACCATGAATGAAATGGGTGTTTGATTGATGAAATATGGTTGAAATTGACTTTAATTGAAGGTGAATTAATTGTTGAATGATGGGATGATCAAGTGAGGCAAGGCATATAATCAAAGGATGCACAAATTAAGGTTTCTTAAACCACAAGTTTCATCAAGAACCACGACCAGACAAATTAGGGTTTTGAGGCGTAAGAGGTGTATTAAGGTGATTCAAAGGGTTGTGGCATGGAAAAAGTTTAGACATTATGGGTCCTCAATGTTATGGCTAATACTCAAGGTGAATCATAACTTGCATGAACCATTGAGGATCAATAACTAGGGTTGAAGTCCTTGGGTGACCAGATGAATCTTCACGCATCTTCAATGGGGGCTCGCATCCAATTAGGGTTTTGGAGGTGAGGGGATTGTCTTGAATGATCCTTTAAGATCCAAGGATGCTTAAGGATTAAGGTTAGGGTTAAGGTGGCTTAGGCATACCTCAACATGATCAGAAGATCTTTAAGCTCCATAGATGAACCCCATGCCTTGAGTTCTTGGATCATTGTGGGTGTAGATACATATGAGATGATATATGTGTTGGTGTAAGCCCTAGAGGCCAATACTTTTAGTACTTGTATCGAATTATTTATTAATGATAAAAGGCTTTTTCTTTATTATGTTTGTTTAATAAAGTCCCTAGAATAGCTAGTCCGTTTAATGTATCAAGTATGACTTAATCATGAGATCACATTAGACATAAGGACACTATTCTTAAAGTATCCGTAGTTAAGATTTATTGTGAAGTAGGATAACATTAAAGCATGAAGACTATTATGTTTATAAACTGATGATCACATCTCATGGATCATGGATAAAGAGTTATCAAGTCTTAAACATATGTATGAATATTAAGAGTAATATTTATACCGGATTGACCCGCTATGAGAATACTATATAAAAAGTTATGCAAAGTGTCATAAGTTATTCTCATGGTGATAATGGTGTATACCACTCTTCGACCTGAAACCACTATGGACCCTAGATGTAGAGTCGAGTGCTTTATTGCTGATCAAACGTTGTCCGTAATTGGATAACCATAAAGAGAGTTGATGGGTACTCCACGAAGCATGCTAAGGGACATGAGTGATCTAGATGGAATTTGCCCATCCTGCGTAACAGGATAAATGTCTATGGGCCCAATATTGAACTGGACAAGGATGACACGGTCTATGCCTTGTGTTCAATATAGACATAAGGGCAAAAGGGTAATTATACACATAATTATTATCACAGAAAGATTTGTCAGATCACATGACATTTTCGTGTCTTGGGTAACAGTGATATGTTGCTAGATACCGCTCACTGTTTATTATGTTAAATACGTGATTTAATATAATTACCAATGCCGCAAAAACCTATAGGATCACACACAAAGGAAGGATTGATGAGAGTTAGAGTAATTAAGGAATACCGTAATGTACAGTGCCCTTAAGTGAATTATAGAACATCGTAAGGTACGGTGTACTTAAGTAGAATACGAAATATGGTAAGGTACCACGAGCTTAAGTGATTTTGGCATATTATAAGATATGGGCCATATACACTTGAGTGGGCTTTTTAGCTTGCAACCCACACAAGTGGTTCTATAAATAGAACCTTTGTGTAGAAGCATTGTCACTCTTGCAATTTCGTTTCTCTCTCTCTCTCTCTCTCTCTCTCTCTCTCTCTCTCTCTCTCTCTCTCTCTCTCTCTCTCTCTCTCTCTCTCTCTCTCTCTCTCTCTCTCTCTCTCTCTCTCTCTCTCTCTCTCTCTCTCACTCAAAGCCTTCATTCGTAGCAGCTAGCACTGAGATTGAAGGAATCCGTTCGTGTGGACTGAGTAGAGGCGTTGTCATCGTTCAACGTTCGTGATCGCCAAAAGAGGTAACGATTCTATCACTGATCATGCCCATTCGTAAGGATCATTAAAGGGGAAAATTTTAAATTCCGTTGTGTTTTGGATCGTCATTCTCCTTCAGTGGTATCAGAGCCATTTACGAAACCATGAATCTAATAACTGTTTATTTTCTGTATTTATACAATTAAAGACATAATGAATCAAAGAATAAACGAGTAATTAAATCGGGATCGATCAATTTATATATATATGATACAAGTAATCCTGATGCAAAATACGGTATATATGATATATTGTTTATGTTTCATTCATTCAAACACTTAATGATTGCTTTCCTTTGAGCGATCAATGGTCGTTTGCTTCTTGATCCGACATTAGTATGGTGAAGCAATGACGTGTTGATCAATCATACTGAATCAACAATCGAGATGTGTTTAACGGTCTGAAATTGGTGCATTAGGGTTAGTGACGGCACAAGGGTTGTGTTGTCAAAGAGTTATGCATTAGGGTTGTGACTGCACAAGAGTTGTGCTTTCTACCAGATTTTCAAACAGTGTTAACCGGTTAACGCATTTGGTTAACCGGTTAACGCAAGACGGAATACAGTTTTCTAAGAGTTTTTCAAACAGTGTTAACCGGTTAACGCATTTGGTTAACCGGTTAACGCAAGACGGAATACAGTTTTCTACCAGATTTTCAAACAGTGTTAACCGGTTAACGCATTTGGTTAACTGGTTAACGCAAGACGGAATATAGTTTTCTACCAGATTTTCAAACAGTGTTAACCGGTTAACGCATTTGGTTAACCGGTTAACGTAAGACAGAATACAGTTTTCTAACAGTTTTTCAAACAGTGTTAACCGGTTAGCGCATTTGGTTAACCGGTTAACGCAAGACGGAATACAGTTTTCTAAGAGATTTTCAAATAGTGTTAACCGGTTAACGCATTTGGTTAACCGGTTAATGCAAGACAGAATACACCCGTTCCCGCTGACCGGGCAGTGGACCCCGGCTAACTCTGCGTAGTGTGATCGGTCGTCGAAATTTAATTTGGTTTTAATTAATTAAAAGAATTAAAATTAATAATAATAATGTGTTTATTATTATTGTCTTGTGGTGATCAGTTATGGCCTTAGTTTTCCTTTATTTTGTTTTGGGTTTTAAAATACGACCTGCGTGTCGTGCCTCTCTTTTAATCTCTCAATGTAACTTCTTTTCTCATCTCACTCCCTCGCATGTAAAACGAGTTTCTTTTATGTAATGTAATGTTATGAAGAAAGCAAAGAAGTCAATGCCAAAGGAGTACAACCTTGAAGATCTTGCTTGGAGAAGCTTAGATCGTTATTAGGTTAGTTTAGGTTCTCTCATTGGCTTGGGAGAGCAATTGCGCTAGGGGCCATAACTGTTTCATTATGTATGTATGTATGTTGATGCATGTGAATGTATGTTGATGCATGTGAGAGACGATTTATATGATAAATAAGCCGGTGAGATCGGAATAATTACAATTCCCTCAAATTAAAATATTAAGTTTATGCTTTCCAAGTTTTAGCACTCATCAAGACTAGTATCGGATAATGTAGGTTTCGCCTACGCGAGGTGCATGTTCTATATTAGTAAGGTGCGATGGGATAATTGTAATATCCAACTGCTAAGACAATGGGTCAAACTTAACTAAACAAATTATAATAATATAATATATGTTTGCTTTCCAAGTTTTAGCACTCATCAAGACTAGTATCGGATGATGTAGGTTTCGCCTACGCGAGGTGCATGTTCTATATTGGTAAGGTTCGATGGAATAATTGTAATGTCCAACTGCTAAAACGATGGGTCAAACTTAATTATAATAATATTATATATGTTTAGAAGCAAGAGTTGGGAATGATCCATATGATGGATTGGAATAAGGAGTTATTTCCCCAACTGAAATTTTCGAGAGTTGTATGAGATACAATTGGAAGGAGTTCCTACCTAAATAACCTAGTTTTGTGTAATCCGCCTACGCGGACTTAGAACGAAGTGAAATATGGATCTCGACCCACTAGAAAATCTTCCAACGGGATTTTCCGAATCAAATGATGAGGGTCATTTGTTTTGAGTAAAATAGTGGGAGCATATTTAATTAAAGGCCTAATTAAATATGTCAATGATACTTATATTTTCATTAATCCTTATGTAGATTACCATGACAACAAACACCTCTAACAATATTTTGCGATCAATCCTTGATAAGGAAAAATTGTCTAGGACAAATTTTCTGGATTGGCACCGAAACCTGAGGATTGTCCTCAAACATGATAAAAAAGTTTTATGTCTTGGAGAAACCTGTTCCTGAAGAGGAACCTCCTAGTTTTGCACCTAAGGCAAAAAGAGATGCTTATAAGAAGCATGTCGATGATGCCAATGAAACTGCTTGTCTCATGCTAGCTACCATGAACTCAAAATTGCAAAAAGCAACATGAGAACATGACAGCGTTCGATATGATCGAACACCTGAAGATGCTCTATCAAGAGCAAGCAAGACATGAAAGGTTTGAAGTTTCAAAAGCCCTTTTTCAAGGCAAGTTAGCTGAGGGAGCCCCTGTAGGTACCCATGTGCTCAAGATGATTGGGTATGTGGAAAACCTTGAGAGGTTGGGTTTTCCCCTCGGAAAGGAACTTGCGACTGATTTAATCTTGCAATCGTTGCCAGATAGATTCAGTCAATTTGTCCTAAATTTCAATATGAATGATATGGACAAATCTCTTCCTGAACTGCTAGCCATGTTAAAAACTGTTGAGCAGAATCTGAAGAAAAAAGGGAAGTCCATTATGATAATCGGAAATGGAAAGAGACAGAACAAAAGGCCCGCCAAGCAGGGTGATAAAGGGAAACGCAAGGAAGTTGCCAAACCTAAACCCATCGTTGCTGCTTTGGAGCTGTCATACGGTGAACTGACTTTTTGTGTTTTTTAATCGCAATGTCGCGGTTAGCAAGAGTCGCCACCGACTTTTCTTTTATCCAATAAGGAAAGGTGGAAAAGAATAGGAAAGACCTCAATAGATTTTGGGTTCGGGAGGTACATTATACAAAGGGAAGGTGTTAGCACCCTTTGTATCCATGGTTATCCATGGGCTCTTAATTGCTCAATCATTTATGTTTTTTTTTTTTTTTAGTTTGCAAAAGAAAATAGTGTCTGAGAAAGGTGTAGGAAATGTTTGAAAAGGAGAATTTAACTTTGTAATGATTCTTGTATGAATATATACAAAGTGGTTATCTCGTTTAATTTTGAAAGTTGTTTAGAAAAATATAACTCGGCAATGATCCTAGTACGGATGTATGCTAAGTGGTGATTTTCCAAAAAGGATGTTTGAAATGTGTGAGGTGTGAAAAGTATTTTTTTAGGTTATGAATGAGCAATTAAGGGTTATACCTGTCCGAGGTCTTTCCGGGAATTTCCTATCCTCATGAGGGTAAAACTGTCCTTACTATTGAGAAGTAAGTAGTTTTATCCTTTGGATGTTAAAGGGTCATCGAAGGGTCATCAATTGGTCATTGAAGGCAACAGTCGTGAGGATACCTTAGCATTCGAAGGGACTATCATCATTTAACCGTAGGCTACACCGAAGGGTCATCGAGGGACAAAATCGTATTTTCGAAGGCAACGTCCGAGGGACCATGATTTATTTTATGATGATTTAACCGAAGGGTCTTTGCTAAGGGTATCCCCCATATTCGCGGGACATGACCGTATTACGTAATCGTGGGGTAACAAAGAGAGGTCCTATATCATTTATTTAAAGTCCATATTTTAAAGTTAATTAGGTAAATCTCCACATTAAAATCAATACATCAACAATGATATATTAAAAGTACTATATTAAAATTAATTGAGTAATCCAGAGTGAATTTCCATAAGGGTATCCCACACATAAGGTGGAACACCTGGCCAGCCGTTTCTTCGAGAATATGTAGCCTTTGCACAATTCAACACACGGGTTAGAGTATCGAGGTAAAATACAATTGAAATTGCACCACAACATAACAGTCCCTAAATCAGACCAAATAATGCAGAATTATCATGAATATTGATCGGACAAACATAAGGCACCGCAGCAAAGAAACAAAACAGCCACTGCTTCGTTCGCTCCTGCCTCGCCTAGCGAAGGCTTAGCGAATGCTCGCTGCAGGCTCGCTTAGCGATGTGCTAGCGAGTGGCCACGGGTTTTGGATTTGATGGCAGCATGATCGCCGGAAACCTGAACTTTCATGGCATTGGATTACAGGCATAGCATAGACAATTATACAGGATATTCAGACATATTTAGATTCACATGTGAAATCAAATTACATATCAAAACTTTAATCGTAATGCATCATGTATGTAAAGAATATCGATTGGAAACGCAAAACCGTGGTGATACGCAAACCTGTGTGCAATTGCGATGTTGGATCGCAATGTTGAAAGGGACTGATCACTCTGGATGTCGGCTTGAGTTGGGCGGCGGTAGCTTCGGTGCGGACGAGCTGCCTTCAGGGTTTCCTTACTCTGAATTCTCCGGGTTAGCAGGGTTTCTGTCCTTCTCTGTCCGTCTTGGTCTCTCCGTTTGCCTCTGTATTTCGTGGTTGAAGAGCTGGTATCTATAGTGGTAGTGGTGACCTAATGGGCTCAGACTGAAGCCCGAAAATTATAATATTCGCAAGCTTCGCTAGGCGAGCCTGTAGCGAAGGTTCGCTAGGCGAAGGATTTGCTCGCCTAGCGAGCATGCAGTTTATGACCTAATGGGCTCAGAACGAAGCCCAACCATTCTGGTAATCGCAAGCTTCGCTAGGCGAAGGAGTTGCTCGCCTAGCGAGCAAGCTAGTTTGGGCCTCTTCTGGGTTGGGTCTGTTATGAGCTGGGCTTTTGTTCCTTTAGAGTCAGTGCCTTGCAAAACAAGTCGGAGGGTCTTGAGAAATGCTTTGTAATATCAACGGGCAAATTTTGGGGTATGACAGGAGCCTAGTGGAGGCATAACAAAAGAAGACACCTGCTTCCATTGCGGTAAGACCGGACACTGGAAGAGAAACTTCCCAAAGTACCTGGAAGATATGAAGAATGGAGTAGAGACTTCAACTTCAGGTATTTTGTTATTAAAATAAATTTATCTACTTCTGCATCATGGGTATTGGATACTGGATGCGGTTCTCACATTTGTACAAATGTGCAGGGGCTGAAAAGGAGTAGGGATTTGGCAAAAGGTGAAGTTGACCTACGAGTTGGCAATGGAGCAAAGGTTGTTGCTTTAGCCGTAGGAACTTATGTATTGACTTTACCTAGTGGTTTAATAATTCAGTTAGAGAACTGTTATTATGTACCTGCAATTAGCAGGAATATTATTTCCGTTTCTTGTTTGGACAAGTTTGGTTTTTCATTTATAATAAAGAACAATTGTTGCTCAATTTATTTGAATGTATTCTATGCTACTGCACAAATGAGCAATGAACTATATGTCCTTGATCTCGAAATGCCTATTAATAACATTAATACTAAAAGGGTGAAACCTAACGAGTTAAAACCAACTAGGTAAGAATATTAAAACTCTTCGATCAGATCGAGGTGGTGAGTATTTAAGCCTAAAGTTTGATGACCATCTGAAAGAGTGTGGGATCCTATCCCAACTTACTCCTCCTGGAACACCCCAATGGAGTGGTGTATTTGAGAGAAGAAATTGAACCCTGTTAGACATGGTCTGATCCATGATGAGTCACACCGATCTTCCAAACTCCTTTTGGGGACATGCACTATTGACAACAGCTTACACACTTAACCGTGTTCCATCCAAAAAGGTTGAGAAGACACCATATGAGATATGGAGTGGTAAGAAACCACATATGTCTTACATGAAGATTTGAGGTTGCGAAATTTGTGTGAAACGACAAATTTCAACTAAGCTTGAGCCCAAATCTGACAAATGCTTATTTGTGGGGTATCCTAAAGAAACAAGAGGGTATTACTTCTACAATCCTTCTGAGGGCAAAGTGTTTGCCACTCGAACTGGAGTTTTCCTAGAAAAGGATTTTATTTCCAAAGGAATCAGTGGGAGGAAAGTAGAGCTTGAAGAAATTCAAGAATCACAAAGCATCGATACACTTATGGAGGAATTAGAGCAGGAAACAAGTCGTGAGCTGGGCTTTTGTTCCTTTAGAGTCAGTGCCTTGCAAAACAAGTCGGAGGGTCTTGAGAAATGCTTTGTAATATCAACGGGCAAATTTTGGGGTATGACAGCTGCCCCTGTTCAATATTCTTGAACCGAGAGAGTTAGAATGGCGAGTATGCCGTTCGTGGTCTGGAGGTGAAAGATTATTGAACACTAGAATGCCCCAAAAATTTGCGCTTGTCCATTAGTCTTGACGGAGATGGGCTTAAAGACGCCATCCAGGTAGCTTGATGATGAGGGCTCCAGATTGTGTCGTACCGGGTCGTACGCTAGACCGTATAGTGAGTCATCCATTATGCTGTCGACTTCGCTGGGGAGTCAGAGTGTGTTATATACTGCTGGGGATAAGGGATCAGAATGGATCGTACGTTAGACCGTGTCTGAATACCAGAGTGAGTTGTTCATTAGGCGGATGACTTTGCTAGGGATGAAAGATCAGAATGGATCGTACGCTAGATCGTATCTGAGTTGCAGAATGAACCGTACACTAGGATGTATCTGACGAAGGTGGAATCAGGATGGATCGTACGCTAGATCGCATCTGAGTTGAAAGTCCAAATGGGTCGTACGTTAGACCGTATTGGAGTTGCAGAATGAGCCGTACGTTAGGCTGTATCTGAAGAAGAAAGTAGTCGTACGCTAGACTACATCCCGGAATATACCGTACGCTAGGCAGCATCTGAGGATTTGAGTATCCAAATGGGTCGTACGTTAGACCGTATTGGAGTTGCTGAAAGTCAGAATGGATCGTACGTTAGATCGTATCTGAGTTGAAGGTCCAAATGGGTCGTACGTTAGACCGTATTGGAGTTACAGAATGAGCCGTACGTTAGGCTGTATCTGAAGAAGAAAGTAGTCGTACGCTAGACTACACCCCGGAATATACCGTACGCTAGGCAGCATCTGAGGATTTGAGTATCCAAATGGGTCGTACGTTAGACCGTATTGGAGTTGCTGAAAGTCAGAATGGATCGTACGTTAGATCGTATCTGAGTTGAAGGTCCAAATGGGTCGTACGTTAGACCGTATTGGAGTTGCAGAATGAGCCGTACGTTAGGCTGTATCTGAAGAAGAAAGTAGTCGTACGCTAGACTACACCCCGGAATATACCGTACGCTAGGCAGCATCTGAGGATTTGAGTATCCAAATGGGTCGTACGTTAGACCGTATTGGAGTTGCTGAAAGTCAGAATGGATACTCATCTGGATTCTATCTGAAACATGGTCCGAATCTTGGATGGGATCAGGAGGATAATTAACCTGCAAAATAAAGTTAGTTTCATGCAATGTCATGATGCATGAGATGTAAATGTCATATGCATGCGTGTGCTGTGAAATGATGTGATGAGTGAGTTATGCGTCTGGAATAAACGCGAGCATTGTATGCATGTATATGAAATGATGTAATGTATGTAATGCATTGTATGTAGGTGATGTGAAATGATGTAATGAGTGCCCTATGCGTCTGAAACGTTCTTCCAGGGGACTCTACTGGGGAAATAAATCTCAGTCTTCTGGTTGGAGATATTTGTACTGATGACTCTGTCTCAGCTGGGGGAATACTCCATTTCCGTCTGATGGTGGAAAGATCCAACAGCGCCTGGCTGGGGATAGAGGAGATGACCAATTAGTGAAGCCAATTTCTTCTGGGGAATAACTGGCGTCGCCGGGGAACCGAATTAGCAACGGATTCATTGGGAAGCGTGATTAGACCTTCTCCTCGATCCTGAAGCCGCATAGTAATTGCTATCACTATTCTAGGTATGCATTTTTGGCAAACATTGATCATATTCAAATGCATAAATCAATTCAAATTAAACCACTGGACATTTACGCAAACAAAAAAGAAAAGTAAAACGAAATCATCTTTTTGGAAATGAAATTGTATTGATTTTGAAAGAGGGCCTGTAAACAGGCAATTCGTGTACAGGGAGACAGAAATCCTAGTAAGAGGAAATTGTCAGGAAAACAAAGAGAAGGCTATGCAGAAAAAGTCCTATTGATCTTAATTCCACTACTGCCCTTATGTCTTCAAGCGTCTCATCTCCTGCTGTCGGATGGAAGTGATTGGCTTGCTCAGTCCTTGGAACTTGGATGAAGCCGTCTGAGAACGGGACATAGTTTTACGCTTTAATCCCTAATTTTTGCCTGGACCGCCTTTTCAGGTTTTCAGTCCACCAGGATACCCTTTTTTGCCCAAGCCGCCTTTTCAGGTTTTCGACTTGCCGGGTGTACGTCTTTATATATTTATCCCTAAGTTTTGCCCGAACCCTTTTGGTTCGCCGGGATGCCCTTACTTTTGCCTAGGTACGTCGACCTAGCGGGTCTCTTTTATGCGTAGTATTTTTTAACTATGTCCGCGTTCACAGGATGCGGGAAATCTTCGCCGTCCATTGTAGCAAGTATCATGGCTCCACCGGAGAATACCTTCTTAACCACAAAGGGCCCTTCGTATGCGGGAGTCCACTTGCCTCTGGGATCCCCTTGTGGTAGGATGATACGCTTGATCACTAGGTCACCAATTTGATACACCTGTCTCTTGACTTTTTTGTTAAATGCTTGGGTCATGCGCTTCTGATATATCTGCCCATGACAAACAGCCGCAAGTCTCTTCTCATCAATCAAATTTATCTGATCGAGTCGAGTCTGAATCCATTCATCTTCATCTAAACCCGCCTCTTTCATGATTCTTAGAGAGGGAATTTGAACTTCCACCGGTAAAACGGCTTCCATTCCATAGACTAAAGAGAACGGGGTTTCCCCTGTCGAAGTGCGTACTGAAGTGCGATAACCGTGAAGAGCAAACGGTAACATCTCATGCCAGTCTTTGTACGTCACCGTCATCTTTTGTATGATCTTCTTGATATTCTTATTAGCAGCCTCCACGGCACCGTTCATCTTTGGCCGATACGGATAAGAGTTATGGTGCTTTATTTTGAACTGCGTGCAGAGTTCAATAATCATCTTGTTGTTCAAGTTAGTACCATTGTCGGTAATAATTCTTTCAGGGATGCCATATCGACAAATGAGATTATTCTTGATGAATCGTGCCACCACATTCTTGGTGACAGAAGCGAATGAGGCGGCCTCTACCCACTTTGTAAAGTAATCAATAGCAACGAGGATGAAGCGATGTCCGTTAGAAGCAGTAGGTTTAATCTCTCCAATCATATCGATGCCCCACATTGCAAAGGGCCAAGGGGCTGTCAATGTAACACCCCGATAAAAATAAGATAATTATTTAATTTAAGTTAATATTATATTTATTAATTTAATTAAAATAATTGGAATTATTGGATTATTATTATTATTATTGGAATAATAATTATTGGAAAATATATAAGTTGGAAATAAGGAAAAAGAGTTCCATTTTTTGGAAAAGAGGGTTTTACGTGAAAAGCAGAGAAGCGGCTGAAAAGAGGAAAAGGGCAAAGAGCAGAGCAAGAGGAAGAAGGTTGGAGAAGAGAAAAGCTTGAAGCTTAAAGATTCGTCGGATTAATTCAGGTAAGGGGGGTTTATCGTCGTTTAATGGGTATTATAGATTAACATGTAATGGGTAGTGATAAACCGTTGAATTGACCCTAATTGGGATGATGAGTGCTGAAAATTTGTGATGAATAAACTGTGTTTAAGCTGTGATTGAATCGGTAATTGTGTGAGTCGTGATTCCCCGAGCGTATCGCTTTTTACGGAATTGGAATCGGAGGTCCGGAAGTCCTCCAACGGCGGAAAATGCGGAGAATTCTGCATTCTGCTTCGTGTTAGCGCAGGAACAGCTTTCTGTCTTGCGTTAACCGGTTAACCCAGGGCGTTAACCGGTTAACACTGTTGTGAGTTGTGGAAATATTGTTGTTCTGTCTGCGTTAACCGGTTAACCCAGGGCGTTAACTGGTTAACACTGTTGAGTTTTGCCAGAAAGCGTGTTCTGTCTGCGTTAACCGGTTAACCCAGGGCGTTAACCGGTTAACACTGTGGGAAAAGAGAAAAAAATTGATAATTGAATCTTGTGTACGTTTTGGAATGGAATTATATAGTACTTAGTTGATGTCAAAGTTGATTATAAGTTGATTATGTTGAAAACATTGTTGTGTTGCATTTATTATCCTGTTGTCGGAATTTAAAGTCGTGTATGTCAAAGTTGATTATAAGTTGATTATGTTGAAGACATTGTTGTGTTGCTATTGTTATCATGTTGTCGGAATTCATATGCATTAAGTCGGAGCTTTGCTCACACCACGTTGGCCTGGATTGGCAAAAGTTGAAAGTTGAAGGCTTAAGCCTTGATGCCTCGTTAAATTGGCAAATTTTAAGTTGGGAGTTTTACTCCAAATGGTACCACATGCATGACGAGTCGAGTCTCATTAGAGTTGCATTTTGTTGGTTTGTTGTATGAGTATTTAATTTAATTGAGCAGTGGTGCTTGTGTGGATATTGAGTATGACGTTTGAGTTGATGTGCCGTTACTGAATGTGTGATGTGATTAGGGTGATTAATGTGTCAAATTACTTAACATGACATGATATTTTATAATGCTTATCATATCGATTGAGGAACTCACCCTTACAACTATTTTTCAGGTAACGAGCAGTGATTGAGTAGAAGCTAGTGCTTGGGGTCTAGTGTAGTCTCCTTAGTGGGTCATGCTCTGATAGATGTAACATCGGGACGGGATGTTTCCCCTTGTTGAATAATTCTCATGTAATGTGTTACATGTGTTGAATGATCGATTTGATCTCTATCCGCTGCGTATTTTGCAATGCTTTATGTTTTGATATAATAAAAGAGCATGACAGTTATTATGATGAATGGTGTGAAATGATTGTGTGACACCCTTAATTGCGTATTACTCTGATTGATATATTGTTATTCTAATTAAATATTTGGGGAATTTTAGAAGGGTGTTACATTAGTGGTATCAGAGCAGGTCGGTCTGTCCGGCCAGTTGTCGTGTCGTTACTGTCTAACAATTGTGTATTGTTACTAATCTAACTTTTAAGTTGTGTTGTGGTGATAAGTTGAAATGGCTGGAAGGAATGACGCTGCAATGGCTGCCGCAATGCAAGCGATGGCACAAGCTGTGCAGAACTTGCCAAATGCTGGTGGAGATGCTGGATCACGTAGCTTGGCGACTTTTCAAAGAGAGAATCCGTCGGTGTTTAAAGGGAAGCATGATCCAGATGCAGCCTTGGGATGGTTGAAAGAGATCGAGAGAATCTTCCGTGTTATGGATTGCACTCCAGCTCAGAAGGTTCGGTATGGTACTCACATGCTAGCAGTCGAAGCTGATGACTGGTGGCTAGAGACTCACGAGAGGTTGACCGTGGCAGGTGAAGTCATTACTTGGGATGTATTCCGTAGGGAATTCATGAGAAAGTATTATCCGGAGGATGTCCGTGGTAAGAAAGAAATTGAGTTCCTTGAGCTGAAGCAAGGGAACTTGTCTGTCACTGATTATGCTGCAAAATTTGTGGAGTTGTCCAAATTTTATCCTCATTACACTGGTGCTGGTGCTGAATTTTCAAAGTGCATCAAGTTTGAGAACGGACTGCGCTCTGAAATTAAGAAGGCTGTTGGGTATCAGAAGATACGCATTTTTACTGAATTGGTGGATAGCTGCAGGATATTTGAAGAAGACAATAATGCTCATTACAAGATTGTCAGTGACCGCAGGGGCAAGCAACATCAAAATCGTGGCAAGCCGTATGATGCTCCAGTGGGAAAAGGGAAACAAGGAGCTGCTCCGGCTCAGAGGACTAGTAGGGGAGGTGCTCCTGCTGGTATAGTTTGCTTCAAATGTAGTCAGGCTGGTCATAAGAGTAATGTATGCACTGCTGAAGTAAAGAGGTGTTTTCGCTGTGGTAAGACTGGCCATGCAATAGCTGATTGCAAGCACAAGGAAATGATTTGTTTTAATTGTGGCGAAGAAGGGCATATTGGAAGTCAGTGTCAGAAGCCAAAGAAATCTCAAACTGGAAAGGTGTTCGCATTGACCGGAACTCAAACCTCCAGTGAGGACAGACTTATCCGAGGTACATGTTTCATAAATGGTACTCCTTTAATTACTATTATTGATACCGGTGCCACACACTGTTTTATTTCTGCTAACTGTGCTCGAAGATTGGGTTTAAAATTGTCCGCTTTGGATGGTGAATTGATTGTTGAGACCCAGCTAAGGGATCAATAACTACTTCCTTGGTATGTTTAAATTGTCCTTTGTCGATCTTCGATAAAGATTTCTATGTTGATTTAGTATGTTTGCCGTTGAGTGGGATGGATGTAATTCTTGGTATGAACTGGTTGGAGTATAATTATGTTCATATAAATTGTCATCATAAGTCGGTGAGGTTTTCCACTCCTGAAGAGGAAGGAGTTGACTTATTACCTTTCAGAGAATTGCGAAAATTGATGAAAGAGGGAGCTCAGATGTTTTCTTTGATGGCGACGTTGTCGGTTGAGAGTAAAGCTAAGATAGAGGAACTGTTAGTGGTGAAAGAATTCCCTGAAGTTTTTCCTGATGAAATTCCTAGTGTGCCGCCAGAGAGGGAAGTTAAATTTACTATTGATCTGGTGCCTGGTACTAGGCCTGTTTCGATGGCACCGTATAGAATGTCGACATCTGAATTGTGTGAATTAAAGAAGCAATTGGAAGACTTACTTGAGAAGAAGTTTATAAGACCAAGTGTGTCACCGTGGGGAGCTCCAGTGTTGCTAGTAAAGAAGAAGGATGGTAGTATGAGGCTTTGTATCGATTATAGACAATTGAATAAAGTAACGATCAAGAATAAGTATCCACTACCGAGAATAGATGATTTGATGGATCAATTAGTGGGTGCTTGTGTGTTCAGTAAAATTGATTTGAGATCGGGCTATCATCAGATCAAAGTGAAAGATGAAGACATCCAGAAGACAGCGTTCAGAACTCGGTATGGACATTATGAGTATTCTGTGATGCCTTTCGGTGTGACTAATGCGCCGGGAGTATTTATGGAATACATGAATCGTATTTTCCGTACTTATCTGGATCATTTTGTGGTAGTATTTATTGATGATATTTTGATTTACTCTAAGTCCGAAGAAGAGCACAAGGAACATTTGAAATTAGTGTTGGATGTTTTGAAAGATAAGAAATTGTATGCGAAGCTGTCCAAGTGTGAATTTTGGTTAAGAGAAGTCAGTTTTCTCGGCCATGTAATTTCAGGAAAAGGTATTGCTGTAGATCCTTCCAAGGTAGAAGTTGTATTGCAATGGGAGACTCCTAAGTCGGTTACCGAGATTAGAAGCTTTTTGGGGTTAGCTGGATATTATAGAAGGTTTATTGAAGGATTTTCTAAGTTAGCACTTCCGTTGACTAAATTAACTTGTAAGGGTAAAGCTTTCGTGTGGGATGCTCAGTGCGAAGAGAGTTTTAATGAATTAAAAAGGAGATTGACGTTGGCGCCGGTTTTGACTTTGCCAAATCCGGAGGAACCGTTTACAATCTACTGTGATGCTTCATTGATGGGCTTAGGAGGTGTGCTCATGCAAAATAATAAAGTGATTGCTTATGCGTCGCGACAGTTAAGAATTCATGAAAAGAACTATCCTACGCATGATCTTGAACTTGCTGTTGTGGTGTTTGTGCTAAAAATCTGGAGGCATTACCTTTATGGTTCCAGATTTGAAGTTTTCAGCGATCATAAAAGTTTAAAGTATCTATTTGATCAGAAAGAGCTGAACATGAGACAACGTAGGTGGTTAGAATTGCTTAAGGATTATGATTTCGGTTTGAATTATCATCCAGGAAAAGCAAATGTTGTGGCCGATGCTTTAAGTAGAAAGACCTTGCATGTGTCGGCAATGATGATTAAGGAGTTGGAATTAATTGAGCAATTTCTTGATATGAGTTTGGTTTGCGAAGTAACCCCGCAGAGTGTAATGCTAGGAATGCTAAAGATTAATAATGATTTTATGGATAGTATCCGAGAGGCACAGAAATTGGATGTGAAATTAGTAGATATCCTTAATCGTTGTGGTCAATCAGAGAAGAGTGACTTTAAGATTGATGCGAGAGGTGTGCTAAAATTAGGGGAAAGAATTTGTATTCCTGATGACGCGATTTTGAAAAGAAGCATTCTAGAAGAGGGTCATAGAAGCAGTTTGAGTATTCATCCAGGAGCTACTAAAATGTATCAGGATTTGAAGAAAATATTTTGGTGGCCCGGAATGAAAGAAGATGTGGCTCGTTTTGTGTATGCGTGCTTAACTTGTCAGAAGTCGAAGATTGAGCATCAGAAGCCTGCTGGGTTGATGCAACCGTTGGAAGTTCCAGAATGGAAATGGGATAGCATTTCTATGGACTTTGTAACGGGGCTTCCTGCTACTTTAAGAGGGCATGATTCGATTTGGGTGATCGTTGATAGGCTCACGAAGTCGGCTCACTTCATACCTATTAACATCACTTACCCAATTGCGAAGTTGGCAGAGATTTACATCCGAGTAATTGTAAAGTTGCATGGTGTTCCTCTGTGTATTGTGTCGGACAGAGATCCGAGGTTTACATCGGGATTTTGGAAAAGTCTGCAAGATTCGTTGGGCTCTAAGTTGAGGTTGAGTTCGGCATATCATCCTCAAACTGATGGCCAAACGGAGAGAACTATTCAGTCATTGGAGGATTTACTGAGAGCTTGTGTTCTTGAACAAGGAGGTTCGTGGGACACTTATCTTCCATTGATCGAGTTCACATATAATAATAGTTACCATTCTAGTGTCGGAATGGCGCCTTTTGAAGCATTGTATGGTCGTAGATGTAGAACTCCGTTGTGTTGGCACGAATCTGGTGAGGGTGTAGTACTTGGACCAGAGTTAGTTCGAGAAACTACCGAGAAAGTGAAGTTTATCCGAGAGAAGATGAAAGCTTCTCAGAGTAGGCAGAAGAGTTACCATGACAAGCGGAAGAAGGAATTAGAATTTCAAGCTGGTGACCATGTGTTTTTGAGAGTCACGCCTGTGACCGGTGTTGGGAGGGCTTTGAAGTCTAAAAAGCTCACTCCTCGCTTCATTGGTCCGTATCAAATCTTAGAACGGGTTGGAAAAGTTGCTTATCGGATGGCATTACCACCTAATCTTTCGAATTTGCATGATGTATTCCATGTGTCGCAGCTTCGGAAGTATGTCTCAGATCCGTCTCATGTGGTTAGTATGGATGATGTGCAAGTGCGGGATAATTTAACAATGGAGACAAAGCCTGTACGAGTTGAAGATCGTGAAACAAAGACTCTTCGAGGAAAAGAGATTGTGTTGGTTAAAGTCGTTTGGTCGGGAGCTGCGGGCGAAAGCATGACATGGGAACTTGAGAGTCAGATGAAGGAGTCTTATCCGGAGCTATTCGCTGAGGTATGTTTTCGAGGACGAAAACTCTTTTAGTGGGGGAGAGTTGTAACACCCCGATAAAAATAAGATAATTATTTAATTTAAGTTAATATTATATTTATTAATTTAATTAAAATAATTGAAATTATTGGATTATTATTATTATTATTATTGGAATAATAATTATTGGAAAATATATAAGTTGGAAATAAGGAAAAAGAGTTCCATTTTTTGGAAAAGAGGGTTTTACGTGAAAAGTAGAGAAGCGGCTGAAAAGAGGAAAAGGGCAAAGAGCAGAGCAAGAGGAAGAAGGTTGGAGAAGAGAAAAGCTTGAAGCTTAAAGATTCGTCGGATTAATTCAGGTAAGGGGGGTTTATCGTCGTTTAATGGGTATTATAGATTAACATGTAATGGGTAGTGATAAACCGTTGAATTGACCCTAATTGGGATGATGAGTGCTGAAAATTTGTGATGAATAAACTGTGTTTAAGCTGTGATTGAATCGGTAATTGTGTGAGTCGTGATTCCCCGAGCGTATCGCTTTTTACGGAATTGGAATCGGAGGTCCGGAAGTCCTCCAACGGCGGAAAATGCGGAGAATTTTGCATTCTGCTTCGTGTTAGCGCAGGAACAGCTTTCTGTCTTGCGTTAACCGGTTAACCCAGGGCATTAACCGGTTAACACTGTTGTGAGTTGTGGAAATATTGTTGTTCTGTCTGCGTTAACCGGTTAACCCAGGGCGTTAACCGGTTAACACTGTTGAGTTTTGCCAGAAAGCGTGTTCTGTCTGCGTTAACCGGTTAACCCAGGGCGTTAACCGGTTAACACTGTGGGAAAAGAGAAAAAAATTGATAATTGAATCTTGTGTACGTTTTGGAATGGAATTATATAGTACTTAGTTGATGTCAAAGTTGATTATAAGTTGATTATGTTGAAAACATTGTTGTGTTGCATTTATTATCCTGTTGTCGGAATTTAAAGTCGTGTATGTCAAAGTTGATTATAAGTTGATTATGTTGAAGACATTGTTGTGTTGCTATTGTTATCATGTTGTCGGAATTCATATGTATTAAGTCGGAGCTTTGCTCACACCACGTTGGCCTGGATTGGCAAAAGTTGAAAGTTGAAGGCTTAAGCCTTGATGCCTCGTTAAATTGGCAAATTTTAAGTTGGGAGTTTTACTCCAAATGGTACCACATGCATGACGAGTCGAGTCTCATTAGAGTTGCATTTTGTTGGTTTGTTGTATGAGTATTTAATTTAATTGAGCAGTGGTGCTTGTGTGGATATTGAGTATGACGTTTGAGTTGATGTGCCGTTACTGAATGTGTGATGTGATTAGGGTGATTAATGTGTCAAATTACTTAACATGACATGATATTTTATAATGCTTATCATATCGATTGAGGAACTCACCCTTACAACTATTTTTCAGGTAACGAGCAGTGATTGAGTAGAAGCTAGTGCTTGGGGTCTAGTGTAGTCTCCTTAGTGGGTCATGCTCTGATAGATGTAACATCGGGACGGGATGTTTCACCTTGTTGAATAATTCTCATGTAATGTGTTACATGTGTTGAATGATCGATTTGATCTCTATCCGCTGCGTATTTTGCAATGCTTTATGTTTTGATATAATAAAAGAGCATGACAGTTATTATGATGAATGGTGTGAAATGATTGTGTGACACCCTTAATTGCGTATTACTCTGATTGATATATTGTTATTCTAATTAAATATTTGGGGAATTTTAGAAGGGTGTTACAGTCAACACGTTTAAAGGAGCAGGAGGCACATGCACTTTGTCCGCATAGATCTGACACTTGTGGCAGGTTCTGGAGTGATGGTGGCAATCAGCTTCCATGGTAGACCAATAATACCCTGCTCTCAGAATTTTCTTGGCCAGCGTATGTCCACTAGAATGAGTCCCAAAAATACCGTTATGCATGTCTTCCATAATCCTTTCTGCTTCCTTTCTATCCACACAGCGAAGCAGAGTCGAATCATGATTACGTTTGTATAACACTCCATTACTCAGAAAGAATTTAGCGGAGAACTTCCTCAGGAATTTTTTGTCATTGATGGATGCCCCTTCAGGGTATTCCTGAGCTTCTAAATATCTTTTTACGTCGTGGAACCAAGGTTTCTCCTGTACCCCCTCAATGTTAAGTTCATAACAGTGTGCTGGTTCATCTAAACGTTCAATAGTGATCTTAGGAGCTTCACTGTCCCATCTGACTCTGAACATAGATGACATGGTAGCTAATGCGTCTGCCAACTGATTCTCTTCCCGTGGAATATGTTCAAATGTAATCTCTTCAAAGTGTGGGATTAATGTCATCACCCGCTCTCGGTAAGGGATGAGATTTGGATGTTTGGTGTCCCATTCTCCTTTGATCTGACTGATTACCAAGGCTGAATCTCCGTACACACTCAAAAACTTGATTCGCCGGTCTATAGCAGCCTTGAGTCCCAAAATACATGCTTCATACTCAGCCATATTACTGGTACAATGAAAGCACAGTCTAGCAGTGAAAGGTGTATGGTAACCTCCGGGAGAAATAATTACAACCCCAACACCATGGCCCAATGCATTAGAAGATCCGTCAAAGACCATAGTCCATCGGGATCCCAGTTCGGGTCCTTCATCCGGTCTAGGTTTTTCGTAATCGGCAACAAACATGACATCCTCATCTGGAAACTCAAAATTCATAGATTGGTAACCGTCCACCGCTTGATGAGCCAAATGATCAGCTAGCACGCTTCCTTTGATTGCTTTCTGGGTAGTATACTGGATATCGTACTCTGTTAAGATCATCTGCCATCTCGCTATTCTTCCGGAGAGGGCAGGCTTCTCGAACATGTATTTGATGGGATCCATCCTAGAAATCAACAAAGTGGTATGATTCAACATATACTGTCTTAGTCGGCGAGCAGCCCAGGCCAAAGCACAACAAGTTCTCTCGAGCAGTGAGTATCTTGTTTCACAGTCGGTAAACTTTTTGCTCAGGTAGTATATGGCATGCTCTTTTCGACCAGACTCGTCATGTTGCCCCAATACGCAACCCATTGAATTTTCTAACACGGTCAAATACATGATTAGAGGTCTTCCTTCAACTGGTGGTATCAGGATTGGAGGTTCCTGGAGGTATTTCTTGATTTTGTCAAAAGCTTCTTGGCATTTGTCATTCCATATCATCTCTTGATTTTTCCTCAGTAATTTGAAAATGGGTTTGCAGGTAGCGGTCAAATGGGAGATAAATCGGGAAATGTAGTTCAAGCGTCCCAAGAAACCTCTGACTTCTTTCTCCGTACAGGGGACTGGCATTTCTTGAATAGCTCTCACTTTAGCTGGGTCGACCTCAATTCCTTTACCACTGACAATAAAGCCTAGGAGTTTACCGGATCTTACCCCAAAGGTGCATTTGTTCGGGTTCAACCTCAACTTGTACTTCTTCAACCTCTCGAACAGTTTGTATAAGTGATCGAGATGTTCTTCTTCAGTATGAGATCTGGCTATCATGTCGTCCACATATACTTCTATTTCATGGTGAATCATATCATGAAACAAAACCACCATAGCACGCTGGTACGTTGCCCCGGCATTCTTTAAACCGAACGGCATGACTCTGTAACAGAAAGTGCCCCATTGCGTCACAAACGTAGTTTTCTCCATGTCCTCAGGCGCCATCTTAATCTGATTATAACCTGAGAAACCATCCATGAATGAGAATACCTTGTGTTGAGCGGTGTTATCTACCAGAACATCGATGTGCGGGAGTGGAAAGTCGTCTTTGGGACTTGCCTTATTCAAATCTATGTAATCTACGCACATTCGCACCTTACCATCCTTCTTCGGTACCGGTACCACATTAGCAACCCATTGAGGATAAGAAGTAACGGCTAGAAAACCGGCATTGAATTGTTTCATAACCTCGGCTTTGATTTTCTCAGACATTTCAGGACGCATGAGGCGAACCTTTTGCTTGACAGGACGACAGTCCTCCTTCATTGGCAGACGATGTACTACTATGTCAGTATCCAATCCTGGCATGTCCTCATAAGACCAAGCGAAAACCTCTACATAGTCATGTAACATCCGAACCAACCTTTCTTTGACACTGTTTTCCAAGCCTGCTCCTATTCTGACTTCTTTTCTGTCTACTTCAGTACCCAGATTTACAATTTCTAGTGACTCTTCATGCGGCTGTATAGTCCTTTCTTCTTGCAATAACAGTCTGGCAAGCTCTCCAGGTACTTCACAATCTTCCTCACTTCCATCTTCGGCTTGGTAGATCGGATTTTCAAAGTCATAATGAACAGTATCGGAATTATTATCAATAGGATCCAGAGTGGATACGAATCTGCAATTTGTTACGTGAGTGTGTGTAAGAAAGCATAGCTTGTTTGAAAGACGACAGGAAAGATAAAGAGCGCAATATTTGAATGCGAAAAAGTCCATTGATTTATTGAATGTAAATATGCTTATGAAATGACAAACCCTTAACAAATTAGCTATTGTGCCCCGGGCATAGACACAATGCTTTAAGAAGTTCAATTGAAAAATTAAAAATTTGCAATACTAAATGGACAATAACAATTACTCCTGACTAAAGGAAATTGGGATAGTGTCTTCAGCCTTCCAATTATTGGGTCCGTCACCAATTGTTGGGTAGATCCAGCTATCCAGGTCGCAATCACTGTCAGCATCTTCTACAGCATTGATTTGATCTTTGACCATCCGTTCAGAGTCGAATCCCAGACCAGATTTATCAGACTTGTAGGGTATCTTGATCAGTTGACCCCAGCCAGTACAACCACCGCTTTCAACCACAGCTTGAGCATCTTTCAGAGAGATCATGACGGGAGGAGCTCGAACAACCTCGGGCACAAAGGGAGTTGGATTAAGGACAGGACTGGGCGGAGGGACCACTTCAAATGACTGAGACGGAGTCTCGAAGAATTCACCATCCATCTCAATGTATCTGAAGGTATGAACACTACTGACGATATACTCTTCTTCCCCACACACAGTGACGATCTTACCCTCTATTGGATATCTCAGCTTTTGATGGAGAGACGAAGCTACAGCACCTGCCCCATGAATCCAAGGGCGTCCCAGCAAGCAGGAATAAGCGGGGCGAATGTTCATTACATGAAAGGTAGTGTTGAAGACTTGAGGTCCTATCTTGATAGGGAGAACAACTTCACCGTGGACAACACTCTTTGCACCATCGTAAGCACGCACCACAATGTCACTAGGTTTCAGTTCAATGCTTTTACAATCAAGTTTATCGAGCACGGCTTTCGGTAGCACATTCAAAGAAGAGCCATTATCGATCAACACATGAGACAAGGTGATCCCCTTACACTCAATGGAGATATGCAGGGCTTTATTGTGATTCTTTCCTGCTGGTGTCAGATCAGCGTCGGAAAAGCCTAGGCCATTGTCAACAGTCAGATTAGCAACGTAGTTTTCAAACTGATCGACGGAGGTTTCCTGAGGTACATGGGCAGTCTTCAAGAATTTTATCAAGGCATGGGCATGAGATTCAGAAGATAACAACAAGGATAACATCGAGATTTTGGAAGGAGTATGCCCTAACTGTTCTACCACATCGAAATCACTCTTGCGGATGATTTTCAGCACTTCTTCCATCTCTCGTTTGGCAACGTCTTCAGTAGTAGCTTCGATCGGTATCTTTGACTGAGAAGGGTTGACTGGTTCCTTTCCTCGATTTTCGGGAACTGGAGGTGAGATTTCTGGAGAGAAGATCCTTCCGCTTCGAGTAACTTTACTAGTTCCAATAATGTCATTAAAATTAGCAGAATTACCAACTTGCTTCACGCCATGGATGTAAACATCGCCTCCATAATTCCACGGAATGGCTTTGCTTGAAGAATACGGTACTGGGCCAGGTGCAGTAATGATTAGGGGGGCTACCTTGGGCTCAGCAATAATCTTCACAGGTACTCTGGGAGCAGTAATCTTTACTGGAACTTTGGACCTTGCAATCACCGATATTTCTTCGACGGTGTCTTCCACCTTAGGAATCCTTTCAAAGAGAATTGTACGATCATTTATCAGTCGTTGAATACCACCTCTCAACTTCAAGCAATCATTGGGTCGGGATATACAGAGATCGCAATTTTCAGCACATCCTGGAAATAAACCAGCTTGCAACAACTTCTTCTTGATGATCAGGAGAGAAGATGTTAAGTCCGCTACAGTAGTGATGAGAAAATCGTCATCGAGAGCATTAACAGCCTTGTCATGATTAGGCATAGGTGCATTGATGACATTAGGAGTTTCCGGAAGCTCAAACTCAATCTCCCCAGCGTCGATCATATCCTGAATTTTATTCTTCAACAGCCAACAATCGTTTGTATCATGCCCGGGGCTATCGGAGTGATATGCGCACCTGGCATTAGGATTATAACGAGGCGAAGTAGTGTTGACATTTGCAGGAGGACCTCTGAGGGTGATTAAGTTTGCCTTTAGCATACTTTGCAGTGCTTGTGCTAAAGTCATATTGAGCTTGGTAAACTGCCTTCTTGGTCTGTCTTGTCTTTGCTGGAAGTTTTGAGCTGGCGGGGCTGCGATTGTCACTGCTCCAACGGCGTGGTCACCATTTTTCTTATTATGATTCTTTTGACCATACACAGCATTCGATTCATTCTTCCCATGATAGGACTTTTTGCTGCTTGTAGAGGTAGCTGCCTGTATCTTTCCACTTCGAATGCCGCTCTCCACCCGTTCACCTGTCAGTATAAGTTCAGTGAAACCTGATGAAGAACTTCCCAGCAGATGGCTGTAGAATGGGCCAGTCAGGGTACCCATGAACAGATCTACTAATTCTCGATCAGTCATAGGGGGTTTGACCCTGCCGGCCAAATCTCTCCATTTCTGAGCGTACTCTTTGAAGCTTTCTTTAGATCCCATAGCCATATTCTGCAACTGTAGCCGAGTGGGTGCCAGCTCAGAATTATACTGGTACTGTTTATAAAAAGCTGTTGCTAAATCAGTCCAAGTGCGGATGTTAGAACTTTCGAGCTGATAATACCATTCCAACTGAGTGCCAGACAGACTTTCTTGGAAGAAATGGATCCACAGCTTCCTATCGGTGGTATGCGGCTGAATCTTTCTCACATAAGCCCTTAGATGCATCTGAGGACAGGACGCACCATTGTACTTAGTGAAAGTGGGGATTTTGAATTTGCGAGGAATGGTCACATCGGAGACCAGGCCCAAACTTTCGAAATCCAGACCAGGCGCCTTCTGACCCTCCATAGCTAGCATGCGTTCTTCCAGCAACTTGTACTTGTCATCTCTTGGAGAGTACTGTTCATTTTCATAATCTTCATCGTCATCCTCAGGGTTGGAGAAATCAGCATTCTCTTCCTCTGAATCATTCTCCGCCCCCTCTTCTGGACCATTCGGGATTCCAAATTTGATTCTCACAGCCTGTCCTTTACGCCTTCTTCCCGGGTTAATGAAACTCACAGATTTCTTGTCTTTCTTCTTTTCGACCAAAAGAGCCTTCAGTTCCTCTTGCCCCTTGGATAAGCTTAGCATCATCTCCTTGAATTGAGCATTCTGAGTCTGGAGATCTTTGACAGTTTGTTCGAGATCCATTTTTCTGTATCTGTGGTAAGAGGCAGATCGTGAAAATATGATCCTTTAGAGTACCTGTTATGCAATGTTATGTTATGATATGCAATGCATGAAATGTTCTCAAGGACTTTTGGAATTTAACTTTGCATAAATCACCAAAGAGAGAAATGTTTATTGCTAATAAATTTTTTTTGATCAATTACAACAGGAATAATAATAAAAATACATTGAAAGCTCAAGTCTCCCAGGGGCGACTTCTTTTTGGGCGAAGATACGCATTGAGTCTTCGTTCCTCATTAAGCTGGCTGGTGAGCTCTAGTACTTTCTTCCTTTTTGCATTGAACTGAACTTCGAAAGTATCTCTTTCCTCTCTCAACTGAGTCCAGGATCTCTTTAGTTCCTCAACATCGGTAGGCATATCTGGATAATAAATGATCTGGGAAGTACCTCCTTCGACCCCTGATTCAACAATCAATGGTCCGACTGCAAGATATGGCATGACAAATTCACGAGCTCTGGCTCGTACCCATCTGAGATAAGGCTCCATAGGAATATAATTTTTCTGTCCTAAAATGCTTCTTTTCACCATGCCCCAAGCTCGTACAAATCTTTGACGGAGACCTTGAGAGTCATTGTCATAGTCAAACACTATACCTTGGATAATCATTTCATGTGGCCCATCTCTTCGAGCATACCCAAACTGACGTAGGGCTAAGGCAGGATTATAAGTAATACCTCCTCTTATCCCCATGAGTGGTACATTAGGGAATTCTCCATAACGGTCGATGATGATAACATTTTCTCTGAGGTTAGAACACGACCGGATGTCTGAATGGGAGAGTGCCATTATCCTTTGAGACCATTTCAAATTTTGATCATTCTTCAAGACTGATTGAGGAAGGTGCGAAATAAACCACCTAGACAACAAAGGTATGCAGCACATGAGAGTCCCTTGCTTCTTCATGGTACGAGTGTGGAGGGAATGCAAAATGTCTCCCAGCAAGGTAGGTACAGGGTTATGAGTGAGAAATATCTTAATAGCATTCATGTCTATGAATTGGTCTGGATTAGGGAATAACACCAAACCATAGATTAGCAATGCTAGAACATCTTCAAAAGCATGGACATTCATAACTTTTAGGAACTCTCGGGCCTTATTTATTAGAAATTTGGCAAGTAAACCCTTCACTCCACTCCTTGTTACCCAATTAGTTTCAATGTCGGACTTTGTCATGTGTAAAGCTGCGGCAACTTCTTCAGACTTTGGCATCCTTTCTAAACCACTGAAAGGTATTTAATCAAGAACAGGTATCCCAAGCAGCTTGGAGAATTCTTCTAATGTGGGTACCAACTGATAATCTGGGAAAGTAAAACAATGATGTTTAGGGTCGAAGAACTGGAATAGGACTCTCATCATATCTTCTTTGAAACCAGTGGTAACTAGAGTGAGAAGAGAACCATGTCTCTTGTTGAACTGAGCATGATCGGGAAGTTCTGACACCAAATCCTTGAGTTGAGGAGAGATCGCTACAAGATTGATCCGGATAGTCTTCCTGGAGGCCATAACCTGTTTAACAGAGCAAAGCTAAATCCCTAAGTCCTTGAAATGGTTAGTGTAACGCCATGATGTTATGATGTTATGATGTTATGTAAGCGCATACATGTCACACAACAGTCATTCCTAGGTTTTAAGGCTTGCATGAGTTCCATAGGTAAGTACCCTCCCCACTGAAGTTTGGTTGGTTCAACCTGTCCTAGAATAGTAACCGGGTTCTAGAAGGATCTCAAATCATCGACCTTTCTTTAAGTCCACTTCAGTGCAACGCCCAGTGGTTGACCGAAGCTTCCCTAAGGTCCAATCTCAAAGAGTGTAGTATCGAGTATCAACCAACCTCAGTCGGAACCGAAATCAGTTATCTCACTACTTTCTAATGGCTAGGATGAGTCAATTAGGGTTCTAAAGGTCTGGTTAATGCTTTGATGACACCACGCGGAAGCCAAATTTTTCCTCAAGTAACATGAGGAACATCAGGACAACCAAAGTGTCACATTAACCGTAGCCATCATTTTAACCATTCCAGTATACGCCGGATAGTCGCGATGATCTATTGCTACTTACCTAAGGTACACTAGATCCGGGTGTAGGATCTTTCACTCAAGCATAGGATACCCAAGCAAACCCTTAAAAGTAAATAAATGATCTTGTTTTTTAAGATAACCTCTCTTTGTGGTCCCCAGCAGAGTCGCCAGTTCTGTCATACGGTGAACTGACTTTTTGTGTTTTTTAATCGCAATGTCGCGGTTAGCAAGAGTCGCCACCGACTTTTCTTTTATCCAATAAGGAAAGGTGGAAAAGAACAGGAAAGACCTCAATAGATTTTGGGTTCGGGAGGTACATTATACAAAGAGAAGGTGTTAGCACCCTTTGT
Source organism: Lathyrus oleraceus (assembly GCF_024323335.1). Lineage (NCBI taxonomy): Eukaryota > Viridiplantae > Streptophyta > Magnoliopsida > Fabales > Fabaceae > Lathyrus > Lathyrus oleraceus. Next base: position 44,284,259 of record NC_066582.1, read on the forward strand.
ATCCATGGTTATCCATGGGCTCTTAATTGCTCAATCATTTATGTTTTTTTTTTTTAGTTTGTAAAAGAAAATAGTGTCTGAGAAAGGTGTAGGAAATGTTTGAAAAGGAGAATTTAACTTTGTAATGATTCTTGTATGAATGTATACAAAGTGGTTATCTCGTTTAATTTTGAAAGTTGTTTAGAAAAATATAACTCGGCAATGATCCTAGTACGGATGTATGCTAAGTGGTGATTTTCCAAAAAGGATGTTTGAAATGTGTGAGGTGTGAAAAGTATTTTTTTAGGTTATGAATGAGCAATTAAGGGTTATACCTGTCCGAGGTCTTTCCGGGAATTTCCTATCCTCATGAGGGTAAAACTGTCCTTACTATTGAGAAGTAAGTAGTTTTATCCTTTGGATGTTAAAGGGTCATCGAAGGGTCATCAATTGGTCATTGAAGGCAACAGTCGTGAGGATACCTTAGCATTCGAAGGGACTATCATCATTTAACCGTAGGCTACACCGAAGGGTCATCGAGGGACAAAATCGTATTTTCGAAGGCAACGTCCGAGGGACCATGATTTATTTTATGATGATTTAACCGAAGGGTCTTTGCTAAGGGTATCCCCCATATTCGCGGGACATGACCGTATTACGTAATCGTGGGGTAACAAAGAGAGGTCCTATATCATTTATTTAAAGTCCATATTTTAAAGTTAATTAGGTAAATCTCCACATTAAAATCAATACATCAACAATGATATATTAAAAGTACTATATTAAAATTAATTGAGTAATCCAGAGTGAATTTCCATAAGGGTATCCCACACATAAGGTGGAACACCTGGCCAGCCGTTTCTTCGAGAATATGTAGCCTTTGCACAATTCAACACACGGGTTAGAGTATCGAGGTAAAATACAATTGAAATTGCACCACAACATAACAGTCCCTAAATCAGACCAAATAATGCAGAATTATCATGAATATTGATCGGACAAACATAAGGCACCGCAGCAAAGAAACAAAACAGCCACTGCTTCGTTCGCTCCTGCCTCGCCTAGCGAAGGCTTAGCGAATGCTCGCTGCAGGATCGCTTAGCGATGTGCTAGCGAGTGGCCACGGGTTTTGGATTTGATGGCAGCATGATCGCCGGAAACCTGAACTTTCATGGCATTGGATTACAGGCATAGCATAGACAATTATACAGGATATTCAGACATATTTAGATTCACATGTGAAATCAAATTACATATCAAAACTTTAATCGTAATGCATCATGTATGTAAAGAATATCGATTGGAAACGCAAAACCGTGGTGATACGCAAACCTGTGTGCAATTGCGATGTTGGATCGCAATGTTGAAAGGGACTGATCACTCTGGATGTCGGCTTGAGTTGGGCGGCGGTAGCTTCGGTGCGGACGAGCTGCCTTCAGGGTTTCCTTACTCTGAATTCTCCGGGTTAGCAGGGTTTCTGTCCTTCTCTGTCCGTCTTGGTCTCTCCGTTTGCCTCTGTATTTCGTGGCTGAAGAGCTGGTATCTATAGTGGTAGTGGTGACCTAATGGGCTCAGACTGAAGCCCGAAAATTATAATATTCGCAAGCTTCGCTAGGCGAGCCTGTAGCGAAGGTTCGCTAGGCGAAGGATTTGCTCGCCTAGCGAGCATGCAGTTTATGACCTAATGGGCTCAGAACGAAGCCCAACCATTCTGGTAATCGCAAGCTTCGCTAGGCGAAGGAGTTGCTCGCCTAGCGAGCAAGCTAGTTTGGGCCTCTTCTGGGTTGGGTCTGTTATGAGCTGGGCTTTTGTTCCTTTAGAGTCAGTGCCTTGCAAAACAAGTCGGAGGGTCTTGAGAAATGCTTTGTAATATCAACGGGCAAATTTTGGGGTATGACAGGAGCCTAGTGGAGGCATAACAAAAGAAGACACCTGCTTCCATTGCGGTAAGACCGGACACTGGAAGAGAAACTTCCCAAAGTACCTGGAAGATATGAAGAATGGAGTAGAGACTTCAACTTCAGGTATTTTGTTATTAAAATAAATTTATCTACTTCTGCATCATGGGTATTGGATACTGGATGCGGTTCTCACATTTGTACAAATGTGCAGGGGCTGAAAAGGAGTAGGGATTTGGCAAAAGGTGAAGTTGACCTACGAGTTGGCAATGGAGCAAAGGTTGTTGCTTTAGCCGTAGGAACTTATGTATTGACTTTTGTCATACCCCAAAAATTACCCATCATTTTTCCTAAAAAAAAAAAAAAAAAAAAAAAAAAAAAAAAAAAAAAACGAATTTTTTTTTTTTTTAATTAATTAATTAATTAAATAATTAAAATAAATAAATAAATAAAATATAACAAATTATTTTGGACTTGGGTCTCCCTCATTCCAAGCCCATTACCCACGAAATTAGTCTATAAATACTGAAGTTTCAGTAGGGGGAGTGACACTGGGAGACTTGGAGTTTACACTGGGAGATTCACTGGAGAAAGAAGGAAGAGAAGCAAAACACTCTGAGGTTTCCTTGGAACAAAACCTTGAGGAAAAAGAAAGAGAGAGAACAGAGAAAGACGGATAGAAACTTTGGCATAGGAACCCTGCCTACCCGGAGAATTCAGAGTAAAGAAACCCTGAAGGCAGCCCATCTGTACCGAAGCTATCGCCGTCCAATTCCCGCTGCCTAACTTATTCCGATACTACAAGTGGTCAATCCCTTCAACCTTGAATTGGCAAACAGGTTTGCGTATCTCTATTGTTTATACTTTCAATTGGCCATATCTACATATATAATGTATCATGATTAAATGTTGATATATAATTTGCTTTCGTATGAGAATCTAAATACGCCTGAATACCCTGAATGTTTGACCATGTTATTCCTGTGATAAAATGCCATAAAATTCAAAGTTCCTAACATGGGGCTGTTTTCAAATTCAAAATCCGTGGCCTTCGCTAGGCGAGGCAGAGGCGAACGAGACAGTACCTGATTCTTCTAGTCTGTTTTTTTTATGTTTTTATCATAGCCATGCATTATTCATCCTATCCTATTTATTGTTGTGATATTTCTCCGGTGTAATCTTCGATTGCACCCTGATTTGGTGTTCTGACATGTTTCTTTTTTTTGAGTTTCGTAAAGGTTCACATATCCCAGGAAAAGGTTATTGGCTAGGTATTCCACTTTATTTGTGGGATACCCTTGTGGAGTTTCACCCTAAATTAATTTTTAATGTATTAATTTCTAATGTATTAATTTTTTAATATATTATTTTTAATAATTTTAATGTGGAGTTTCATCCTAATTATATAATTAATTGTAAAACTTTGCCTTTGAATAAGTGATCTTGGACCTCTCTTTGTTGCCTTACGATTACGATATTACGGTCATGTCCCGCGAACGTGGGGATACCCTTAGCAAAGACCCTTCGGTTAAATCATCATAAAATAAATTATAGTCCCTCGGATGTTGCCTTCGAATATACAACTTTGTCCCTCGATGACCCTCCGATGTTGCCTACGGTTAAAAGATGATAGTCCCTTCGAATGCTAAGGTATCCTCGTAACTGTTGCCTTCAATGACCAATCGATGACCCTACGATGACCCTTTTACATCCAAAGGATAAAACTACTTATTTCTCAATAATAAGGACAGTTTTACCCTCATAAGGATAGGAAATACTCATAAAGACCTTGGGTCGGTATAACTCTTAATTGCTGGCTCACAACCTAAAACATTTTTTTCACACCTCACACCTTTCAAAATACCTTCAGAAAATCACCACTTGGTATACATTCATACTAGAATCATTACCGAGTTATATTTTTCTAAACAATTTTCAAAACTAAACGAGATAATCACTTTGTATACATTCATACAAGAATCATTACAAAGTTAAATTCTCTTTTCAAAACAATTTTTCTAAACAATTCACAAACACTTTTTTTTTAGACAAAAATAATATAAGTGATCGAGCAATTAAGAGCCCATGGATAACCATGGATACAAAGGGTGCTAACACCTTCCCTTTGTATAATGTACCTCCCGAACCCAAAATCTAAATTAAGGTTTTTCCTGTTCTTTTCCACCTTTCCTTATTGGATAAAAGAAAAGTCGGTGGCGACTCTTGCTAACCGCGACATTGCGATTAAAACCACAAAAAAGTCCAGTTCACCGTATGACAGAACTGGCGACTCTGCTGGGGAGCCTAAATATTTAAAAAGAGAGGTTACCTTAAAAACAAGATCACTTATTCAATTTGTCTGATTTATTTTTAAGGGATTGCTTGGGTATGTTATGCTTGAGTGAAAGATCCTACACCCGGATCTAGTGTACCTTAGGTAAGTAGCAAGAGATCATCGCGACTGTCCGGCGTATACTGGAATGGTCAAAATGATGGCTACGGTTAATGTGGCACTTTGGATGTCCTGATGTTCCTCATGTTAGTTGAGGAAATATTTGGCATTCGCGTGGTGTCATAAAAGCATTAACCAGACCCTTAGAACCCTAATTGACTCATCCTGGCCATTAGAAAGTAGTGAGATAACTGGCTTCGGTTCCGACTGGAGTTGGTTGAGACTCGATACTACACTCTTTGAGATTGGACTTTAGGGAAGCTTCGGTCAACCACTTGGTGTTGCACTGAAGTGGACTTAAGGAAAGGTCAATGATTTGAGATCCTTCTAGAACCCGGTTACTATTCTAAGACAGGTTGAACCAACCAAACTTCAGTGGGGAGGGTATTTACCTATGGAACTCACGCAAGCCTTAAAACCTAGGAATGATTGTTGTGTGACTTGCTTGTGCTTGTTATTTATCTAACAACATGACATCATAACAACATAACATCATAACATCATGGCATTGTACTAACCATTTCAAGGATTTAGGGATTTAACTCTGCTAAAAAAAAAACAGAAAAAACAAAAACAAAAGCAAAAACAAAAGAGAAAAGAAAAAAAAAGCTCTTTTTGTTAGTTTATGCAAAGTTAAATCCCGAAAGTCCTTGAAAACATTTCATACATTGCATTGCATCGCATAACAGGTATTCTAAAGGATCAGTGTTCTCACGATTTTCCTATCAAACAGATTCCAGCAGATTCAAACAGATTGAACAATGGCTCTCGAACAAACTGTCAAAGATCTCCAGGCCCAGAATGCTCAATTCCAGGAAATGATGCTGAGCTTATCTAAGGGGCAGGAAGAACTGAAAGCTCTTTTGATGGAGAAGAAGAAGGACCAGAAACCTGTGGGTTACATCAACCCGGGGAGAAGGCTTAAGGGACAGGTTACAGGAGTCAAGATTAGAATTCCGAAGGATTCAGAAGAAGAGACCGAGAATGATTCGGAAGATGAGAATCCTAATCTCGTCAATTTTGAGGACGACGATGAAGATTATGAACATGAACAGTACTCTCCGAAGGATGATAAGTACAAGTTGCTGGAAGAACGTATGCTAGCTATGGAGGGGCAGAAAGTGCCCGGTCTGGATTTCGAAAACTTGGGTCTGGTCTCTGATGTGGTCATTCCCCGCAAATTCAAGGTTCCCATTTTCACTAAGTATGATGGTGCCTCTTGTCCTCAGATGCATCTAAGGGCTTATGTGAGAAAGATTCAGCCGCACACTACTGATAAGAAACTGTGGATCCATTTCTTCCAAGAGAGTTTGTCTGGCACACAGTTAAAGTGGTATTATCAGCTTGAGAGCTCTAACATCCGCACATGGACTGATTTAGCAACAGCTTTCTACAAGCACTACCAGTATAATTCTGAGTTAGCGCCTACTCGGCTACAGCTACAAAATATGACTATGGGCTCTAAAGAAAGTTTCAAAGAATATGCTCAAAAGTGGAGAGATTTGGCTGGCAGAGTCAAACCCCCTATGACTGATCGAGAGTTAGTGGACATGTTCATGGGTACACTGACTGGCCCATTCTACAGCCATCTACTGGGAAGTTCCTCGTCAGGTTTCACTGAACTTATCTTGACAGGTGAACGGGTTGAAAGCGGCATTCGAAGTGGAAAGATACAGGCAGCTACTTCTGCAAGCACCAAAAAGTCCTATCAGGGAAAGAATGAATCAAATGCTGTGTACAGTGAGAGGAAGCATAACAAGAAGAATCGTGACCATACTATTGGGGCAGTTACAATTGCCGCACCGCCATCTCAGAACTTCCAACACAGACAAGACAGGTCGAGAAGACAGTTTACCAAGATCAATATGACTTTAACCCAAGCACTGCAGAGTATGTTAAAGGCCAATTTGATTACCCTCAGAGGCCCTCCTGCAAATCCCAACACTACTTCTCCTCGTTATAATCCCAACGCCAGGTGTGCCTATCACTCCGATAGCCCCGGGCATGATACGAATGATTGCTGGTTGTTGAAGAACAAGATTCAGGATATGATCGACGCTGGAGAAATTGAATTTGATCCTCCGGCGACCCCCAATGTCATCACAGCACCTATGCCTAATCATGACCAGAATGTTAATGTTGTGGACGACAATTCTCACGTTACTGACGTTGCTGATTTAGCATCTCCTCTCCTGATCGTTAAGAAGAATTTATTGCAAGCTGGTTTATTTCCAGGTTGTGCTGAAGATTGCGATCTCTGTGTACTCCGACCCAATGATTGTTTGAAGTTGAAGAACGGCATTCAACGGCTGATGGATGATCGTACAATTCTATTTGAAAGGGTTCCTAAGGTGGACAACTCTATTGAAGAGGTATCTGTGATTGCTAGGTCCAAAGCTCCAGTGAAGATTACCGCTACTAGAGTGCCTGTGAAGATTACCGCTGAGCCCAAAGTGGCTCCCCTGATTATTACCGCACCTGGCCCCGTGCCATATTCCTCCAGCAAAGTTATTCCGTGGAACTATGGAGGCGACGTTTACATCCATGGCATAAAGCAGGTTGGTAGTTCTGCTAATCCTAATGATATTGTGGGGACTAGTAAAGTTACTCGAAGTGGAAGGATCTACTCCCCAGAAATCTCACCTCCCGCTCCCGAAATTCGAGGAAAAAGACCAGTCAATCCTCCTCAGTCAGAGACATCGGTCGAAGTTACTTCTGAAGATGTTGCCAAACAGGAAATGGAAGAGATGCTGAAAATCATCCGTAAGAGCGATTTTGATGTAGTGGAACAATTGGGGCATACTCCGTCTAAAATCTCAATGTTGTCCTTGTTATTATCCTCTGAATCCCATGCCAATGCATTGATGAAATTCTTGAAGACCGCTCATGTGCCTCAAGAAACATCCGTCGATCAATTCGAACATTATGTTGCTAATTTGACTGTTGACAATGGCCTAGGCTTTTCCGATGCTGACCTGACGCCAGCAGGAAAGAATCACAATAAAGCTCTGCATATCTCCATCGAGTGTGAGGGGATCACCCTGGCTCACGTGTTGATCGACAACGGCTCTTCCTTGAATGTGCTCCCGAAAGCTGTACTCGATAAATTTGACTACAAAGGCATTGAACTGAAACCTAGTGATGTTGTGGTGCGTGCTTACGATGGTGCGAAGAGTGTTGTCTATGGTGAAGTGGTTCTCCCTATCAAGATAGGACCTCAAGTCTTCAACACTACCTTTCACGTGATGGACATTCGTCCCGCCTACTCCTGCTTGTTGGGGCGCCCTTGGATCCATGGGGCAGGTGCGGTAGCTTCGTCGCTTCATCAAAAGCTGAAGTATCCAATAGCAGGCATGGTTGTCACTGTATGTGGAGAAGAAGAGTATATTGTCAGTAGTGTGCAAGCCTTCAAATACGTCGAGATGGATGGTGAATTCTTTGAGACTCCTTCTCAGTCATTTGAAGTGGTTCCTCCACCCAGTCCTGTCCTTAAGCCAACTCCCCTTGTGCCCAAGGTTGTTCGTGCTCCCCCTGTCATGATCTCTCTGAAAGATGCTCAAGCCGCGATTGAAAATGGTGATCGTGCTGGTTGGGGTCAACTGATCAATGTACCGTACAAGTCTGATAAAGCTGGCCTGGGGTTTAACTCTGGAAAGATAGTCAAAAATCAGATTAATGCTATGGAAGATGCTGATAGTGATTGCGACTTGGATAGCTGGATTTTCCCAACAATTGGTGACGGACTCAACAATTGGAAGACTGAAGACATTATCCCGATTTCCTTTAGTCAGGAGTAATTGTTATTGTTTATTCTAGAATTGCAAATTTTAATTTTCTTTTACAATCAAACTTCTTAAAGCATTGTGTCTATGCCCGAGGCACAATGGCTAATTTGTTAGGGGTTTGTCATTTTCATAAGCATATTCATATTCAATAGATCAATGGACTTTTTGCATTCAAATATTGCGCTCTTTATCTTTCCTGTCATTTTTCAAACAAGCTATGTTTCTTGCACACACTCACGTAACAATTTGCCGATCCATATCCACTCTGGATCCTGTTGGTAATGACTCTGCTACTGTTCATTATGACTTTGAAAATCCGATCTACCAAGCCGAGGATGGAAGCGAGGAAGATTGTGAAGTCCCTGGAGAACTTGCCCGACTACTGCGAGAAGAAAAGACTATACAGCCGCATGAGGAATCAATTGAAATTGTAAATCTGGGTACTGAAATAAACAAGAAAGAAGTCAGAGGTTTCTTGGGGCACTCGAATTACATTGCCCGATTCATTCCACACTTGACTGCTACCTGCAAACCCATCTTCAAATTACTGAGACAAAATCAAGAGATGGTATGGAATGATGAATGCCAAGAAGCTTATGACAAAATCAGGAAATATCGCCAAGAACCTCCAGTTCCGATGCCACCAGTTGAAGGAAGACCTTTAATTACGTATTTGACCGTGTTAGAAAATTCAATGAGGTGTGTTGGGGCAACATGACGAGTCTGGTCGAAAAGAGCATGCCATATACTGCCTTAGCAAAAGGTACCGACTGTGAAACAAGATACTCACAGCCCGAGAAAGCTTGCTGTGCTTTGGCCTGGGCTGCTCGCCGACTAAGACAGTATATGTTGAATCATACCACCTTATTGACTTCTAAGATGGATTCTATCAAATACCTATTTGAGAAACCTGCTGTCTCCTGAAAGAGTTATCACTGACAATGGTACTAATTTGAACAACAAGATGATTACTGAACTCTGCACGCAGTTCAAAATAAAACACCATAACTCTTCTCCGTACCGGCCAAAGATGAACGGCGCCGTGGGGACTGCTAACAATATCAAGAAGACAGTAACATACAAAGACTGGCATGAGATGTTACCCTTTACTCTTTACGGTTATCGCACTTCAGTGCGCACTACGACAGGGGCAACTCCGTTCTCTTTAGTCTATGGAATGGAAGCCATCTTACTAGTGGAAGTTCAGATTCCCTCTCTAAGAATCATGAAAGAGGCGGGCTTAGATTTGGATGAATGGATTCAGACTCGACTCGATCAGATAAATCTGATTGATGAGAAGAGACTTGCGGCTGTTTGTCATGGGCAGATATATCAGAAATGCATGACCCAGGCATTTAACAAAAGAGTTAAGAGACAGGTGTACCAACTTGGCGACTTGGTGATCAAGCGTATCATTCTACCACAAGGTGATCCCAGAGGCAAATGGACTCCCACATACGAAGGGCCATTTGTGGTTAAGAAGGTATTCTCTGGTGAAGCCATGATACTCGCTACTATGGATGGTGAAGACTTCCCACATCCCGTGAACGCGGACATAGTTAAAAAATACTACGCATAAAAGAGACCCGCTAGATCGACGTATCTAGGCAAAAGTAAGGGCATCCCGGCGAACCAAAAGGGTTCGGGCAAAAATTAGGGATATATAAAAAAATGTACACCCGGCAAGTCGAAAACCTGAAAAGGCGGCTTGGGCAAAAAAGGGTATCCTGGTGGACTGAAAACCTGAAAAGGCGGTCCAGGCAAAAATTAGGGATTAAAGCGTATGACTATGTCCCGTTCTCAGTCAACTTTCATCCAAGTTCGAGGGACTGACCAAGCCAATCACTTCTATCCGACACCAAGGGATGAGATGCTCGAAGACATAATGACAGTAGTAGGCTTAAAATCAATAGGACTTCTTCCACATAGCTTTCTCTTTGTTTTCGACAATTTCCTCTTACTAGGATTTCTGTCTCCTTGTACACAAATTGCCTGTTTATAGGCCTCCTTTCAAAATCAATACAACCCTCTTTCAAAAAAAAAGATGCTTTTGTTTTTTCTTTTTCTGTTTTGTTTGCGTAAACGTCCATTGATTTAATTTGAATTAATATATGCATTTGAATATGACCAATGTTTACCAAAATACATGCATAGAATAGCAATAGCAATTACTACAAGACTTCAGGATCGAGGATAAGGTCTAACCATGCTTCCAACGAATCCGCTACCAATTCTCTTCCCCAGCAAGCCTATTTTTCCCAGAAGAAATTGGCAGTATTCCCCGGCACAGCCAGCTATTCCCCAACAGAGGTCGGCATCGCCAGACAGGCTGATCATCTCATCCATCTCCAGCCCGACTCTGCTGAATATTTCCACCATCAGACAGAAATCAAGCATCCCCAGCCGAGAAAGGGTCATCGACACAAATGTCTCAAATCAGTAGATGGGGATTTATTTTCCCCAGTAGAGTCCCCAAGCAGAACTTCTCATACGCATAACTCATTCATTACATCCTTTCACAGCATACGCATGCATACAACATTCACATTTATTTTAGCATAACACGAAACATCTCATGCATCATGACATAGCATGAAGCTAACTTTTTCTTTGCAGGTTAATTATCCTCCTGATATAGTCAAAGTAGAAGGTTCATTCAGACAGACACCTTTATCAATCACATTCAAGATTCAGATACATATTTCAAATACAGTTCATGGGAACATTCATTCTGACAACACTTCGATATCCTCCTAATGATGGCATCTCTAAGCCCATCCCAGACATTTATTGCAAGTACAACATATACAGGTTATCAGATACAGCCTAACGTACGGTTCATTCTGATTCAGCCCAACATATGACTTCTTCAGCAACTCCAATGCGGTCTAACGTACGACTCATTTGGACCTTCAAATCCTCAGATGCTGCCTAGCGTACGGTACATTCAGGGGTGTAGTCTAGCGTACGACTACTTTCTTTTTCAGATACAGCCTAACGGACGGCTCATTCTACAACTCGGATACGATCTAACGTACGATCCATTCTGAACTTCAACAACCCCAACGCGGTCTAACGTACGACCCGTTTGGATCTTACAACCCTCAGATGCTACCTAACGTACGGTACATTTCTGAAGTGTAGTCTGGCGTACGACTACCGCTTTCATCATCAGATGCGGCCTAACAGACGACTCATTCTGCGACGGTCTAACGTACGACCCGTTCGGATGTCCATCCCCTCAGATGCTACCTAACATACGGTACATTTCTGAAGTGTAGTCTAACGTACGACTACCCCTTTCATCATCAGATCCTACCTAACATACGGTACATTTCTGAAGTGTAGTCTAACGTACGACTACCCCTTTCGTCGTCAAATTCAGCCTAACGTACGGCTCATTCTGCAACTCAGATACGATCTAGCGTATGGTCCATTCTGATCCTTTATCCCCAACAGCGTATGACACACTCCGACTCCCCAGCGAAGTCGGCAGCCTAATGGATGACTCATTATACGGTCTAACGTACGACCCAGTGTGGCACCCATGTCTTCAAATTGGCCTAATATACGGCGCGATCTGAAGCTTTCGTCATCAAACCTCCCGGATGGCATCTTTAAGCCCATCTCCATCAAGACCAACTGTTGATTCTCAAGTGCAAATTTTGGGGGCATTCTAGTGTTCAATAATCTTCCACCTCCAGACCACGAATGGCATACACGCCATCCTAACTCTCTCGGTTCAAGAATATTGAACAGGGGCAGCTGTCATACCCCAAAAATTACCCATCATTTTTCCTAAAAAAAAAAAAAAAAAAAAAAAAAAAAAAAAAAAAAAAAAAAAACGAAAAAAAAAAAAAAAAATTAAAAAAAAATAATTAATTAATTAATTAATTAATTAATTAATTAAAATAAATAAATAAATAAAATATAACAAATTATTTTGGACTTGGGTCTCCCTCATTCCAAGCCCATTACCCACGAAATTAGTCTATAAATACTGAAGTTTCAGTAGGGGGAGTGACACTGGGAGACTTGGAGTTTACACTGGGAGATTCACTGGAGAAAGAAGGAAGAGAAGCAAAACACTCTGAGGTTTCCTTGGAACAAAACCTTGAGGAAAAAGAAAGAGAGAGAACAGAGAAAGACGGATAGAAACTTTGGCATAGGAACCCTGCCTACCCGGAGAATTCAGAGTAAAGAAACCCTGAAGGCAGCCCATCTGCACCGAAGCCATCGCCGTCCAATTCCCGCTGCCTAACTTATTCCGATACTACAAGTGGTCAATCCCTTCAACCTTGAATTGGCAAACAGGTTTGCGTATCTCTATTGTTTATACTTTCAATTGGCCATATCTACATATATAATGTATCATGATTAAATGTTGATATATAATTTGCTTTCGTATGGGAATCTAAATACGCCTGAATACCCTGAATGTTTGACCATGTTATTCCTGTGATAAAATGCCATAAAATTCAAAGTTCCTAACATGGGGCTGTTTTCAAATTCAAAATCCGTGGCCTTCGCTAGGCGAGGCAGAGGCGAACGAGACAGTACCTGATTCTTCTAGTCTGTTTTTTTTATGTTTTTATCATAGCCATGCATTATTCATCCTATCCTATTTATTGTTGTGATATTTCTCCGGTGTAATCTTCGATTGCACCCTGATTTGGTGTTCTGACATGTTTCTTTTTTTTGAGTTTCGTAAAGGTTCACATATCCCAGGAAAAGGTTATTGGCTAGGTATTCCACTTTATTTGTGGGATACCCTTGTGGAGTTTCACCCTAAATTAATTTTTAATGTATTAATTTCTAATGTATTAATTTTTTAATATATTATTTTTAATAATTTTAATGTGGAGTTTCATCCTAATTATATAATTAATTGTAAAACTTTGCCTTTGAATAAGTGATCTTGGACCTCTCTTTGTTGCCTTACGATTACGATATTACGGTCATGTCCCGCGAACGTGGGGATACCCTTAGCAAAGACCCTTCGGTTAAATCATCATAAAATAAATTATAGTCCCTCGGATGTTGCCTTCGAATATACAACTTTGTCCCTCGATGACCCTCCGATGTTGCCTACGGTTAAAAGATGATAGTCCCTTCGAATGCTAAGGTATCCTCGTAACTGTTGCCTTCAATGACCAATCGATGACCCTACGATGACCCTTTTACATCCAAAGGATAAAACTACTTATTTCTCAATAATAAGGACAGTTTTACCCTCATAAGGATAGGAAATACTCATAAAGACCTTGGGTCGGTATAACTCTTAATTGCTGGCTCACAACCTAAAACATTTTTTTCACACCTCACACCTTTCAAAATACCTTCAGAAAATCACCACTTGGTATACATTCATACTAGAATCATTACCGAGTTATATTTTTCTAAACAATTTTCAAAACTAAACGAGATAATCACTTTGTATACATTCATACAAGAATCATTACAAAGTTAAATTCTCTTTTCAAAACAATTTTTCTAAACAATTCACAAACACTTTTTTTTTTAGACAAAAATAATATAAGTGATCGAGCAATTAAGAGCCCATGGATAACCATGGATACAAAGGGTGCTAACACCTTCCCTTTGTATAATGTACCTCCCGAACCCAAAATCTAAATTAAGGTTTTTCCTGTTCTTTTCCACCTTTCCTTATTGGATAAAAGAAAAGTCGGTGGCGACTCTTGCTAACCGCGACATTGCGATTAAAACCACAAAAAAGTCCAGTTCACCGTATGACAACTTTACCTAGTGGTTTAATAATTCAGTTAGAGAACTGTTATTATGTACCTGCAATTAGCAGGAATATTATTTCCGTTTCTTGTTTGGACAAGTTTGGTTTTTCATTTATAATAAAGAACAATTGTTGCTCAATTTATTTGAATGTATTCTATGCTACTGCACAAATGAGCAATGAACTATATGTCCTTGATCTCGAAATGCCTATTAATAACATTAATACTAAAAGGGTGAAACCTAACGAGTTAAAACCAACTAGGTAAGAATATTAAAACTCTTCGATCAGATCGAGGTGGTGAGTATTTAAGCCTAAAGTTTGATGACCATCTGAAAGAGTGTGGGATCCTATCCCAACTTACTCCTCCTGGAACACCCCAATGGAGTGGTGTATTTGAGAGAAGAAATCGAACCCTGTTAGACATGGTCTGATCCATGATGAGTCACACCGATCTTCCAAACTCCTTTTGGGGACATGCACTATTGACAACAGCTTACACACTTAACCGTGTTCCATCCAAAAAGGTTGAGAAGACACCATATGAGATATGGAGTGGTAAGAAACCACATATGTCTTACATGAAGATTTGAGGTTGCGAAATTTGTGTGAAACGACAAATTTCAACTAAGCTTGAGCCCAAATCTGACAAATGCTTATTTGTGGGGTATCCTAAAGAAACAAGAGGGTATTACTTCTACAATCCTTCTGAGGGCAAAGTGTTTGCCACTCGAACTGGAGTTTTCCTAGAAAAGGATTTTATTTCCAAAGGAATCAGTGGGAGGAAAGTAGAGCTTGAAGAAATTCAAGAATCACAAAGCATCGATACACTTATGGAGGAATTAGAGCAGGAAACACAAGTAGTTGTGGAAGAGCAACCTGCTCAAGTAGAACAAGACCAGCGTAGGTCAAGCAGGATACGTCACCTACCTGAGAGATATAGATATCTCATAACAGATCAATGTGATATATTACTCATGGATCAAGATGAGCCTGTGCCCTACCAAGAGGCCATAACTGGTCCCGAGTCTGAGAAGTGGCTAGAAGCCATGAAATCTGAAATGGATTTCATGTACACAAACCAAGTTTGGACCTTGGTAGAGCCTCCTGTAGGAGTTAACCCTATAGGATGCAAGTGGGTCTTAAAAAAAAAGACCGACATGGACGATAAGGTACATACCTATAAGGCAAGACTGGTTGCAAAAGGATATAAACAAATTCATGGGGTTGACTATGATGAAACCTTTTCACCAGTTGCAATGCTTAAATCTGTTCGGATTTTACTTGCTATCGCTGCATATCATGATTATGAAATATGGCTGATGGATGTCAAAACCTGCTTTCCTTGATGGGAATCTTCTTGAGGATGTGTACATGACACAACCTGAAGGATTTGACATACCAGAAGAAGCCCAAAAGATATGTAAGTTACAAAGATCAATCTATGGATTGAAGCAAGCTTCCAGAAGTTGGAATCTTCGTTTTGATGAAATGGTAAAATAATATAGATTCATCAAGAACGAAGATGAGCCTTGTGTCTACAAGAAGGTTAGTGGGAGCATGATCATTTTCCTGGTATTATATGTAGATGACATATTACTCATTGGAAACGATGTCCCTACCCTGCAACAAGTAAAGTCTTGATTGGGGAAATACTTTTCTATGAAGGACCTAGGTGAAGCAGCCTATATATCAGAATCTATGGAGATAGATCATAAAACTGCTTGGCCTAAGTCAGAATACATACATAGACAAAGTGCTGAGACACTTTAATATGCATGATTCCAATGGTTATGTGTTTTGCTTAAACGGTGGCACTGTGAGCTGGAAAAGTTCAAAGCAAGATACAGTTGTTGATTCTACAACCGAGGCCGAGTATATTGCTGCCTCAAGTGCAGCAAAGGAAGTTGTTTGGATCAAAAAGTTCATTAGTGAACTTGGCATAGTTCCTAGCATTGTGGATCCCATTGGTCTCTATTGTGATAACAATGGTGCCATCGCACAAGCAAGGGAACCTAGATCTCACCAATGATCCAAACACATACTTAGGCATTATCACCTCATTCGAGAGATAATAGATAGAGGAGATGTGAAAATATGTAGAGTACCTACACTTGACAATATTGCTGACCCACTGACAAAGCCTATTGCGCAGCAGAAGCATGATGGCCATACTAGATCTATGGGCATTAGGGGTATGCCTGATTGGCTCTAGTGCTAGTGGGAGATTGTTGGTGTAAGCCCTAGAGGCCAATACTTTTGGTACTTGTATCGAATTATTTATTAATGATAAAAGGCTTTTTCTTTATTATGTTTGTTTAATAAAGTCCATAGAATAGCTAGTCTGTTTAATGTATCAAGTATGACTTAATCATGAGATCACATTAGACATAAGGACAATATTCTTAAAGTATCCGTAGTCAAGCTTTATTGTGAAGTGGGATAACATTAAAGCATGAAGACTATTATGTTTATAGACTGATGATCACATCTCATGGATCATGGATAAAGAGTTATCAAGTCTTAAACACAGGTATGAATATTAAGAGTAATATTTATACCGGATTGACCCGCTATGAGAATACTATATAGAAAGTTATGCAAAGTGTCATAAGTTATTCTCATGGTGATAATGGTGTATACCACTCTTCGACCTGAAACCACTATGGACCCTAGATGTAGAGTCGAGTGCTTTATTGTTGATCAAACGTTGTCCGTAACTGGATAACCATAAAGACAGTTAATGGGTACTCCATGAAGCATGCTAAGGGACATGAGTGACCTAGATGGAATTTGCCCATCCTGCGTAACAGGATAAATGTCTATGGGCCCAATATTGAACTGGACAAGGATGACATGGTCTATGCCTTGTGTTCAATATAAACATAAGGGCAAAAGGGTAATTATACACATAATTATTATCACAGAAGGATTTATCAGATCACATGACATTTTCGTGTCTTGGGTAGCAGTGATGTGTTGCTAGATACCACTCACTGTTTATTATGTTAAATACGTGATTTAATATAATTACCAATGCCGCGAAAACCTATAGGGTCACACACAAAGGACGGATTGATGAGAGATAGAGTAATTAAGGAATACCGTAATGTACGGTGCCCTTAAGTGAATTATAGAACATTGTAAGGTACGATGTACTTAAGTAGAATACGAAATATGGTAAGGTACCACGAGCTTAAGTGATTTTGGCATATTATAAGATATGGGCCATATACACTTGAGTGGGCTTTTTAGCTTACAACCCACACAAGTGGTTCTATAAATAGAACCTTTGTGTAGAAGCATTGTCACTCTTGCAATTTCGTTTCTCTCTCTCTCTCTCTCTCTCTCATTCAAAGCCTTCATTCGTAGCAGCTAGCACTGAGATTAAAGGAATCCGTTCGTGTGGACTGAGTAGAGGCGTTGTCATCGTTCAACGTTCGTGATCGCCAAAAGAGGTAACGATTCTATCACTGATCATGCCCATTCGTAAGGATCATTAAAGGGGAAAATTTTAAATTCCACTGCGTTTTGGATCTCCATTCTCCTTCAATATGAGGGATGTGTGCTCATGAATTAGGGTTATGGAGGGTTATGTGGAGGTAGGATAAATTTGAGGGTATGATAGGTGGTACATCATGCAGTCACATAATCTATGCCATAAAAAGCCTTGCGAGATTAATAACCTTATACATCATCTTAACGGGTAAGAAATGGGATGACTTAGTCAATCTGTCCATAATCACCCATATGGAATCATGTCCTCTAAGAGTACAGGGTAATCCAACTATGAAACCCATGGAAATATTGTCCCATTTCCACATTGGTATCTCTAATGGTTGCAACATACTGCATGGTCTCTGGTGTTCTATTTTCACATATTGATAAACAATATACTATGCCACATACTTTGCAATGTCTCTCTTCATGCTCGACCACCAGAAGTTCTTCTTCAAATCATGGTACATCTTTGTTAAACCAGGATGAATAGAGAACTTACTTTCATGTGCTTCATCTAAAACCAATCTCCCTAACTCCACATCACTAGGTACACACATCCTTTGCTTGAAAATAATAATTCCATCAGATGCTCTAACGAAATTGGGGAGATCTTCAATGGCTTGCAATTCTGCATAAGACCATTGAGCTTGCGAAATCCTTTCCCGTGAATCATTTTCAATACTCAGGTTACTAATTAACACACTTGCTGGAGTCCACTTAAACTGGATATCAAGTTTCCAGAATTTTTCCATTAAGTCATACTCTAGCATGATCAGCTCAGCAATGTGAATCTCTTTTCTACTCAAGGCATCTGCCACCTTATTAGCCTTCTCGTGATGACACTTCAGCTCTAGGTCATAATATTTAAGATATTGAAATTCTAGTTAACAGACTATCGATGTCACACAGGATGTTATGACATCCGATTCTGTGCAGACAGGAATGTAAACAGCAGGTAAATGTAAGTGCAGTAAATAACACAAGGAATTGTTTACCCAGTTCGGTGTCACACACACCTACGTCTGGGGGCTACCAAGCCAGGGAGGAAATCCACTATTAGCAGTATTAATTCAGGCCTTAAACCACCTGTTTAATCCTATCACTTAATACATACCCAATGCAATTTCAATCTTACACTAAGACCAGAGTTCCTACTCACTCCCCCTCAATCACCTCAGTGATTACAAACTTTAATTAGATTAAAGTTAAATGGTGAAGTTATACTTCAAATAACTCTTGATTGTGCTTAACAACTTTAATCAAGATACACAACACTCACGCTTAAAAGCTTAGAGTGACACAACACTTACAACTCAATGAACACCCTAATCCAATGCAATCATCTAGGTGACAATTGCTTGACTCACAAGTTACACCTAATACAAGACACACAAAAATACAGCAGTGAAGTATGATGGAACAATAAAATCTTCACGCCTAAAACCCCTGAGTTTTGAATGAAGGATTGCCATCCTTTTATATTGCAGCACTTGGGCCTTGTACTTGTATTCCCTAAAATTAAGGTTAAGCAAGTTAACCTAATTTCCACATTTTAGGGTGCTAACAAATAGGTTATTTGTTAGGTTCATTAAATGTAGCTCAGTTGTTAGTTTCCTGGATTTTAGCTCAGCTGTTGGATTCTTGAAGAATAGCCTGAGAAAATTACTGAAACAGAAAATCTAACCATCCTACACTTTAGCATATGTTGTCAGGAATGAATGTCACAACATTCAGTCTGGCGTCCAGAACATAAACCATATGCTAGGTCTGTTATTCTCCTAAAAAAAATAGACTGTACTAAATGTTGAACTGTAATAGAGAGATCAACCAGTCTATACTTCAGTATCAGCTGTCAGAGATAAATGTCATATCCTTCAGTTTGACATTTACACAATGGGTCCTATGACAGGTCTGTTATCCTCCTGTAAAACAGACTGAAATAAATACTGATTATAGCAGAGAAACCAACCTGCCTATTATTCAGTATATACTGTCAAGGATAAATGTCATAACATTCAGTTTGACATTCAGACAGTAGGCTATGTGCCAAGTCTGCTACTTCCCTAAAAAGCAGACTGAACTCAATACTGAGCCATAACAGAAAAACCAATTGTTCTATAGTTCAGTATCTGTTGTCATGGATGAATGTCATAACATCCAATTTGACATTCACTAATTCCTGTATTAGCTTAATCCTGCAGCATGCTACTTAAGCATGTCATGATATTAGTCAAGACATCAGAGTACAGTTAGTGTTCTAACACAAAATACAGCCAATCAAACATCTCCAAGGCATGTCATGACATCAGTTAAGACATCAGAGTACAATTAGTGTTTTAACACAAAATGCAGCCAACCAAATATCTACAAACTCCCCCTTTGGCAAATTTTTGGCTAAAACAACTTGGCGTCACAACAGAGTTCACAACAGCGGAAAGCACACATCTAGCAGGGAAATTAACCTAGCTAATACACTCAGAGCAACAACACACATAGAAGTTAAATAAAAACTTCTAACAGCAGCACATATACAGGATGCACACATCAACACACTCACACTCATTGAACATCAAGCTGCAGCACAACCTCTGGATTAGAGGATCTTCAGTATCTGTTCAAGCACTGAACATCAAGCTGCAGCACAACCTCTGGATTAGAGGATCTTCAGTATATATTCAAGCACATATAACAGCATATCTGTTGTCCTGGGGCACCACAGGTGTTACTCCCTCTTTTAGTAAAAAATGTTGCCAAAGCAACACTTAAAAATTACAGACCAAAATAAAACAGAATTACACACAATCTTGATTTTACTTCAAAGTTTCAATCAAGGCCACACCCACTTGATCTTGCTTCACAGCTTTGATCAAGTAGACACACACTCTGTCTTCACAGCAGGTATATCAGATGCCATGACTTTGTGTATGACATCTTGAACCATTCCTGTAGGAACTTCAGCAGGTACATAGGCTGTCTCATGTTAGGATATCCCCTTAACATCTTGTTAACACACTTGCAGCAAGTGAAATAGCTATGATTTGTTGACCAATCAGAGCATACTTTCAATTGTTTAATAGTTAGAGTTATTAAACAATACATTCCTAACATCCTTGGTTGCTATAAATCCTCAGAAAGGCATATTCCCAATTTGCCCCTTAAGTTTTCAAATTGAGTAGCATCCAAAGCCTTTGTGAATATGTCAGCAAGTTGTAGTTCAGTAGCTACATGTTCCAAGGTAATCACTTTGTCTTCC
Organism: Lathyrus oleraceus; assembly: GCF_024323335.1. Classification (NCBI taxonomy): domain Eukaryota; kingdom Viridiplantae; phylum Streptophyta; class Magnoliopsida; order Fabales; family Fabaceae; genus Lathyrus; species Lathyrus oleraceus. The sequence goes on from NC_066582.1 coordinate 44,304,876, forward strand.
ACCAGATCTCTGATGAAGTGATGTCTAATGTCAATATGTTTGGTCCTGCTGTGTTGGATGGGATTCTTTGAAATATTGATGGCACTGAGATTATCACAGAACAATGTCATGACATTTTGAGAGACATTGTACTCAGTCAGCATCTATTTCATCCACACCAGTTGGGAACAACTGCTTCCAGCTGCTATGTACTCAGCCTCTGCAGTGGACAGTGATACACAATTCTGTTTCTTGCTGAACCATGATATGAGATTGTTTCCCAGGAAGAAACATCCTCCTGATGTGCTTTTTCTGTCATCAGCACTCCCAGCCCAATCAGCATCACAATACCCTGATAAGACAGACTCAGAGCCATGAGAGTATAGCATACCATAGTCACAAGTCCCATTGACATACTTGAGAATCCTCTTGACTTGATTTAAGTGGCTCACTTTGGGTTCTGCTTGGTATCTAGCACACACACCAACTGCATATGCAATATCAGGTCTACTGGCAGTTAGATATAGTAGACTACCTATCATGCTCCTATACAAGCATTGATCAATACTAGGACCTCCTTCATCTTTAGTTAATTTTAAATGAGTAGGTGCAGAAGTTCTTTTGTGACTAGCATTATCCAAACCAAATTTCTTAACTATGTTCTTGGCATATTTGCTTTGGGAGAGAAACATAGAATCCTCCATTTGGTTAACTTGCAATCCCAGAAAATAAGTCAATTCCCCAACTAGACTCATTTCAAACTCAGATTGCATCTGGTGAACAAAATGTTTCACCATTTGCTCTGACATTCCACCAAAGACAATATCATCCACATAAATTTGGGCAATCATGATTTTTCCATTTTCATCCTTCACAAACAAGGTCTTATCTATCCCTCCTTTTCTGTACCCATTAGAGGTTAAAAATTCAGTCAACCTTTCATACCAAGCTCTAGGAGCTTGCTTCAACCCATACAAAGCTTTCCTCAACTTGTACACATGTTTTGGCATGTTAGGATCACAGAACCCTTTAGGTTGTTCCACATAGACTTCTTCATGCAAGTAGCCATTTAAAAAGGCACTCTTCACATCCATTTGGAACAGTTTGAACTTCAGAATGCAGGCAACACCTAACAGCAATCTTATTGACTCAAGCCTTGCAACTGGTGCAAAAGTTTCATCAAAATCAACCCCTTCAACTTGAGTATATCCTTGTGCCACTAGTCTTGCTTTATTTCTAGTGATTATTCCTTTCTCATCAGACTTGTTTTTGTAGATCCACTTGGTACCAATGATGTTGGTCCCTTCAGGTCGTGGAACTAACTCCCACACTTCATTCCTTTTAAACTGCTCCAGTTCATCTTGCATGGCATTGATCCAATATTCATCTGTTAGGGCTTCTTTCACATTTTTTGGTTCAACCTTGGATACAAAACAGGAATTTGAGCTATTCTCCCTTGATCTGGTGGTCACACCACTATTAGGATCCCCTATGATAAGATCCTTAGGGTGGTCTTTCTGAATTCTGATAGAAGGCACCTTGTTGGAAGCATCTACATCACATTCAGGAGGAGTTTCCTGTACTTCTTCAGTCTTTACTGGTATGTCTGTTGAAGTATCAAGGAATGTTCCAACATCCTCTATGACATTGGTTCCTTCCTCTTTATCATCCACAATAACATTTATGGATTCCATCAGGACATTGGTTCTGGAGTTGAACACTCTGTAGGCTCTGCTGTTAGTTGAGTATCCTAGGAATATACCCTCGTCACTTTTGGGGTCCATTTTCCTTCTCTGTTCACGATCTGTAAGAATGTAACATTTACTTCCAAAGATATGAAGGTACTTCACAGTGGGTTTTCTGCCTTTCCATATTTCATACAGAGTGGACGAGGTTCCTTTTCTCAAGGTAACTCTATTATGAACATAGCAAGTTGTATTCATAGCTTCGGCCCAAAAATGCAAAGGAAACTTCTTTGCATGAATCATAGCCCTGGCAGATTCTTGAATAGTTCTATTTTTCCTTTCAACTATCCCATTTTGCTGAGGAGTTATAGGAGAGGAAAACTCATGACTTATCCCTTCAGACGAGCAGAACTCATCAAACTTGGAATTTTTAAACTCCGTCCCATGGTCACTCCTAATTCGGACAACACAACTATCCTTTTCCCTTTGAAGTCTGATGCACAGATCTTTGAAGACATCAAATGCATCTGATTTTTCTCTGATGAAGCTTATCCATGTGTATCTGGAATGGTCATCAACAACCACATAGGCATATCTCTTTCCACCCAGACTTTCAACCTGCATAGGTCCCATTAAGTCCATGTGCAAAAGTTCCAGAGTTTTGGATGTTGTAGGATGTCCCAGCTTAGGATGTACCATCTTGGTTTGCTTGCCAACCTGGCATTCTCAAACAGACTCTTCCTTCATCAATAAGCAGCTTTGGGATTCCTCTAACTGCTTCCTTGGATATGATCTTTTTCATTCCCCTTAAATGAAGATGACCAAGACGTCTATGCCACAGCTTCACCTCCAGTTCTTCCTTGGCTAAGGAGCAAATTGTGGAGTAGTTTGAGACTTTGGGTTCCCATAGATAGCAGTTATCTTTGGATCTGGATCCTCTCATAACTTCCTGATTATCTCCATTCGTCACTACACATAGCTCCTTAGTGAACTGAACATAGAACCCTTGATCACACAGCTGGCTTATGCTGATGAGATTAGCAGTTAGTCCTTTTACTAACAACACATTATTCAGTTCAGGAACTCCAGAACTGTCCAACTTACCCACACCTTTGATTCTTCCTTTAGCACCATCACCAAAGGTCACATAACTGGTAGTGTGAGGTTGTATGTCTACCAATAAATTCTCCATACCAGTCATATGTCTCGAGCAGCCACTGTCAAAGTACCAATCTTCTCTGGTAGATGCCCTTAGAGATGTGTGAGCTATCCTAGCAACCCATTGTCGTTTCTTGATGGGGGCATTATGCTTATATGCCTTATGCTTAGGTCTGATATGAGGGGTTTGGTTAGGATAACCATGCAACCTGTAGCAGAAGGTTTTTATATGACCAAATCTACCACAGTAGTGACATCTCCATCTCTGAAATTTCTTCTTCTGATGGTTACTCATCCTGGTTCCCTGATGTTGAGACATTGGTTGTGACTTCTGCTTGACTTTCTGACCTTCAGCCTTTGAGCGTTTGAGTTCAGCAGAGGATTTCTTCACAAAGCCTAAACCAGACATGGTTCATGACTTCTGTCCCACTTTTAGGATCTCTTCCAACGTGTCAGTTCCTTTATTTAGCATTCTGATGGATTTTGTCATTTGATCTAGCTTGGAGGTCAGCAAGTTTATCTCACCATTTAGACCATTTATGACTGTCAGATGCTTATTTTTCTCATCCTCCAGCTCCTTGATGAGTTTCTTATACTTTTCTCCTTGTACACACACTTCTGCACTTTTGACACATAACTCTTTATATGAAGCAGCAAGTTCATCAAAAGTCAGTTCATCTCCACTTGAGTCATCATCAGAGGCACAAACACTGGTTAGTGCAGTGACATGTTTGGCAGATTCTACTTCAGATTCACTCTCAGAATCTCCTTCAGACCAGGTGACAGATAACCCATTCTTTTACATCTTGAGGAAGGTAGGGCATTCAGCTCTAATGTGACCAAAACCTTCACATCCATGACACTGGATTCCCTTGCCTTGGTTGAACTTTTCTTCAGATGTTGATCTTTTCCTGATGTTAGACGAACTGTTCTTGACATTAGGTCTACCTTTTTGATCAATCTTCTTTATGAACTTGTTGAACTGTCTCCCAAGCATGGCTATGGCTTCTGATATGCTTTCATCACCTCCAGTACTCCCCTCTTCTGAATCCTCTTCAGTATTTGATACAAAAGCTATGTTTTTGTTCTTCTTTTCAACATTCTCACACAAACCCATTTCAAAGGTTTGGAGAGAACCAATAAGCTCATCAACCTTCATATTGCAGATATCTTGAGCCTCTTCTATAGCGGTGACCTTCATGGCAAATCTCTTTGGCAATGATCTGAGAATCTTTCTTACAAGCTTTTCTTCAGCCATTTTTTCTCCTAAGCCACCTGAAGTGTTGGCAATTTCAAGAATATTCATGTGGAAGTCATGAATAGTCTCTTCCTCTTTCATCCTCAGATTTTCAAACTTGGTGGTCAGCATCTGAAGTTTATACATCCTCACCTTGGATGTACCTTCATGAGTTGTTTTGAGAGTATCCCAAACTTCTTTAGCCAGTTCACAGTGATGCACCAGTCTGAAGATGTTCTTATTTATTCCATTGAACAGTGCATTCAAGGCCTTAGAGTTTTCAAGGGCTAGTGCCTCTTGCTCCTTGTCCCACTCTTCTTCAGGAATTTGCAAAATAATTCCATCTTTACCTGTCTTCGTTGGATGTTCCCATCCTTTGTTGACAGCTCTCCAGACCTTGCTATCTAGAGACCTCAAGAAGGCTATCATACGAGGTTTCCAGTCATCATAGTTAGAACCATCCAGCATGGGTGGTCTATTTGAGTGTCCTACATCCTTGTCCATGGTACTAGAAAGTAACGTCCCTAGATCTCACCCAGAAATTAACAGGCAGGGTGCCTGCTCTGATGCCAATTGAAATTCTAGTTAACAGACTATCGATGTCACACAGGATGTTATGACATCCGATTCTATGCAGACAGGAATGTAAACAGCAGGTAAATGTAAGTGCAGTAAATAACACAAGGAATTGTTTACCTAGTTCGGTGTCACACACACCTACGTCCGGGGGCTACCAAGCCAGGGAGGAAATCCACTATTAGCAGTATTAATTCAGGCCTTAAACCACTTGTTTAATCCTATCACTTACTACCTACCCAATGCAATTTCAATCTTACACTAAGACCAAAGTTCCTACTCACTCCCCCTCAATCACCTCAGTGATTACAACCTTTAATTAGATTAAAGTTAAATGGTGAAGTTATACTTCAAACAACTCTTGATTGTGCTTAACAACTTTAATCAAGATACACAACACTCACGCTTAAAAGCTTAGAGTGACACAACACTTACAACTCAATGAACACCCTAGTCCAATGCAATCATCTAGGTGACAATTGCTTGGCTCACAAGTTACACCTAATACAAGACACACAAAAATACAACAGTGAAGTATGATGGAACAATAAAATCTTCACGCCTAAAACCCCTGAGTTTTGAATGAAGGATTGCCATCCTTTTATATTGTAGCACTTGGGCCTTGTACTTGTATTCCCTAAAATTAAGGTTAAGCAAGTTAACCTAATTTCCACATTTTAGGGTGCTAACAAATAGGCTATTTGTTAGGTTCATTAAATGTAGCTCAGTTGTTAGTTTCCTGGATTTTAGCTCAGCTGTTGGATTCCTGAAGAATAGCCTGAGAAAATTACTGAAACAGAAAAACTAACCATCCTACACTTTAGCATATGTTGTCAGGAATGAATGTCACAACATTCAGTCTAGCGTCCAGAACATAAACCATATGTTAGGTCTGCTATTCTCCTAAAAAAATAGACTGTACTAAATGCTGAACTGTAATAGAGAGATCAACCAGTCTATACTTCAGTATCAGCTGTCAGAGATAAATGTGATATCCTTCAGTTTGACATTTACACAATAGGTCCTATGACAGGTCTGTTATCCTCCTGTAAAACAGACTGAAATAAATACTGATTATAGCAGAGAAACCAACCTGCCTATTATTCAGTATATACTGTCAAGGATAAATGTCATAACATTCAGTTTGACATTCAGACAGTAGGCTATGTGCCAGGTCTGCTACTTCCCTAAAAAGCAGACTGAACTCAATACTGAGCCATAACAGAAAAACCAACTGTTCTATAGTTCAGTATCTGCTGTCATGGATGAATGTCATAACATCCAGTTTGACATTCACTAATTCCTGTATTAGCTTAATCCTGCAACATGCTACTTAAGCATGTCATGACATCAGTCAAGACATCAGAGTACAGTTAGTGTTCTAACACAAAATACAACCAATCAAACATCTCCAAGGCATGTCATGACATCAGTTAAGACATCAGAGTACAATTAGTGTTTTAACACAAAATGCAGCCAATCAAACATCTACAGATATTCCATCCATCTTCGCTGACACATATTTAGTTCCTTCTGATCAAGAGATACTTCAAGCTCTTATGATCGCTGAACATCTCAAAATGAATTACATACAAGTAGTGTTGTCATACCTTAAGTGCAGAAACAATGACAACAAGCTCAATGTCATGGGTGAGATAGTTCTCTTCACGAGGTCTCAACTGCTGAGATGCATAAGCCATACCTGCCAATCTTGCATTAACACTCCACCCAATACCTTCTTCATGGCGTCACAGAAAACCTTGTATTGTTGATTGGGATCCGGAATTACCAACAATGGAGTAGTGATTAACTTCTTCTTTAACTTCCAAAAATTCTTTTTACATTCTGAATCCCACATAAAATAATATTCCTTTCTCGTAAGTCTCGTCAACGGTAATGCCAACTTGGAATATCCCATAATGAACCTCTAATAGTAATTTGCCAAACCCAATAAACTTTGAACTTCATATGCATTCTTAGGTCGTTCCCAATTCACCATAACTTCCACTTTTGAGGGATCCACAACCACACCTCCTCCAGATATGACATGACCAAGGAACTTCACTTAGGACATCTAAAACTCACACTTACTAAACTTCACGAACAACTGCTTCTCCCGAGGGATAGATAACACAATCCTTAAGTGTTCCATATGCTCTTCAAGAGTCTGGGAGTAAATCAAGATGTCATTTATAAAGATTACCACGAACCGGTCATATATGGTTGGAATACCCAGTTCATGTAATCCATAAAGATGGCAGGAGCATTGGTTACTCCAAACAGCAAAAAGCTGAAATTCATAATGGCCATACCACATCCTGAAAGTGGTCTTAGGTGTATCTGAACTCTTTACCCGAATATGATGGCACCCCAACCTGAGATCAATCTTCGAGAACATGCATACTCCTTTCAACTGATCCATTAGGTCATCAATTTGTTGTAAAAGATACTTGTATTTATGGTAACCTTTGTTCAACGGGCGGTAGTTGATGTACAACCGCATACCACCGTCCTTCTTCTTAACCAACAACACAGAAGCTCCCCACGAAGAAACACTAGGTCGAGGTACATTATTGTATAATTATGTAATGGTATAATTGGAAGGATATAATGGATGGGTGAAAGATACATGTTTAACCCACCGTCCTCATAAAGTATCTCTTTTATTGGTTCGATCCCCCCTTTAAGATATGTTTCCCCTTTTGCAGACACGTCATCCGAATCTCCAGTCACTACATCCATAATGTGTGATCATGCGTAAAACATGTACTGGGTCAACAAACGTTACATAGGAAGTCGTGAGACTTAACTACACTTCATAGACTTTAGAGAATGAACCAGTAATTCTTAGAGTAATTACTACATTCTAAGAAGACTTGTTTTAGACAACCGGAACTATAAATACATTAGTATCATGAAACTTAACGACAATTAACAACACAAAGAGAAAATACACAGATACAATAGTTTCTCACCTCACTGAGCTATTTCTTAATACCACAACAACTCTTAAGCCTCAGACAACCCTTATCCACTAGGGGTTGTTAAGTATTTGTAGTTTCATCATTTTAGTACTTTAGAGCAAACCTACTGTCCAAACTGGGTAGTTTGAAATCAGGTTTCAATTGCATCGTAATACAAGAAATGCTCGCCATTCCTTAATACCACAACAATAGTTTCTCACCTCACCGAGCTATTTCTTAATACCACAACAACCCTTAAGCCTCAGACAACCCTTATCCACTAGGGGTTGTTAAGTATTTGTAGTTTCATCATTTTAGTACTTTAGAGCAAACCTACTGTCCAAACTGGGTAGTTTGAAATCAGGTTTCAATTGCATCGTAATACAAGAAATGCTCTCCATTCCTTGCATAGAGGTAAGGGAGGACAACACTATCGATATTGTTATGATTGGAAGCTGGATGACACATATAGTCTATTAGATACAGTCAAGCAAGTTACCATTGGACGAATTGGAAGCAAAGTAATTTTGCAAGCGTGCAACATAATACATTCTTCTGTCGGGAAAGCTCTATAAAATAGGAAAAATCACTCCTATGTTAAAATGTATAGGAGAACATGAGATCGCCCTAGTCTTAGTTGAAGTTCATCAAGGGGTTTGTAGCAACCATATTGGCGGGCTAGCCTGGGATCATAAGTTGTTAATATTAGGTTACTACTAGCCTTCATTAATGAAAGACACCATGGACTTCATAAAAAATGTGATAAATTCTAGAGAGATGCCAATCTACACTATGTGCCAAGCGAACTACTCCACTCTATGACAACACCTTGGCCATTTTATCATTGGGGCGTTGCCATTATAGAAACTTTTCTGATACCTCTTGACCAACTAAAGTTTCTGATTGTAGGAGTTGACTACTTCACGAAGTGGATAAAAGCACAATATGTGTCCAAGATTACGACATAAAGACTGTCACTTTTATTGGCAGAAGATTGTATGTAGGTTCAGTTTACCAGGAATTGTCGTATCAAATAATGGAACTTAGTTCGTCGGAACCACCCTGATCGATTTCTGCAAGGACATGGGTGTAGAAACCAAATTCGCATCCGTCATTCACCTATAGGAGAACGAACAAGCAAATTCAGCTAATAAAGTGATATTGAAGGAGATCAAGAAGAATCTAGATGATGCCAAATGATTATGGGCTGAGCAGTTGCACAAAGTACTATGGTCATATCACACTACCCCCTCACTCCACCACCGAGGAAACCCTTTTACGCTAGTATATGGGGAAGACGCAATGCTGCTAGTTGAAATCAACACGCCATCATGGTGACACTCCTATTTTAACAAGAAAAAAAACCAAGGCTAAGATGTATCACTGGCGTAGTTGACGAAACAAGAGATGTCACCCATGTTTGAGAGTTTGTCGCTAAACAAAGAACAACAAGGAGATATAACTCCAAGGTAGTTCGAAGAGAGATGCGAGAAAGAGACTTAGTGCTACGACAAGTCATAGTGCTCGCCCAACAAGGAAAGCTACAACCTAACTGTGAGGGACTGTATTGTATATAACAGAAGTTACCTAGAAGGGCTTATAAGCTTGAAGAATGAGATTGATGACTAATTCCCAGAACATGGAGTTCAGTCAATTTGAGATACTATTATAGTTAATTTGTATGAGAACAAATCTCCTGTTTCCAAAAAATCTTGTAAGAAACTTTGAAATTTGCAACAAGTTAATATGGTTCGACTATCAAACTAAACTGTTGGACTTCCACAAAAATACTATTGCCGCCCCACGAGATAATTAAACTACTGAACTTCAATAGGAAGATCCTTGCCGGCATATGGGAAAATTAAACTGCTAGACGGTCATAGGAGGATCATTGTCGCCCTATGGAATAACTAAACTACTAGACTTCCACAAAAAGATGATTGCTGCCATACATGGTAATTAACTTGCTGGATTTCTATTGAAATATTCTAGCCATCTTCTACGAAAAACTGTGTAATGAGAATTTTCTCAAACCTCAAGGAAGACTCGACTAAATCTTACCTGAGGGACTCGACTAAAATCTCGTCTAAGAAAGATTCTCGATACCACAACAACGCTTAAACCCCTAACAACTCTTATCAACTAGGAGTTTGTTAGACATTTGTACTATTACGAATTCAAATACGAATATATTTATTAAATAAATATCTTCTTAAAAAAATAGTGTTTGTTTTGGTGTAATTTGATTAAAGATGTGAGGCTTCTAAAAGAGATTAAAAATTAAAAAAGTAAAAGGCTCTGGGCCTTTAACCAAAACACTCATCAAATCCAAAAATAAATAAATTGTTTTTTCTGTTTTGTTCCTCTTTCTATCCACAATTCTCATTGACGCATTCACACACTCTTTCACTTTCAGTGTTCCCCGACAAGGATTCTGTTTCCTCATCAACCCCACGCTATCACATGAATGCAGCAAAGGTTCTCTCTATGTTCGCCGTTCACGGTGTTGATGCTTCCTTGTCTGTGGCACCCACCACAAACAACTGCTTCAAAAACACATCTTTCACGATACCTACTTCCCATAACACTACGAGGTTAGCCAAACTTTTGAAACCTTGTTGCTGCACTATTGACTCAAAATCCATCGGAGGAGATGTTTTCTCGGTGACTCCGCCAAACAAGTGTGATGTGGATTACCTAGGCGAGAGCACAAAGGGTGATTTGAATGTTAAGTTGGAACAGCTTGAGGCTTTTGGTAAATTTTTAAACTTTACTAAATTCCCATTTTTTTTCTTGCTGCCCATTTGGATTTTCACTATTTTATTTCAATTTTGTTTGGTATTGCTTTTATTTTGTTTGTTTAGAAAATTGTGAATGCATGTGATGTTTTGTTATCTTAATAATCACAAAAGTGTCTCCTTGCTTATTTTGTTGTTATTATCCGTTAAAGTTGAAAATGTTTCCTCAAACCAAACAGAATCCAATGTTCTCACTAGAGCATCAGGGGTTACTACATTGAATGTGGCTTTTGTTAATTAATGCTAACATGTAAAATATTGGTCTCTTACCTTGTAGGAATTGGTGATGACGCATTTGAAGGTCCAATCGAGGAAGTGGCTAGATCAGAGACTAGAGAGGCAGAAGATTTGCTTAGAGATTTGGGCATTCCGGTGCAGTATTTTGGCTTTCTTGCGCCTTTTCGAGTTTGTTAATGTTTTTGGCTTGAATGATTTTGTGGTTTACATCCTTGTGTTCTATGATATTAGTTCATAAATGAAAGTGTCGTGTATATATCTTGTGGCAACTCATTGCTGTGTGCATATCCATATTTTTATAATCCTTTTCGAAAAGTTGATGTTTGATGTAATCTACTTATGATATCATCTGCTTATTTCTCTATCATTGAAATCCTTCAATTTTGCGCTTTCAGTCTTCTCTGTTAGGATTTTTACTACGGTGTTGGTGTTGTCTCGTGTAAAGATATACAGTAAGTAAAACTCACTGTTTTTGTTTCCTCATTTAGAGCCCCTCTTCATCCAGAAATTCACCCCGTGGAATATTCTGCACCCGTACATTGAATCTGCGGTCAATTAGTGCCATTGGATATGACATGGACTACACCCTTATCCATTATAATGTGATGGTACACCTCTTTCCCATGTATCATATAGTTTGTATGAATTATAATAAACTTATAAAGTATGAAAGAGGTTATTTATTGTTGCGTTACCTGGAACTGTAGGCTTGGGAAGGACGAGCTTATGACTACTGTATGGAAAACCTTAAAAATATGGGCTTCCCTGTTGACGGACTTGCATTTGATCCTGACCTGGTAACATGTTCTCTCTAGCAAGCTTAAGGCATTTGTAAATCCAATCCATAATATCTCTTGTTTGTTGGAGTGATCTTTGCCTTTTATTGTTAATTGTTCAGGTAATTAGAGGCCTTGTTATAGACAAAGAGAGAGGCAACTTGGTTAAAGCTGATCGATTTGGTTATGTAAAAAGAGCCATGCATGGCACCAAAATGTTATCTACTCGTGCTGTTAGGTAAGTGTCAGGCCTTTTAATTTCTATTTCTGATAATGGAAATCCATGCTGAATCTCTCTCTTGTTATATCATCACATTCTGCACTAACTAACTTATCAAGACATGCGTGATGTGTCACTTTAGGATACCAATAGAGTGCATTCAAGATAAATATGTTTTGAAAACCGGCGCTTAATTCAAATAGCCAAAACAATAGAGTCAAGTGTTCAGCTTAGATCCATCTTCTGTAAAAACCGTAGATTTGTGCATTATTGTACATTTGCACCTTGACATGGATCATGTACTGCTTCGTTGATTGAAAGCCTTGTAGCAAAACATTCACATTGACATATGTATATATACACTATTACTCATCATGCGCCTATGCTCACACATTAATAGCTTAGTAGATGTCATTTATAGAAAACTGGTGTAATAGTTTCTGTAGTGCTACTTAATTTTGTATGCAATGGAAGTGAGATGTACGGGAGAGAACTGGTGGACCTGCGAAAAGAGAGTCGATGGGAGTTTCTCAACACACTATTCTCTGTGTCTGAAGCAGTGGCCTACATGCAGGTATGTTGAAACTACTGTTAAAAGCATAAAATTTTCAGAATGGAAGTGATTATTATATTATAACGAGACCTTATTGATGATATAATTTATTTCAGATGGTTGACAGATTGGATGATGGGACCATACCGGCAGAACTTGGCCCCCTTGATTATAAAGGTCTTTATAAGGTAATGTGGTGCAAAAAAAATTGTAAATTTATTAAATTTGACGAGGGAGTTTTTTTCTTTACTATTGGCACAACTTTCAGGCTGTTGGAAAAGCTCTTTTCTGGGCTCATGTTGAAGGTCGTCTTAAGGTCAACACATTCTTCTTGCTGTCTTGGTCGCTACAAAATTTCGTTGTTGTTCTTTATTAACATTTCACACAAAATGACTTATGAAAATTATGCAGAGTGAGATCATGTCTAAGCCTGAACAGTTTGTGGAGCCTGATCCAGAGTTACCTTTGGCACTTTTGGATCAGAAAGAGGTATTACCTCAAATGTTTTAATTTTTTTGCATAGCGCGTGATGCCCTTATACTGCTTACTCTGCCATCTTCATGAAACAGGCTGGGAAAAAACTTGTGCTTATTACCAACTCGGACTTTCTTTACACAGACAAAATGATGCGACATTCTTTTAATAGATTCCTTCCAAATGATATGGGTTGGAGAGATCTTTTTGACATTGTAAGTTCATTTAACTTATTTTTTCAATAAAATTGAACTCTCTTGACATTGGAGTGACGATAAGTGCTCTATATCCTCTTCATTACTTTGTTCATTATCAACCTTATCCTATTGTGCGATAAGCCTTTCATAAATAGACGTGGCTCTTTTTAATGGATAGGTAATTGTGTCAGCGAGAAAACCAGAGTTCTTCCAAACATCAAGCCCTATGTATGAAGTGGTGACAGGCGAGGGTCTAATGCGTCCGTGCTTCAAGGCTCAACCTGGTAATTTGTATTCTTGAAGCAAATATATTCTAGAATTTTTTATTTGTTTCTATCATAGTAACATATATAAGAAATGCAAAACAGCTTCGTTTTCTTTAAAATTTCTCTTTAATACAACTTAGACAACAAACATTCTAGTTTTGACTATGGATAATTGAACTGCTAATTTTACTATTGGTTATTGTGCTTTGCCGTCTTCTGCAGGTGGTTTGTACTCGGGGGGAAGTGCACAGATGGTTGAAAATTCTCTAGGTATCCACGGAGATGAGATTTTGTATGTTGGTGACCATATTTACACTGATGTCAGTCAATCCAAACTCCACTTGAGATGGAGAACAGCGTTGATTTGCAGAGAACTTGAAGAAGAGGTTAGTATAATCAGTTCACACTGACCTCATTTCGTAGTAAAGAAATTTCTGAAACAATTTATTTCTTCGAATTTCAAAATAATAATACACTTTTTTTAGGAAAAAAGTATATGATTGCTTGTTCAATGCATTCGATTGAACCAACTATTAATTGTCCTTGTACTTTTGTAAATGTTAAAACGTCAGTACAACGCCTTGATTAATTGCCGAAGTGATAGGGAATCATTGATAGAGCTTATAAATCAAAAGGAAGTTGTGGGAGATCTCTTTAACCAACTTCGACTAGCTCTGCAAAGGCGAAGCAAAGACCGCCCTGCTCAAGTAAGTTTTGGTCCTATAATCCTATTGTATATATGCTACTTATTATTTATTATGTGCTTAAGTTTTGGTCCTATTATTACTTTAACACCAATAGTAAGATTTTCAATGTACTTGAAGACCCTTGCAGCAACTAACATGGATGATGAAGACCTCACTGAAAGCATGCAAAAGCTACTTATTGTTATGCAACGACTAGATGAGAAAATTGCGCCAATGCTGGAGGCGGACGGAGAGCTCTTCAATTCAAGGTAAGTTCAAAGAACAAACCTTTTTCATTGAAAAACTCTGTAATTGTACTCGGCCTTTTCTGTCGATTTACAAAGAGCGTTTGTGATTAACTTGGCTTAATTGTCTGCATTAGGTGGGGATTTCTATCTCGTGCTGGATTGTGGGATAAGAGCCACTTGATGAGACAAATTGAGAAGTAGGTGCTTTGCTATTGTGATGTCCATGATCTTGTCTTATGATTTCGCTCCTTTGATATTTAACTGTTTAAATTTATCGTCGCAGATATGCTGATATTTACACGTCTAGGGTGTCAAACTTCTTATATTATACGCCGTTCATGTATTTCCGTTCTCAGGAACAGGTATTCAAACAACCTTTTTTCTTACCTTGTCATGTATAGCCATAAAAATTGGGTCATATGATTTGAGTTTTGAACTGACATTGATATGTTTCTTTGTGTTCTGCAGAACCTCGCGCATGACTCATACGCGCACTATTGTTCACAAATCAATAACGAAGCTTCTTCCTAGAGACAATGGAAGAAAAATGAGGAGGATAAGTATCAGAAATAAAGAATCTGCATTTGACATTATAACTTATAAGTAGATGTATCATTGTAACAATATTTAAACATTGTGATGATGATGATACCACGTGTATTATTTAAGCTGATATCAAGACCTCAAAGAACTGAAGTAGCACTTTTGCTTTGGCCTGGTTAGAGGAGAGTAGAGACCCAAACAAAAAGGGAAATAAACATTACTAGGGACTAGGGATTTTGTTTCATGTAATTCGTAATTTATGTTGATATGATGTGATCACATCATAACTTGGCAAAACATTATAGGAATATATGCCAAGCAAATTTGTGTCCTGTATTTGGTTCAGATGAATTACATTCCTACAATATTTCCTTTTGGTATGATCTTTTATTCCCTTTGGAAGCATGAATAGCATAACCTGGGACATTCAGTAATTCCAAAACATTTAATGTTAACAGGATATAAATGTTCCAAATGATTTGTGTTAGAATAACGATGGACATGATTGATTTTTGTCAATACAGTTCGACCAATGATGTCTATTTCTGAAACTATAGAATAATTATAGTTCTCTTTATTTCTGTCTATTACAGTTATATTTCTACCATTTAAGGTTAATGTAAAGACAATGTTCTACTGCCCCCCATCCAAATCAAACTTGTCTAGCACTTTTTCAACTTATCATTTTAATACTTCTATTCTTGTATCTTCATTATGACACCTAAGTTTTTTATGTCAAACTTTTTTCCTAACATGATTTTTAATTCTTTTATGTCATGTAAATGATTAGGAACAACCAACATATCATCAATATGTGTTAACATGAAAATAAAAGAGTAGTCGTCAAGACTCATAACATTAATACAACAATCATATTCACACCTTTTATACCCAATCTAAAGCATGTGTGAATCAAAACATTTGTACCATTGCCTTGAAGACTGCTTTATACCATACAAAAACCTATTCAATTTACAAACTAGTCGGTCATATCTAGTGTCACTAAACCCCTGAATGCTCCATATAAATATGCTCATCTAGATTACCATGAAGAAATGTTGTCTTAACATCTATATGTTCTAAATGCATGTCTCGGTTGGTTACCAAGGCTAACACTGTCCTGATAGAATAATATATGGAGACTGAAGAGAAAATCTCATCATAGTCAATTCACTTATGTTGTGAGTACTCATTGCTACAAGAAGAGCCTTGAACTTTCCCCCTTATTTTTTTGTTAATGCTAGTTTTCTCTTGAGCACCCACTTACAACCGATGATCATTTCCCCTTAAGAAGCTGAACAAGCTCTAATATCTGATTTTTCTTCAAGGACGTCATCTCCTCCATGATTGCAACCACCCACTTATCTTTCTCCTGACTAACTGTAGCCTCTCGAAAGATAGAATGATATCTAGAACTAGTTACAAGTGCATAGGCTACCAAGGCTTCGTCCTCGTATCTTTCTGATGGCTTGGTTGGGTGGTGCTCTTTGTCACATACAAAAATATAACCATTTACTCAAACTCAAACTTCAGATTCATGGTCAATTTCAATACCAGAATTTGGTTCCTCTTGTGGTTCAGTCATAACCTGCATATTGTTGGTGGCAGTACAATATCCACTTGAATCACCTGTTTATTGGAATTTTCTCACTCAGATGCTGACATATCTATCGCAACTGATTGTTTCACCATTAACTGTTCATAAAAAATAACACCTCTGTTGATTACCATTTTCTTTTTAATCAGATCACATAAATCGAACCCCTTCACACCTTTTGCATAACTGGCGATAACACATTTCTTCGACTTCGAATCAAGTTTGGATCGATCTTCACTAGATATATGCACACATAAGTTTGACACAATTTTTTTTTTAATTTTCAAGATCAATAGGATTACATGTTCATACCTTCTCTTCAACCTTTCCCACCAATGAAGCCCTTGGTGACATGTTGATAAGATAGTCTTCCATGTTAATTGCCTCTCTCCATAAACCTTTTGATAGTCCAGCATTTAACAATAGACATCTCGTCCTTTCAGTTATAGACATATTCATTGTCTCTGCCACACCATTTTGGTGTGGTGTCTTATGAACTGAGATATTCCTTTGAATACCATGTTTTTCACAAAATTTCTTGAAATTTGAATCAATGTACTATATCCCATTATTTGACCGTAAATAATTGATTTTGTCACTTGTGTTATTCTCTATATCTACCTTCCACAACTTGAATTTGATAAATATTTCACATTTTTGCTTCAATAAAAACACTCAAACCTTGCGAGAAAATCATCTGTGAAATTCAAAATATATTCAAAATATCTGGAACCACCCATGGAAACCTCTTTGATAGGACCCACACATCTAAATGCACATAATTTAAAAATTTTCTTTGTTTTGTATTTTCCAGCCTTGAACCGAACATGAAAATGTTTCCCAAATACACAATACTTGCACAAATCCATCTTACAACTACGAACAACATTAAATAGATTTCTCTTATGAAGTTTCATCATCCCGCGCTCGTTGAGATGGCCCAAAAGCACATATCATAGTTTGGATGCATCATTATCAGACTCAAGTGATGCAACATCATCTACAACAGTGTTCCCTAACAGTTTGTAAATGTTACCTCCTTGTTAACCTTCATATAATGTTCTTATCTCCATCAGATCTGTAGGAGAAACCATTTTCTTGTAGAGTACCTACAAAAATCAAGTTCTTCCTCAATTTTAGAATATATTAAACATCATTCGAAGTTCGCACGCTACCATCATTCATGACAATTTTAATTGGTCTCATTCTATGCTTTATCATCACCATATAAACAAATTCAAAATTACCTTACTTGAATCCCGGTGCAGTGTCAAGTGGTAAGAGCAACCAGAGTCCAGAATCCACTCATCTTTGCACTTGCTAGATGAAATACAGAGTATACCTGCTTCACTGTCAGAATCATTGGTTTGAACCATGTTGCATAACTTAATGAGTCATGTTGTTGTTTGGATAGTTCCTCTTTTAATGTCCAATCTGTTTGCAACTACAACACCCTAAGCTTCACCAGATCAATGATTATATTGTTGAAGACATTGACATGTTTTAAATCAGACCTCCAAATTGTTCATCAGCGTCTTTGACATGTACTAGCTCTTCAATTTATCTCAAACCTCGTTCGGCGTTGTTAGGTATAAGATATGATACATCACCTCATCTGAAGCACATAGACAAATCAATCTTACGGTCTTCTCCTTCACCTCTGCCCAATTGGTATCCTCCATGTCGGTCGGTTTCCTTTCACGCAACACTTTCTATAAACTTTGCTGACCCAACATATCCTTAATCCTCCTTTGTCATAATCCTAAGACCCTTAATCCTCCTTTGTCATAATCCTAAATTACCCATTTTGTCAAGCCTTGTTACCTCGAATTTTGCATCAGGATTAATTGCACTCGGATATCAATTGTTAGAACCAAAATCAATATAGAAGATTAAAGAGAAACCGAAGTAAAAGACAATGAACGCGATTAATCTTTGTTAATATAGTTTGGTTAATGGTGTCTATTTCTACAACTATAGAGTAATATATATAATATAGTGTCACAAACAATCTATATAATATTATGACTCAACTTCCGATAGTACTCCTGAAACGTAGCATGGGAACTACTATCACTGCATCCCTAAGTCACCTACCCACAATAAACACACAGTTGGGCCCAAGACCCGTTTAGAATTTCACCTATAAGATTTCTGTCACTTAACATGAATCATATTCAACAATTTGTTTCATTCAGATATACATATAAACATGAGGGTTTTAGTAGAGGAGAAAAAGGTGTATTTCTTTTAAAAGGCCAAAAAACACTAGTTTTGAACTTTAAAGTCGATTTTAAAAACTTTTTTGAATTTATTTTTTCAAAAGTAACAGTTATAGACCAGTTTTCTTTTTTTTACTAAAAAAGTATGACTAGGCTTTAAAATCCAACCCATTGTGATACTAGTTATTATGATTTAATGTTGATTGTTTACTTTGCACAACCTGATTTGAGAACTTGAAAATGCTGAGAAAGCCACAATAGCATGACACAGAACCAACCAAGCCTTAAAAGCTTTCCATTGTACTTGTACAATGTCCACACTTTGCTAAAACCTTCTCCAGCTGTCAATTAAGTCAAAAAGTGGCTGCTTCACAAATGAATTTTCACTATTGATGAGTGTAAAAATGTAGACATCATTTAACTAAATTTTTTAATTTAAACAAATCTAACATATCAAATACAGAACTTCTCAATTACATCTCTGAACCAGCCCTTAAGCTAAATCCCTATTTTAGGCTCCACTGCTCCAGCAACTTATTGATTATGAAGCATCAAGCACAAACATCCAATGAATGTGTAAATATCAGAGACTGTTTGTTCTGCTACCTAGTTATTATCAATAGAATACAACTTTGCATTTTCTTATGGTATAATGCATACCAAAACTTTTTGCAGGGCAATCTGGTGGAGGCAACAAGTGACTTTCATTATAGTCGATAGAAACAAGACAAAGACCGTGTGGTGGAAGATAAAACGAGTATTTCGCAAGCTCCCTGCGATCTCGACTTGCCAAAATATGTGGAACAATGTCCGGAGGAATCGCTTCCTTACCAACTTGAAGCAACAAAGCCACCTAAAAATGCAAACAGATACATGCCATTAGTATTACCATTCATTAACATCAACTATACAGTAATTTTGCAACCGCCAAAGAATTCTTTTTATGAATACCATGTTTCGGACTTGTCTGTACAAGAAACCCGAGCCTTCAACTTCTAGCTGCAAAAGAGCTCCCTACACATAGATGTTGAAATGATCAACTTAACAGTACTCCTAGTTCCCGCAAATTTAGTGCGAAATACTAATAACGTTAAGTACCATTTCTTTCACGTCAAATCGGAAAATATGCTTCACCGGATCTGTTACGCGATCATTATGAGAAGCATTTTCGAAAGCAGAGAAATTTTGCTTCCCGATAAAATATTTTGCAGCATCTCTCATAGCAGCGATATTGAGTTTATACATATTATGGTAAGCGAAATGGCGCTGGAACGGATCCATGACGGTATCACTGTAAATCTTGTAATGATAAATCTTACTTTTTACAGAAAAGCGAGCATGGAATTCAGCGGACGCAGGGCTGATCTCTCTAAGTCGGATATCGGAAGGAAGAAGACCATTCAAAGCCGCGTGAATTCTATCCAAGTTTTCGTAATTAAACGGCGTAAAAAAATGTGCAACCTGCAGTCATAACAAGATATGGAATTCCAATCCAATGGTTGCTAGATGAAAGATGAAAATGGCATAAAAGGAACAAGGACAAGGGTATGTATATGACCTGACCCCAGGCATGGACTCCTGCATCAGTTCTGCTTGCACCAACCAACTGAAGATCCTTCCTTTGAAGCTTTGTGGTTTGAATTAAAGCTTTTTCAACTGCGCATTGTACAGTAGGGGGAGACTCTTGATATTGCCAACCTGAGAAAAAGGAAAAAAATTCAACTACTTAACCCAACATAAGCAGTGAAAGGAACATTAAGGATAGTCACAAAAAACATAAGAGAAACAAAACAAGACAGAATAACACAATGACCCATGTTTTTGTTTTTTTTGAGATAGTTAAAGAGAAACATGCCTGAATATCTGGTTCCATCATATGCCAAAACCAAGCGCCACTTATACCCATTTTGATTGGGTTTCACTTCCACAACATCACTAGAATTCAACTACAAAATTCATCCAAAAAAAGAACTTTGATTAATTATGATGAGAAAGATGGAAGAAGGAAGTGATAGAGAATCGAATGATGCATACCGAAAGAAGGGAAGTTGGAGATGGCAACGGAGAAGCCAGTGCGGTTGCTGCTGTAGCACAATTCATCTCACAAACATCAATTTCAATGCGCGTCTTCTTCCTCTTTATCCATCTTCTTTAAAATTTTACCCTCCCACACTATTTAATTTATTCAATATCAAAATTTCTCTTTTCATTTGTGACAAAGAAATTTATTCTAAAATAACTTAGATTTATATTGTGATTTTTTTTTACATAAGTAGTAAACATTAATATTTAATTTAAAATACTTTTACAAACATTAATTATGACGACCAATTTGGTCATATCGGATAGTGATTCCATACCAACTAGCTACCCTAATTTGTTATACTCATTGTTTATTCATCGTAGGTGTTTGAGGATTTGAGGTCTCATGAACTTCCCTAGAATCTCTAAGAAGTTCTTGTATTTCTAATAAGTCTTATGTATGGAGCAACTCGCTGTCATAACTGGGTTCGCGATCCATGGCAGAGTAATTGGAATGTGTTGATGGGGTTACTGGTGTGCGGCCTAAACAATTGAAGAGGGACATTGGTGTGAACGATTCATTGGAGAAAGGTTGAAATGGTTGTTATGATGTTTGATAGTCATATGGTTGTTGTGATGTTTGTGCATTTTGGCTATGGTAAGAGAAAATGTTGGTGTTATATGTTCCTTGGGTATTTTGGCTATGGTAGGATGACGTGTTAGAGACATATGCAATTTGGGTGTCTTGATAATAGTCATCTTGTTGGCGATGGTATAAGGGACGTTCTTGGTATTGTGGTTGAGTCTCTGGCATGTTTTGATTGTGAGTTTGTGTGTTTGTAGGTCGGTAATTTTGTTGGATAGGGGTTGTGAGTAACATGTTTGATAATTTTGTGAGGGGTTAGACGTTGAAGCTTCTTGTGTGTAAGTGGTTTATCGTGGGTCGTATAGATACCTATGCTTGGAGACAAACCCAGTTGCAAAACACCGATTTTGTCCGATTTACAATCAATAGAAATTCAAATTTCTTGCATTGAAAAATAGAATAAAACCAAAAGTAGGGTTTGGCCTATATCACAAATTATATATCAAAATCCAGTTTTTTTAATAAAAAAACCACGTTAAATTTTATCCACTTAAGGTTCGGGACAATGAAGATGTTGAAAATATGTTTGTTAGTTACAAACATTCTGGTTTCAACTATATTGAGTTGTATGTTTTACTCCAACAAACTCTTCCATGTCAACAATCTCAGATAATTGATCAATCTGAACATGGATCTGTAGATTTAGATGAAGCTGAAAATGTAGATTTAGATGAAGTTGAAGTTGAAGTTGATGTTGTTGATGTTGAAAAATAGTGAGATACAACTTGATTATTTGTTGAACACCAACACTGAAGACGACAATCATCAAGCATCATTGTCTTCAAATCATGCATGTTGTCCCCCTCAACATAGACAAACTTGAACTTGGATGGAAATTCCATGGTGGGTGATTGTAGCGGGGTATTCGTTACCATTAGAGATATTGAATAAATCCAAGGTAAACCATATAAGTCGAGTCGCCGCCACACTTCTATTTATCCAAAGGAATGGTTAGAAAGCGAACAAAAACCTAAAAGTTTTATCGAATCAAAAACTAGTAAAAATGTCAGAGATCTGGGTATGGGGGTTGGTTATGCAATGGGAAGGTTTTAAGCACCCAAAACATCCTAGGTACTCCTAGGGAGCCCTTTTCATAAGTGTTGTTCTAGTCTAAAGGGTATAGGTATATCTAAAGTACTATTTACTAAAAGGAAGGTTAAAATAAAATGACTCGCAAGGATGTCGTATCTACTGCCTACGTATCTCATCTGAGTATGAGAATCAGAGTCTTCGTAGCTCGGCTACCTATGGGTTAAAGAGAAGTGTACTCGGTAAGACGTCGCGTCTTATGCCTACGTATCTCATCTGGAATGAGAATCAGAGCAAAACGTAGTTCGGCTAATGTTAGAACAGGGATAGAGTATCGGGATTTGTTATCGTCTCCACAGGGATTATGTGATATTGCCGCCGTTCGACAGTTGTTAAGTTCTTAACTTATAGTAACAAGGGGGTTTTAATTTTCGTTTACGGTAGCTTGCATAAAAAGTAAGAAATTGCGGTAAAAGTTTTGGTTTTACGATTTGAGAAAGATTGTCAAAGTTAGGGTTCGACGATCACTTTGCATGCATATGTTCGATCAAACAAAACTCATAAACTCCATTAGATGATAAACACATTCACAAAATCCTCCCAATGTGTTTATTTCTAACACACATTGTGGGTTTTTCCCATTTTGATCCATTGTTGATTTCTCACACAATCTATCAAAATGGCAACTTTTAGGTTTAACTTTTTAGTGAACAAACTCATTCAAAACTATCTCTAGCTAAAGAACAAGGATGGATGAAAACCTAGGTCAAGAGTTGGAAAACACCTTTCAATAATAAACCAACACAAAGAGTTATCAATAAAACAAGGTTTTCACCATACATTCATCATAAAAGAGTTTACAAATGAAGATCAACCCATATACATTCAAAGCTTATGATCATCTACATCTAACCTTGATAAAATGAAAGACTTAGCTACTCATTTTCATGGTAGCTTGAACAACAAGTTTCGGAAGAAGGTTGATCAACATCCGAGTCGAAGAATCGAGATTGGATGGGAATCCACCTTCTTTTTATAAAATATTGTCAAGAGAAGAAGAAGAATGAGAAATGGGGTTTATAGGGCACAAAAATCACCTCTCAGCAAAAAACAAGTAAAAAGATGATCAAAAAAAGATGCCCTGTTCCAAAAAGTAGCCCATACTACTTATAGAAATGGTTGCTGAGCTGTCATGCTCGCTAGGCGAGCAGAATAGTTCGCCTAGCGAGCCCCAAAATAAGTCACCAGAAGAGCCTGCGTCCAGAGGAATCATCCCAGACAAGTTTGCATCTGTTCGCTAGGCGAACAATCCGTCACTAGGCGAAGCCCTCGCTTCTCTCATTCGCTCTAGCGAGTCTTGATGTTTTTGCTACTGGAAGTGTTCGCTACTTGCTCTTTGGATGCTCGCCTAGCGAATACTTCGCTACTTCCCTCGCCACAGCGAGTTTTGATCTTTTTGGTTCTGTCCAAGTCTGGGAGTGTTCGCTGGCATCTCGCTGTGTGCTCGCCTAGCGAATACTTCGCTACCTCACTCGCCTAGCGAGCTTGCTTATGTTTGCTTTCTTTCTTGGTTCCTTTGCCATCTTTCTTGTGCCTTAGTTTTCTACTCTTTCATGCCTAATTCCTGCACAATAACACACAAATTAAAGGTACCAAGATCATTTCACATAGTATTGCAAATCAACAAAAGCAAGGGCGGTTCCGAACACTTTTTCGACAAAAAGGAGTGAAAGATGTCCACATTTGATAGCTCAAATAAGCAAACTTGGGCATCTAACAACTTTCCCCAACTAGATTCTTGCTTGCCCTCAAGCAAAGTATGCCTCTTGAAGGACAAGAGGATTTGCTTAAAGAAAAAGATTTCTCCGAAATCGGATAAAATGGCTCAAACACAAGAGAATCAACCAGACACAAGTTCGCAATGGTTAGAATAACACAATACACAAGAACTAAAGCCTTATAGCAATGCAAAACATGTATCAATCCACAACAATGTTATCCTGAATGAATCACCCTATCTCTCCTCTTCGAATAAGGATTGAAGAAATTACGCGTTTGCAACCGCGGGGACAATTTCACTCTCCAACTAACAATGCAAAAGTCAATTCAATTCATACAATGTCTAACAATTATAAATGAAAATGCGGAAGCACGAAGATCACTAAGGTCTTTTCCGGTTGTAGCTTGGTCAGGTTTACAAACAAGGGTCATATCTAAGGCCATTGAAAACGAACTTGCCGACGCAAAAGAGACATTCACTGTACAAGTTATTCACACATCTCAACTTCGTTCCACTTGTTTCTCATTTGAAACCTTCACAACTCTTATTTCACAACTCAATTTTGTTTTTCCCTATTTTTCTTCCAAGCAAGCATTCATTTTCATTTTTTTTCACATCGTATTCACAAAACAGATGTTTCTCTTTTCTAATTTTTTTTCAATGCTTGCTCGGTTATTCAAGAGTTGTGGCACCTACCGATTCTCATTTTTGTTCTCCCCAACTTATCTTTTACTCACCCCAAGTGAATGCTCTTGACTTTTTACGGCAAAAGAACAATTATCAAAAATTTCAGGGTTTCAAGAAAAAAGATTTTGACGTCTCGCCTTATTTCAAGCTGAGATTCAACTGTTTAAGCTCAAAGGGGTTCACGAATACTCTCTGCTCACGAGTAAGTTGTATTTGGAACTGGTTGTGCTCGAAAGAAAACAAGCGCCTTGATCATTTCTAATTGCTTCCACAAATTCACAATAATAAAAGACAAAGCATGAATCAAATGAATCAACACAGTTTATTAGAATCCAGCATTTTAGTGTACAATGGAGGTTTCCTCACAATTTGTGGTTCTAAGCCCTAGGTGAATCATTCATTCAATTATGTTGCAAAAGGAACAATATTCAATTACGAAAAGAGTAAAGTTCTTAATGCATTCTAAAATTCTAACCATAGGTAACCATGTACCTTAGCATTATTCGCTTGTTTATTTTTATCATCGTCATCCAAGCTCGGATGCACCTTCATTGGATACTTCTTTGAGGAGCAACCAATCTAGAAGGTTTGACCCTCAACAACCAAAAATTTATTAAACAAAAGAAATTCAAACCAAACACAATAATTTAAAACATAAACAACAACCATCACTTCAAAATGTTAAAATGTGCGTGGGGGACAAAACACCCCAAAAAGTACATAACCAAAATACCAAATATCTGAAAATACAAGAAAATAAAACATAACATAAAAAAAACTTAGTCCTCATAGGACTCAGAACCCTCTTCACTACCGGCCTCAAAACCGGAACCATCATCATCACCATCATCATCAACATCAGCATCATCATCAGCGCCACCAGAACCATCAGCACCAGAAGCACCAGCACCCGCCCCCTCTCCGAAAACAGGCCTATCCTCAGGCCAACTAACATGCTGCAGGAACTGCTCACGCGTCATCATAGGATGCTCTCCAGAAGGGTCACGTACCTGCAACTGTAATACGTGCATAGAGTCATGTATATCAATCATGGCGCGCTGAGTCGCCGCCATCCAATCCCAATTGTAATTGCAAACAACTTGCTGGAAAGGATCAAACCCCTGAGAAAAAGCACCAGGGCCATCAGCAGCCCCGGTATCATCAGCAACTGTAGTACCTCGGAAGTTCTTCGGCTTACAGTACTTGTCCACATATCGATCGTTGATTGCGGATGAAATCCTTACCTGACTGCGGGAGGGTAGCTTCACCCTCGACTATAGGCACAAAGCCATGATGAGACAAGGAAAAGCAAGGGGGCAGTTAACTCGCACCACCGACTTCAGCCCGCTCTCAACCACAGACTTCATCTCAATCGCAATGATTTGCGCCACATCGATCTGTACATTAGTTCGAATACAGTGGACCAAGTGTGCCACTGGGATCGGCATGGTCGACATGTGCGACTTGGGCTTAATGTTAGTCAGAACCAGCATCAAGATCAGCTGAGCCAAGGGTATCATATCCTCCCGATGGTACCTCACAGGAACCCCAGATGGGTTCACCTCAACCGACTTTCCCTCAAATAACAGGGCCGTAGAAATAGTATCAGTGTTCCTATAGAGCCTCAGATCTCTGTGGTATGCATCCCTCTCATTAACTCCCAGATGGAGCGGTTCACCAAGCACTCGGTTAATAACATCCATATCAAAAGCGACCTGACATCCTGACACTCTTGTAGTCCAAGCGAAAGGCTCGTCGTCATTTGGCAGCGCGTTCGTATAGAACTCGCGCACTATCTCAATATCATAACTTTCGAGTGGAGAGATCAACTTGTCCCATTTCTTGCTATTTATCAACCCTGCAAATGTTCGATAATCGCCTTGTGCGTTGATCAAAAACCTCTTCTCATGTAAGATTTTCCTTTTCTCCAACGCCACATAACGCGCGGCTTGCTTCGTCCCAACGAATTTATTGGTGTCAAATTGAATTGGCACAGTGCGGGAAGTGCTCTTGACCTTTCTCTTTTTTGAAGCACTTGACCTGGATGCCATCTGTAAAATCATAGAAAAGAAACAACACACAACCACAAAACAGATTAGAGATCAAAACAGAAAAACCAGATACTGTCATGGTCGCTACAGCTTCGCTTAGCGAGGACCCAGCGAAGATTCGCTACGGGTTCGCTTAGCGAAGTGACATCGAATGCTCGCCACAGATTCGCCTAGCGAATGTTACGGGATTCTGAGTTCTCCACTATTAACAATCCAATTTCAGAAAACCCAAAGTCTAATGATACCCATTCCAGAAATAAAGTAATTTAACATGCTAGGAATCGTTCTAAACATACATGCAAAACTAAAAAATTTCAGAATTTAACCCTAATGACTCATTCTTCAGAATTTACAACATTGAAAGCACAAAGGAATGGAGACAAAACAAACCTGATTGAAGAGGTTGATTGATTCTGAAATGCAACAGTTAGGGTTTGCACAAGGATGATTCTCAAAGTTTTTGTGTGAGATGGAAGTGAAAAGTGTGAAAGTGAGAGTGAGTTCGTGACCCTATGTTCAGACTAAAACAAAGTAAATGGGTTTTGGGCCCAAATGAGTGACCCTCTGAAAAATAAAATAAAGTTTTGTCACGCAAAGTTCGCCTAGCGAAGAGCTAGCGAGCATCTCGCTACTGTCTTCGCCTAGCGAGCAGCTAGCGAACATGACAGGATCTTGTTTTTTTCAAAACAGCACTGCACAAGACAATTCAGCAAGGTTCCATCAATTTGAATACCAATACCACACAACACAAAGCTGTAAATACTTACAATGTTGGGGTGCCTCCCAACAAGCGCTTGGTTAACGTCGGATAAGCTTGACGGTTCGAGATGCTCACAGAGGAGCATCCAAGCAGATTGCACAGCTCTCGCGATCCACAAGACCGCCAAGATAAATCTTCAAACGTTGGCCGTTAACCGTCCAACTGTCTTTCTTCTCCAAGTCCTCAATGGCAACAGCTCCATACTCTTTGACTTCTTTGACACGAAATGGCCCGGACCATTTAGATTTCAATTTTCCGGGGAATAGCCTCAACCTAGAATTGAACAAAAGGACCAACTGTCCAGGCACAAATTCCTTCTTCCTAAGCTTTTTGTCATGATACTCTTTCACCTTTTCTTTGTACAACCAGCTCGAGTGATATGCGGCATTGCGCATTTCTTCCAACTCAAGCAATTGCACTTTTATTTTTTCACCGGCCAAATCCTTATCAAAGTTCAATAATTTCAGAGCCTACAAAGCTTTGTGCTCCAATTCGACCGACAAATGGCAAGTCTTACCAAATACCAATTGAAAAGGAGTTAGCCCAATTGGAGCTTTAAAAGCGGTACGGTATGCCCATAAAGCTTCATTCAACTTTTGCGACCACTCTTTTTTAGAATTCGACACGGTTTTTTCAAGAATTCTCTTAATCTCACGATCAGAGACTTCGGCTTGACCGTTTGCTTGTGGGTGATACGAAGTCGCCACTCTATGTGATACATCGTAATGTTTCAAAATGCTTTCTAACGGTGCATTACAAAAGTGCGACCCTCCGTCACTAATCAACACACGGGGGGTTCCAAAACGGGAAAAGATGTTTTTCTTCAAAAAAATTATTACCGTTTTAGCATCCGCCCGAGGTGAGGCAATCGCCTCAACCCACTTAGAAACATAGTCAACCGCCACAAGCATATATTCATTACCATATGAGTGTGGGAATGGTCCAACAAAGTCGATACCCCAACAATCGAATACTTCAACCTCTTGGATGTTTTGGAGAGGCATCTCGTCTCTCTTACCAATCCCACCACTTCTTTGGCAACTATCACAACTTTGCGCATGGGAATTTGCGTCTTTGAAAATAGTAGGCCAATAAAATCCTGACTGAATGACTTTAGTGGCCGTTCTTGCCCCATTGTAGTGTTCGCCGTAAGGCGAGTTGTGATAATGCCAAAGAATGCTTTGCGCTTCATCACCAGTAACACACCTCCTCAAAAGGTTATCACCACCCAATTTAAACAAGTATGGGTCATCCCACACGTAGTACTTAGCATCCGAGAGAAATTTCCTTTTTTGGTTCGAAGTTAGGTCGGGAGACACCAAACCACTAGCCTTATGGTTCGCAAAGTCCGCAAACCACGGCCTAACTTGAACTTTGAAAAGTTTTTCATTAGGAAACTCTTCCCGGATTTCCTTCTCAGAAGCGGTAACCTCCACATTAACTAAGCGAGATAAATGATCCGCCACCAAATTTTCCGATCCTTTCTTGTCTTTGATTTCAACATCAAATTCTTGCAACAAGAGGATCCAACGGATGAGCCTTTGCTTCGAGTCCGGTTTGGTGAGCAAATATTTAATCGCCGAGTGGTCGGTATACACTATGACCTTGGAACCAATAAGATATGACCTAAACTTTTCAAGCGCATACACTATCACAAGTAATTCTTTTTCAGTGGTGGCATAGTTAACTTGAGCCTCATTAAGAACTTTACTTGCGTAGTGTATCGCATGAAATTTTTTCTCTTTTCTTTGGCCTAATACCGCTCCGATTGCATAGTCGCTCGCATCACACATGAGCTCAAAATTTAAATTCCAATTTGGAGCGACTATAATTGGAGCGGTAACCAATTTTTCCTTTAAAATTTCAAAAGCTTGTAAACACTCATCAGTTAAAAGAAATACCTGATCCTTATCTAGCAAGTTACTCAACGACCTAGCTACCTTTGAGAAGTCTTTGATAAAGCGCCGATAGAAACCGACGTGCGCCAGAAAGCTTCGGACTCCCTTCAAATTCATCGGAGGAGGCAACTTTTCAATCACTTCAACTTTAGCACGATCAACTTCAAGCCCTCTTGAAGAGACTTTATGGCCAAGCATTATCCCCTCGGTCACCATGAAGTGGCACTTCTCCCAATTAAGAACAAGATTTGTCTTCAGACATCTTTCAAGAACCGTTTCCAAGTTGTCCAAGCATAGACCAAAGGAACCACCAAATACGGAGAAGTCGTCCATAAAGACTTCCATTGTTTTCTCGATAAGGTCGGCAAAAATAGCTTGCACAAATCTTTGGAAAGTCGCCGGTGCATTGCACAACCCAAAGGGCATTTTACGGTATGCGAAAATTCCAAAAAGACATGTGAAAGCCGTCTTTTCATGATCGGCCGGGTCAACCGCAATTTGGTTATACCCAGAATAGCCATCTAAGAAACAATAGTATTGTTGCCCAGAAAGTCTTTCTAGCATTTGATCCATGAACGGGAGTGGAAAGTGATCTTTTCGAGTTGCGGTATTCAACCGCCTACAATCAATGCACATACGCCACCCCGTTGCCACTTTTGTCGGGATCAACTCATCCTTTTCATTTCGAATCACGGTAATACCACCTTTCTTCGGAACCACATGTACAAGACTAACCCATGGGCTATCCGAAATCGGGTAAATCATTCCCGCATCCAACAACTTAACAACCTCCTTTCTAACAAATTCCTTCATAGTAGGGTTTAAGCGGCGTTGCGGTTGAGCTACCGGCTTAAAGTCCTCTTCCATTAAGATCTTGTGCATGCAATAGGAAGGACTAATTCCTTTGAGATCGGAAAGAGTCCAACCCATGGATTCTTGATTCTTTTTCAAAACATTGATCAAACGGGCTTCTTCATTCTTTGACAAAAGATTGCTTATGATAACCGGCTTTGCTTCGGTCTCGTCGAGGAATGCATACTTCAAATTAGAAGGTAACATTTTCAATTCAATCGGCAATTTTTCTTCATTAACCTCCTTCTTCAATACTTCCTCCTCAACTTCCCACGGATGTAACTCTTTTAGAGTCTCAAGTTCCCTTGGGCATTCATCAAGAGCTTGCTCTTCTTCACTTGTGAAAACTTCAAAGGAGTCATCAAGAGCTAACTCCATAGAAGATATCTCATGAATATGTTTAGAAACTTCAAAAGTTGCCTCTTCGATCACATCAATGCGAAAGCTATCACGACTATCCTTTGAATGCTTCATGGCTTCGAATAGATCAAAAGTAACTTCTTCATTTTGGACCCTTACTTTCATCAAACCGTCGTCAACGTCAATCATCATGCGTGCGGCTTTCATGAACGGTCGGCCAAGAATAAGCGGAGCATCATCATTCTCTTCCATATCAATCACAATGAAATCAACCGGGAAGAAGAATTTGTCAACTTTGACCAATACGTCTTGGGCTAACCCATGAGGATGGATAGTTGACTTATCGGCCAAATGCAAAGTCATCCGGATGGCCTTCATTTCAATGTTGCCAAGCCTCTTCACAATAGACAATGGTGTTAGATTAATGCTTGACCCCAAATCAATTAGCCCTTTTCCGACATAGACATCACCAATTGTAACCGGCAAAGTAACTCATCCGGGTCAACCTCTTTTCTCGGAAGCGTCCGTTGAATGATTGCACTACAACTAGCATCTAGGACAATTGTCTCCGGTTCCGTGTACCTCCACTTTTTAGTAAGTATGTCTTTCATGAATTTCGCATACTTAGGCATTTGATCCAATGCTTCGGCAAACGTAATGTTCACTTGAAGTTGTTTGAATATATCCATGAATCGGGCGTAATACCGTTCATTCTCCCTCTTAGATGGAGCATGTGGATACGGAAGGTTTTGGATTGGAGTAGCGCCCACTACCTCCTTTCCTTTAGAAACTCTAGAATTCCTCTCTCTTTTCTTTTTTACTCCCTCCACCTTCACTTCATCACTCTTATGTTTTTCAACTTCCACACTTTCTTTATTTTCTACTTCACCATTTTTTTTTATTCTTTTCAACTTCTTCCTCACTCCACTCCCCAACTTCAACATCAATGCTATCCTCTATTTTTTTCTCCTCATCTTTTTTCTCATCCTCTCTTTTTTCACTCTCATCTCTTTTTTCACTCTCACTAATCAACTCCCTTCCACTTCTCGTTGTTATCGCTTTACAATGCTCTTTTGGATTCGTTTGCGTGTTCTCCGGAAAAGATGGTTCGGGTTGTTGTTCCGCTAGTTGTTTAGCAAGTTGACCGACTTGAGTTTTGAGATTTTTGATTGCCGCATCGTTGCTCTTTCGATTAGCCATCGACAATTGCATAAATTGTGTCAATGTCTCTTCTAACTTTGAAGTCACGACCGACGGTTGTTGAGGTTGGTAAGGATTTTGACGGCTAGAAGTACCACCCCCATAACCTTGGTTATGGTGATAGTTAACCCTTGGTTGGAACCCTTGATTCCCTTGAAAGTGTTGTTGTTGATTTTGAGGATGTTGTTGATACAGTTGTTGTTGTTGTTGCCTCGGTTGGTAGTCTCGTTGGTTCGCCATGTAATTCACCTCTTCGAACCCAGGAGGTGGACAAAACCCGGTGTCATGATCACCCTTGCAAAGCTCACAACAAGCTATTTGTTTAGCTTTTGAAGGCTCTTTCAACTCTTTTATTTGTTGAGTTAAGAGTTCAACTTGTTGTGAAATGAGTTTATTTTGGGCAAGAATAGCATCGTTTGTCCCAAGTTCAAGCACTCCCGGTTTCTTCAAAGTGTTGCCTTTACTTTGACTTTGGAGGTAATTTAGAGCCATACGGTTAATGATATCAGTAGCTTCGGCGGCGCTTTTAGACAGCAAAGAACCACCCGAGGTAGCATCCAATAAAGTCTTGCAATTGGGTTGAAGGTCATTCTTGAAAATGTGGATTTGCATCAATTCGTCAAAACCATGCCCTTTGCACTTTCGAAGCATGAATTTAAATCTTTCCCATGCCTTATTCAATGATTCGTTGGCTCCTTGCGAAAACACGGAGATAGCCGTTTTGGATTCCATGAACCGGTTGTGGGAGAAAAATCTTTCAATGAACTTCTCTTCCAACACGTTCCAATCCGTCATGACTGCAGGTGTTTGATCCAAGTACCAATCTTTGGATTTGCCGAGAAAAGCATGAGGAAATAGTCTTTTGAACAACGGTAACTCTTGAGCTTGATCAACTCCGGCTGCCAATGCTATCTCGTAAAATTTTATGAGAAAAGCAAAGGGGTCTTCATGGTCCATTCCGGTGAATGGACTTCCGTATAGCAAGTTAAGAGTTCTCGTCTTCATCTCGGCTTGCCTTCCCGTGTGGTTGGCAAACTGAGCTGTATTCCTCGGACTATTGACACATGGTGTGGAAACGGGCGGTAGTGGTGGTGGATCCATGATAGGTGTGAAAGGTGGTGAGTGTGTTGTAGAAGAACCTTCTCCTTGTTCTTGTCGTTGTCTAGCTTGTTGCCTCCTTCGTCTCGTTCTGCTATTCAGTCTCCTTGCGGTTCTTTCGATCTCGGGATCAAAAAGAAGTTGGTCCTCAGGAACCTGCCCTTGCATAAAACGAAAGCTGCACACTAAACCAAACAAATTAACAAGCACAAGTCAAAAATTCAGAAGTTAAAAATTCAGCAACTATTGCGATGCTCGCAATATCAATTCACAATCCCCGGCAACGGCGCCATTTTGTTAGAACAGGGATAGAGTATCGGGATTTGTTATCGTCTCCACAGGGATTATGTGATATTGCCGCCATTCGACAGTTGTTAAGTTCTTAACTTATAGTAACAGGGGGGTTTTAGTTTTTGGTTACGGTAGCTTGCATAAAAAGTAAGAAATTGCGGTAAAAGTTTTGGTTTTACGATTCGAGAAAGATTGTCAAAGTTAGGGTTCGACGATCACTTTGCATGTATATGTTCGATCAAACGAAACTCATAAACTCCATTAGATGATAAACACATTTACAAAATCCTCCCAATGTGTTTATTTCTAACACACAATGTGGGTTTTTCCCATTTTGATCCATTGTTGATTTCTCACAAAATCTATCAAAATGACAACTTTTAGGTTTAACTTTTTAGTGAACAAACTCATTCAAAACTATCTCTAGCTAAAGAACAAGGATGGATGAAAGCCTAGGTCAAGAGTTGGAAAACACCTTTCAATAATAAACCAACACAAAGAGTTATCAATAAAACAAGGTTTTCACCATACATTCATCATCAAAGAGTTTACAAATGAAGATCAACCCATATACATACAAAGCTTATGATCATCTACATCTAACCTTGACAAAATGAAAGACTTAGCTACTCATTTTCATGGTAGCTTGAACAACAAGTTTCGGAAGAAGGTTGATCAACATCTGAGTCGAAGAATCGAGATTGGATGGGAATCCACCTTCTTTTTATAAAATATTGTCAAGAGAAGAAGAAGAATGAGAAATGGGGTTTATAGGGCACAAAAATCACCTCTCAGCAAAAAACAAGTAAAAAGATGATCAAAAAAAGATGCCCTGTTCCAAAAAGTAGCCCATACTACTTATAGAAATGGTTGCTGAGTTGTCATGCTCGCTAGGCGAGCAGAATGGTTCGCCTAGCGAGCCCCAAAATAAGTCACCAGAAGAGCCTGCGTCCAGAGGAATCATCCCAGACAAGTTTGCATCTGTTCGCTAAGCGAACAATCCGTCGCTAGGCGAAGCCCTCGCTTCTCTCATTCGCTCCAGCGAGTCTTGATGTTTTTGCTACTGGAAGTGTTCGCTACTTGCTCGCTGGATGCTCGCCTAGCGAATACTTCGCTACTTCCCTCGCCACAACGAGTTTTGATCTTTTTGGTTCTGTCCAAGTCTGGGAGTGTTCGCTGGCATCTCGCTGCGTGCTCGCCTAGCGAATACTTCGCTACCTCACTCGCCTAGCTGTCGCATCTCGAAAAATACGATTTCTCGCGATGGTCGCAGAAAAAATTACGTTCGAACAGAGTCGCCACCGAACTTTATTTATCCCAATGAAGGAATAGGAAAATATCGATAAAACCTTTAGAAAATGGAATAATGGTCGTCGCAACCATATTCGGGTGTTCGGGAGTGGATTACGTAAGGGGAAGGTATTAGCACCCCTTACGTCCGTTGTACTCAACGGGAACCTTTTAGTCCTAATTTGTGTTTCGAGTGTTAGTTTATGTTTGTTTGTTATCTTTAGGTTATAAAATATTGAAAATAGAAATGGATGAGAACCTCAGAAAGGAGAAAGGGGAGGTTTTTTATTAGTGTGCTCGCGAAGATAAAACAATCTCCTGCCTACGTATCCTTATGGTGTAATAAGGAAGTCAGAGCATTCGTAGTTCGGGGAACTACGGTTGGTTGGTGTTTTTTATTGAACAGCTGTTTAGATCGCGTTCTAAAGGCTAAACGCTGGCTTGTCTACTCTCGGCGGAGGCTTAAGCATTGGTTTGTTGTGCGCATTAGAAAGGATTAAACAATGTTCTTTCTGAATAGAGTTTTGGTCACACAGGGGTGACAAGTTGGATTAATATGTTGGATGTTTTGATTGGTTTCGATCGCACGAGGGCGAGAAAGGATAAACTTGATAGGTTAAGATATTTTGGTTGGATGACGATTACTCGGATAATCGAGTAAGACAACTCGTATCCTAACAGTCGGGAAAGGGAATAGAAGACTCTAGATCACTTTCTTTTTCATCCTTAATTATAAAAAGGATTTGATAGTAGTTAAGGTGTTTTGAAAGGATGACGAATACTCGGATAATCGAGTAAGACAACTCGTATCCTAATAATCGAGAAAGGGAATAGAAGACTCTAGACCACTTTCTGTTTCATCCTTAATTATAAAAAGGATTTGATAATAGTTAAGGTGTTTTGAAAGGATGATGAATACTTGGATAATTGAGTAAGACAACTCGTATCCTAATAATCGAGAAAGGGAATAGAAGACTCTAAACCACTTTCTATTTCATCTGAATATTTATGAAAATAAGGTTGTATATGGTTGACGTGTTTTAGAATGAACGACAAGTACTTGAACGACTGAGTAAAACAACTCACATCCAAGCATTTGAGAAGAGGAGTTGAAAGCTCAAAACCATCTCCTTTTTCGTATAGTTTGTTAAGAAAACGACTTGGTTAAGTTGTTTGTTTGCGGAAAATGACAACTGTTCGACTGACCGAGTAAGAGAACTTGTAATCAAACAATTGGGGAGTGAAGTTGAAAACTCAAAATCAACTCCCTTTTCATTTGGCTTACTGTGAAAAATATTTGGACTTAATCGGGGTTTGGAAGTTTGTAGAGGAACGACAATTATTTGACTTACGGTATAAGTTGGTGGAAAATGACAATTGTTCGAATAACCGAGTAAGAGAACTCGTATCCAAACAATTCAGGAGAGAAGTTGAGGACTCAAAGTCATCTCCTTTTTTCATTTCTTATTATAAAATGATTTGATTTGAATTAAAAAAAAATGGTATTGGACCAAAATAATTAGATTATTTTTAGGATAATAGGATATAGAATGAATTAATTGCTAACATTACTAAATTGTATAGCATGATAACTAAACATGTTTTATATTTGTTTTACAAATTGTGACAATCCCAATTGCACCTATACTCCACCATATATCAACAATAGAATGATTCTTTTATAAATTAAGCTTATCACTCTACACTCATATTAGCTCAATTGAATTTCAAACCATACAACTACAATAGATGCAGCATATTTTACTCTTCAAATTGGAAATCAATTAATAATGAAAATGATATTTATCATCAACTAGAGCCCAAAAAATTGAAGGCTTAGAGATTAATAGTTATTACTTAGCACTTTACTTTGTGGATTCAATAGTTAAAACTTTGAGTCAAACTATATTAACTTCTAAAATTATCATCCCATTAAATCCAAAATATTCCAGCATTGTAATATCAACAAAACTCATTACTCCACATATCCATTTCATTAAAATAAAATTCAAGTAGTGTGGGATAAAATTCAACTTTGAAAAAAACTCATAATAATATGTCAAGAAAAATTCATTCAACTCTAAGTTTTCAAGAGTGTATGGATTTATGAACTTAGATGTTGAAGCATAAAAAAATGTCAATAATTTTAAGGCTTGTTTTTGTGATATTCAAACAACAAAATAATAGTAATAATTTATTCACAAGATATGGAACTTGAATTGTAAATCTAATGTTAATCTGTCATAGGTTGTATATCCATAAAAATTATAACAACAAAACAATAGTAATTTTAAGGCTTGTTTTTGTGATATTCAAACAGCAAAACAATAGTAATAATTTATTCACAAGATATGGAACTTGAATTGTAAATCTAATGTTAATTTGTCATATAAAAGTTATAACCACAATGCAGTAGCAGCACGAATCGTTATATATTAACATTGACCTGATACACCGTATAATAAGAAATCTTTCAAGCAACCCAACCCAAACACTCAGTACTAAAGAGCATAACATAAACCTGATACAAAACAAATATCTTTATAATAGAAGTTGATGTCTACCAAAGCACACCAGGATTAACAAACATTCTACCGGAACAAAACGCGAAAAATGAATACGAAATCCCAGAGCACACACTAAGACAAGAAAAAACACCATATATTTGCCTAGACGCAATTTATTTTGCACAACCATGAAATCGGCTCAAAAACATGAACAACCAAGCATTATTTCTTTTACTGGATTCAACATTGAGTTATCATCACCATCGTGAAATCCATATACCACATCAGAATTTGCTTAT
The DNA here is from genome assembly GCF_024323335.1 of Lathyrus oleraceus. Lineage (NCBI taxonomy): Eukaryota > Viridiplantae > Streptophyta > Magnoliopsida > Fabales > Fabaceae > Lathyrus > Lathyrus oleraceus. The sequence continues at coordinate 44,342,061 of NC_066582.1, forward strand.
AGTAATCGCAGAATGTTCATCATTATAAATCTTATAAAACAAATTACCGTAAACCAACGAAGACTCAGATTAACCCACGTCGGAGCAGCAACATTGTGCGATACCGGAATGGTCTCGTCCAAATCATAGAGACGCTAGCGGATTTTGGGAAATCAACAACACAACGTTGAGACGGGATCCGACGGACACCAAATTCCTATGCGGTGAAGCTTTGAAATCCAGTGGCTAAAGATGAACGGCGGAGCAAATGAGAGTTGAGAGTAGTGAATCAGGATAAGGTTGTGGTTAATGAGAGGTTCGCGGACGATGATGGAGGAAGGACGGGTTTGGCCGGCGCGGTTTGGGTGTGATTTCGCCGGCGGATGTTGATGTTGATGATGGATTTAGGGGTTGGTCGTGCGGTGGTGTCGGAGTGGGGTTTGTGAGAGTTTCGCCGGTGAGACGTAGCTTCGCCGGAAGTTGTCGGCGGCGCGGTGAGGTCGGGTTAAAGGGGAAGAGGGTTTCGATGTCGGTTCTCGGCGGATGAGGGTGTTTGTGTTGAGGGCGGCGGTGTTTGGTTGAGTGAAGGTGGTGTCGAGGAAGATGGCGGATGAAGGTTAATGGAGTGTTGTGTGGATTAAGGAAGATGAACAGGGCGTGAGGTGAAGTGAAGAGAGATGTTCCTGTTTTGCTTTTCTGTTTTCTACTTCTTTTATTGTGTGTGGTGTTGAATCTACAGAGTTTTTTTATTGTTCTTCTTTTCTAACCTTTTCTCCTTTTTTGAAAGTGAAAGAGAGATGTGTTATTTAGGGACGGTAGCGTGGGTGTGATCATGGAAAATGAGGGTAGCGTGTGAGAGAGAGGAAACGTGAGGGAGATAGAAAACGTGAGGGAGAGTATGAGCTGTAAAAAAAATAAGAATCCAATGTTGATATTTATTTATTTTCAAATAATTATTATTTATTTAAGGAAATATATAAAACTTCTAATTAATATTTGAATTTTTTTTAAAAAATAATTCTAATTACTTTAATTAAATAACTAAACCAAAAAAAAATGACCGATTATAAATAGGGACCGGATATAAATTTGCTCGAAAAATTAAATCGGACACACTAAAATGATCAGCACAAAATATACTTATTGAAAAAATACAGTGTTTCGTTAAATTTTGGAATAAATTTGCACCGGTTAAAATGCTCAGGCGGGTCAAAATGCAACCGAAACAGCCGCTAAAATAAACAACGAGCACACCAGGTTAAACTACGTGAACCGTAGATTAATAATACTGGTGTCTGTAATTTTAATTTTGAAACTTTTTACCCGCTGATTTGTCCACGTTCTTGAGAAATGATTCAACCGATTTGTCTGGATTTTCAATAAATTTACTCTGACTGATATTTTAGTTATTATTAATGATAAAATGCATGTTATCCTATACATATGATGTAAACCGAAAATTAAATCGAATTTATGAAAATTTAAAATATGTCCGGACAAAATTGGGGTATGACAGCTGCCCCTATTTTATTATCTTGAACTAAAAGGTAAGAATGACAACAGTCTTCATACATTCGTAGTGGAAGGTAGTTAAATACGAAAAGACCCAAATTTTGTCCCTTTAAATGCAAGGAAGAAATGCATAAACATAATGCAGTGAGAAATACAGTAAGAAAAGGTTTTATCAAAAGGTAAAATGAAATAGTCAAGACTCTCTGGGAATTGTCAGAACAGTATCTTGGACATCATAGCCGAGAAATATTAGTAATGGAGTGACATCCCTAGCTAAATCTCAAGACTTTTCCAGGATGCTAGAGCAGTATCTCTAAAAAGTCTGGCATGAGACGCTTCATATTGATGAAGCAGCATCTCAACAGTATAAATGAGATTCTCTGTATCGAGTCGAAACATCATCTTATATGATAGAATTAAGATATTCCAGCAAGGGAAATATACCTTAATTGAATCTAAGACTCTCCGAGGATATTAGAGCAGTATCTCTAAAAAAATCTGAAATGAGACTCTTCATTTTGATGAAGCAGCATCTCAAACAGTAAAAATGAGATTCTCTGTATCGAGTCGAAGCAGCATCTTATATGATAAAATTAAGATGTTCCAGCAAGGGAAAAATACCTTAATTGGATCTAAGACTCTCCGAGGATATTAGAGCAGTATCTCTAAATGAAATCTGGAATGAGACTCTTCATATTGATGAAGCAACATCTCAAACAGTAGAAGTGAGATTCTCTGTATCGAGTCGAAACAGAATCTTATATGATAGAATTAAGATATTCCAGCAAGGGAAAAATACCTTAATTGAATCTAAGACTCTCCGAGGATATTAGAGCAGTATCTCTAAAAAATCTAAAATGAGACTCTTCATATTGATGAAGCAGCATCTCAAACAGTAAAAGTGAGATTCTCTGTATCGGGTCGAAGCAGCATCTTATATGATAGAATTAAGATGTTCCAGCAAGGGAAAAATACCTTAATTGAATCTAAGACTCTCCGAGGATATTAGAGCAGTATCTCTAAAAAAATATCTGAAATGAGACTCTTCATATTGATGAAGCAGCATCTCAAACAGTAAAAATGAGACTCTCTGTATCGAGTCGAAGCAGCATCTTATATGATAGAATTAAGATATTCCAACAGGGGAAAGATACCTTAATTGAATCTAAGACTCTCCGAGGATACTTAGAGCAGTATCTCTAAAAAATCAAATGAGATTCTTCAAATTGATGAAGCAGTATCTCAAACAGAGAAATGAGATTCTTCAAATAAATGAAGCAGTATCTCGAATATTCGTCTGTTGGGGGAATTTTAAGAAAAGACTCCTTTTAAGGGAGATTTACTGGAAATGCTCTGTAGGGGAAAAGCTCATAAGAGACTTTTTAGGGTAACCTCTGCTTGGGGAGCGATGATTGTAAAGAAAATTGCTGGGATTATCATTATTTATCGTAAAGTCGAAAAAATGATTTACTGAGATATAATCCCACGAGCATATGCAGGGTAATAACTTCATTTGGAAATGAGGAATGTCTAAGATATTCATGAATGATCTTGGATCCTGATATTTTATATTTGATTTTTGTATGATGTTCCACTTTAGGTGGGATTTCCATGCATGGGATGTATGCAAATATGCAATTCGCTGGGGACATTTGGCTGTGCATATAGGAATGCGAATGACCTTTTTTATTTTGTTGAACTACCCATTTTATGGGAGTGTTATGCATAAGTATGCTGATGATTGATATGACTGTGTTTTTTGAATTTTCTATTTGGTAGGAAAACCATGTATGGATGATTCGTGTGATGCATGTGGGAATGCAACTGGGTAATTTGATGTTTTTGTAGGGTTTTATTCTTGACTGCCAATGAGGTTGGACTTTAAATGGGAACTGCCAGATGAGAACTGGTGAAGGAGATTGAACTGCCAGATGAGGACAACACTTGAAGGATATGTTACCAGACGTGAACTGGAGAAAATAATTGAAATGTCAGACGGGACTGAATTTGTTTTTGTTTGTCAGACGGGAACTGACTTTTTTAAAATAGGTTACCGGACGAGAACTGGTGAAACTAATTGACTACCAGACGAGAACTGGTATCGAAATAAGTGATCTACCAGATGAGAACTGGTATTAAGAGATAATTTACCAGATGAGAACTGGTATTTGGAAAATGATTTGTCATGCAAGAACTGATTTTTGATATAATTCGCCAGACGAGAACTGATTTTTGATATAGTTCGCCAGACGAGAACTGGACTTTGGAAATAAATTTCCAGACGGGAACTGGGCTTTGAAATGAATTGCCAGACGGGAACTGTTTTTTTTTAAAAGGTTTGCTAGACGGGAACTGGGCTTTTGAAATAAGTTGCCAAACGGGAACTAGACTTTGAAATAAATTGCCAGACGTGAACTGGGTTTTGAAATAAATTGCCAGACGGGAACTGGGCTTTTGAAAAAGGTTGCCAGACGGGAACTGGGCTTTGAAATAAATTGCCAGACGGGAACTGGTTTTTTTTAAAAAAGGTTTGCCAAACGGGAACTGGACTTTGGAATAAGTTGTCAGACGTGAACTGGGCTTTTGAAATAAGTTGCCAGATGGGAACTGGACTTTGAAATAAATTTCCAGACGAGAACTGGACTTCGAAATGGCCAAGCGATGTTGGGCTTTGGTGTCAGATTTTGGGCTTCAAGGCTTTTTGATGCCAGGTTCATGTTATGGGGGTTATGCCTGATAAATGATATGATATGCATGGCTTTATTGGAGTAGCGCTCACTACCTCCTTTCCCTTTGCAACTCTAGCACTCTTCCATCTAGGCTTTTTCACTACCTCCCTTATTACCTCATCACTTGTATTTTTCTCAATCTCCACACTTTTTTTCTTTTCAACTTCACCATTATTTTTATTCTTTTCAACTTCTTCACCCTCACTCCACTCTCCTACTTCACCATCAACATTTTCCTCCAATATTTCCTCCTCAATTTCTTTCTCTTTCTCTCTTTGTTCACTCTCAACTCTTTTTTTATTCTCACTACCCAACTCCCTCCCACTTCTCGTCATGATCGCCTTACAATGCTCCTTAGGATTTGTTTGCGTGTTTGCCGAAAAGGAAGGACCGGTTTGTTGTTCCGCGAGTTGCTTAGCAAGTTGCCCAACTTGAGTCTCGAGATTTTTTATAGCCGCGTTATTGCTCTTTTGATTGGCCATTGACATTTGCATGAATTGCGTCAATGTCTCTTCTAACTTAGAATTGACGACCGGCGGTTGTTGAGATTGATAAGGATTTTGGGGAGGGTTTTGACGGCTAGAAGAACCACCTCCATAACCTTGGTTATGATAATAGTTACTTCTAGGTTGGAACCCTTGGTTCCCTTGGAATTGTTGTTTTTGATTTTGAGGGTGCGGTTGATAAGGTTGTTGATGTTGCTGTTGTTGTCTCGGTTGATAGTCCCGTTGATTGGCCATGTAGTTTACTTCGTCAAAACCGGGAGGTGGACAAAATCCGGTGTCATGTTCACCTTTACAAAGTTCACAACAAGCTATTTGTTTAGCTTTTGACGGTTCTCTTAACTCTTTAATTTGTTGCATTAAGAGTTCCACTTGTTGTGAGATGAGCTTGTTTTGGGCAAGGATGGCATCGTTCGTCCCTAGCTCAAGCACTCCCGACTTCTTCAAAGAGTTTCCTCGACTTTGACTCTGAAGATCATTTAAAGCCATTCGATTTATGATGTTCGTGGCTTCTTCGGCACTTTTTGACAATAAAGAGCCACCCGAGGTAGCATCCAACAACGTTTTGCAGTTTGGTTGAAGTCCATTTTTGAAGATATGGATTTAAGTCAATTCATCAAATCCATGCCCTTTACATTTCCGAAGCATGGACTTGAATCTTTCCCACGCTTCATTTAATGATTCACTGGTTCCTTGTGAAAACACCGAGATGGCCGTCTTGGATTCCATGAATCGGTTATGGGAGAAAAATCTTTCGATGAATTTCTCTTCTAACACGTTCCAGTCTGTCATTACGGCTGGTGTTTGATCTAGGTACCAATCCTTTGCTTTACCGAGCAAAGCGTGGGGAAATAATCGTCTGAACAACGGAAGCTCCTGAGCCTGATCCACTCCGGCAGCCAAGGCTATCTCATAAAATTTTGTGAGAAAAGCAAATGGGTCTTCATGGTCCATTCCGGTGAATGGACTTCCATATAATAAATTTAGAGTTCCCGTTTTCATCTCAGCTTGCCTTCCTGTGTGGTTGGCAAACTGAGCGGTGTTCCTTGGACTATTTATGCATGGAGTAGAAATAGGTGGTGGTGATGGTGGCTCCATGTTTGGTATGAATGGTGGTGGATTTATGGTCGAAGAACTTTCTCCTTGCTCTTGGCGTTGTCTAGCCTGTTGCCTCCTACGTCTCGTTTTGCTATTGAGCCTCCTTGCGGTTCTCTCGATCTTGGGATCAAAAAGAAGTTCGTCCACAGGGATTTGCCCTCGCATAAAACGTAAGCTGCACACTAAACCAAACAAATTACAAGCACACAAGTTAAAAATTCACAAGCTAAAACTTAAACAACCATTGCGATGCTCGCAATATCAATTTACAATCCCCGGCAACGGTGCCATTTTGTTAGTTGTATTTTTAAGTGTCGGGTTTTTGTTATCGTATCCACAGGGATTGTAAGATATCACCGTCGTTCGATGGTTGTATTAATCTTAGCTTAAGTAACACAGGGGGTTTTGGTTTTAATCACGTTATCTTGCATAAAAAGGTAATAAATTGCGGTAAAAGTTTTGGTTTGAATAAATGAGAAATATTGCCAAAGTTAGGGTTCGATGATCACTTTGCATGTATTTGTTCGGTCAACAATCTTATAAACTCCTTTAGATGATAAATCATTTCACAAAGTCCTCCCAATATGTTTCTCTCGAACACACATTGTGAGTTTTCCCATTTTGATCCATTGTTTCTCTCGAACACAATCTATCAAAATGACAACTTTTTGGTTCAACCTTATGGTGAACAAAATCATTCATTACTATCTCTAGCTAACAAACAAGATTGGATGAAAACCTAGGTCAAGAGTTGGTAAACATCTCTCGATCATAAACCAACACAAAGAGTTTTAAATAGAAACAAAGTTTTCATCATATATTCACCATTAAAGAGTTTACACATGAAGATCCTTACATTTACACACAAATCTAGTAATCACCTACATCTAACCTTGACAAATGGATGACTTAGCTACTCATTTTCATGGTAGCTTGGTCGGCAAGTTTCGGAAGAAGGTTGATCAACATCCGAGTCGAATAATCGAGATTGGATGGGAATCCACCTTCTTTCTGTAGAAGATGGTTACAAGATGAAGAGAAATGAAATCTAGGGCATAAAAGATCCTAAGAACAATGCTGCAAAATATCTCTAAGAAAGTACAAAAGTGGAAAAATTAGGTAAAACTAAGGTATGGCTCTCAAAAGTGGCACTTGCTACTTATAGAGCTGTACTGGGTTGTCATGCTCGCTAGGCGAGCAGAATGGCTCGCCTAGCGAGGGTCAAATTGAGGCACAAGAGGCACCTGAGCCCAGAGACACAGTCTATCTCAGACTGTCATGTTCGCCTAGCGAACAAAACCTTCGCCTAGCGAGTGAGTGCTGGCTGCGCTTTTCACCAAAACTGAACGAACTCGCTACCACCTTCGCTAGCAGCTCGCCTAGCGAATTTATTGATATTTTACTGGAGCTTTTCGTTGGGCGCTCGCCTAGCGAGTGCTTCGCCACAACCCTCGCCTAGCGAGCAGGCTGATGAATGCTTGATTTCTTTGGTTCCTTTGCCAACTTTCTTATGTCTTCATTTTCAATTATTTCATGCCTTCTTCCTGCACAATAACACACAAATCAAAGGTACCAAGATCGTTTATCAATGTAATGCATTTCATCTAAAACAAAGGTGGTTTTGACAATTTAGCAAGGAAATAGAGTGAAAGATGCCCACATATGATAGCTCAAATAAGCACTTTTAGGCATCTAACAGTAGGACCATTTACTGGAGCTGGAATAACATTATCTACAACTGCAGTCTGCTGAATGTTGTCCTCCCTCTTTTCTAAAGCTAGCATAGCCTCCACAAGTTGGTCTATCTGGTTTTTCATCGAGTCAACATCTCCTATTAATGCAATGTGATTTTGCTCTAATGGATCCATGGTTTTTCAAGAGCTACTTTAAGTCTGATATAAGTGTTGGGAAATCAACTGCAGGTTATGGACGAAGGATGGATGGTTTTTTTTTTGTTTTTTTGGTGAAAAATGATATGAAATGTATGATGATGAATGCAATGATATGTGTATGAGTGTAGTGACATGTTCAGGATCACAGGTTCAAAGTGTTTTCAGATAGATCAAAATAACGGATAAATGACAGGTATCTCTGATTAATGGAACCCCATGGGTAGGCTCTATAGTTGGTAGGCTCCTAGAGTCACGGATATTTCTTGAGAACGTCACTGCCGTGACGAAGACTCGTCGGACAATAATATCCTTAAGAAGATCTCGTCTAGATGAGGTCTTCGTATTATCCCAACAAGGAAAACTCCATGAGGATTCTACTACACGACTCTCAAGTCCAGGGTTCTAACAAGGTTCTCAGAGTCATAGATCGAGGTTGAAAATATTACTGTAAGATAGTAATACGTCCAAGGGATATCATCTGATTGGGGCTTTCGTATTAACCTAACAAGTCTAAAACTTCATAGGTTGATACTACATAACCGCCAGATATAAGAGGTTAAAAGGTCCCTAGAGTCATTGATCCAACTTGAGAATACTATCATCGTGACGAAGACTCGTCGGGCAATAATATTTCAAGAGAATCTCCTCTAGGCGGGGTCTTCGTATCTTCCCAACAAGGAAGACTCCTTGTGGGCGCCCACTACGCAACCACCAACTTAATCTTATGGTTTTTCTCAGACTCGGGTGGCGAGCCTATCTCACAAAGTATCACCGACCAGAGAACCCCAAATAAGACATAGTTAATAAATCACAATATAATAATTATGACAGAATAATAATAGCAGAATAAAAAATAATAAATAAACAAACAAGATTAACACACAATACAGAAACTGAACTAAATTAGGCTTCACTATCTTTTGCTTGGAGCTATTTCCCCAGCAGAGTCGCCATCTGTCGTATCTCAAAAAATACGATTCCTCGCGATGGTCGCGGAAAAAATTACGTTCGAACAGAGTCGCCACCGAACTTTATTTATCCCAATGAAGGAATAGGAAAATATCGATAAAACCTTTAGAAAATGGAATAATGGTCGTCGCAACCATATTCGGGTTCGGAAGTGGATTACGTAAGGGGAAGGTATTAGCACCCCTTACGTCCGTTGTACTCAACGGGAACCTTTTAGTCCTAATTTGTGTTTCGAGTGTTAATTTATGTTTGTTTGTTATCTTTAGGTTATAAAATATTGAAAATAGAAATGGATGAGAACCTCAGAAAGGAGAAAGGGGGGGTTTTTTATTAGTGTGCTCGCGAAGATACAACAATCTCCTGCCTTATCCTTATGGTGTAATAAGGAAGTCAGAGCATTCGTAGTTCGGGGAACTACGGTTGGTTGGTGTTTTTTATTGAACAGCTGTTTAGATCGCGTTCTAAAGGCTAAACGCTGGCTTGTCTACTCTCGGCGGAGGCTTAAGCATTGGTTTGTTGTGCGCATTAGAAAGGATTAAACAGTGTTCTTTCTGAATAGAGTTTTGGTCACACAGGGGTGACAAGTTGGATTAATATGTTGGATGTTTTGATTGGTTTCGATCGCACGAGGGCGAGAAAGGATAAGCTTGATAGGTTAAGATATTTTGGTTGGATGACGATTACTCAGATAATCGAGTAAGACAACTCGTATCCTAACAGTCGGGAAAGGGAATAGAAGACTCTAGATCACTTTCTTTTTCATCCTTAATTATAAAAAGGATTTGATAGTAGTTAAGGTGTTTTGAAAGGATGACGAATACTCAGATAATCGAGTAAGACAACTCGTATCCTAATAATCGAGAAAGGGAATAGAAGACTCTAGACCACTTTCTGTTTCATCCTTAATTATGAAAAGGATTTGATAATAGTTAAGGTGTTTTGAAAGGATGACGAATACTCGGATAATCGAGTAAGACAACTCGTATCCTAATAATCGAGAAAGGGAATAGAAGACTCTAGACCACTTTCTATTTCATCTGAATATTTATGAAAATAAGGTTGTATATGGTTGACGTGTTTTAGAATGAACGACAAGTACTTGAACGACTGAGTAAAACAACTCACATCCAAGCATTTGAGAAGAGGAGATGAAAGCTCAAAACCATCTCCTTTTTCGTATAGTTTGTTAAGAAAACGACTTGGTTAAGTTGTTTGTTTGCGGAAAATGACAACTGTTCGACTGACTGAGTAAGAGAACTTGTAATCAAACAATTGGGGAGTGAAGTTGAAAACTCAAAATCAACTCCCTTTTCATTTGGCTTACTGTGAAAAATATTTGGACTTAATCGGGATTTGGAAGTTTGTAGAGGAACGACAATTATTTGGCTTACGGTATAAGTTGGTGGAAAATGACAATTGTTCGAATGACCGAGTAAGAGAACTCGTATCCAAACAATTGAGGAGAGAAGTTGAGGACTCAAAGTCATCTCCTTTTTTCATTTCTTATTATAAAATGATTTGATTTGAATTATAAAAAAATGGTATTGGACCAAAATAATTAGATTATTTTTAGGATAATAGGATATAGAATGAATCAATTGCTAACATTACTAAATTGTATAGCATGATAACTAAACATGTTTTATATTTGTTTTACAAATTGTGACAATCCCAATTGCACCTATACTCCACCATATATCAGTATATTAACAACAATAGAATGATACTTTTATAAATTAAGCTTATCACTCTATACTCATATTAGCTCAATTGAATTTTAAACCATACAACTACAATAGATGCAACATATTTTACTCTTCAAATTGGAAATCAATTAATAATGAAAATTATATTTATCATCAACTAGAGCCCAAGAAATTGAAGGCTTAGAGATTAATAGTTATTACTTAGCACTTTACTTTGTGGATTCAATAGTTAAAACTTTGAGTCAAACTATATTAACTTCTAAAATTATCATCCCATTAAATCCAAAATATTCCAGCATTGTAATATCAACAAAACTCATTACTCCACATATCCATTTCATTAAAATAAAATTCAAGTAGTGTGGGATAAAATTCAACTTTGAAAAAAACTCATAATAATATGTCAAGAAAAATTCATTCAACTCTAAGTTTTCAAGAGTGTATGGATTTATGAACTTAGATGTTGAAGCATAAAAAAATGTCAATAATTTTAAGGCTTGTTTTTGTGATATTCAAACAACAAAATAATAGTAATAATTTATTCACAAGATATGGAACTTGAATTGTAAATCTAATGTTAATCTGTCATAGGTTGTATATCCATAAAAATTATAACAGCAAAACAATAGTAATTTTAAGGCTTGTTTTTGTGATATTCAAACAGCAAAACAATAGTAATAATTTATTCACAAGATATGGAACTTGAATTGTAAATCTAATGTTAATCTGTCATATAAAAGTTATAACCACAATGCAGTAGCAACACGAATCGTTATATATTAACATTGAAATCAATCCGGCACACCACATAATAAGAAATCTTTCAAGCAACCCAATCCAAACAGCTAGTACTAAAGAGCATAACATAAACCTGATACAAAACAAATATCATTATAATAGAAGTTGATGTCTACCAAAGCACACCAGGGTTAACAAACATTCTACCGGAACAAAACGTGAAAAATGAATACGAAATCCCAGAGCACACACTAAGACAAGAAAAAACACCATATATTTGCCTAGACGCAATTTATTTTGCACAACCATGAAATCGGCTCAAAAACATGAACAACCAAGCATTATTTCTTTTACTGGATTCAACATTGAGTTATCATCACCATCGTGAAATCCATATACCACATCAGAATTTGCTTATATTAATCGCAGAATGTTCATCATTATAAATCTTATAAAACAAATTACCGTAAACCAACGAAGACTCAGATTAACCCACATCGGAGCAATAACATTGTGCGATACCGGAATGGTCTCGTCCAAATCATAGAGACACTAACGGATTTTGGGAAATCAACAACACAACGTTGAGACGGGATCCGACGGACACCAAATTCCTATGCGGTGAAGCTTTGAAATCCAGTGGCTGAAGATGAACGACGAAGCAAATGAGAGTTGAGAGTAGTGAATCAGGATAAGGTTGTGGTTAATGAGAGGTTCGCGGACGATGATGGAGGAAGGACGGGTTTGGCCGGCGCGGTTTGGGTGTGGATTCGCCGGCGGATGTTGATGTTGATGATGGATTTAGGGGTTGGTCGTGCGGTGGTGTCGGAGTGGGGTTTGTGAGAGTTTCGCCGGTGAGACGTAGCTTCACCAGAAGTTGTCGGCGGCGCGGTGAGGTCGGGTTAAAGGGGAAGAGGGTTTCGATGTTGGTTCTCGGTGGATGAGGGTGTTTGTGTTGAGGGCGTCGGTGTTTGGTTGAGTGAAGGTGGTGTCGAGGAAGATGGCGGATGAAGGTTAATGGAGTGTTGTGTGGATTAAGGAAGATGAACAAGGCGTGAGGTGAGGTGAAGAGAGATGTTCCTGTTTTGCTTTTTTGTTTTCTACTTCTTTTATTTTATACCGTTGGAGAGCCTAGGCTAGTGCGTGTGGTGTTGAATCTACAGAGTTTTTTATTGTTCTTCTTTTCTAACCTTTTCTCCTTTTTTGAAAGTGAAAGAGAGATGTGTTATTTAGGGACGGTAGCGTGGGCGTGATCATGGAAAATGAGGGTAGCGTGTGAGAGAGAGGAAACGTGAGGGAGATAGAAAACGTGAGGGAGAGTATGAGCTGTAAAAAAAATAAGAATCCAATGTTGATATTTATTTATTTTCAAATAATTATTATTTATTTAAGGAAATATATAAAACTTCTAATTAATATTTGAATTTTAAAAAAAAAAATTCTAATTACTTTAATTAAATAACTAAACCAAAAAAAAAATGACCGATTATAAATAGGGACCGGATATAAATTTGCTCGAAAAATTAAATCGGGCACACTAAAATGATCAGCACAAAATATACTTATTGAAAAAATACAGTGTTTCGTTAAATTTTGAAATAAATTTGCACCAGTTAAAATGCTCAGGCGGGTCAAAATGCAACCGAAACAGCCGCTAAAATAAACAACGAGCACACCAGGTTAAACTACGTGAACCGTAGATTAATAATACTGGTGTTTGTAATTTTAATTTTGAAACTTTTTACGCTGATTTGTCCACGTTCTTGAGAAATGATTCAACCGATTTGTCTGTATTTTCAATAAATTTACTCTGACTGATATTTTAGTTATTATTAATGATAAAATGCATGTTATCCTGTACATATGATGTAAACCGAAAATTAAATCGAATTTATGAAAATTTAAAATATGTCCGGACAAAATTGGGGTATGACACTAGCGAGCTTGCTTATGTTTGCTTTCTTTCTTGGTTCCTTTGCCATCTTTCTTGTGCCTTAGTTTTCTACTCTTTCATTCCTAATTCTTGCACAATAACACACAAATTAAAGGTACCAAGATCATTTCACATAGTATTGCAAATCAACAAAAGCAAGGGCGGTTTTGAACACTTTTTCGACAAAAAGGAGTGAAAGATGCCCACATTTGATAGCTCAAATAAGCAAACTTGGGCATCTAACAGCTAACTACGGGAACAAGGGTCTCGATTGCAACTAGGGCAAGGGAAAGGGACGGTCTCGATTGCAACGAGGCGAGAGAAAAGAATCGTAGCAAGGGCGAAAGCAATCTAGGATTAGTTATTAGTCGTCAGTTAAACTCGGCAAGACATCACGTCTCGTGCCTACTGTCGCATTACGCGAAAAACCGGCGGGAAAACAAGAACAACAGAGCCGCCACCGTGTGTTATTTATCCCAAAAGAGGGAAAGGAAACGCTCAGAGTAAACCTGGGAAAAGCATGGTCTCGCGACCAAAGAGAATGGGATCGGGAGTCGGTTATGCGAAGGGAAGGTATTAGCACCCCTACGCATCCGTCGTACTCGACGGGATCCACGCACAATAGGAAGGAAATGGTTGCTAAAACACTGCTCAAACACACACGCAACTGGCTGAAAGAGACACAAGAAAACAAAAGAGACTGACTCGGCAGGATGTCGCATCCTGGGCCTACTTAGTCTATCAGGCATAGACATCAGAGTCGAAGTAGTTCGGACTGGGGAAACGACACATGCTCGCTAAGGTATCGCACCTTATGCATACGTATCTCCTCGGACGAGAGAAGAATCAGAGCATTCGTAGCTCGGCTGACACACGCACAAACAAACACTGGCAAAGGCAAACGTGGAGCCTGAATGCCAATCACTGGACTTACATCAGCATCCGAACCAAACACACACAAAGAGGCAAACATGGAGCCTGAATGCCAACCACTGGACTTACATCAGCATCCGAACCAACAAACCCACACTGGAACCCAAATGCCACTCGATGGACTTACATCAGCTTCCAAGCACACAACAAGACAAGACAAAGACACAGGCGCCCGGAGAGATCAGCTCATCTCCTGCCTACGTACCTCATCTGGTATGAGGATCAGGGCGACGTAGTTCCCCTACGGAGGGAAAAAGGACTAGCCTAACCAGATAACAGAGGGAGACACAACACTAGGAAGACTACGACTCGAGCCTAGATGTTGTCATGCAAAATCATCCCTAAGTTAAGGTTTCTAGCTAACTGGCACAGGGAGCCAGCCTATCCTAATCATGACTTGCACAGGAAGCAAGCCACACACACATTTAACTTGCACAGGGAGCAAGCCAAGCAAAACCTAACTTGCACAGGAAGCAAGTCTAAACTAAACCTAACTTGCACAGGAAGCAAGTCAAACAAACATACAAGCACAGGTAGCACACACTATATACAAACAAGGGCTCACACAAGGGTTAGGTTTTAGTCGAGGGGTCATATCAACCTTAACAAACAAACCTCTGGAACTGGGTAGATGTTGCTCTTAACCTTGACATTGAGAGCCAAGGTGAAGCAGATGAAGGGTGAGTGAAGATGAGACTTCACAGCTCTTATCCCTGGCCTGGGAGAGCTTAAGACAAGAATGTGTGGGTTCAGAAAGTGGGAACCCTTCTACACATTTGATACTGACTCAACTGTACAATTGTACAAGATCTTGGGTTTGTATCTGCAATGCATCAACACAGCGATGTGAGCAAAGCAGATGACACACAGAATAGCAGGGGATAGGTCGCATATCCCTTGGGTTCTGCCAATTGCCTCTTCACTTAGGAGGTCTTTGACTCTATACAAGGACAAATGTAAACAGTCACAAACATTGCCTCTTAAGGAGGACTTCAGACAGTTGCCTGACCAAGTAACAGGCCAGGTCTTCCAGACTACATGAAGATAGAAAGGTATACCTCAATGCAAATTGCTTAATAAGCAAAGCAAAGCAAAAGTTCACAAGGAACTGAGCAACTAAAAGCACCTGAAATAGTCAAGCAGACATTAGTATACAACTTCAAACAAAGCAAAAAGAAACAGACATCAACAGTTAATTAGAGGCAAATGGATGTGCAAGGAACAAGGCTTAGGGCATGTGAGCCAAGCCACCTACAAAACAAACAAGTTAAACAATGATATTCAAGCAAGCTCAATCAAAAAGAACTGGTCTCATTGGTCATTTGTTGGTCAACCTGAAAACATGAACTCAAAGGTGAGTAACAAGACCACTAGGGCAAGCCTAGGGTCAAAAGGGAATGAAAAAGTCAAAACAGCAAAGGGAAAGCATCCAAAATCATGTTCAAACAATCAAGAAGCAAACCCAATTGGTTTCATGTTTATATCATGCATCATCATCATTTCATGAACAATTTAGGTCAAGGCATGGCATTTAGAAGCTCATAGAAGTCAACAGCAAGACTTACATCAAAGGTAATCTCAAACATTTCCAAAAATCACCAAATAAATCATGGTCAATCACAACCCACAGCATGGTAAGCATGTCAAATTTCATCTCATTTGGACAAGAGGAAGGCAGTCAATGAAAATCATAAATTCAAAGCAATTTTGAACATGCTCAAAGAAGTCAACCAAACATGCATCAACTTAGAAAAATCATAAATCAGAGATGGTGTATGATAAATGAATGGGACTAAAACCATGGCAAATATGAGGATGTATAGTTATCTCATGTAAAATTTCATGTCCATCTAATAAAGTATGAGAATTTCACAAATGAAATGGCAACATGCATCACATGAGGTCAACATTTTGGTCAAACAGGGGAGAAAATCTCAAACAAATGGAAAATGGCACAAACAATTCCACAAAAAATCACATACAAACTAGGCACATAATAGCTCAATCATGCAAAAAATCAATTCATTTGGAGGTCAAGAAGCATGGATACAAAAATCATGAAGTTAGACATCATTGGTGTGACACAAATTGTCACACCCTAATTCAAAAAATCATAACTCACAAACCAGCAATGATAAATTCACAAACTCTACACCAAAATCACCATGAGTGCGTCTAGTTTAAGCACAAAAAGTTTGGGGGTCATTGGATAAAGTATCACCATTTCACAAATGTTTTGGCAAAGTGTACAAAAAAAGAACACATGTCACAAACCCTAGCACCATTTAAAATTCGACCATCCAAAAAAAATTAATAAAAATCATGATAAAAAAGTAGAGATTCAGATGAACACAATGCAAAAATTCCCATGAAATTTGGATTTGAAATGAAGATGTTATGATTTTTGTAAGATGGAGCAATCAAATGAAATAAATAAATAAAACAACATGAATTTAATGGGACATGGGGGCACGGGAATGGCAAACTTGTAATTCCCAGGTCACTTAACCAAAACGCAGCGTTTTGGCCAGGGAAAGGAAATGTTGTGATTGGTTGAGGCAATGGCACAGGGACGCATCCATGCAGTACGTGAAACAGCAGAAAAATCTGGAAAAAATGGCTTTAGGGTTCATCGTGTACAGTGAATATCTTCATCTTCTTCCCAAATCGAAAATATTTTTTGTCACAGAAATGGACCATAAGCATATCACTAGAACCAGTAAGCAATGCACATCAATATTATATCATCCATTTTCAATGAATCACACTATCAAAGAAGCATCGAATGAAAACAAGTTTGAAGGTGAAACTTCAACTCAACATTTCTTTCAGCACAGGCAACCGTTCAACACGATTCAAAGCTCAAAAGAATCAGCATGCAAGGATCTATAAGAAGCATGGCATGGTTTTGAAAAATGAGAGATTCGATACCTGGCCAAATTTGGAGAACAGTCGTGATTCAGTGAGAGTTAGGCCATGTTGAGGTGAAACAGATGTCCAGCAAGCTTCAAAATGATGAATGAGTGAAGGAGTTTGGCTTAGGAATGTTTGAAAGAATTCCAAATCGCATCTGCCATGGAAGGATGTTGATATTGCAGCTGCCTTTCTCTTGCTTACAGTTGGGATGTGAGGCTCACAATAGCTTCCAAATGGTTAATGGATGAGGGAACAAGCAAGCAAGACTCGAGTTCTTTGGTGTTCTTGGCAGAAAAATGCAAAAGTGGAAAAATGGTGTTTGAGAGAAAAATGATTTTCTGTTTGTAAATGGTGGCTGCTAGGGTTTCATTTAGCAGAAAAATGATGTTTAAATACTCTGTTTAAGGGTACAAATCACAGTCCATGAAAAGGTGGGATGGAGTTGGTGAAAAATGTACTTTTGGCCAATTTTCAAGCAAGTTAGGAATGGCTGTGTGTACTGCACGAAAATGACTTTGTAACATGACCAAAATATGATTTCTGAACATATTTGAATGGCCAAAGTGATTACAAATGGTTATTTTAAAAGGTCAAAATTTCACTTCACTTGAAATTAATTCAAGTAAGTCAAAAAATGCCATTTTGATCCATGATGTTTTGGTGAGTGATGGTTACATTTTTGGAAAGAGGAGGTCAAATGTGACTTGTTGGAAAAAACCCCACCAAATTTGGCCAAATGGTTTGAGAGATATGGCCTTTTGAAGTTCAAGAATTTCTGAAAATGATTTGATCATAACTTGCCAACCATACATGGGAATTGAGTGTTCTTGGACTTTTTGGAAATGGGAGAACAAGATCTTCAACTTTCATGTTGGGCAAAAATTCATTTGAAGCTTGTATCATGATGTAAGTTTGAGGATCAAGACTTTCCATTTTTGGCAGGTTTCAATTACAGGTCCAGTTTCTATTTTTGGAAATTTCTGATCTGGCTTCAAATTCTTCCATGATGGTGTTTGACATGATATATGAGGCCTATTTGGACATGAATAAGCTCTCTCAAACCAAATCCAACCATCAAAACCATAAAATCAGACACAGTTGACCAAGTTTGACTTTTTAGGGTTTCTGGCAAACTGTGCATTGACTGATGACTTCTGAACATCCAATCCTTGACCAAAACACTTCAAATGGATCCCCAAGTCATGTGAACATGTTGGACCAACCCTAGGGCCTTGGCTCAATGGAATTTGTACTTGCTTGCTTGACTGACTGATCTCCTGACCAGTTTGACCTAATTCTCTTGATTGGCTTGCACTTGAGGCAAATAGGACAATGCAATGTTATGCAGTGGAGCATGTTATGTTATGACCTAATATGAGAATGTATGTACAATGATAGGTGCAAATTTGAGGTGCTACAGCTGCCCCTATTCAATCATCTGGGAACCCGAACGGATGATAGCAACGGCTGTCAGACTTTCAGGGTAAACAGGGATTGAATACCAAAGAACCGTAGGAATTTGCACTCTGTCGGATATGATACAAGAAGAACCACGTCATTTACTGATGACGCCTGCCATTGACAACTTCAGAAAGGCGAAACCATTTACCGATGGTTAGAAACTGGTAACTTGATATTTACCGATATCAACTTCAGCAAGACCATTTACCGATGGCTGCTGGGAAACAACTTCTGATGTAAAAAAGAAGCAAGACCATTTACCGATGGTGGTTTCAAAGAAACTTGATATTTACCGATATCAACTTCAGCGAGACCATTTACCGATGGCTGCTGCAATTGGGAATTCGATATTTACCGATATCGAAGAAAACTGGGCCATTTACCAATGGCGTCTCCACTTGAGGAGGAACAAAATCTTTGTGGTGTAATCAGACAAGACGTTTACCGACGACTTCTGGGGAGCTTGATTTTATCAACAAGGAAACAAAGCATGACCAGACATTTACCGATGACTGGGATGAGACTCGACGTTTACCGACATCGAAAGATGATGTTTACCGACATCAAAACAAACGACCAGACATTTACCGATGACCGGGGAACACTTCACTAAGGGAAAAAACGAATATTTGCAACTGGAAACCAGTTAGGACGTTTACCGATGACTCTACTGGGGATTTCTAGCTGGGGGTTATCAGACATTTACCGATGACTGCAGAAAAGACTCGATGTTTACCGACATCGAAAGATGATGTTTACCGACATCAAAAAAATGACCAGACATTTACCGATGACTGGGGAGAAAACCCGATGTTTACAGACACCGAAACAATGGTGTTTACCGACACCAAAAATGATGACCAGACATTTACTGATGACTGGAGAGAATACCCGATGTTTACAGACACCGAAACAATGGTGTTTACCGACACCAAACAAAGAAACACAAGCGAGTGCTAGTATGACACTTACCGGTATCACAAGAACGACTTTTTAGATATGTCAAGGCAAGGTTGACCACCTGCTGGGGGTCTCACTGGGGAGAAACAAACTTTCTGTCGCCAACGGGTGAGGTAATAAACCTCTGTGGGGATATCAATCTTGAATGCTGTCAAGAGCAACTGTAGCAGACTTGCTGTGCTGATGTTGAATGAAATGATCCGCCTCTGCCGGGGATACGATCTGGTGAGGTTAACACATGAATGCATATGTTTGAATTTTTCTATGGCGTAATGTTCCATATTGAATGGGAATGCTACGCAGTTTGAAGATGCAATGATCACTAAAAATGCAAAAAATGCAAAAATGATGAAAAACTCCGGCTGGGGAGCCAAAAACTGATCGGGTACTCCAACTCTGCGGGGAGACTTTGCAGGGAGAGCAACGACTTCTCACTCATGTTGGAGAATAGCACTGCTGCTGGGGGGAAGGTAAACTCCGCTGGGGATATCCTTCAGTCCACAGATAGGATAAATGCTGGAGATAAATTTCAATGAACCTGCCTCACTCGGGGAGGAAATCGGCAAATACAGGCCTGCTGGGGATAGGCAATCCTTAGATCTGTTGGGGAATAGAAGGCACTATCCACAGACGTCTCCGCAGCGGAACATAGCTCTGATAGCTTCCATACTTGCTTGGGGAAAATATCTGCTGAGGAAACGTCCTCACAGATGCCAACCTGAAAAACAGCACAACAAAATGCCCCCAGGGGATACATGGACAAGATACGCTCAAGTGTCCTCAACATTCAAAATGATTTTCAAATGTTTTGTCATCCTGCAAGCTATTGTTTAGCCTTCATGTTTTTATATGCAATGCTTATAAAAAATCCGGACATTTTTGCAAACAAAACAGTCAAAATAAAAACAAAAGAGCCATTTATCTGAATAACGACTTTTTATTGATTGAAAATGTGCCTGAAAAGGCAAATACATTGGGAAGCAATTCCTAGAAAGAGGTAATTGCGCGTAAAAGGAAAAATCTATCCTAATGGCAATGTGAACACGGCATCCACTATTTCCCAATTTTGTTATAACTCACAGATCATCAGTTTTCCTCCCAACTCCTTGCTTTCTGAGAAGAATGACTGGACGGATCACATCTTTCGAGATGGCAGACGACAAAGCTCGATGAAGTACAGACAACTCAGACTGTAGTCTTCGCTTTAATCCCTCTTTTGGCTGGATCGCCCTTTCGGGTTTTCAATCCACCGGGATACCCATTTTTGCCTAAGCCGCCCTTGCGGGTTTTCGACTTACCGGGTGTACAAATTCTTTTCATTTTATCCCTAATTTTTGCCCGAACCTTTTCTCTCTGTTTTTTGGTTCGCCGGGATGCCCATTTTTTGCCTGGACTCTTTTTTTTTTTTTGTCCAGCGGGTCAATTTATGCGAAGTATTTTTTGACTACATCTGAGTTAACAGGAGATGGAAAATCTTCACCATCCATAGTTGTAAGCATCAAGGCTCCGCCGGAGAATACCTTTTTCACAACATATGGACCTTCATAATTAGGAGTCCACTTGCCCCTGTTATCTGCACCGGGAGGGAGGATCCTCTTCAAAACTAGATCACCGATCTGATAGCTTCGAGGACGCACTTTCTGATCAAAGGCTCGCTTCATCCTTCGCTGATACAACTGTCCATGGCATACAGCTGCTAGCCGTCTCTCTTCGATAAGGCTCAACTCGTTAAACCTTGTTCGAATCCACTCGGCTTCGTCCAGCTTGACATCCAATAAAACTCTCAGAGAAGGAATCTCCACTTCAACAGGTAGGACAACTTCCATACCATACACAAGGGAGTAAGGGGTTGCCCCGGTCGACGTACGTACTGAGGTACGGTACCCATGCAAAGCGAAAGGCAGCATCTCATGCCAATCCTTGTACGTAACGACCATCTTCTGCACAATCTTCTTGATATTCTTGTTCGCCGCTTCTACAGCACCATTCATCTTCGGTCTGTAAGGAGAAGAATTGTGATGTTCAATCTTGAAATCTTTACAAAGCTCTTTCATCATCTTGTTGTTGAGATTCGAACCATTGTCAGTGATGATTCTCTCAGGAACTCCATAACGACAGATGATTTCCTTCTTGATGAACCGGGTAACCACTTGTTTGGTAACGTTAGCATAGGAAGCTGCTTCCACCCATTTGGTGAAATAGTCAATCGCAACCAAGATGAAGCGATGTCCATTCAAAGCAGTGGGCTCAATCTTCCCAATCATATCAATGCCCCACATGGCAAACGGCCAAGGCGAATTCATGACATTCAGAGGGCTTGGTGGTACATGCACCTTATCAGCATAAATTTGACACTTATGGCACTTCCGGGCATACTTGAGACAATCGGATTCCATAGTCATCCAGTAGTAACCCGCTCTCAACAATTTCTTAGCCATTGCATGCCCGCCTGCATGAGTACCAAAGGAACCTTCATGAACTTCCTGCATTAACATGTCCGCCTCGGGTCTGTCCACGCATCTGAGCAAGACCATGTCAAAGTTTCTCTTATACAACACGTCATCCTGATTCAAATAGAAGCTTCCAGCTAGCCTCCTCAGGGTTTTCTTGTCATTCTTCGACGCACCTTCAGGATACTCCTGAGTCTTGAGGAAGTTCTTGATGTCATAATACCACGACTTCTCATCAATCACAACAGACTCGGCTGCAAACACATACGCAGGCCTCTCGAGTCGATTCACCGCAACATGTGGCACATGATTCCACCAATGAACTTTGATCATAGACGACAAAGTTGCCAAAGCATCAGCCATTTGATTCTCATCCCGAGGGACATGGTACAACTTCACCTTCTTGAAGAACGTCAGTATTCTTCTGGTGTAATCTCTATACGGAATCAAATGTGGCTGATTCGTATTCCAATCTCCATTGACTTGATTGACCACTAGAGCTGAATCTCCAGATATATCAAGAGTTTTGATCCTCAGATCAATGGCTTCTTCTATCCCCATGATACAAGCCTCATACTCAGCTTCGTTGTTGGTGACGTCAAACGTCAATCTGGCAGAAAAAGGTATATGAGCACCTTTAGGATTGATCAATACTGCCCCAACATCGTTACCGTTCATATTCACAGCCCCATCAAACATCAGTGTCCATTTGTCATCCGGATCCGGTCCTTCCTCGACAAGAGGCTCTTCACAATCCTTCATCTTAAGATACATGATGTCTTCATCAGGGAACTCAAACATCATAGGTTGATAATCTTCAATCGGTTGCTCGGCGAGGTAGTCTGACAGAATACTACCTTTGATGGCCTTTTGTGACGTGTATTGAATATCATATTCTGTTAGAATCATCTGCCAACGAGCAACGCGTCCGGTGAGAGCCGGTTTCTCAAAGATGTACTTCACTGGATCCATCTTAGAAATCAATAAGGTAGTATGGTTCAACATATACTGCCTCAGTCGGCGAGCAGCCCAGGCCAAAGCACAGCAAGTTTTCTCGAGCAGTGAATATCTTGTTTCACAGTCGGTAAACTTTTTGCTAAGGTAGTATATGGCATGCTCTTTTCGACCAGACTCGTCATGCTGTCCCAATACACACCCCATCGAGTTCTCAGTCACTGACAGGTACATTATCAGAGGTCTCCCTGGAACTGGAGGTATAAGGATTGGAGGTTTCTGTAAATACTCCTTTATCTTATCAAAAGCTTTCTGACAGTCATCATTCCACCTGATTGCTTGATTCTTTCTTAGCAATTTGAAAATTGGTTCACACGTGGCAGTTAGGTGAGATATGAACCTTGCAATGTAGTTCAATCTCCCTAAAAACCCACGGACTTGCTTCTCCGTTTTCGGTTCAGGCATCTCTTGAATAGCTTTGACTTTTGCTGGATCAACCTCAATCCCTTTTTCACTGACAATGAAGCCTAACAGCTTCCCTGATCTCACCCCAAACGTACACTTGTTCGGATTCAACCTCAGCTTGAACTTTCTCAACCGGTCAAACAGCTTCTGCAAATTAACCAGGTGCTCCTCTTCTGTCTGCGACTTCGCAATCATATCATCTACGTACACTTCAATTTCTTTGTGCATCATGTCATGAAAAAGAGTCGTCATTGCCCTCTGATAGGTAGCACCAGCATTCTTTAGCCCAAATGGCATCACCTTATAGCAGAACGTGCCCCAAGGTGTAATGAATGTCGTCTTTTCCATGTCCTCTGGCGCCATCTTGATCTGGTTATATCCGGAGAAACCATCCATGAAAGAGAATACCGAGGATTGAGCCGTATTATCAACCAATACATCAATGTGAGGTAATGGGAAATCGTCTTTCGGACTCGCTCTATTCAAATCCCGGTAATCGACACACATTCTGACTTTACCATCCTTCTTCGGCACAGGAACGATGTTGGCCACCCATGGGGGATAACTCGTAACAGCCAAAAAACCCGCATCCCACTGCTTCTGAACCTCTTCCTTGATCTTAGTTGCCATATCAGGACTCGTTCTACGAAGCTTCTGCTTGACCGAAGGACATCCTTCTCTAAGAGGTAATCGGTGCACCACAATGTCTGTATCCAAACCAGGCATATCTTGATATGACCAGGCGAATATCTCCACATATTCTCTCAGCATCTCAATCAGCCTCCCCTTGACAGAGTCCTCTAAAGAAGCCCCAATCTTGATTTCTCTTTTGGCGTCCTCAGTACCCAAATTAATAACCTCCAACTCCTCCTGATGAGGTTGGATGACTCTTTCCTCCTGCCTCAGCAATCTGACCAATTCTGCAGGGAGTTCACAGTCTTCCTCACTCTCCTCTTCAGCTTGGTAGATGGGATTGTCGAAATCATACTGAGCCATAACAGAACTGTTCATAGTGAATGCCATAAGATCGCTTCTGCATGTTTAATGCTTTGTTTTAGAAAAAGAGTTCAATAAAGTCACAAAAAACAAAAACATTGCCATTTTTATTGTTTTTGTAAAAGGATGAAAACAAAAAAATAGAAAGACAGGGATCACAAAGTTTGATTTCAAAAAATGTCCTTCATTAATGATAATCATTAAAACATGATGAGGCCCTACAATGAATCACTACGCCTTGGGCAGATCGTAGGATTTTCATGCAAAATGAAAAAACAACAGAAAATTACTCTGTCAGAAGAGTAACTTGAACCACTTCTTCAGTCGTCCAGTTGTTGATAGACCCCCCTGGTGCACACGGGCGAACCCAGTTGTCCAGATCACAATCACTGTCATAGTCTTCACTACCGGTTGCAGAGACGTCGCCATGATTCATCAGCCCAGCGCTGGTAAAGGTACTCGGACCCGCTTGACCATTCTGCTCTGCTTGGAGAGGCTCATAACCAACGCCAAATTTGTCTTCTTTGACAGGCAAATCCACCATCTTGCCCCAGCCTTCAGCTTTGCCAGAATCAACAACCTCATTAGCCTGCTTGTAAGAAGTAATTGAAGCGCCTAGCTTCCTCTGTTCAGCGTACGCCACTTTCTCAAGAGCCACAGTCTCAAACGCCTGACATAAGGTTTCGTGGATCTCGCCGTCCACCTCAACATACTTGAACGAGGATAGATGACTCACCAGAATCTCTTCTTCACCGCACACAGTCACAATCTGACCGTTCCAGACATACTTGAGTTTTTGATGGAGAGTCGACGAGACTGCCCCTGCTGCATGAATCCATGGACGCCCCAATAAACAACTATAGGCGGGCTGGATGTCCATAACATAGAAGATGATATCGAATACCTCAGGACCTATCTTCACAGGCAAGGTAACTTCCCCACACACAGAACGTTTGGAGCCGTCGAAAGCACGAACGATCAGGTCACTGGGAGTAAGCACAAACCCTTCCACATCAATCTTCTTCAGAATCTGCTTAGGCAGCACATTCAGTGACGACCCGGTGTCTACCAATACGTGAGACAACACTGCCCCTTGCACTCCATGGTGATGTGCAAGGCTTTGTTATGGTTTCGCCCTTCAGGCGGTAAGTCCAGGTTGGTGAATCCCACACCATGCCTGGTGCTCACATTGGCCATCACACCCTCCAGTTGATTGACAGAAATCTCCTGAGGCACGTAAGCCAGATTCAGCATCTTCAGCAAGGCATTACGGTGTGCCTCAGAGCACAACAACAGTGAAAGTATAGAAATCTTGGACGGAGTTTGATTCAACTGATCTACAATCTTGTAGTCACTCTTCTTGATTATTTTCATAAACTCCTCCACGTCCTTCTCAAATGTCCCCTCGGGCGCTTCCTTCTGAACAGGTTCTTCCTCAACCACAGCTTGCTTACCCTTTGCTTTGGCGAGAGCCTCAGCATTATTGTCCCTCAAAGGCTGCGGTGCGAACAGACGACCGCTTCTGGTAAAACCTCCTGGACCCCCTACATTATCCACAGCCGGACCAACAGTTGCAGGAACTCTATTCGGTAAACCAATTGTCACTGGAGCTTGATTCACTGGTCTCGTCTGACTTTCAGCCCTTCTGTTACTGCGGTAAGCATTATCATACTTCCACGGCACGACTCTACTATTCTCAACAGCCCTTCTTCCAGACGCAACGATAGTAGTTGGAGCACTGATGGTTACAGGCACGGAAATGGTAACTGGGGTACCATTTGTTGCAGGTGCACTAACGACCCTTTGTCCACGTCCTTCAGACGGTTTAAAGTAAATGGTGATAGTTGACACTGTTCCACGATCTTTTACAGCCCTACTGAATTGCAAACAACCCTCGTCCATCATACCCTGGATACCGGCCTTTAGCTGGTCGCAACCATTCTCAGATTCTGCACAGCCCAAACAATCCTCATCACAGCCCGAGTAGACACCCCCATTCAGCAGACGGCCCTTCACAACTAGCAGAGAAGTCTGAACATCATCAACATTAACAACCAGATCTTCAGCTTCTTTCCCCTCAATATTGTTCACTCTATGCCCACCATGCTGAGGCATAGGGTTGTTTACGACGTTAGGCACTGGAGCGAAGTTGATTGCTTTGGCATCGATCAAATCTTGGACCTTGTGCTGGAGAGCCCGACACTTCTCAGTATGATGCCCTGGTGCCCCAGAGTGAAAGTCACAACGGACGTTGGCGTCGTACCCAGGAGGCAATACTGTAGGCGGAGCCATTGTACGCAACTCAACCAACCCCAACCTGAGTAGTTCGGGCAGCAGTTCGGCGTACGACATGGGTAGCGAATCAAAACGTCGATCAGGCATCCTTTGTCTGGGCTGATACGGACGTTGCTGTTGTTGTTGTTGCGGTTGTTGAACTCTTTGTTGTTGTTGTTGACGAGGTTGAGGTGCCGGAATGGTCACTGCAGCAACCTGACAGCGTTGACTTCTGTTCTGATCTCTGCGGTATTGAACAGCATTAGTTTCACCCTCTCTTCGACGAGGTGCCCCAGCAAACGGCTTCTTAGAAGAAGAGGAACCAGCATCTTGGATCTTCCCAGTTTTAATCAAGCTCTCAGTCCTCTCTCCACAAATGACAACATCAGAAAAACTACCGAATGGGCAGCTCCCCATCCGGTCCATAAACACACCTTGAAGAGTACCGATAAACATATCTGTCAACTCCCTCTCCAGCATAGGGGGTTGAACTCTAGCAGCCAGTTCACGCCACCTCTGGGCGTACTCCTTGAAGCTCTCTCCGGATTTCTGACATAGACTCTGCAGCTGAGTCCGGCTCGGTGCCATGTCCATGTTATGTTTATATTGCCTCAAGAAGGCCTCACCCAGATCCCTCCAGCATCGGATCGAATCTCTCTTTAATTCCATGTACCAGTCCAAAGAAGCCCCAGATAGACTATCTTGGAAAAAATACATCCACATCTTTTCATCATCGGTATACGCAGAGATTTTTCGATAATAAGCCTGCACATGGGTGCGAGGGCAAGAAGTACCGTTGTATTTATCGAAGGACGGTGCTTTGAACTTGTAAGGGATTCTCAAACCTTCCACCAACCCCATATTGGTAACATCAAAACCGAGAGAATTCTGACATTCCATAGCTCTAATTTTCTCAACAAGGGCATCAACTTTACGATCCCTCTCATCAACCCTTCCCAGAACGTCTTCGTCTTCACTGAGCAGAGTGAACATATCCTCTTGTCTGTCAACAATCGGAACAGGATTACGGGCCGGGGCACGGACTGCTCTGGCATTAGCGGCATCTGGAGCAATAGGTTGACCGTTGATTCGAATACCCCCCAACTCATCACCTACAGCATAGTTGTTGATGGGTACAGCAGCAGCAACATTGTTATCATTGATTGGGCCTCCCTCTGGCGTAGCATGGTTGACCGGTGGAATTGCAGCCTCTTGTCTCTGAACCAGGGCTCGAAGCTCTTCCTGACCTTGTGCAACCCCTTGCATCATATTCATAAACTGGGCCATGTTAGCCTTCATCTCAGCCAACTCTGCTTGAACTTGATCCATACCTCTCTGTTGATTCAGTCTTGTTGAGTAGCG
Organism: Lathyrus oleraceus; assembly: GCF_024323335.1. NCBI lineage: Eukaryota > Viridiplantae > Streptophyta > Magnoliopsida > Fabales > Fabaceae > Lathyrus > Lathyrus oleraceus. Next base: position 44,369,891 of record NC_066582.1, read on the forward strand.
GTGCGAACGTTGATCAGCTATCCTGCCTGAACAGGAACCAAGAGTGAGAAGTCACGACCAAGAACACCTGTTATGCAAAATGATATGAGTATGGTGCTAATGATGCGTATGATGCACATGATATGTTCATTCCTCAGGCATTCAAAGAGCCTGAGTCATCCTCAAAAGATGGCAACCTGCAGCAAGAACAACATAGAAGCACAGAAACAACATACACAAGAGTGATGAGTACAAGGTGAAACCAAAAACCTCATCTATATGAGTAACAGGATCATATAACAAAGTCGACAAAGAAAATCCAAACAATCGGAGTACAACAATGAATCCCATCCAACAAGCCTGGAGGTGATTCTCAACATACATATCAAAGATACAAGCTAAGACAAACGGCCTCCCGGAATGAGAGTCTTCAAGTACTGACACTGGTCTATCAACAGGTCACATTCTGAACATTCTGGCAAAAGAGTGATCTTCTCCTTCAGTTGTCGTCTAAGCTCTACCACTTCTCCTCCAAGGTGGTTCTCTGATGCCTGTCTCAAGTCTACTTCCTTCTTCAACTGGATGTCTTTATCTCTGAGTTGCTTCTCCAAGTCTCTGATCTTCTTCTGATAGCTGGCCTCAGCTCTCTGCAGCCTCAAGCACTCCCGGTGTTCTGCATCTAACATGCTCTCCATCTCCTCGTAGGATCTCTTCTTGCTTCTCAGTCTGCTAGCATCTTCTTCTCGCACTCCTCTGAGTTGATGAGCCAAGTTCAAACTATCAGCTTTGGCTTTGTACAGCTCCATCTGGGTATCTTGCTCCTTCTCTCTCAAACGACGGTTCTCCATCAGGGCTTGCTTGTAGTGCTCCGCAGGCACACTCTCAGCAAGGATCAAAGGTGGTTGCTCGTGCAACGGCTCCATCCTATCGTAGGGTAACAACAAAGTTTCTACTCTCTCCTTGACCCAATCAGTGTAATCAGGCATAGCAACGACAAACTTCTTCCCTAAGACAGATCCATCCTTCACACCAATAGACTTCCAAGCTCTCCCTATCTGCTCCAATCTATCCGGGTCACCCTGCTTCTCAAAATACACACTTTCTGCTACCTCAGCCTCAAGTGGTCTTCCCTTCATCACAAACCCCAACTGGCGAAGAGAAAGAACCGGGTTGTAATTGATGCAACCCTTAGTCCCTATGAGTGGCACATTACGGAATCCTCCACAGCTCATAATGACGTTACGCACATCCATCCGGTAAGATTGCCACCTGATATCATAGGAGGTAAGAGACATAACCCTCTGAATCCACTTATGCGTGCTCTGAGCATCCACAAAAGGTCCACTGACTGGCAGAAGAGACAAGAACCATCTGAGCAAAAGCGGGAGACAACACCTGATAGCCCCACCCTTACCATGCCTACTGTGAATAACATAGTAAGTGTCAGCTAATAGAGTAGGAACTGGATTTCCTCCAATGAAAATACTGACTGCAGCATAGTCAACAAAATTGGGCATACTCGGAAACAGGACGATCCCATAGATCATGACGGCCAACTGAGCATGAAAGGCTTCCCAACTTCCCTTCTCTGCTTCTTCTCTAGCTACCCTCAACAGAAACTTCAAAGGCAATCCTACAATATCCCCACTGGACTTCCAACTATCACTGACTTCCTTGATACCCAAATGGAGAGCTCTGGCAACAACTCTGAAATCAACCTCCTTAGGCACATCCAAGAAAGGAACCTGATACCGGACCGGGACACTCAGCAGAATGGAGTATTCCTCAAGAGTAGGCGCCAACTGATAATCTTGAAAGGTGAAACAATGAAGCTCTAGGTCGTAGAACTGTAGAAGAGTCTGCAACGGCACCGGATCGACTACCATCTTCAACAGTGTCAGAATATCTCCATACTGGTCAACAAACCCCTTCTGGTTACCACTGGTCATAAGGTTGCTCAACTCAATCAGAGACGTCAAAGGTTCACGGTGAAAGCTGTAGGAACAAGTCTTCCGCTTCAACTCTGGGACTGTTGCCATCTCTATCAGTGAACAAGCTCTGGAATGTACCTGAGAAATGATATGCATGCAGGGATTAGCCTTTTTTTTTTCTTTCCTTTTCTTTTTTTTTCTTCTTTTTATTTTTTTTTTATTTTTTTTTATTGCGTATTTTTTTTGAAAAATAAATATGCTATGATGCAAATGATGCAGACTGGACTGGTTGGCTGTGTCTCTCGGAACACAGGATCAAAGCTTCGGCTTGAACTCGAAACCACATATTCATCTGAAACCCAAAGTCATCTGAGACCCCAAAATTCTGAACCAATAGTCACCAACAGGATCACAAGTCACCAACAAGTCACCAACAAGTCACCAACTGTACCTGTAATAATGATCATTCCCTCCCCACTCACGGGTGTCATCTAGGCCAGGGTAAGGTCGAGAGAAACGCAGCATAAATAACCTTTCGCAGAACATCATCATATACACACCCGAAGTATGTAACGATAATATCCCACCAGGGTCTGAACTGCTCGTGATATCAATGTTCCGCTAAGTGGCGCAATACCACCCGCTTCCCATGAATCACTCTATTCCTAAGCATCCTAGATTTCACTCATGGCCTGGGTATTGGGCCTTTTACCTCATGTAACTCCCACCCCAACAGAGAGAAACAAACAACCAGCCAGGTGAACAGATGAATAAACGCAAACATTAATGCAAACCATAAATGCAAACGATAAATGCACATACATACAAATGAATGCAATAAATAACAGCAACAGCAACCAAACCCTATCCTAGAGAGCGCTAGGAGAGACTCGCTTAGGGAAGATGGACCAGCAAGAGGTCAACTTCTCTATATCCCCAGCAGAGTCGCCAGCTGTCGCATCACGCGAAAAACCGGCGGGAAAACAAGACAACAGAGCCGCCACCGTGCGTTATTTATCCCAAAAGAGGGAAAGGAAACGCTCAGAGTAAACCTGGGAAAAGCATGGTCTCGCGACCAAAGAGAATGGGATCGGGAGTCGGTTATGCGAAGGGAAGGTATTAGCACCCCTACGCATCCGTCGTACTCGACGGGATCCACGCACAATAGGAAGGAAATGGTTGCTAAAACACTGCTCAAACACACACGCAACTGGCTGAAAGAGACACAAGAAAACAAAAGAGACTGACTCGACAGGATGTCGCATCCTGGGCCTACTTAGTCTATCAGGCATAGACATCAGAGTCGAAGTAGTTCGGACTGGGGAAACGACACATGCTCGCTAAGGTATCGCACCTTATGCATACGTATCTCCTCGGACGAGAGAAGAATCAGAGCATTCGTAGCTCGGCTGACACACGCATAAACAAACACTGGCAAAGGCAAACGTGGAGCCTGAATGCCAATCACTGGACTTACATCAGCATCCGAACCAAACACACACAAAGAGGCAAACATGGAGCCTGAATGCCAACCACTGGACTTACATCAGCATCCGAACCAACAAACCCACACTGGAACCCAAATGCCACTCGATGGACTTACATCAGCTTCCAAGCACACAACAAGATAAAACAAAGACACAGGCGCCCGGAGAGATTAGCTCATCTCCTGCCTACGTACCTCATCTGGTATGAGGATCAGGGCGACGTAGTTCCCCTACGGAGGGAAAAAGGACTAGCCTAACCAGATAACAGAGGGAGACACAACACTAGGGAGACTACGTCTCGAGCCTAGATGTTGTCATGCAAAATCATCCCTAAGTTAAGGTTTCTAGCTAACTGGCACAGGGAGCCAGCCTATCCTAATCATGACTTGCACAGGAAGCAAGCCACACACACATTTAACTTGCACAGGGAGCAAGCCAAGCAAAACCTAACTTGCACAGGAAGCAAGTCTAAACTAAACCTAACTTGCACAGGAAGCAAGTCAAACAAACATACAAGCACAGGTAGCACACACTATATACAAACAAGGGCTCACACAAGGGTTAGGTTTTAGTCGAGGGGTCATATCAACCTTAACAAACAAACCTCTGGAACTGGGTAGATGTTGCTCTTAACCTTGACATTGAGAGCCAAGGTGAAGCAGATGAAGGGTGAGTGAAGATGAGACTTCACAGCTCTTATCCCTGGCCTGGGAGAGCTTAAGACAAGAATGTGTGGGTTCAGAAAGTGGGAACCTTTCTACACATTTGATACTGACTCAACTGTACAATTGTACAAGATCTTGGGTTTGTATCTGCAATGCATCAACACAGCGATGTGAGCAAAGCAGATGACACACAAAATAGCAGGGGATAGGTCGCATATCCCTTGGGTTCTGCCAATTGCCTCTTCACTTAGGAGGTCTTTGACTCTATACAAGGACAAATGTAAACAGTCACAAACATTGCCTCTTAAGGAGGACTTCAGACAGTTGCCTGACCAAGTAACAGGCCAGGTCTTCCAGACTACATGAAGATAGAAAGGTATACCTCAATGCAAATTGCTTAATAAGCAAAGCAAAGCAAAAGTTCACAAGGAACTGAGCAACTAAAAGCACCTGAAATAGTCAAGCAGACATTAGTATACAACTTCAAACAAAGCAAAAAGAAACAGACATCAACAGTTAATTAGAGGCAAATGGATGTGCAAGGAACAAGGCTTAGGGCATGTGATCCAAGCCACCTACAAAACAAACAAGTTAAACAATGATATTCAAGCAAGCTCAATCAAAAAGAACTGGTCTCATTGGTCATTTGTTGGTCAACCTGAAAACATGAACTCAAAGGTGAGTAACAAGACCACTAGGGCAAGCCTAGGGTCAAAAGGGAATGAAAAAGTCAAAACAGCAAAGGGCAAGCATCCAAAATCATGTTCAAACAATCAAGAAGCAAACCCAATTGGTTTCATGTTTATATCATGCATCATCATCATTTCATGAACAATTTAGGTCAAGGCATGGCATTTAGAAGCTCATAGGAGTAAACAGCAAGACTTGCATCAAAAGTAATCTCAAACATTTCCAAAAATCACCAAATAAATCATGGTCAATCACAACCCACAACATGGTAAGCATGTCAAATTTCATCTCATTTGGACAAGAGGAAGGCAGTCAATGAAAATCAGAAAGTCAAAGCAATTTTGAACATGCTCAAAGAAGTCAACCAAACATGCATCAACTTAGAAAAATCATAAATCAGAGATGGTGTATGATAAATGAATGGGACTAAAACCATGGCAAAGATGAGGATGTCTAGGCACATAATAGCTCAATCATGCAAAAAATCAATTCATTTGGAGGTCAAGAAGCATGGATACAAAAATCATGAAGTTAGACATCATTGGTGTGACACAAATTGTCACACCCTAATTCAAAAAATCATAACTCACAAACCAGCAATGATAAATTCACAAACTCTACACCAAAATCACCATGAGTGTGTCTAGTTTAAGCACAAAAAGTTTGGGGGTCATTGGATAAAGTATCACCATTTCACAAATGTTTTGGCAAAGTGTACAAAAAAAGAACACATGTCACAAACCCTAGCACCATTTAAAATTCGACCATCCAAAAAAAATCAATAAAAATCATGATAAAAAAGTAGAGATTCAGATGAACACAATGCAAAAATTCCCATGAAATTTGGATTTGAAATGAAGATGTTATGATTTTTGTAAGATGGAGCAATCAAATGAAATAAATAAATAAAACAACATGAATTTAATGGGACATGGGGGCACGGGAATGGCAAACTTGTAATTCCCAGGTCACTTAACCAAAACGCAGCGTTTTGGCTAGGGAAAGGAAATGTTGTGATTGGTTGAGGCAATGGCACAGGGACGCATCCATGCAGTACGTGAAACAGCAGAAAAATCTGGAAAAAATGGCTTTAGGGTTCATCGTGTACAGTGAATATCTTCATCTTCTTCCCAAATCGAAAATATTTTTGTCACAGAAATGGACCATAAGCATATCACTAGAACCAGTAAGCAATGCACATCAACATTATATCATCCATTTTCAATGAATCACACTATCAAAGAAGCATCGAATGAAAACAAGTTTGAAGGTGAAACTTCAACTCAACATTTCTTTCAGCACAGGCAACCGTTCAACACGATTCAAAGCTCAAAAGAATCAGCATGCAAGGATCTATAAGAAGCATGGCATGGTTTTGAAAAATGAGAGATTCGATACCTGGCCAAATTTGGAGAACAGTCGTGATTCAGTGAGAGTTAGGCCATGTTGAGGTGAAACAGATGTCCAGCAAGCTTCAAAATGATGAATGAGTGAAGGAGTTTGGCTTAGGAATGTTTGAAAGAATTCCAAATCGCATCTGCCATGGAAGGATGTTGATATTGCATCTGCCTTTCTCTTGCTTACAGTTGGGATGTGAGGCTCACAATAGCTTCCAAATGGTTAATGGATGAGGGAACAAGCAAGCAAGACTCGAGTTCTTTGGTGTTCTTGGCAGAAAAATGCAAAAGTGGAAAAATGGTGTTTGAGAGAAAAATGATTTTCTGTTTGTAAATGGTGGCTGCTAGGGTTTCATTTAGCAGAAAAATGATGTTTAAATACTCTGTTTAAGGGTACAAATCACAGTCCATGAAAAGGTGGGATGGAGTTGGTGAAAAATGTACTTTTGGCCAATTTTCAAGCAAGTTAGGAATGGCTGTGTGTACTGCACGAAAATGACTTTGTAACATGACCAAAATATGATTTCTGAACATATTTGAATGGCCAAAGTGATTACAAATGGTTATTTTAAAAGGTCAAAATTTCACTTCACTTGAAATTAATTCAAGTAAGTCAAAAAATGCCATTTTGATCCATGATGTTTTGGTGAGTGATGGTTACATTTTTGGAAAGAGGAGGTCAAATGTGACTTGTTGGAAAAAACCCCACCAAATTTGGCCAAATGGTTTGAGAGATATGGCCTTTTGAAGTTCAAGAATTTCTGAAAATGATTTGATCATAACTTGCCAACCATACATGGGAATTGAGTGTTCTTGGACTTTTTGGAAATGGGAGAACAAGATCTTCAACTTTCATGTTGGGCAAAAATTCATTTGAAGCTCGTATCATGATGTAAGTTTGAGGATCAAGACTTTCCATTTTTGGCAGGTTTCAATTACAGGTCCAGTTTCTATTTTTGGAAATTTCTGATCTGGCTTCAAATTCTTCCATGATGGTGTTTGACATGATATATGAGGCCTATTTGGACATGAATAAGCTCTCTCAAACCAAATCCAACCATCAAAACCATAAAATCAGACATAGTTGACCAAGTTTGACTTTTTAGGGTTTCTGGCAAACTGTGCATTGACTGATGACTTCTGAACATCCAATCCTTGACCAAAACACTTCAAATGGATCCCCAAGTCATGTGAACATGTTGGACCAACCCTAGGGCCTTGGCTCAATGGAATTTGTACTTGCTTGCTTGACTGACTGATCTCCTGACCAGTTTGACCTAATTCTCTTGATTGGCTTGCACTTGAGGCAAATAGGACAATGCAATGTTATGCAGTGGACCATGTTATGTTATGACCTAATATGAGAATGTATGTACAATGATAGGTGCAAATTTGAGGTGCTACACCTACGTATCTCATCTGAACATGAGAATCAGAGTTGTCGTAGTTCGGCTAACTAGGGGTTAAGGATTGCCATCTGAACATGGACTTACAAAAGAGGACACCAGCTGTGTCAAATGAGGGTGGGCTGTGTGTTCAACGTCCTAGCAGTAGGTGTCGCAGCTCGCTGAATCGAGTCTTAGGCAGTTACCTCTTTGCAATAGAACAGACTGACATGCCACAAGATCGGGGACGCACGGAAGGTCTAAAAGTGGGGAAGCTCTGCCCTAGAGTTGTCATGCAATATGGACCTATGTGTTAGGATTTACAAAGGGGAACATCTACCTAATGTTAGCATGCAAAGAATAGGGGAATTTTACCTATGTTATCATACAAAGGGTTCTACCTAATGGGTGCTACCTAAACGGAACAAGAGTCGACGGGTGGAGCGCGGAGAGGAGTTATGGATAAGGGTAGATGGCGATGCCGGAGGCAATCGACTTACAGGTAGATGGCGATGCCTGAGGCAATCGACTTACAAGAGGATGGATGGATGCGTGCTGGTTCTGTTAAGTTTTGAAAATGATTACTCGACGTTGGATCGAGCTTTTGATCTTATTTTGAAATGGTTATCGGATGTTCGTTTTAATTCTTGTATTAACAGGTGACTAAAGAAATAAAGAAATAAATATTATACACTTTATGGGAGAGGGGTACATTTGTTATGAATGGGGATTGTTCATGGCAAACAAACAATAAGAATATATGCCTCATACATCATACAAGTAGGCAACAGTTATCAATCAGATCGGATAAATAAACAATATATAATCAAACCAAAGAATAAAATAATGGAGCATTTAAACAATGCATGGGAGTATGAACATGTTAAATAATCGAGCAATAGAAAGCATGAATGAGAGAAACAAGTATAAAAGATAACAGATGAATCAAACAGATGAAAATAAGCACACGAAGGGTCCACTGAATAATTTAATCAGGAAATGAGGTAAGGACCAAATAAAATCAAGGTAAAAGGCCTCTAATACATGGCATATGAGATGAACAAGGGAGGATCAAAAGATCTCTTCAATTGCCATAAGCAATCCCTAAGTCAAACATCGATCATAAAGAAGTCAACTGAAAATTCAAGTCAACTTAAAAAATAACAAATAAATAGCAAATTAATCAAAAAAATTATGAAAAATTAAACTAAATAAGGTGGGGCCAGGACATCATCATCCCCCAAAAAGATTTTTAAAATAATGAAAATTGGCACGTGAATTAATTAAAACAAAACATAGATCAAACCAAAAGTCAATTAATAAGACTAGGTTAGAAATAAATCAATAATAAATAGTAAATTAATCAAGAAAATTATAAAAAAATTAAAATAAATAAGGTGGAGTCAGGACATCATCATCCCCCAAAAAGATTTTAAAAATAATGAAAATTGGTACGTGAATTAATTAAAATAAAACAAAAGTCAAATTAAAAGTCAACCAACAAAACTAGGTCAAAAATAAATCCAAAATAAATTGAAAATGTAAAATAAAATTCCAAGAAAAGGTCAGGTTGACCATGAGACAGTGGTCAACCTTCATCCCAAAAATCAAATGCTAACAATAATTTTAAGTCATAAAAATAAAATCAATAAACAAAAGTGTGTTAAAATGGACCATTTAGAATAAATAATTAAAATAAAATATTAATATTAAAAAAATGCGAAAATAAAAATTATATAAAATTAAGTAAAATGTTAAGAAAAGTGAAAAATATTTTTGGGTAATTTTATGGACGAAGAAAATATTTTAAATAAGAAAAAGAAATATGAAAATGGAAGGATTAATGGTGATGAACATGGTAAGCAAGCGTAGATATATCAAAACAGGGTCATGGAAGAGACGATTACCTAATGGAAAATAGAAGTGGAATGGAATCTGATATGTGATGAAGCTTTGCCTCCTTGCCACGAAATTCCAATGCTCTTTTAGGGTTAGGGTTTCAGCTTCTTAAATAGGGTGGATTAGGTGTCCTCATGGGCTTTTTAATAAGTGATTTATCCATAAGAATAAAAGTGTGAAGTGAGGTGTAAAATGTTGTTATTTTGGGCCAAACTTAAGTGAATGGATGTCCAATGCATGGCTAAAAGAGGTAAAAAAACGTGACTGGTTTGTGTAGCATGCTTAGAAAATCTGATTGGGCCAGCCAGACCCAAAATCTGCCTAGAAAATCAAGTCATGGTGCCCACTTTAAATGAATGTATCTCTCAAACCATGGATCCAAATGAGATGATTCCAAAAGGATGTGAAAGAGGACATGGCAAGGTACAATTGTTGTGAATAAAGTATTTTCAAATAATGCCTTGAAGTGCAAGAAAACTGGCCAAGAAGTCTTGACAAATTTTGAAGATTTTGGACTTAGAAATTTTTCTAAGTGTCCTAAAAATATGTTTCACTTTGACTAAGCATAACTTTCTCAATTCTAATCCAAATGGAGAAAACTTTATATCTCTAGAAAGCTTGGAACAAGAGGAACAACTTTCATGTTGGAGAAATGTTCAAATGGAGCTTTCATCTTGATGCAAAATGGGCTTAAAGTGAGTGCAACGATCATGAAAACTTGCCCTAAATGGAAAGTCAATCATTTCCAAATTAAGTAACTTTTCCAATTCCTGATTAAACGATGAATCCATGATCCAACCTTGATAAAGTTTCACATGTAGGATCCCCTAGGCATGGATTTTGATATTCCACTCTCTAAATGTCAGGAGTTGACTTTTCTGGCCCCATAGTTGACTTTTCTCAAACTGTCTGATTCCCGATTCCATTGATCAATTGAAGCACTTCTAGCTCAAATAAAGAGCTGATTTTTTGTATGTAGACCCTTGTGGACATATGGAGGGCCATGGAAAAGAGTTTCACCCAAAGAATCAGAAATAAACTGACTTTATACCAAACCCTAGTTTTAGAGCAAAATGATCAAGAACTGATTGCACTGATTGCCAATGGATCTTTCTGAGATAATTGTGAATCTTCCTAGGCCAAGATGCCTCTCTAATCATGACATGGATGAGCTCCTCTACTTCCATCCAAACATTTCCTGTTGCAGGTAGCCATGAAACCCTAATTTCTGATTAAATTCAAATGAACACTCTAATAGCTTTGAATCCTTCACTGATGAACTGAGGACCATAATAAGATACTTGGACCCCCCTGAGACCCTTGAGACTTGTATACTTAGAAAATGAAGTCCAATTCTCAATCTTTCTTTGTGTGGGCTCCTTCTGTTAAGGACTGATCGATCAAAATCTGATCTCCATGTCACTAATGCAGTATGTAATGAATATGACATAATATGATGCTAATGAAGTGTAAAACATAATCCCATGCTTCCAGGAAAAATGAAGGGTAAATTTTGGGGTATTACAGTGATGATGTTGCTTGGATATGAAACAAGCAAGTGGACAGTTGGAAGCTTGAAGATCAAGTTCTAGGTTAGGATTTCTTTTTGTTTCTTTTTCCTTCTTTTTCTAAGCTTGGACTTATGTGACATACTTGTATTTATGCTTCAAAAAACTATATGAATTTCAAGTCTATTGCTTTGTAAATTCTAATGGTTTCTTGCAATGCAAAAAGTTTAAATACAAAGCTTCTTGAAATAAATAATGTCCTTGTATCACTTTAGTATACATGGGAAGAAAAGGGAAAAAATAAACCAAAATGCAAGTCTCAAATTAGGGAACAAGTCCAAACTTGTGTACTCTCTTTCTTTGTAAAATTTTGAAAGTAAATGTGATTTCAATTAAGAGTTTTATTAAATCACTAATTAGATCAACATCCAAAACTAATATTAAATAAGATTCAAACCTTCATAGCTTATTTGGTTCAAATGAAAAAATGTATAACATTGATCATGGATAGTTACTAATTTAAATTGACTAAGAAAAAATGGAATGATGTACGAAAGATTTGGGCTCGATAGATGCATGAATGTGGAAATAAATCACACAAAACCCAAATTGCCAAACAAAATGATCTACCTTTAAAATGGAAAAACAATAATACTTGTCTCATAAAGGACCAAACTCCCAGGCTTCAACCAAAGATGTACATATATCAATCCAATGACCTATAATGATGCATGGTATACATGAATTGGTCAAGAATAATCCATAGTCAAATTTTACCCTTTGTTCTTGATTATTGGGTTTTGACCTATGCATAAAAATGAGGCCTTATAACTAGATGAAATGGTCATAAGAAATGATGTAGATGAAAAGTATGCAGATGAGTGACTTTAAGGTTAATGACCAAATGGAATGGTCATGATGCAATAATGCAAATGAATTGAAATCTTTTTGACAAATGGACATGGACATTATAGAACAAATACTTGTCATCAGATGAAAATCAAAGTAATTAGAAGCAAATGATATGAAAATGAATAAGGGGGAAAATTAGGGTATGACAGGAAAAATAGTGAAATTGTGCACGTGTCTCATCTGGAGCGTGAGTCCCCCCTATTACGCAAAAGTTGCGTCCAGATGTCACCTCATAAAGTAGGAAGCCTTATGTCGCCCTTGTTTGGGGATCTAAAAATATAACACTATAGAATCCAAGTAGCCATATATCTTTGCCTTCTTACTTGTATTCTTCTGATTTAGCACAAGTACACCATGGTCTAGAGTACCTTTGATGTACCTTAGAATCTCTTGGATGCTAGTAGATGACATGATCTAGGTTTCTCCATAAACCTGCTTACCAAGTGTCATACCCCGATTTTGGTCCTGAATTTTTATTTTTATTTGGCACTTGGCCTGAAATTCATTTGCATACATTCATTCCCAAATCCATTTTTCTTGATAAACATTGGTCATTATCTGGTTTTTTGATCAGGGTGTTTCTTTGATTATAAAATGGATTCAAACTATTTGACTTTTTAATTTTCAATTCGATGTTAATTTCAAAGTAAATCTAATTCCAAATTTCAAGTTAATCTTAATTGTATTTTTACTAATGATTCAAATTCTAATTGATTTTTAATATCCAAATAAATGTTAGAGTTTGACATCAAAGTAATTTTAGCAAATTATAGATTAATTTGATTTTTATTGGTTTATTTGGTTTCTTTGATTTTTTTATTTTTTTCTAATTGATATGCTGAAGTTTCGATCATTCAAGATGTATATAAATGTCTCTTTGAAGATATGGAAAGTAAATATAGATTCATTATTGAAGACTTGCATCTCAAGTATGGTTTCATGCAAGAAATATATGAAGTAATATTGAAAGATACTGTTGATAGTGTTCAAGCTTCTAATGGATTGAAAATAGAAGAAGCAAATATCAGGTCAGTTATGATGCAAGGGCTTTTGGGTATTAATCAAGTTATATTCAAAGAAGTTTTGGTAGGTGCGGATGAAGCATTAAAGCACAAAGCTTCTGAGAACAAAACTAGTATATGTAATACATACGTTGAAGTCAAAAGTGGAAGAAAAGGAGAATTTAATAAAAGGGGCGGCGGATGCTACAATTCAACAGCCAAGAGAGTGACAATTCTCTTTCCAACAATTAACTCAAGCTAACTTTCATTTCTCCTAGTAACACCTGTAGTGGCTCTGTTTCACTAGATGAGAGCATGTCAACCAGTAATTCTTTGATGACTCCGGAATTCAAATATACTGGCAATGGCGACGTTGCGTCGATCAAATCAATTGAAAATAGGACGAGCAACATTCTCAATATTTCAGACTCTTCCAAAATGGCAGATGTTGACACCATACTGAAGTCAAGAGCAAATAAAATTGTTGACCTTGACTGCAATTTCAAAGACCCGCGGTTTTGTGCATCCATTGCCAATGAAATCTGCGAAAATTTGCGTGTATCTGAGAAAATTAAAAGGCCATCTATAGAATTCATGGAGAAGATACAGACAGACATCAATGCCGGCATGCGGGCAATGTTTATTGATTGGCTTGTGAAGGTTGTTGAAGAGTACAGACTTCTACCTGATACACTATTCTTGGCAGTTAACTACCTTGATCGCTATCTCTCAGGCAAAGCAACGAACAGACAGCGGTTACAATTACTTGGTGTTTCCTGCATGATGATTGCCGCAACCTAGCAGAAGGAGAAAAAGGAAGCCTTCAGCCGGATAACAGAACTGATACCGTTCCAAAAAAAACCTTCACAGTACGCTTCAAAATCACACTTTCAATCATAGCCCAACCAACTCTCTGATAACCGAAACAACCCTGCAGAACTTCCCATTTTATGAAAAAACCATGAGAATTCAATATGCAAAAACAAAGTCAGATTGTATTGCTAAAGAAGAGAAAGTTGAGAAAAAGAGGTTCCCTGAGGAATCAAAACAATCTTCCGTGCCAAATGGAACACATGGTGCCAGTAATGGTGGCCCAACAGCCTCATTCCGTCCAGGGTCTACTTCCCAAGAAGTAGCTGCTCCTAACGTTATTTTGTTCATAGAGAACTTGCCTTATGAAACTACCGGCAGAATGCTTGAAATGCTCTTCGAACAATACCCTGGGTTTAAGGAAGTGCGCTCGATTGATGCAAAGCCAGGTATCGCATTCGTAGATTTTGAAGATGACATACAATCATCTATGGCAATGCAGGCTCTTCAAGGCTTCAAAATCACACCTCAAAATCCCATGGTCTGTTAAAAAAAAAGAAACCACTTGCAGAAGTTGTAAGTTTACAGGAAGTTAGATACAACAAGATGACAGAAGAAAAAACAAGAAACACAAGTACAACTACGCGAATTCAGAATGCGCACAAGCCAAACAATACCAACTGAAACGCCTATCAACTGCAATAAACACCATCCAATCATGGTTACCTTCGCTGCAACACCATGTTTGTTGTCTCAGCAGGGAGCTGATATCCAGATGATGTTGGCAGCCGACGTTCACATCGACACCCAGGAACTGCTATCTCTAGATCAGCTCTTCTAAGACGAAACTTCAATCAGCCATAACATTGACAAGTCCGCAAACCAACGCTAGCCCAAAACAGTGCGGATACCTTTGTAGTATCAAACCACGCCGAACACGGACCTTTGCGTAGCAATGAGTTTCCCGCAAAAATCTCAGCAACCTACAAATACAGCAAAACCATTTCCAACATTAGCTGCCCAAATTTTTTCTACCATTGTTTTGCCGATAAAAAAAATAGATTTGGATGGGCAAATAATACTTGTTGATGTAATATCTCTCAAAGGGCGGTATGGTTTCCCCTGTTGGTTCATGCGGGTTCGGGGTCAGCCTGTGCTAGATGAGCGGTTGAAGAGTATCCGTAAGGGCAAAAGCGGTGATGCTAACGTCAATAAGTCGAAAGAGTTTTGTAAGCTTTTACACTATGCACAATATGATCTTCCAGTGAACTTTCGTGCATTAACCTGCAATGTTGGAAAACTTGTTAATAATTCTGAAACTCAAAGGAAAGCAAAAGAACTTGTATTCACTTGGAAGAATCGTGACTGATACAAACACCAAGAACCTGTAGAACCCCGTGGCAATCAATAAGCAGCTTGCGTTTCAATTCCATGGACCTGCAAAATTTCACAACAGAAACAACAAACAATTAGGTAAGAACCCGAGCTTTATGAATGTGATCAAATCAAAGTATCCTGAGGATCAACCGAAGCACAAAACTCAAATAGGACGAGAATTGGAAATGCTTTTGCTTCCGGAACAGTTCAATCTGCTAGTTTGAAGAATTTCCCTGAAAGTAAAAACGGTGTTCTTCAACAGCAGTGTCATTATCTTGACATATCTCTGTCTCAGGCTTCTCCAACACCTGCATTTGCTTCAGAGTTTCCTACCAAGGAGTTTGCTCATGGGATATCTCTCGCAGCCGAGTCTTCCAATTCCGCTCACATAGCTGCAGCTAGCACTTCTTCGCACCTAGAAGTTCATGGCAGTAGCAATAGTTGAGCTTTGCAAATGACCGAAGTGTTTCTTTTCACCAATTTTTACTACAGTAAAACCAGGTAATTAGCAAAGGCTGTAAAGTTCAAAAAATAACCCAAAATAGAATTAAGGACAAAAGCGAAGAAGAAAGCTAAGTTCAGAGTACCCTTTCCGAATCAAGCATCAAAAAGGCCAATCCCAACTGAGCGCATCAAAAGTAGTTTGCAGAAGATATTCTTTGGAATTCCATACAACAACCCTAAACCCTAAAGCTGTGAATATAAAAAAGAGAGGGGCGAATCAGGAAAAAAGGAGGGAGGCGGAAGTGAAAAGATTGGAAATCCAGAAAAAACCTAATCCTAAAATCAAAGACAAACCTATTTGGGAGAGGGAAGGAGCGAGGTTGAGCTTCGTCATTACCGTCTTCACCGCCGGAGGTGAGCTCTCTTTTGCTTCAGCCTTTGTTTTTTTTTGTACGATTCGAGAGCGGTTGAGAGAAACGTGATGGTAGCGATGGAAGGATATTGAGAGTTTGAGTGAGAGCGTTTGAGAGAGAGGTTCGTGAACGAGATATGGAGAGGCGATGGAGAGGACGAGATTGAGAGCTTTGAGAGAGAAAGAGTCCTGTCCAAATTCGTTTCATTTTTCTTTTTTTATTGTTCACTTTAAGTCTGTTTAAGAACCTTTTAATCCCATTAGTGACTTTTAGATGTAGATATTAATATTGGATGTTAACTATGATTCTTTTTACCATTTCCAATTTATTCCTCATTGTAAACCCAACAGCCATGCGGCTGGGTTTAATTACTAGTAGACCAACAGTTCTTTTTCTATTTAGTTTTTTTATTTTAATCCTATTTTTTAATTTACCTTAGTTTATATATTTAAGTTTAGTGTTAAAATATCAGTTAGTTGGTAAGTGGTTTGGTGGAGGGGAGTGGTGTCTAGGTCTTTAGTGTAGTGGGTTCGATACCCCTATGTGCAATTTTTTCTTTTAATATTTTCTTTTATGTTTATGCTTTATTACTCATAGTTTTTATTATTGTTTAATAATATAGATTTGTTTTTCTTTTAATTGCATCATTCATTCAAAACCATTTTAAAATTATAAAAATCATACTTTTCTCGATTTAATGTCGAGCCCATTTCCACACCCTTGTAGGTCGATTGCTTTTTAAGCATCGCCGTCAACCTCACATAGCTTACTCTTGGGCTTTCTTACAATGAGCCGGTTCTCTTGCACTTACACTCATGCATTATTTGTTTGGGTCCGATTTAATTATTTCATGATTTTTTAATCCCCATTTGACAAAATGTACCCCACTTCCCCAATGTGTATATAATTTTGTACTTGTTTTATTTCTCTATTTTAGGTACCAACACAAGAGTAAAATCCACAATTTCTAAAAAAAATACAAAAATATGACTCGATCCAACGTCGAGTATTTTCTCAATAAACAAATCAATTCATTTCTCCATCCTATTCTATTCCATTTCTTTCAAACTTTCACCGAACGCTTGATTCAACGTCAAGCCATTTTTTCTGATAAAAACTCAAAAAAATATTAATTCATAGTCAAGACTTTTCAATAAAGGTGGAATTGGAACATGGTGTATACCATGCACTCCTGAGGTTAAGATTCGAGACGTATGCCTCGCCAATCTTAACTCTCGCCATCGTCTAAAATTGTCAATGTGGTTTCGTCAAACCCTTTCTCAATCAAATCTAAGATACCTAAATCTTATTTAACACTTTTTCAATAAAGGTGGAAATGGAACATGGTGTATACCATGCACTCCTGAGGTTAAGATTCGAGACGTATGCCTCGCCAATCTTAACTCTCGCCATCGTCTAAAATTGTCAATGTGGTTTCGTCAAACCCTTTCTCAATCAAATCTAAGATACCTAAATCTTATTTAACACTTTTTCAATAAAGGTGGAAATGGAACATGGTGTATACCATGCACTCCTGAGGTTAAGATTCGAGACGTATGCCTCGCCAATCTTAACTCTCGCCATCGCCTAAAATTGTCAATGCGGTTTCTTTAAACCCTTTCGCTATCAAATTCCAAAATACTTAATTCCTATCTTAAACTCTTTCAATAAAGATGGAAATGGAACATGGTGTATACCATGCACTCCTGAGGCTAGGATTCGAGATGTATATCTCGCTCATCCAAGTTCTCGCCATCACTCAAAATACATCCAACCAATCAAACTTTTTTCTCGCCGCCGTGCGATTAATCCAAAACCTTTTTCATAAATGAAAGATATATTGTCTTAAGAGATACAAAACAATGTTTCGGCCACGATTGTTGAGTAGAGATAAATGACGCTTTTCCGAATGTAGATTTATAAATCCGTTCGATGTGTGGTATGCGTCCACTCCTCATCTGTTTTGGGTAAAACGGTGTTTTCGTCGATTAATACAATATAGCTTTCGCTAAAATCGACCAACAAACAAACATTTTTCTACCCAGAACTACGTAAGCCTTGATTTCTCTTTTGAGATACGTAGGAGCAGGATTTTTAAATCTTGTCAGGCCCACTAATAAAAAACTTAGGTTTAGTCCTTCGTCAAAAATCCAAAAATATTCTCCTGTCTTTTATTCATTATTTCCCACTTAATAACTTGAAAAGCCTAACATTTCAAACTAACATTAATGCACACAACTGACCTAATGGTTCCCGTTGAGTACAACGGACGTGAGGGGTGCTAATATCTTCCCCTTGCGTAATCGACTCCCGAACCCTGATATTGGTTGCGATGACCATATCTTATCCTTTCTTTTAGAGGTTTTATCGATATTTTCCTTTTCCCATTTTTGGGAATAAATAAAGTTCGGTGGCGACTCTGTTCAGTCCATCATTGCGAGCGTGCGATCGCGCTTCGCTTTGAAGTCGTATCCCCATTTTTTTCGAGGTGCGACAGATGGCGACTCCACTGGGGAATGTTGATCCCTAAGCGAGTCAAGCCTAGTTAGGATGTTTGTGTGCCTTTGTTTGTTTAATTTTATGGCTTTTCCCTTATTTATTGCTTTTAATATCTTTATTGTTATATTGATATATGTTGTATATTGGTTCTATTGCGATTGTTGGTACTTTGGTATTTGATTGCAAACCATGTGGGAAAGACTCTACACCCGAGTCTAGAGTGAAAAAACACATAAGATAGGACGATGGTTGAGTAGTACGGACTCCCGAGGTGAATACTTCGTAAGGGTCGGTACGAGAACCTCACTTAGAGTAGATCCTTTTGCAAATATTGTCGCCCGAGGTGTATACCTCGTAAGCGCCGATGTTTCAAAGGGGTCCATGACTCTAAGGACCTTTTAGAACATTAAACCTTTGGCCAACTAGAAATGATGGTTGCGTAGTATGGATTCCCGAGGTGGATACCTCGTAAGGATCGATACGAGAACCTCGCTCAGAATAGATTCTCCAGATGGAGTTGATGACCGGAAAGTATTTTCCGTAAGCGTCAAACAGTCTTTTGAATCCATGACTCTGAGTATCCTGTCTAGAACCCAGTCGATGGTTGCGTAGTACGGACTCCCGAGGTGAATACTTCGTAAGGGTCGGTACGAGAACCTCACCCAGAATAGATTCCCTTGATGGAGTTGACAACCGGAAAGTATTTCCCGTAAGCGTCAAACATTCTTGTGAATCAATGACTCTGGGAATCCTTTGTAACAAAACCTTAGATCTTACCCGGTGAGAACCTATTCTTGGAAAATAATCGGATTCATCAGTACCTCATACTTTTGAACCCGTGTATGAAAAAACAAATGTGCATGGCTTGCATTGCATTCATTCGCATTCCATTGCATTTGCATCGCATCATAATGCATGTCATTCTCCAGACAAAATACCAAAAAAAAACTCATCCATCTTTTGTCCGTGAAGCAAAGTGATTCTCAACACGCGAAGAGCAAAGAACCATGTCTCAGGGGATGATGGACGAGCTAAGGAAAAGCCAAGAAGCGCTGAAGGAGGAACTTAATCTTTTGAAGAGCCAAATGAGATGGGTCTTGGAAACCCTGCAAGTCTTGTTGAGAAAAGAGGGTCACCCAATATACACTGCTGCAACAAAGAGAGATACTACCCCGCATCCATCCGGTGTTACCTCAAGTCAAGGGAAGTTCTATGTGGCAACTCCTCATTTACCAGTATATGGACCTCCCTCAAGACGTCATCATCAACATCCTCTGGCTATTGCTCCCCAAAGTCACCAAAGCCAGGTTCGAAACAAAAATCAGAATCAGAACAAGGGGAACAAGGATCACAATGACTCGATTCCGGTGCCATATAGCAAGCTCTACCCGCAACTGATCCAAAATGCTTTGGTGACACCTCGAGCTCTCACGCCTGTGTCACCATACCTGCCATGGTACAATCCAAATGCAACATGTGAATTCCATAAAGGGGCATTGGGACATGACCTAGATTCTTGCTTTGCGCTAAAAGCCTTGGTACGAGGACTGATTAACAAAAAGAGCTTAGTTTTTGAAGAAGATCACCCGAAGATCAAGTGCGAATACCATACTGGAACAATGGGGCACCCCATCGAGGAATGCAAGAGTTTTAAGCTCAAACTGCGAGGATTGATTGACATAGGGTCACTAACACTCAAGGAGGAAGGCTCAGGTACATATACCTTGATTTCTGAGCCAGGTAATGAGAAAGGGAAAGGACCCTTGAGACCCCTCAAGGTTTTGTTCCACAAGGAAGATGTCAGGGATATGGCTAATGAGCTATCATTGTTTCCTGGTAAGAGCATTGAGATACCGTCTTGGATTTCCAATGT
Source organism: Lathyrus oleraceus (assembly GCF_024323335.1). NCBI lineage: Eukaryota > Viridiplantae > Streptophyta > Magnoliopsida > Fabales > Fabaceae > Lathyrus > Lathyrus oleraceus. The sequence continues at coordinate 44,390,161 of NC_066582.1, forward strand.
CACGACCCATACCAATGAAAGAAAAGGAGAAGTGAGTAGTGGATCCAAGAGGGTTGCGTTCGACGATGAGATTGAAAGAAAAGAATTTGAAGATCATCATGTCAAAAAGCTGGTTGATCCCAATCTTCAAGTTTGAAGAAATCAATTCCCTAAAGCTGGCAATCATTTGGTTGTTTCAACACTTCTTTTGTAGTTTCTTTGCATGTTGGTTGTTATTTGCTTTTAAACATTGTTGTTTTATTTGAATTGGTAAGATTAATGAAATGTTTATGCATCTTTTGAATTGATCCATTCGTATTCACTCGTTTTTCATTTATGTTAAAAAAAAAAATTCTCCTCTCATTCATTTTTTGTTTATCAAACCGTTGTGTTAACAAAGATTGGAGGGAGGATGATGAAAACGAAACACCTGAAATCGTTGTGGTATGCTTTTGAGTAAAACCTTGTCGATGATGTAAGACATTGTTTCAAATCCCCAAACACTGAAGAGATAAGGAGTTAATCCCTAGTCAACCACTTTGAGCCTAGAAGTTGGTGTTTATTTCGGATCTAAAACCCTTAATCTTAACCTGGGGCAGGGTAGTTGTGTTCAGATAGTTTGATCATGCATTCGATCTTTCAAAAAATCATCCATATGAACACCCTCCAATTAGGTTCAACCACATGTTATCCTTCGCGCACATGTTGAAGTGTCGAAGAAGTTAAGAAAAGCTAAAATTAGTGTTGGTTGATCCCTATCCACCAATAATGTGGCAGTCAATACCTTTAAAAAATAAAATAAAAAGCCCGCTAAATCAAATACCACGAAATGACTTAGGCAAAAGTTAGGGCATCCCGATGGACCGAAAGCTTCAAAGAAGTGGTCCAGGAAAAATTAGGGATAAAATAAATCAATCAAAAGAGGTCATTAAATCCTCGACAAAAACAAAATAAGGTGACTGCCATTTCAAGAAAATTCGTCTTGAACCCTCATCACACCTTCGAACCATCTTGGAGGTCGGATGCGTGTATCGAATTAACTGAACGTAGGAACTGGAGATCATCAAGAAGAAGGGGTGGGTAAAAACAAATTTTGAGCCTTATATCCTTTTGTTTCAAGAAACTGCGAACCAGACCACGTTACAACCCTTAAAAGACCTAATTGAGGCAGGGTTTATTTTGAAAGCATACTACAACAAGGTTGTGTTAACCTGACTCCAAACGATTTTTGTGAATCATTTGATGGCACCAACTTGCATACTGTGAATGACTTGATCACCATTGTGTTCTTATCAACGACTCGTTCACTGTATTTCACCCGTTCATATCAATAAATTTTGATTTCAAATTTTGGCATAAGTATTGAATTAAAATTACCATTTTCAAATGAACAATCTTATTTGCGATTCAATACTTAGCATCAAGGAAATTCAATACACAGTTGAGGAACTTGATGGAGTGAAAGAAGTCTAGTCAGGGGCAAATCACTTTGAGCATCAGTTAATTCGAGCTAGTCACCCTAAGGGTCATCTAGCCAAGAGTAATCTGCTTCGAGAATCAGACAGGGGCAAGCCACCTCAGAGCTCAGTAAGTCCAATCACTCCAAGGTTCAGTTAGCCAAGAGTAATTTGCTTCAAGACTTAGACCGGGGCAAGCCACCTCAGAGCTCGATGAGTCCAGCTATCCAAAGGACAATCAATCAAGAGTCTACCATTCCAACATTTGGTTAGTCAAGTTTAGACCACTACAAGTTTCAAACACTTGGGGCAAGCCATCTCGAGGTAGTCTCATGGCAAGTTGTTTCCAAACTCACTTTCAAGGTGAACATTTCCGAAGTCCCAACAGACTGGGGCAAGATGAGCCACAAAGGGGAAGAACCTCTTTCTTCGTGCTTTCAAACTGCTCAAACAAATTCTGCCATACGTCAACAACTATTGAGTTTAAGACGAGTGCCCGAAAATTATGCTAGCACGATCCGTTAATCCTCCAAAAGGATCCATTGGCTAAGTTGTGGCTATCAAACTGGATAGAATCCTCCTTTGATAACATCTATCATAAAATATTCAGTTGAGTTCTCGGTGTTGAGGAATCATGAGCTTCCATAAAAAGCCTTTACAAACTCCCAGTCTGCCCAGTGTCAGCATTCTCATAATCATGATCATTCATATATCATGCATAAAAGGAAATTCAAATCATGCATAGCCGAAATGTACTTCGTGCTCATTTTGCATTGACCCAGGTCTTGTTGTCGATCCTAGATCCTTTGACCTCTAATTCCAGCTTGTCTTTGGTATCCCTTAAACCAACGTCCGGTTTTCGCAGTCATTTTCAAGTCCAATTGTTGTTGGCAAAATCCGTTAAAGGGTGGTTGTAGTCCATTGCTTACGGTCAGAGTCCAATTGTTGTTATTCCAGTATCAGGTCATACTTGAACCTGCTCTGAAGATTCTTTCTCTGTTTGTTCAATACTATTCAGGTCATGTATGAACCTGTTGTTGAGCTTTATTCCGGTGTCAGGTCATACTTGAACCTGCTCTGAAGATTTTTTCCCTGTCGTTCAATACTATTCAGGTCATGTATGAACCTGTTGTTGAGCTTTATTCCGGTGTCAGGTCATACTTGAACATGTTCTGAAGATTCCTTCTATTTTTGTTCAATACTATTCAGGTCATGTTTGAACCTGTTGTTGAGCTTTTATTCTGGGGTCAGGTCATACTTGAACCTGCTCTGAAGAGTTTTTCCAATTTTTGTTCAATACTATTCAGGTCATGTTTGAACCTGTTGTTGAGCTTTTATTCCGGGGTCAGGTCATACTTGAACCTGCTCTGAAGAGTTTTTCCAATTTTTGTTCAATACTATTCAGGTCATGTTTGAACCTGTTGTTGAGCTTTTATTCCGGGGTCAGGTCATACTTGAACCTGCTCTGAAGAGTTTTTCCAATTTTTGTTCAATACTATTCAGGTCATGTTTGAACCTGTTGTTGAGCTTTTATTCTGGGGTCAGGTCATACTTGAACCTGCTCTGAAGAGTTTTTCCAATTTTTGTTCAATACTATTCAGGTCATGTTTGAACCTGTTGTTGAGCTTTTATTCCGGGGTCAGGTCATACTTGAACCTGCTCTGAAGAGTTTTTCCAATTTTTGTTTAATACTATTCAGGTCATGTTTGAACCTGTTGTTGAGCTTTTATTCTGGGATCAGGTCATACTTGAACCTGCTCTGAAGAGTTTTTCCAATTTTTGTTCAATACTATTCAGGTCATGTATGAACCTGTTGTTGAGCTTCATTCCGGTGTCAGGTCATACTTGAACCTGCTCTGAAGTTTTTTTCTCTGTTTTGTTCAATACTATTCAGGTCATGTATGAACCTGTTGTTGAGCTTTATTCCGGTGTCAGGTCATACTTGAACCTGCTCTGAAGATTTTTTGTTCAATACTATTCATGTCATGTATGAACCTGTTGTTGAGCCTTATTCCGGTGACAGGTCATACATGAACCTGTTCTGAAGAGTCTTTCTCCATGATTATTCCCCAGCATTGTCAGGTTTAGTAAGTCATGTGTGAACTTACTGCCGAAATCTCTTGTATTCTAAATGTTGTTTATCAATTTTCACTTCGATTACTCCCCAGTGTATGTCTGATTCTCCAGCAGGACTGTTTTCCCCAGCAAGTTTGTTTTTTTACCATTTGTCTGTCTCCCTGTGGATCACCAGCATTCCCCACAGATTGGTCTGTCTAGTAGCATCTCCTGTCAAGGGTCCATCATATCCCTAGCAAAAAAAAATTACAAAAAAAAGAATCATGCATCCGCGCATATCATATCATGCATATCATATCATATCACACCATGTCATAGGGATTCAGGATCAAAATCCGGGTCTTTTTAGTATTTAACCATCTCCCACTATGATCATATGAAGAACGTCCTGCTTCATATTCTCTAGTAGAAGACGCTTAAATAGGGGCAACTGCCATACCCCGATTTTGGTCCTGAATTTTTATTTTTATTTGGCACTTGGCCTGAAATTCATTTGCATACATTCATTCCCAAATCCATTTTTCTTGATAAACATTGGTCATTATCTGGTTTTTTGATCAGGGTGTTTCTTTGATTATAAAATGGATTCAAACTATTTGACTTTTTAATTTTCAATTCGATTTTAATTTCAAAGTAAATCTAATTCCAAATTTCAAGTTAATCTTAATTGTATTTTTACTAATGATTCAAATTCTAATTGATTTTTAATATCCAAATAAATGTTAGAGTTTGACATCAAAGTAATTTTAGCAAATTATAGATTAATTTGATTTTTATTGGTTTATTTGGTTTCTTTGATTTTTTTATTTTTTTCTAATTGATATGCTGAAGTTTCGATCATTCAAGATGTATATAAATGTCTCTTTGAAGATATGGAAAATAAATATAGATTCATTATTGAAGACTTGCATCTCAAGTATGGTTTCATGCAAGAAATATATGAAGTAATATTGAAAGATACTGTTGATAGTGTTCAAGCTTCTAATGGATTGAAAATAGAAGAAGCAAATATCAGGTCAGTTATGATGCAAGGGCTTTTGGATATTAATCAAGTTATATTCAAAGAAGTTTTGGTAGGTGCGGATGAAGCATTAAAGCACAAAGCTTCTGAGAACAAAACTAGTATATGTAATACATACGTTGAAGTCAAAAGTGGAAGAAAAGGAGAATTTAATAAAAGGGGCGGCGGATGCTACAATTCAACAGCCAAGAGAGTGACAATTCTCTTTCCAACAATTAACTCAAGCTAACTTTCATTTCTCCTAGTAACACCTGTAGTGGCTCTGTTTCACTAGATGAGAGCATGTCAACCAGTAATTCTTTGATGACTCCGGAATTCAAATATACTGGCAATGGCGACGTTGCGTCGATCAAATCAATTGAAAATAGGACGAACAACATTCTCAATATTTCAGACTCTTCCAAAATGGCAGATGTTGACACCATACTGAAGTCAAGAGCAAATAAAATTGTTGACCTTGACTGCAATTTCAAAGACCCGCGGTTTTGTGCATCCATTGCCAATGAAATCTGCGAAAATTTGCGTGTATCTGAGAAAATTAAAAGGCCATCTATAGAATTCATGGAGAAGATACAGACAGACATCAATGCCGGCATGCAGGCAATGTTTATTGATTGGCTTGTGAAGGTTGTTGAAGAGTACAGACTTCTACCTGATACACTATTCTTGGCAGTTAACTACCTTGATCGCTATCTCTCAGGCAAAGCAACGAACAGACAGCGGTTACAATTACTTGGTGTTTCCTGCATGATGATTGCCGCAACCTAGCAGAAGGAGAAAAAGGAAGCCTTCAGCCGGATAACAGAACTGATACCGTTCCAAAAAAAACCTTCACAGTACGCTTCAAAATCACACTTTCAATCATAGCCCAACCAACTCTCTGATAACCGAAACAACCCTGCAGAACTTCCCATTTTATGAAAAAACCATGAGAATTCAATATGCAAAAACAAAGTCAGATTGTATTGCTAAAGAAGAGAAAGTTGAGAAAAAGAGGTTCCCTGAGGAATCAAAACAATCTTCCGTGCCAAATGGAACACATGGTGCCAGTAATGGTGGCCCAACAGCCTCATTCCGTCCAGGGTCTACTTCCCAAGAAGTAGCTGCTCCTAACGTTATTTTGTTCATAGAGAACTTGCCTTATGAAACTACCGGCAGAATGCTTGAAATGCTCTTCGAACAATACCCTGGGTTTAAGGAAGTGCGCTCGATTGATGCAAAGCCAGGTATCGCATTCGTAGATTTTGAAGATGACATACAATCATCTATGGCAATGCAGGCTCTTCAAGGCTTCAAAATCACACCTCAAAATCCCATGGTCTGTTAAAAAAAAAGAAACCACTTGCAGAAGTTGTAAGTTTACAGGAAGTTAGATACAACAAGATGACAGAAGAAAAAACAAGAAACACAAGTACAACTACGCGAATTCAGAATGCGCACAAGCCAAACAATACCAACTGAAACGCCTATCAACTGCAATAAACACCATCCAATCATGGTTACCTTCGCTGCAACACCATGTTTGTTGTCTCAGCAGGGAGCTGATATCCAGATGATGTTGGCAGCCGACGTTCACATCGACACCCAGGAACTGCTATCTCTAGATCAGCTCTTCTAAGACGAAACTTCAATCAGCCATAGCATTGACAAGTCCGCAAACCAACGCTAGCCCAAAACAGTGCGGATACCTTTGTAGTATCAAACCACGCCGAACACGGACCTTTGCGTAGCAATGAGTTTCCCGCAAAAATCTCAGCAACCTACAAATACAGCAAAACCATTTCCAACATTAGCTGCCCAAATTTTTTCTACCATTGTTTTGCCGATAAAAAAATAGATTTGGATGGGCAAATAATACTTGTTGATGTAATATCTCTCAAAGGGCGGTATGGTTTCCCCTGTTGGTTCATACGGGTTCGGGGTCAGCCTGTGCTAGATGAGCGGTTGAAGAGTATCCGTAAGGGCAAAAGCGGTGATGCTAACGTCAATAAGTCGAAAGAGTTTTGTAAGCTTTTACACTATGCACAATATGATCTTCCAGTGAACTTTCGTGCATTAACCTGCAATGTTGGAAAACTTGTTAATAATTCTGAAACTCAAAGGAAAGCAAAAGAACTTGTATTCACTTGGAAGAATCGTGACTGATACAAACACCAAGAACCTGTAGAACCCCGTGGCAATCAATAAGCAGCTTGCGTTTCAATTCCATGGACCTGCAAAATTTCACAACAGAAACAACAAACAATTAGGTAAGAACCCGAGCTTTATGAATGTGATCAAATCAAAGTATCCTGAGGATCAACCGAAGCACAAAACTCAAATAGGACGAGAATTGGAAATGCTTTTGCTTCCGGAACAGTTCAATCTGCTAGTTTGAAGAATTTCCCTGAAAGTAAAAACGGTGTTCTTCAACAGCAGTGTCATTATCTTGACATATCTCTGTCTCAGGCTTCTCCAACACCTGCATTTGCTTCAGAGTTTCCTACCAAGGAGTTTGCTCATGGGATATCTCTCGCAGCCGAGTCTTCCAATTCCGCTCACATAGCTGCAGCTAGCACTTCTCGCACCTAGAAGTTCATGGCAGTAGCAATAGTTGAGCTTTGCAAATGACCGAAGTGTTTCTTTTCACCAATTTTTACTACAGTAAAACCAGGTAATTAGCAAAGGCTGTAAAGTTCAAAAAATAACCCAAAATAGAATTAAGGACAAAAGCGAAGAAGAAAGCTAAGTTCAGAGTACCCTTTCCGAATCAAGCATCAAAAAGGCCAATCCCAACTGAGCGCATCAAAAGTAGTTTGCAGAAGATATTCTTTGGAATTCCATACAACAACCCTAAACCCTAAAGCTGTGAATATAAAAAAGAGAGGGGCGAATCAGGAAAAAAGGAGGGAGGCGGAAGTGAAAAGATTGGAAATCCAGAAAAAACCTAATCCTAAAATCAAAGACAAACCTATTTGGGAGAGGGAAGGAGCGAGGTTGAGCTTCGTCATTACCGTCTTCACCGCCGGAGGTGAGCTCTCTTTTGCTTCAGCCTTTGTTTTTTTTTTGTACGATTCGAGAGCGGTTGAGAGAAACGTGATGGTAGCGATGGAAGGATATTGAGAGTTTGAGTGAGAGCGTTTGAGAGAGAGGTTCGTGAACGAGATATGGAGAGGCGATGGAGAGGACGAGATTGAGAGCTTTGAGAGAGAAAGAGTCCTGTCCAAATTCGTTTCATTTTTCTTTTTTTATTGTTCACTTTAAGTCTGTTTAAGAACCTTTTAATCCCATTAGTGACTTTTAGATGTAGATATTAATATTGGATGTTAACTATGATTCTTTTTACCATTTCCAATTTATTCCTCATTGTAAACCCAACAGCCATGCGGCTGGGTTTAATTACTAGTAGACCAACAGTTCTTTTTCTATTTAGTTTTTTTATTTTAATCCTATTTTTTAATTTACCTTAGTTTATATATTTAAGTTTAGTGTTAAAATATCAGTTAGTTGGTAAGTGGTTTGGTGGAGGGGAGTGGTGTCTAGGTCTTTAGTGTAGTGGGTTCGATACCCCTATGTGCAGTTTTTTCTTTTAATATTTTCTTTTATGTTTATGCTTTATTACTCATAGTTTTTATTATTGTTTAATAATATAGATTTGTTTTTCTTTTAATTGCATCATTCATTCAAAACCATTTTAAAATTATAAAAATCATACTTTTCTCGATTTAATGTCGAGCCCATTTCCACACCCTTGTAGGTCGATTGCTTTTTAAGCATCGCCGTCAACCTCACATAGCTTACTCTTGGGCTTTCTTACAATGAGCCGGTTCTCTTGCACTTACACTCATGCATTATTTGTTTGGGTCCGATTTAATTATTTCATGATTTTTTAATCCCCATTTGACAAAATGTACCCCACTTCCCCAATGTGTATATAATTTTGTACTTGTTTTATTTCTCTATTTTAGGTACCAACACAAGAGTAAAATCCACAATTTCTAAAAAAAATACAAAAATATGACTCGATCCAACGTCGAGTATTTTCTCAATAAACAAATCAATTCATTTCTCCATCCTATTCTATTCCATTTCTTTCAAACTTTCACCGAACGCTTGATTCAACGTCAAGCCATTTTTTCTGATAAAAACTCAAAAAAATATTAATTCATAGTCAAGACTTTTCAATAAAGGTGGAATTGGAACATGGTGTATACCATGCACTCCTGAGGTTAAGATTCGAGACGTATGCCTCGCCAATCTTAACTCTCGCCATCGTCTAAAATTGTCAATGTGGTTTCGTCAAACCCTTTCTCAATCAAATCTAAGATACCTAAATCTTATTTAACACTTTTTCAATAAAGGTGGAAATGGAACATGGTGTATACCATGCACTCCTGAGGTTAAGATTCGAGACGTATGCCTCGCCAATCTTAACTCTCGCCATCGTCTAAAATTGTCAATGTGGTTTTGTCAAACCCTTTCTCAATCAAATCTAAGATACCTAAATCTTATTTAACACTTTTTCAATAAAGGTGGAAATGGAACATGGTGTATACCATGCACTCCTGAGGTTAAGATTCGAGACGTATGCCTCGCCAATCTTAACTCTCGCCATCGCCTAAAATTGTCAATGCGGTTTCTTTAAACCCTTTCGCTATCAAATTCCAAAATACTTAATTCCTATCTTAAACTCTTTCAATAAAGATGGAAATGGAACATGGTGTATACCATGCACTCCTGAGGCTAGGATTCGAGATGTATATCTCGCTCATCCAAGTTCTCGCCATCACTCAAAATACATCCAACCAATCAAACTTTTTTCTCGCCGTCGTGCGATTAATCCAAAACCTTTTTCATAAATGAAAGATATATTGTCTTAAGAGATACAAAACAATGTTTCGGCCACGATTGTTGAGTAGAGATAAATGACGCTTTTCCGAATGTAGATTTATAAATCCGTTCGATGTGTGGTATGCGTCCACTCCTCATCTGTTTTGGGTAAAACGGTGTTTTCGTCGATTAATACAATATAGCTTTCGCTAAAATCGACCAACAAACAAACATTTTTCTACCCAGAACTACGTAAGCCTTGATTTCTCTTTTGAGATACGTAGGAGCAGGATTTTTAAATCTTGTCAGGCCCACTAATAAAAAACTTAGGTTTAGTCCTTCGTCAAAAATCCAAAAATATTCTCCTGTCTTTTATTCATTATTTCCCACTTAATAACTTGAAAAGCCTAACATTTCAAACTAACATTAATGCACACAACTGACCTAATGGTTCCCGTTGAGTACAACGGACGTGAGGGGTGCTAATACCTTCCCCTTGCGTAATCGACTCCCGAACCCTGATATTGGTTGCGATGACCATATCTTATCCTTTCTTTTAGAGGTTTTATCGATATTTTCCTTTTCCCATTTTTGGGAATAAATAAAGTTCGGTGGCGACTCTGTTCAGTCCATCATTGCGAGCGTGCGATCGCGCTTCGCTTTGAAGTCGTATCCCCATTTTTTTCGAGGTGCGACACCAAGCAACCATTTTGTCAAATATCAGGTCTTGTGTTGCACAAGTACCTTAGTGAGGTAATAATTTGTTTGCAAAAGGTTGCATTTACAAGCTTATCATTTTCATCCTTGCTTACCCTCATACCTGTTTATATAGAAGTAAATGCAGGATTGCAATTGCTCATTTTTAACTTCTTAAAGATGTCATCTGCATATATCTTCCGATACAAGAAAACTCCACCTTCTGTATTCATAAACTCCACTACTAAGAAATAAGTCAATTTCTCAAGGTCATGCATTTCATACTCATTCTTCATGCTGGCTTTGAATGTTGTCAATTAAACTTAATATGATCTTGTATATTGAATCACTTGTGGAGATGTTTACTCTAAAGCCTCCGCCCACTCCTGAAGTTGGAGTTGTGGTTGAAAATGAATCTGAAGCTGAAACAGAAGTCCCTCTTCCTCCTCCTCCAGAAACTGTAATTGCAATCGTATCTGGGACAAGACCAATGGAAGAAGTTGAACACATTCCCTTGGTGATGAGGACTCTGCAAGAGTTGAAGTAAGAAAATGAAGTGGTTAGGTCTCGCTTGGATAGGCAAGATGACATGTTTAAAGCACAGGCTTAGATGAACACCAAGATTGAAGGGATGCTTCAAGGCATTCTATCGTCTAGATTTCCACCCCCATCTTAGAAATCCTATTTTAAAAACTTGTTGCTTTCTATCTTTATGTCTTGTTTTGCTTTCATTTATGTACTTTTTGCTTTTGGATGAAATGAAGTTTCTTTTATGTTTATACTTTGTCTTTATCTTTTTGCATATTCTTTTTGATTGATGACAAATGGGGAAAGTAGTGGACACGATTTTGATATACTTATTTCCCTTATGAATCACAAACAATTGATTCTGAGACTTCTATTTTTGGACTCTGAACACCTATCTGGGAACTTTGAATAAGTTCACCATTATTGTTATTATTTTTAATCAAGCTAACCAGGTTATTCAGAAGCTCCAGAATTTTATTATCAATAAATCATTAATCAGACATATACATTTTTTAAACTAGCTCTAATTTAAGCAAGTTTTTAACCAGACTTTGATACAAGAAATTGGGAATTTCTAATCATGTTCTGATACAAGTTCAATCAGGAATTTGACAAGATAGTCTTCTGATAACCAAACTTTTTGATACTTGAAATCAAGAAAGAACATAATATATGTTAACCAGGCTTCCTCGTTCGAGGAAGTTATTTCTTTCATGCTGATTGAAATATCTTATGTGTTAAAATTATTTTAAGTTTTAAACTTAAGGGGAGCTTACAAACCTTACTCTGAAGTTTTGAGTTGAGAAATAATTTTAATAGCATAATATTTATGGGGGCTTACAAACCTCACTCTGGTGTTTTTATGTGATTAAACCAAGTAAAAATTGTTCATCAAAATGTATGGGTTTGTCATCATTAAAAAGGGGAAGATTGTAAGAACATGATTTGGTTCTGCATCTAGCTTTATGTTTTGATGATAACAATACATAGAGCTTAGATAACAATTTTGTACCCTAATCATTTTGTTTAGCGTGTAGATTTCTTATATAAGTTATGACTCTGATTAAATGATGTGTGACATCATCAAATTCTGAATCTAATGCACGCTGACTCTGAGATATGTGTTCGCAAGATAATCATGCTCTGCATTCTGCACTCAACGCTTCTGATTTCTGATAATCCAAAGCTTTATAAATTTGAAGCTTCTGAAGCAGATACGCTCTGAAGCCCCATGCTCAAAACAACTCTGAATTGTGTCACCAGACTCTAAAGACTAGGTTCTGATGAATTGGATTAAGACTTTAAAGACCTAGTTTCTGAAGATTCTCTTAACCTGACTATTATTCTTCTCTTATGCATGCTTTATCACCTATCTATAAAAAACATATGAATATTGAAAATAAAATCAAAAGGTTTTACGTGAGAAAAATAGTACAAAATACAAAATCAAAGATTTCTTCCACTACACTAATTTTGTGGGCTAAGGACTGTACTATTGTACTATTTTGTCTCCCATTTTCACAAGCTGTTATGCAAGGATACAACTGCATTTTGTTTTTCTGATTCTAACATCCAACAAATCTTTTCATTGCCTATATAAAGAGACTTAGAAGAATAGAAAAACGATGTTACACGCTAAGGAATTATTATATACGTGAACATTGCTCTTTGTGAAATATTTGAGAGAAAAGAAAACACACACAATAACTATTGCTCATACTCTTCATATAATATATTTTGTGTGATATACTTGTTATTTGTTTGTGTATTATGCTTTCTTAGAAGCATTTTGTAAACACACTTTGCATTTCAATGTATTTGATTGTATTTTTCTTGAGTGACTATGGTTTAGTCAGTATATTCAAGAAGACATTCACAATTGGTATTTATGTTGTAATCAAATTTGATTATAGCGGATTAAGTCCTTGATGATAAGGAAAAATCACATTGGAGGGTGGATTGGAGGTAACTTAGTTAACAGTGAATCGGGATAAAAATAATTGTTTCATTATTTTTGTTCTTTGTTTTCTGTTTGTTGTGTTGGGTGGATTTTTTTTAGAAACCTAATTCAAACTCCTCATTTCTTGTGTTTCTTGTCACCTTCAATTTTGACAAACATCGGGTTTAGTGTTGCACAAGTAATATAATGAGGCAATTATTTGTTTGTAAAATGCTGGATTTACAAGCTTATCATCTGCACCCTTGTTTACCTTTATACTTGTTTCCATAGAAGTAATTGCAGGATTGCAATTGCTCATTTTAAACTTCTTAAAGATGTCACATGGATATATCTTATGATACAAGAAAACTCCACCTTATGTATTCACAAACTCCATTACTAAGAAATAAGCCAATTTCCCAAGGTCATACCTTTCATACTCATTTTCACGCTGACATTGAATGTTGTCAATTGAACTTCATATGATCTTGTGACCAAAAAATCATCAACATACAAGTATAATATGAGTTGGTCATGCTCAATTGAACCTTAGACATACACTATATGTTTTGATATGCATTTGTTGAATCCTAGCTATATGAGAATATTGTCAATTATTTTGTTCTATCCTCTAGGTGCTTGTTTCAATCCATACAATGTCTTTCTCATCATGTACACCTTCTCTTCTTGTGCTTTGTTCTAAAAAACAAGTGGTTACTTGACATAGATCTCATCCTCTAGTGGCCAATTGAGAAATCCAGACTTATATCCAGGTGATGTATCTTCCATCCTTTATATGTTGCAATTGCAATCACTATTCTGCTGGTTTCTAGACTAGAAACTGGTGCATATACCTCATTGAAGTCAATTCCAATCCTTTGAAGGAACCCATTTTGAAATTAGCCTTGCCTTGTACTTCGTTATCTCATCGTCTGGTTTGAGCTTCAACTTATATACTCACTTCACATCTATGGTTTTCTTGCTTGAGTGACTGACAAACTCCCAGTTCTGATTCTTCTCAATTACATTGAGTTCATCCTTTATAGCTTCTTTCTAGTTATAACCTTTCAGGGCTTGATTGAGGTCAAATGGCTCATATTCAAGCATTATGGCTTCTATCAGATCACCGTGTCCATCTACTAGTTGATAAAAATATATTTCATAGTTAGTTAGTATAACTGATTTAGTTCTTGCTCTACTTGACCTCCTTGCCTCCTTTCCTTATGTAACTTCCTCTACTTCTTCTTCTTGTAATTCATATATGATATTTCTTAAGTTTTCACCATTATGCATCGAATTGTCTGGAACTTTCATCCAGTCCCACCTTTTGCTCTCATGAAACTGCTTATCTAGACTTATTACCACTTTATTTCATTAGGTCAAAATATTTTGCTTACACTTGATGAATTATAACCTATAAGGATCATTGCTTGACTTTTATCATCAATCTTATTTCTTAATTGCTAAGGTACATGCTTAAAACAAAGTGAGCCAATTTTTTTGAAATGACCAACACTTGACTTTAGATCTATCCAAATTAATTATAAGGTTAATATCTATTTTCGCCACTATTATATTGGCCATTTTCAAAAAACCACATTATAACTAAAACATAGATTCCCTCAATGCCATTTTAAGATTTCATATTTTTAGTCCCTAAGAAAATCTAGTCATCAAATTCAATGACATACAAAAGAAAAAAAATCACAATAAGTATTTTTAACAAAACAATGAGCCTAAAATTATATAACTTAGATGAGTGGAAAGTAAAGAAGAGATGAATATAAGAAACGTTTAGACAGAAAGACACATTGAGTTTCAAAATTAAAAAACACTACAATAAAAATTTAACGATAATCCATGTTGATTCACTTATGTTAAGACATGTTTCCATCTCATCAACTTAGAGATATTAATGGGCGGGAAGGGGAGTGGGAGATGCATCCATATCCCACATCCAAATTTATTCCCCATCCCCGTCTCAGATCTCTCCCACGAGCGAATTTAATCCCCAATCTCCACAAACTCTAATGATTATGGCGAATCCTCATAAACATAATAAAATAAACAAGTAATATATCATTTTAAATCATTTTTTTTAAAAAACAAACCAAAGATATGTAGCAATTAATTTTCTCTGTAAATTTATTATTTTGATAATAATTCAAAAAATTTAAAATAATCATTTAGATATCTTTTTTACTAATATTACAAATATGTTTTAATTTATTTTATAAAATAAATTAATGATAAGAAAAAAAACATATAAATTTAAAAAAAAATATTTTTGAAGATTTTATACGAATCAAAGTTGGACGAAAACTCCATAGGACGAGGAATATGTTCTTCGTCTCCGATGTTCCTTCAAGAAAATTTTGTTCTCCACTCACGTTCCCTTGAAAGAAATTTTTTCGTCTTAAATCTTTAAGACTCTGAATAAAACATGTCTTATAGGAATTCGCAGTAGCGAATATAAATTAACATCTCTAACTTGACATTTACCTTTCATCCATCTTTGTCGCTAAGTTTTCAATGAAAATACCATGCTATAATAAAGATGGATATTATTGATAATATAAAATTAATTTTCATTTGTATCGAATTAAATCAAATTCAAATATTTATTAATTATTAAAATATTCTTCTTTACATGAGAGAGATTTCTTCTAAAAAGTACTAATCCATTTCAGGAGTTACTCCTTCATTAGCTAACACATCCGCACACTTATTCGCTTTTATATAAGTGTGAACCACTACAAACTTTTTCACGCCAATCCATGAGTTTGCGGATTTGTTTGATCAATGATTAAACCGTTTATTTTTTTACTGAACCTCTTTCAAGCATGTTCACTACCACCATAGAGTCCAAATTTAACTTCACATATCTCAATCCTAGCCATTTCATAATCTTTAACCCTTCAAACACGCCCCACAATTCAGCCCTACTTACACTACACACTCCAATATACTTCAAAAATCCACCCTTTCATCTACCTTAATTGTCTCGAATAATGCATTTGCACTCAACTACCTTATTTGCCTTGTACGCCCTATCCGTATTGAGTTAAACCCAATTATTCTCGGGAGATTTCCAACCTACTAAAATCGTGTCTTTCCTACCATCCAAGGCCACTCGGCTGTTGCCAATAGCAACCACATAGTCTTTTATCAACTGAGCCACATACCTATCAGAATCTATAAGTCGTTCATACATGTTATCATGCTCCTATTTATTGCGCCAAATCCAAAGGCTATGACACCCAATCATAAAAAAATGACTCCATTCTTTCCTCCCAATAAGTGTCTCATATATATTTATTTTAACCCAATTTAAAACTGAAAGCTCTAGGTCGAAAATACCTTGACTAATGTTCCGGAGAATTATGTTCATCCATAATGCATGGCTTTAGGACAATCCCTAAATACATACAAGGTAGTTTCGCACACATTTTCACGCAGAATACAAGCTACTCCTCCCATTCCTTTCGTACTCTTCTTCTTACTTGTTAATAATCAATAACGTTCAAGCATTCACATGAAACTTCTAATTCTTTCTTGCACGTTATACTTCCAAATTTTATGTCATATGTCGTTCTGTTCAACTTCATCCCGTTATACCAACTTATGTAAATTTCGCGGATCACCTAGTATCTCCGACTATAATATACTCATCATTTCCATAATATACAATTTGGAGTTTAAGTTTGTAAGCCTCTTATTGTAAATCTTTTAATGAGATTAATTGTTTTCTTTAATTTTACATGAAATATATAAATTTATTTTACACATTTTGTCCGCAAATTGATAATTTATGAAAACCTAAAAGAAAAAGAAAAAACAGAGAAAATACGTCGTGGTAGCGAGATAATAACAGTTTCAGAAAATTAGACTCTGATTGGCGACGGTGTCCTCCATTTTGCTGTTTAGGTTTCTATCTCATTCCCTTTCTCTTTCGTCGTTTTTCTGTTCCAAGAGTTTTAACTTCTTTTTCCCCTCATCAAAATCACTGATTTCTTCTATGGGCAGTGTTTTTTTTCTATTAAAAATTGAATTTTTACGACAATTTTGAATCAAGCTTATATTTTTTTGTTCTGTGAATTTCAATTGTATGATTTGACACTGAATGAAACGGTAGGATTTTGAGCATTTTGCAATTATGGGTTCAGAATGTCACTGATATTTGACTTCTGACAGTCACATTTTATCACTACTAGTACCATTTTTTTTTCTTCTTTAAACAATTAAGCAAACGTTACCACTTCTTGATAGGCCATGGCTACAGTTAAAAAGAAAGTGATAGCTATATGTCAATCAGGAGGTGAGTTTGTGAGCAATACAGATGGATCATTGTCATACAATGGAGGTGATGCTTATGCAATTGACATTGATCAGGACACTATTTTGTCTGATTTCAAGTCTGAAATTGCTGAAATGTTTAACTGCAATGTGGACACCATGAGCATCAAGTACTTTCTTCCGGGCAATAAGAGAACACTCATTACGGTTTCCAAAGACAAGGATTTACAACGCATGGTTAGTTTTCTTGGAGATGCTACCACTGTTGATGTGTTTGTGTTAACTGAGGAAGTTGCGGCTCGAAACACTTCCAACATGCCTGCTAGTAGGTAGTTAGTTATTCTCAAGTTCTTTTGTTTTATCATTCCTTAT
Source organism: Lathyrus oleraceus (assembly GCF_024323335.1). Lineage (NCBI taxonomy): Eukaryota > Viridiplantae > Streptophyta > Magnoliopsida > Fabales > Fabaceae > Lathyrus > Lathyrus oleraceus. The sequence continues at coordinate 44,407,334 of NC_066582.1, forward strand.
TTTCATTTTTATAGACTTTCTTTGCTAATGATAGACGTCATGTAGTTTAAATTGGTTCGTAACGGTAGAAATCGATGTATATGATGTTAGAGAGTCCTACGTTTTTTCTTTTAACCACATTTTACATCTTGATTATCAGTATCTGCTATACGTGTGAGTTGTATATCGATACAAAACTAAATTAAATTGATACGAATCTCTAGTGTGTATGAACATGAATCTCATTATGAATAATTCCAATTCATTATGATGAGATTTACGATTCATAAAGTAGGTCGTTAAATTCACGTTTTGATAACCATGTTTCATTTGTTTCTAGATGAAAATGTGACCTTTGTTTCTAGATGAAAATGTGACCTGTATAGTTGGGATGTTGTGGTTGGGACCATTATTATTGGCCATAGCATCATGGTTATCAAGATTTTACGTTCTCACTCACCTCCAACGACGCATATCTTATGTAGAATCGTGCGTTGTAGCTAAATTGTGAAAGAATTGTAAAATCATTGATTATGAGGGATCTTGGCCAGTTCCGGCCATGATTGACCGTTTTCCGGCCATCACCAAGATGCAGAGGCACAACAATTATGGTTCGGAGGTGATGAATGCATGCCTTTTGAAATGATAAGTTTTTGGTTTAGGGTTTAGAGAATAAACATATCAGATGTAGGATTTGTTTTATATTAGACTTATGATAAACCAATTATGGACCAAATATGTCCATAATGTCTAACAAATTCTTTTGATAAATGGTAATAAAGTATAAAATTTAATCATACACCAGTGTTATCAAATTGTGGTGCCATGGCCGCTATAGGGGATATACATGACGGTTTTTGGGCTCGTCGCAATGGTAAATATAGGCCGATATCGTGGATTTTTCCGCCATAATCCACTATAACGGCGCCGCAAAGCGACCGATATGGCGGGATTTTGGCTCTCCGCCAAGGACCGCCATCCGCCATCAACAAGACTATCATATACGTCTAAAGAATGTGATAAAAGGTCACTTTACCACGAATACACTTGCCTAGCAACATATCATGTAAAAATACTTCAAATATCTAGTATTATTTTTCACTTCAGTAATATCTTACGATTTCTGTTACGAATCACGATCTTATGTTTTACTGTCTTGCCACCTCCTGTCGATATTATAAAAATAATTGAGTAGAATCTTCCAATCTTAGCTACGATCTTATGTTTTACGATCTTGTTATCCCCTCTCGATCTTATGCAAGATCCCGATCTTGGCAATCTTGCATAGCATATAGTATTAAACAATTTATATTCATATGCATTTACTTGTGAATTTTTTGAAAATTTTAGAGAACATATGGTGATGCAGGTCAAGTAGGACAACTGTGTCAGAAGCTGTTGTTCCTGATGTTCTCCCTATTAATATAGCAGCTGTTGATGCAGCCCAATCCATTGAACAAGTTGAGATAGATGTAGCTAATGAAGCCCCTGCTCAATCTCTTTGTTCTGGGGCCAATGATGATAAGCCTCATAGAGCAGCACAGCAGTGGGAAAATACCATCACTGGTGTCGACCAAAGGTTTAATAGTTTTAGTGAATTCCGAGAGGCATTGCATAAATACTCTATTGCGCATGGTTTTGCTTACAGATATAAAAAAAACGATAGTCATCGTGTCACGGTCAAATGTAAATCTCAGGGCTGTCCCTGGAGAATATATGCATCGAAGTTGTCTACCACTCAGTTGATTTGCATCAAGAAAATGAACAGAAATCATACTTGTGAAGGATCAGCTGTCAAAGCTGGGTATCGTGCAACTAGAGGTTGGGTGGGAAGTATTATAAAAGAGAAATTGAAAGCTTCACCCAATTACAAGCCAAAGGATATTGCAGATGACATAAAGCGCGAGTATGGGATACAGTTAAATTATTCTCAAGCATGGCGTGCAAAAGAAATTGCTAGAGAACAACTTCAAGGCTCCTATAAAGAAGCATATACTCAATTGCCATTCTTCTGTGAGAAGATAAAAGAGACAAATCCAGGTAGTTTTGCAACATTCACGACGAAAGAGGACTCAAGTTTCCATCGTCTTTTTGTATCATTCCATGCCTCATTAACTGGTTTCCTGCAAGCCTGCCGCCCTCTCATTTTCCTTGACAGAACTCCTTTGAACTCAAAGTATCAAGGAGAATTATTAGCTGCAATTTCTGTCGATGGAAATGATGGCATTTTTCCTGTAGCCTTTGCTGTTGTAGATGCCGAAACTGAAGACAACTGGCATTGGTTTCTGCAGGAGCTGAAATCAGCTTTATCAACATCTGAGCAGATTACATTTGTTTCAGATTTTCAGAATGGGCTAAAAAAGTCATTGTCTGAAATATTTGAAAACTGCTACCATGGCTATTGTTTACGTCACCTTGCTGACAAACTGAACAGAGACTTGAAGGGGCAATTCTCTCATGAAGCCAGACGTTTCATGGTTAATGATTTTTATGCCGCTGCATACGCATCCAAACCAGAAGTTTTTGAACGTAGTATTGAGAATATAAAAGGTATTTCTCCTGAAGCCTACAACTGGGTCATACAAAGTGAGCCAGAGCACTGGTCCAATGCATTCTTCAATGGAACTAGGTATAATCATATGACATCAAATTTCGGACAGCAATTTTACAGTTGGGTCTCAGAGGCGCACGAGTTGCCAATTACTCAAATGATTGATGTATTACGAGGTAATATGATGGAAACATTTAGCATGCGACGCGAGGAGTCTAATCAATGGATAACAAAATTGACACCTTCCAAGGAGGAAATGATCCAAAAGGAAGCGTCAGATGCTCGCTCACTACAAGTGTTGCTCTCACAAGGTACCACATTTGAGGTCTGTGGAGAATCTGTTGAAATGGTCGATATTGATAATTGGGATTGTAGCTGCAGGAGATGGAAACTTAATGGCCTTCCTTGCTGCCATGCTATTGCTGTCTTTGACTGTGTTGGTAGGGACCTATATGATTATTGTTCCAGATACTTCACAGTTGAGAATTACAGATTAACATATGCAGAATCAATTCACGCTCTTCCGGATATTGACAGACCAGTCCAGGTTGAACCGGATATGACAGTTACCATAGTAACCCCTCCACCAACTAAGCGGCCTCCTGGCCGGCCAAAAACAAAGCAGGTTGAATCGATAGACATAATTAAACGTCAGCTTCAATGTGGCAAATGCAAAGGGCTTGGCCACAATCGGAAGACGTGCAAACTTCCCTAGTTTTGCAGCATAGTAAGTCTCTCTCAGAAGTTTTTTTTCCTACTATGTCTTCTTCATATATGACAGTGTGTCATGATGCATCCCAAATTTGAGAGTATGTTTTTGATGTTTGATACTATAACAGTGAATTTGTAGTTACTGTCTCATATGTTTTATACCATGCTTAATACCGGTTGTTTGGAATTATATGATCATTTTTACCAGCAAGCAACAACATTGACAAAATTTCTGTGACACAGGGAATTTTGAATAAAGCAAGATGCAAATATTTTCACATGATAGAGAATGGCAATGGAGAGTGGTTATATGGATCTGGTTTGAGTCTCCAAATTCACAGGCTTCCTGTCTAGAGTTTAGTCAGTTTCTTTTTTCTTGTTTTACTCTCGATCAATTGTTATCTGGCAGAGAACAAATTACTTCAATTTAGATAGAACCAAAACCATGTGTTTTTCTGGGTGGAGTTTGGTCATTGCCATTGTCTAATAATTTAAATTTATTGATTTGATGGAGTAGTGTTTGGGGGAGCCATTTTTAGTATTCAAAGTTGTACAATTCTTCTTGACATCATGACTGGTGGGAGATATCTTTAGCTACAAGCAAGAGCTTTTTGAATGATATGTATTTAGAGATATTTTCATGATAGTAGTTTAAGATTAATTTCTCCTTATTGGAGACAAATGTAGATTTGTTTTTAGCCCAAACAAGTAATGTATCTTTACGTGCTTTTGCTTATCAAGCATACCATGATATCATTTTGCAAAGATAAGTTTAAATGAAATAGTTTTTAGTTTTTCGGTAGGGGAATCTTCTGCAAACGGTAAAGATTAATCTTTCGAATTGAAGAAGACTACTGTTGAATGCTCATTCAATAGAATTTAACACTGCATAAAATCACACTTGAATCTCATGGATTATACTTAAAAAAAAAATGTGATGGTGGCAAGGATAGAACTGGAAGAAGCTAAATCAATCGAGAAAACACATTATTGAAAAGAAAAAAAAAACTTGTTCTAATTTACTTTCAATGCTTTAATTTTATCTTTAAAAAATCAAATGAATCAGACGGTGCATCTGTGTCGTTTATGACACGTACACGCCGACATGAAAACCGCAACATGAAAACCAAAAAAAAAAACCAGTAATGATGAAACACACTTTGTTTCTATGACTGACACGTAAAATTCCACATGTTCTTAAACAGGCCACGTTGCATGTTACCCTGCAACCATGTCCCTCAACTCCTCTTATATAAACTTCCTCCATACTAACCTCTCTCATTCATTCTACCACTTTCTCTTCTCTCAAATTCTACATTACAATTTGCAAATCACATCACAAAAACAATTCCCATTTTTGTCACACATTTTTCCCTTCCATTTTGTTGTTGTCACACTGATAAAGCTACTACATGGTGATGGCTACCAGGGTTGTTTTGGTGACATTTATGTTACTTCTGTTTGCCATTAACTGTAATTCTTCTAGTGTTGGTCACACGCCTTCAAAAGAAGAGGAAGCTCATGATTTTCAAGATGTGAAAGCCAAGACCATGGAAACTGCCAACAAAGCATCTGAAACGGGAAAGGAAGGGAAAGAAGCCGCAGAAACATGGACTGGATGGGCCAAAGAGAAACTCACTGAAGGACTTGGCTTCAAAGATAAGGATAGCACCCCTCACAAAGCATCTGACTGTGCTTCAGACACTGCACAGAAAACCAAAGATTGTGCAAGTGAAACTGCACAAAAATCCAAGGAAACTGCTAAAAAAGCCTCCGATCAAGCCCAGGATGCTGCTGAGAAAACCAAAAAAAATGCTTGGGATGCTTCTCAAAAGATAAGAGATTATGCCACTGATGCTGCTGGCAAGACCAAACATTGTACCGGTGATGCTACTGAGAAAACTGGTTGTTATTATACTGATGATGCTCCAGAGGACACCAGAGACTTTGCTGGTGAAGCTTTGCATAAGGCTAAAGAATATGCCACTGATGCTGCACAAAAAGCTGCACAGAAGGCCAAAGAATATGTCACTGGTGCCGCGCATAAGTCTCAAGAGTATGCAAATGACGCCACAGAGAAGACCAAAGATGCAGCATATAAGACTAAAGATTATGCTGGTGATGCTGCAGGGAAGGCCAAAGAGTATGCAAGTGACGCCACAGAGAAGACCAAAGATGCAGCATATAAGACTAAAGATTATGCTGGTGATGCAGCATACAATGCTGCAAAGAAGACTAAAGAGTATGCAGGTGATGCAGCGGAGAAGTCCAAAGATGCAGCATACAAGACAAACGACTATACTGCAGAAAAGGCGAAAGAGTATGCAAGTGATTCTGCAGAGAAGACAAAAGGTGCTGCCCAGAAGGCCAAAGATTATGCTGGTGATGCTACACAGAAGACCAAAGAATATGCTGGTGATGCTGCACAGAAAACCAAAGATGCTGCATATAAGACCAAAGACTATGTAGGTGATGCAGCATATAAATCAAAAGATTATGCAGGTGATGCTGCACAGAAGGCCAAAGATTATGCCAATGATGCAGCATACAAGTCAAAAGAGTATGCCAATGATGCTTCATACAAGTCCAAAGACGATGCTGCTCAGAGGATCAAAGAGGCTTCTGAATATGCAAATGATGCTGCTCAGAGAACCAAAGAGGCTTCTGAATATGCAACTGATAGTGCTCAGAAAAACGCAGCATCTGGTTTGTACAGTTCAAACTTGTTTTTTAGTACTAACATTTCTAGTATGCGCATGGTAATATAGAGAAAAACACATATTGTGATTGCTTAAGTGCTTAGTGTATGTGTGATGAGCAGGGGCAGGGGAATACAGTGCTGAGAAGGCAGCTAAATCACAAAATCTGAAAGATAAATTGGGTGGAAAACGTGGAGATGATGAGCTTTGAGCTTTCTTATCAGTTGTTCTACCACAAGTGTTGTTGTACAATTCTGCTGTCATAAAAGAGAAGAGCCTATGTGTGTATATAACTATTGTAGTATGTGTTTTTGTTTTGCTGTTTGCTAGTGCTGTGTTTGGTCTCATGTTAGAAGCATCCACATAGCACAAGTTGGAACATTTTGTATCAATTTCTCATATGTTTTTAAAAAATAATATATGCAATTCTCACAGCAGGTTTTTGAGCAATATCCAAAATGATTTGGATAGAAAAAAGGAAGATGTTTTAAGATTTAACTATTACATTTATACTTAAAAGTCTTTTAATCACTTATGATAAAATGATGCATTTTTGTTTTAATATAATTGATTAAATTTGTCCGTATTATGAAAAATGGTAAAAAAATGAGTTGGTTCAAAAATACGTGTTTATATATTATATACGTGTTTATATATATATATATTGGATTTGCATTTTTAGAAAGTAAAAATACATTGCAAATGTGTTTTCTAGGTTATTCTAATATGACATTTTCTTTCTACTTCTAGGGGTTTTAGTGGTGATGAATAACTCTTAAGAAATTCGTAAACTTATCTTTAGTGGTGATGAGTAAAATTCTACCTTATATTTATATATATATTTATATGTATTATTTTGTTTTTATTACATAACAAAAGTTACAATTTTAGACAGGTGAAGGAGAAAATTAGACAGGTGAAGGAGAAAATTTATTGTGTTTGGATCAATCAAATTAGGATGAAAATAAAACAAGTAACAAAGTTGAATTGAGAAATAGTAACTAACAAAGTTAATGTGATTTATCTAGGGTTGGTATTGTCAGGGATGTAATTTGGATACATTTGTGAATAAAATATTATGCCAAAAAAATTTCTACAAAACAATTATTAATATGGATAAATCTAGAATTTAAGTTTTAAACAAATTTTTTCTTGTGTTTCTCTAAACATAAATGGGTTTTCTTACTGAAACAGCCCCTCAGTTTGTTAACTAAAATATCATAAAATGTCTCAATATTCGTATCTCATATTTGTTTACTTTATCGGCGAGAGACACCCTCTTGAATTTAGGTTTACAGAGATCATCCGTCTTGTCGATAAGAAATCTACACTAGAGAATCTATTGTGATACCAAGATAATTAAATATTTGTGAAGCTCCATTATCATTCTCCCTCAATTGATAAAGGAAAATATAGTTCAACAAATTTTAGTTGAAGACCGATATGAAAGAAAGAGTCTGATCGAGTTGCAATATCGTCAAACGATATTCTAAAGATGTTGAAACGTTCTCAATTATCTCTTAATGATAAAATATAATGTTAGATTTACGTTAACAAAAATCTATGTAATGTGTGTATGTCATAACAAAGATTTATGTTAATTTATATTGTTATTCTCATTTATACAATTGTTTATGGTGTGAAATAACATGGAGGATTCCGAAAATTAACTTCCATAAAAAATGAAGAGCTTAACCTTCAATTTTTTTTTATTTATGGTCTGATCTGAGACTTGACTTTGGTTGCATTTTTAGTACGACCAGAGATTATATTCCGGATTTTATGGGCATTTTTTATTTTTCACTAGGGTTCGTGAACACCAGTAAAGATGCATAAGGTAATCCCCCTTTCAAAATTGGGTTACTCTTTTGTCATTGTTGTTTTTATTTATAAAAGAAGAAAAATAATTAGATGAGCCTCATATCTTTGATGGATATGATTTCAATACAATGAGGTGTGTCCTTAATCCACTACTAATTAAGGAGGCGTATCCTTAATCCACAACCTATTAAGGAGGATTTTAGTAATTTTTTTGCCAAAAGGTGTGCCACTTGGATTGTTTCTCTTTCTAAGAAAAAATCCTATAAACCTCTCAAAACTTTAAGCTTCTTCTTTGCATTATTGCAGACCATACTCACTACGGTTCTTTGATGAGTTTCATATATTATCATTATAAAAACGTTTTTGTTATTTGTTTCAAAAACAACTTATGAAGCAACTTTTGTTCACCATTTCAATGACATTGTTTAAAGACATTTTTTTCACCGCAATGGGGTTATCATCACCTTTCATTAGCAATGTGGAATAAGCCATGGTTTTGCCTTTCTGATTTATGAAAAACGATCCAAGGCCCCATTTTCCTCGAAGGTCCAGACATGCATTAGTGTTACATTTAACCCATCATGATTTATGAGGGTTCCAAGAGTTATTTTGAGTGTTTCTATCAATTCGCGTTCTTTTTTGGGTGGCGTGGGTTTGATTTGTGTTGTTCACCGGAGGTAAGTTTAAATTTATAGAATTATTTTGAATTTTTTTAATCTAAGTTGATGTTGACTTCATTTTCCTTTTATGTTTATGGGTTTATGATGCAGATTAATGTTCGTCTCTAAGCTATTGGCTTGCTTAATCCGTTGGTTCAAAGGAAGCATGTTGTCATCTCCTTCCGGTGAGTTCAAAACCCTAGCTTTAAACCTTATTTTCTTTTCTTCTAAGCTTATTTTGATATCATTATCCTCAATGTTTCTGGGTCTTGATGCAAATTTATGTCCGTCTTTGAGAGATTAACTTGCTTAACTTCATGGTTTAAGGAATGCACGTTCTCTTCTCATGCTGGTGTGTTCAAGACCTTAGCTTTTCCTTTACTCTATTTATCAGTTGTATGATCTCTATTATCTTTTCCATTTCTCTTTTAGATATTGGGTTATAGTCATTGTTCTGCTCCGAACTCCCTTGTTGCTTGTTGTGATTTTCAAGTTGATAATGAGTGATTTCAGTATTGGGATTTAGATTTGGGTCAACATGAATTATGTCATGCTCTTCTAGTAATTTCTCGTTAGTGTTTCATTTTTTTAGACCATCCTAATTAGTAGTTTACTTCATAATTCTCATGTTATCTTTATCTATGGTGCAAGACATTCTTGTCCTTGTTGATGGTGTTTGAAGTATTTCCTGTGTTGTTGAGTGTAACTTGGTTTTCCAGAGAAAGTATTTTCCCTTTAAAGGATGTCACATTTGGGAAAATATTTTTCTTTGAGGAGTCTAGTTATAAGATAGTTGGGGTTGCATTGCATTCTCCAAACTTGTTTATCTAAGAGAGCTTCATTGAATTTTCTAATAGATTTGACCTTAAAACCTCCTTCATCTTTAGGTTTACAAAGATTTGCCGAATTTTTCTAGTAAATATTCTTGCTATTTTCCTTGTCCCCCCACCAAAAATTCCTTATGATACCTTCTATTTGTTGGAAAATGGAGTTAGGGATAAGGAATGAACTCATAATTTAAGTGGGGTTGCTTGAGCAATAAATTTGATAAGAGTAACCCTTCTAACATAAGATATTATATTTCTTTTCTAGCCTTTAAGTTTTTTTTCTGATCTTGTCTAAGATGAAGTTGAAAAGTGAGCTTTAGATAAGCCTATTTTGGTAGGGAGGCCTAAGTGGATTTTAATGCAATTAGTAGTGGGAATGTTGAGGAGGGTTTTAACGTTGTCCTTATTCTCAGCGTAACATTAATGCCAAACATCAACCTTGATTTTTGAAAATTTATCTTCTGATTCAAAACCTCTTGATATACATTAAGGATGTCGATAAGGTTAGTAGCTTCTCGATCCCCAACTTTGCGAAAAATTAAGCTATCATCTACAAAGAAAAGATGAGTGATGTTAGGGTCATTTTTAGCAATAGATATGCCATGTATATGATTATTATCTTGAGACTTTCTAATCATGATACGTAAAACATTAACACACATAATGAAGAGGTAAAGGGAGAAGGGCTCCCCTATCTGATACATCTAGAAGAGTAGAAGGGGGGGGGGGATGGATGACCATTGGTAAGGATAGAAAAGAAACAATAGTAATACAATTCATAATAGTATTGATTATGCCTTCGGGAAAAACTGTTGTAATCAGAGTGTGCTTTATGAAAACCCATTTTAACCTATCATAGGATTTATCCATATCCATCTTAATATCCATATATCCCTGCTTCCTTTTGCTATTCTTATTTAGAAAATGGAAAGTCTCAAAGGCTATGTTAGTGTTGTCATTGATCACCCTATTATAGACAAAAACACTTTGATTCTCACTAATAATATGGTGAAGTTTTTTTTTAAACTCTGTTAGATATAATTTTGGTGATGATCTTAAGGATATCCTTACACAAAAATATAGGTCTATAATTATAGGGGGTCTTAGGGTTGCTATTTTTTTTGGATAAGAGCAATGTAAGTTTCACTAATCTTTCTAAGGGAACAATTATTATTAAGGATGTTAAAAGTAGTTGAGATGACATCGGTACCAATGATGTTCAAGCAATTTTGATAGAAAATGACTAGGATACCATCCAGCAAAGAGGTTGTCACGGCCTTAAGATTATTTATAGAATTATAGACTTCTTCTTCTATGAATGTCTATTAAGATCATTCTTCATATCTTATGTGAGGGTATTTTGGAACATAATATTAGTCTTGTTGGGATTGTTTGGATTTGAAGATTTGAATTTCTCTTTAAAAAATTGGATGAAGATTTTTTGGATCTCATCCTAATTGTGAGTGATGATGCCTTCTGTTAGTTCTCTGATTTTGTGATTGGCAGTAATTTTGATAAAACTAGCTTAGCAGCAACATGTTGAACAAGATATTCTAACATGTGGATCTGACATCTTGTTTGATACTGGTCTACTCTTGGTAACGGTTGGTTGATTAACAGATACTGAATATTCTAGGAATATTAAGTAATCCTATGTGGTGTCCAAGATTGAGGAATCAGAGATTCTATTTGAATTTAAAGTTATTCTGTTTTTCTAAATGTTGAGACATTTTAGGAAACTCTTGATTGAAGACCTAATTTTATGCTGACTTTTGGCAGCTGTCTCACTACGTGTATGAAGCCCAAATCCAGTCCAGTCTTTGGTTATAAATAGAATGCCTCAAACCTAATTGAAGGACGAATCAAATATTGTTTTAGTGAGGTGTTAGGGTTTGTATGTTCTTGTTAATTGTGAGCCTCTCTAATATCATCTTGATATAAGAGTAGGATCGTCTCTATTGAGTTGTAAGTTCTGTCAATCACTCATAAGATTTTAAGAATTGAGTGATTGTGTGTCTGTGAAGTGGGACTTCTGAAACTTTCATAATTATATTGATTCATCACTGCTGTGATTGAAAGGGAAGTGAGAAGTGTCTCATATCTAGGTGTGTCTTAGGTAGAAGTCAAGCACAGGTAGTGATTAGGGAGTAGATTGTAAACTGGAGATAGTTTCCTGAAGGTCTACAAACTGATACTATTTAGTGGATTTCCTCCCTGACTCGGTAGCCCCTAGATGTAGGTGTTGTTGTACACCGAACTAGGTTAACAACTATGTGTGTTATGTTATTTTTTGTTCTCATATCTGTATGTTATAGTGTCATTATGTTTTGATCAAATATTAGTGTCTCGACATCTCTTAGGACATCTGATATCTGCATACCATAATTTCAATTGGTATCAGAGCAGGTATCCTGCTCTGTGTATGGGTCAGATTCAGGGAAGATACTTTCTGGTATAATGGACAAGGAAGGAGGATTTATGAACAGACCACCCATTCTTGATGGCACCAACTATGACTACTGGAAAACTCATATGGTGGCCTTTATTAAATCCATGGACAATAAGGCTTGGAAATCTGTGGTCAAGGGATGGGATCCACCAATGACTATAGATAAAGATGGTAAGATTACTGATGTGCTGAAGGATGAGTAAGACTGGGATGATGAAAATGATAAATTAGCTCAGGGAAACTCCAAAGCATTGAGTTCCTTGTTCAATGGAGTTGAAAAGAACATATTCAAACTGATAAATAATTGTACTATTGATAAAGATGCTTGGGAGATCTTGAAGACTGCTCATGAAGGAACCTCTAAGGTGAAGATGTAAAGACTTAAACTTATTACCACCAAGTTTGAGAACTTAAGAATTAAGGAGGATGAGAGCATTCATGACTTTCACATGAATATTATTGAGATAACCAGTGCCTCGAGTGCCCTGGGGGAGAAGATGTCAGAAGCTAAGTTGGTCAGAAAAATTCTCAGATCTCTTCCAAAGAGATTTGACATGAAGGTAACTGCCATTGAAGAAGCCCAAGATATAAACAACATGAAAGTTGATGAACTTATGGGATCTCTTTAGATCTTTGAATTAGGGATCAATGGAAAATCTGAAAAGAAGAAAAGCATAGCCTTTGTGTCTAATGTTGAAGACTTCGAAGATGAATGTGAACCTGGATACAGATGAAGGGATATCTAATGCCATTGTATTACTTAGAAGATAATTCAACAAAGTGATGAAGAAGATGGACTATAAGACAAGATAAAATGTCAAGAACAAGTCATTTGACATCAACCAAAATCAGGATTTTGGGAGAAGGCCCAAAACTGAAGAAAAAATCAGGATTTTGGGAAAAGGCCCAAAACTGAAGAAAAAAATCAGGATTTTGGGAGAATTCATTTTCACACAATACCATGAGGAATAAGAGACTTACAATCTCACTTGTAAAAATTCCATTGCCCTTGGGACAAATTTAGCGCTATGTTAAACAATCGTAATTGGACTTATGTAGAAGTCACAACTATCTGAGGCCAGTCAATAATAATGTTTGTGTTAATACATGCTAGAGAAATGATATGTAATCATCCTCCTAAAGCTATGCCACACAAGGAAAGAAAAATAAAGGGAATGATCAAGCACAAAGGCTATGAGGACGGTACATTACTTAAATCCACATTTCATGACACTTAGGACAAACTTATACATCAATCCAAAGTACCTTAAATGATTCATGGTCACTTAGAAGGTAGACTTGAAATGATGAAAGTTCATCAAGCACCAATCGACACATCATGAACAAGATGGACACAAATCCATCTAATTGATCAAAGGGAAAAGAAGGTGATGAAGAAGAAAGGGGACAAGAGAGGTCACACCCAAATTAAATCACAAATTTGATCAAGTCATCATCAAAATCAATCATCCATTTTGATGGATTAGGATTTTCACCCCATCAACATCCAAGATCCATTGAGTTTGATGATACTTGAAGTCAAAATCATCACAATCCATGGCCAACAGAAGTCCACAAGGTCAAACAAAATTAAAATGCAATTAAATGAAATAAAAATGCATCTAAGGTATTTTTAAATGATTTTTAAAATAGAAATAAAATGGAAAATCCACAAAGTCCTTCAAAACATCAAACAAATGGCCAAGAAAATAATGGAAGGTTGGAAATAAAATGAGAAACATATAATAAAATTTTCAGAATTTTAAAATGCAGAAAATTATTTTTAAACTAATTAAAACAATAGAGAAAAGACAAAATTCATGAAAAATAGAAAATCAGTGAAATAAAATATGGAAAAATAAAAATCAGATGAAGAAAAATAGAAGAGAATTTTAGAAATTATTTTGAGATTTTTTGGATAAAAAATGAAATTACTACGAATTTTTAAAGAAAAAACTATTTAAAATGATAAAAGAAAAAGAATGAAAATCAGAAAAAACAAGGAGCGTTGAATCACGCCTTATTAATTGACGTGACATATCTAACACTCCAAATGATAAGAAACACGATGGAACACACTGCCATCAGAATAAAGAATCCAGTTTGAATTTAACCAATCAAAACATTTCAAAATGCCAACGTGTCTGGTCCAAACTCTGACCACCTGGGAAATACTCCGACCATCTTCTCTAGTGAGCTCTCACCAGAGTTTCATCATTTGGTAACTTTAAGGCACGAGACCACCACCATTGTGATCCTCTTCTCATCTCGAATTCAACCTTATGCCTCAAATTCATTTATGTGAACTAAGCAAATGTGTAAGACCCCAATTTTGACCCTAAGATCCCTCATGGCATCATAATATTGCATTTGCATAGCCTCAAGGATCATGAGCATCTTGGTTCCCTTTGCCTTTGGGTGGGACTCCTTGTGATTGGTTTGAGATCACCAAGCATGCTTGAATTATACATCATTGTTTCTCTTACTTTTGTTTACTAAAAAAAAAAAAAAAACGAAAATAAATAAATAAAATATAACAAAAAATTTGTTTTGGACTTGGGCCTCTCTCATTTGAGCCCACAGGTCCACAAAAACCAGGTTATAAATTCAGAGTTTCAGTGAAACAAAAGGATGTCATTCCTATTACCCTGGTAGGAAAAAGAAAGTGAGAGAAGAGCTAACAGAGTTCAGAGCAACCTCCAGAGGCTGAAGGGAACTCATCGGCAAAGAACCAATTCCCTCTCATATAAACCCTCAGATTGCTCTGCAAACCTCACGGGTGCAACTCAATTTCAATCGATCCTCCCCAATCAGGTATGCCCTATTTCCACTACTTTATACTTTCAACTTGAAATTTTTTGATACCCTTTTAATGTATGTGTTTGACAAGAGGTTTAGGCCTCCTGCCCTTGGTTGCTTTTTGTGAGCTTTTTTTGTGAATTTTAATGGCATGATTCATGTGGTTACATTTTGATTTGGGGGCAACTCTTGATTACCCTATCTTGTTTCTCTAACCTGTTTGTTGAGTTTTTTTGTGAGGGCTCACATGACTCTTGCAGAGATGGCCTGGTGTTCCACTTTATTTGTGGGATACCCCCTGGAGGTTTCTTCCGATTACCTGTGCTTAATGACTTGAGATATTTGTTTGTGACTGCTTATTCCAAAGGATGAGAGCTACTTGGATCATCAATATGATCTCAAGAGGGGAACTCCTAATGTGGTTTTATTTTCTTTTCCCTTATCTCTTGTATGTTTAGGAATTTAACCTTTTTTTTTCCATTCTAACCCAAGCCAAAACTTTTTGTGCAAACAATAACTTTTGTTTTCAACATTAGAAACCTAAGCCTTATGCTTTTGATTTTCAAAACTTATTTTTCATAACACTTATTCTGAATTGAACATTTTAATCCACTTTAACCATATTTTTGTAAATACTTTTAATTGGTAAATATAACCCATTCAAATACTTTTTGTGGTTTCAATGACCACCTTCTTAATCAAACCCTTTTTTTATAACCATTAGCTATTAGGTTTGAATTATCCTTGAGGTAGATATAATACTCACCTTTATCCTTAGTGATGGACAATGAGTCTTTCATGCTTATTATAGGGTTAACCCCTCACTAGCATGTTGAAGCTATCCTCACATGGTGGATTTGTGGTTTTAGGTTGAGTTTTCTCCCTTTGATAACAAAAGACCTTAAGGTTTTTGGACCAATCAATTCACCAACTTTTTTTTTGAATTTTTTACCCCGAACTACGAGGTTTTGATCCTAATCTTTTTTTAAGATGGTACGTAGGCAATGGGTTCATCCATTCAAACACAAAATATAAATAAATTTGTATATTCTTTTCTCATCCCTTCAATCATGTTTGCACAAATAAATTTTCACAAAAAAAACAACAACCTTACAACAAATGTGAAAAGGGCTCCCTAGGAGTACCTAGGATGCTTTGGGTGCCTAACACCTTCCCATTGCATAACCAACCCCCTTACCCAGATCTCTGACATTTTTACTAGTTTTTGATTCGATAAAACTTTTAGGTTTTTGTTCGCTTTCTAACCATTCATTTGGATAAATAGAAGTGCGGTGGCGACTCGACTTGTATGATTTACCTTGGATTTAGTCAATATCTCTAATGGTAACGAATACCCCGCTACAGAAAAGTGGCGACTCCACTGGGGAAGTATAATTTGCCTTGTGGGTTTTGCCTACTTTTCATATTTGTTGTATTGTATTGTATATTTTTTTTTGTGACATATTTTTGTGCAATTTGGGATTACTGTATTGTATGTAATGATTGAATTGTTTGAATATTAATTCCTTGTATGCTTGGTGATCTTCGTGAGATGAGTTCTATACCCGAACTCGAGTGCAATTAGGATAGGAGAATGGCATAGTCTTGTCGACTTGTGTGGAGTTATTCCTTAGCAAGTTGACTTGCAAGTTCATTCATTTGGTGGAGGTTATGCTGGGATCAATAATGTCACACAAGTAAGTTGTGGTTAGACATTACTTTTCCAATATAGACCTTAGAAGCCAAGGACCTTAGTTTACCAAACCCATCTTGACCTATGCTTAGGATGTAGTGCGAAAGTCGTTCAAGTGTAAGATTTGATACGATTGTTACGCGATACTACACTCATAAGAGTCTCTCTTGAGAATATTTTTGGAATACGAGTAGTCGTTTCTTCGATAATATCCAAAAGATGGGATGATGACTATGGGAACCCTTTTGTAGAACATGTTTGGCAGGTTTAAACCTTAGTACACTCCCTTTGGGTGGTTCTTAACCTAACTCCATGCTCGTGACTTACAATAAACCCTTGATTCATGGTTGATCCGTTCAGGTATCCTTAATATCAATGGAACTTGGGTGTTGATAAGGTGTAAACCATAATCCACCAAAATGGATGGTTGATATTAAGGATAACATCATCCATCCCATGACCTTTGTTTGGTGTGTTTTGCTTGATCCTTGAGTGTGATTGTTGCATTCATGCATTCATGCACCCATTTGCATTCATATCATCAAAATAATAAGAAAATTTTCAAGGAACTTAAGGGGTTTATTTGCAAAATTTTCAGACATGGAAAGACAAAGAAGGAATACAAAGAAGTACAGTTTTAGACAACCAGACTTGAAAGAGTTAAGGAATTTGACATCCTATGTATTAGATCCTTTGGGTTTCAAGGCTCGTTTTGGGAAGCTTCTTCCTCTTCTGACTACTCAGGTGGATGAAGGATTGGTGAGTGTATTGGTGCAGTTTTACGATCCTTTGTACCGTTGCTTCACGTTTCCGGATTTTCAGCTTTTGCCTACACTTGAGGAGTATGCTTATCTTGTGGGTATACCTGTTCTGGATCAGTTGTCGTTCAGTGGCTTGGAAAGGGTTCCTACTTCTCAAGAGATAGCAGACATGTTACACATAGATGAATCTCTGGTTGGTGCTCATATAACTATCAAAGGTGGAATTCAAGGTCTCCCTTCTGAGTTCCTCATTGCTCAAGCCACTATGTATGGGAAGGCCATGAGTGAGGATGCCTTTGAAGCCATATTTGTACTTCTCATCTATGGATTGGTATTATTCCCCAACATCGACAAGTTTGTGGATGTGAACGCTATTAGGATTTTCTCTACTCTTAATCCCGTTCCGACTCTGTTGTGGCGATACCTATTTCTCTTTGCATATGAGGAATGCAAAGGGTGGTGGCGCCATTGTGTGTTGTTTGCCTCTGTTGTATAAGTGGTTTATTTCTCACTTACCGCAGACGGTCGCCTTCAAGGAGAATAAGGGATGTCTACGGTGGTCCACGAGACTCATGTCTCTCACTAATGATGATATCTCTTGGTATAACCATGTGTATGGTGGTGTGCGGATTATTGACTCTTGTGGCAAATTCTCCAATGTACCTCTTCTTGGTACATGTGGTGGTATTAACTACAATCCTGTTTTGGCACGTCGGCAACTTGGGTTCCCCCTAAAGGATAAACCCAATAACATTCTGTTAGAGGGTGTATTCTTTCAGGATGGTAAAGATCCCCAAGGCTTGAAAGCTAGGATGGTCCCTGCTTGGCGCAAGATTCATAGGAAAGGAAGGAAAGAGTTGGGTCCTAAGAATTGCATCACTTTGGAGCCTTACACTGATTGGGTTAGGAAGAGGGCGTCTGAGTATCTCATGCCTTACAAGTATCCGAGACCTACACCTATGATTATGGCTGGGCCTTCAACCCTCCTTAACCAAGGAGTAGAGGAGTTGAAAGACGAAGACCGATCACGTGCTTGGATCCATGAAAGAGAAGAGTTGCTTCAGCAGATTGATGAGATATTTCCATATGTGATAAAATGTTTAATATTTCCAGAATTTGCAAATAAAACTCTAAAGTTCCTTTGAAATAAAAAACAAATCATATGCACAAGCATTGCATGCATCATATGCATAAGCAGGTTTTGTTTCCGGTCCCTTGCCCTGTGGTCTAACTCTGTGTCCTTCATTTATTTTGAAGACAAGCTGACTCACCGGTATTACACTAGAGCCAACTCTGAAAGACTGATGGATCATCTAGAACAAGAGAACCGCGAGCTGAAAGAGGAAGTGGCCAGATTGACTGCCCTAATGGAGTCACTCATGGCTGCCCAGAGCCAGTCTTCTCTGACACCTTCAACTCCTCCCCAGAGGACGGTTATCTCCGAGATTGTCTCCTCAACTGTGCCCGCTGCCAGTATGCACTTTGTTCCAAAAGCCATGCCAACCGGGTTCCCGTGGGGGATGCCTCCCAATTTCATGCCTGAGGGTCTTGTTCCAGCCTTTGCTTCTATGCCGGCATCTAGCCCGGTCCTTGCTGTTCCTCCTCCTGTCGTGCATACTTTGCCCAGGGTAGACGACACCATCTATCATTCTGAGCCGTCTGAGGGTCCAGATGTTTATGAGAAGATGGATGCTATGAACGATCAATTTCTTGAGCTTCGCAAGGAATTGAAAACTCTCAGAGGGAAGGATTTTTTCGGCAAGTCTGCTGCCGAACTCTGCTTGGTTCCAAATGTGAAGATCCCTGTGAAATTCAAGGTCCCTAATTTTGAAAAGTACAAAGGAAATACTTGTTCTCTCAGCCATCTGGTCATGTATGCCAAGAAGATGTCAACCCAAACCGATAATGACCAACTACTCATCCACTACTTTCAGGACAGTCTGTCCGGTGCCGCTTTGCGTTGGTACATGGGTTTAGACAGCGCGAACATCCGATCCTTCAATGATCTCGGCGAAGCCTTCGTCAAGCAGTACAAGTACAACGTGGATATGGCTCCCGATAGAGATCAATTGAGAGCCATGTCCCAGAAGGATAAAGAAACATTTAAGGAGTACGCCCAGAGGTGGCGAGAGGTGGCAGCACAGATCGTGCCTCCGCTAGAAGAGAAAGAGATGACTAAGATAT
Organism: Lathyrus oleraceus; assembly: GCF_024323335.1. NCBI lineage: Eukaryota > Viridiplantae > Streptophyta > Magnoliopsida > Fabales > Fabaceae > Lathyrus > Lathyrus oleraceus. Next base: position 44,426,467 of record NC_066582.1, read on the forward strand.
TTTTGAAGACTTTAAGTTCTTTTTATTATGAGCGGATGATTGTTAGCGCTCCTTCTGACTTCACCGAGATGGTGAATATGGGGATGCGTCTAGAAGAAGGGGTCCGTGAAGGACGGTTAACCAGAGAAGAAGGCTCTTCTGCCAAACGTTATGGGGCGTTTGCAAAGAAGAAAGATGGAGAGGCACATGCTGTGACCTCCCATGAGAGACCAAGAAGACCCTCTGTGATGAGGAAGACCGAGCGTCCCGCTGGTAACCAGCACCAGGTGGCTCATATAGCACCTATTTTCAGAGACAATCAACAATATTAGCAACAACAACTCCGTCCGTAATAGCAGGCCTACCAACCTCGGAACAGTAATCAGACCAATACAAGTTACGAGAGGAAAAGGGTCACCTTCGATCCTATTCCTATGACGTACGCAGAGTTATATCCCTCTTTGATAGAGAGGAAGCTGATTACTCCGAGAGACCCACCGGCTATACCTGCTAACCCCCAATGGTGGTATAAGCCCGAGTTACATTGTGTTTACCATTCTGGTGCTCCCGGCCACGACGTGGAGAATTGTTACCCTTTGAAGACCAAGGTTCAGGACCTTATGAGGTGTGGAATTCTGTGTTTTGAGGACGTAGGTCCTAATGTGAAGAAGAACCCATTGCCCAAGCATGGGAAATCTGTTAACATGGTCCAGGGGTGCCCTGGCAAATACAAAGTCAAGTATATCAGTCATATCCGACAATCTCTGGTCCAGATGCATCATTTTCTATGTGACTACAGTCATTACGAGCATGACCATGATAGATGCCGAGTCTGCTCTGTTAACCGATTGGGTTGTTGCCAGGTGCGCAAGGATGTTCAGGAAAGGCTGGACGAAGGAGTCATTGAGATCCTTCAAAACAGGAGTGTTGATGAAAATGAGCCTGAGGTCAATGTGATCTCCCCAGTGTTCCGGATACCCGAGCCTGTTATCATCAAGTACAATGGTAGCAAACAAAAGGCTTCTCCCGCTCTGATCATTAAGCCTGTTGGTCCTATGCCCTACTCTTCTGAAAAAGCAGTTCCCTATCGCTACAACGCCGTAGCAGTAGAGAATGGGAAAGAGGTGTCCTTGCCCTCTTCTTCTGTTGTGAATATTGCCGATGTTAGCGGTTTGACCCAATCAAGATCGAACATATTCAAACCTCACGGGTGCAACTCAATTTCAATCGATCCTCCCCAATCAGGTATGCCCTATTTCCACTACTTTATACTTTCAACTTGAAATTTTTTGATACCCTTTTAATGTATGTGTTTGACAAGAGGTTTAGGCCTCCTGCCCTTGGTTGCTTTTTGTGAGCTTTTTTGTGAATTTTAATGGCATGATTCATGTGGTTACATTTTGATTTGGGGGCAACTCTTGATTACCCTATCTTGTTTCTCTAACCTGTTTGTTGAGTTTTTTTGTGAGGGCTCACATGACTCTTGCAGAGATGGCCTGGTGTTCCACTTTATTTGTGGGATATCCCCTAGAGGTTTATTCCGATTACCTGTGCTTAATGGCTTGAGATATTTGTTTGTGACTGCTTATTCCAAAGGATGGGAGCTACTTGGATCATCAATATGATCTCAAGAGGGGAACTCCTAATGTGGTTTTATTTTCTTTTCCCTTATCTCTTGTATGTTTAGGAATTTAACCCTTCTTTTTTTCCCCATTCTAACCCAAGCCAAAACTTTTTGTGCAAACAATAACTTTTGTTTTCAACATTAGAAACCTAAGCCTTATGCTTTTGATTTCCAAAACTTATTTTTCATAACACTTATTCTGAATTGAACCTTTTAATCCACTTTAACCATATTTTTGTAAATACTTTTAATTGGTAAATATAACCCATTCAAATACTTTTTATGGTCTCAATGGCCACCTTCTTAATCAAACCCTTTTTTTATAACCATTAGCTATTAGGTTTGAATTATCCTTGATATATATATATATATATATATATATATATATATATATATATATATATATATATATATAATACTCACCTTTATTCTTAGTGATGGACAATGAGTCTTCCATGCTTATTATAGGGTTAACCCCTCACTAGCATGTTGAAGCTATCCTCACATGGTGGATTTGTGGTTTTAGGTTGAATTTTCTCCCTTTGATAATAAAAGACCTTAAGGTTTTTGGACCAATCAATTCACCAACTTTTTTTTTGAATTTTTTTACCCCGAACTACGAGGTTTTGATCCTAATCTTTTTTTAAGATGGTACGTAGGCAATGGGTTCATCCATTCAAACACAAAATGTAAATAAATTTGTATATTCTTTTCTCATCCCTTCAATCATGTTTGCACAAATAAATTTTCACAAAAAAAAAACAACAACCTTACAACAAATGTGAAAAGGGCTCCCTAGGAGTACCTAGGATGCTTTGGGTGCCTAACACCTTCCCATTGCATAACCAACCCCCTTACCCAGATCTTTGATATTTTTACTAGTTTTTGATTCGATAAAACTTTTAGGTTTTTGTTCGCTTTCTAACCATTCCTTTGGATAAATAGAAGTGCGATGGCGACTCGACTTGTATGATTTACCTTGGATTTAGTTAATATCTCTAATGGTAACGAATACCCCGCTACAAAAGGGAATTCCAAAGAAGTTTCAGAAACAAGCAAGCAACGAAAAATAAAATTATATGATGAATACGATCAATCAACACCAGATAAGTTAGGGGAAAGCATCAGAGAGTGAAGGACTACTTTGTGGTAACTTGTTTGAGTCCAAATGATGCCCAGAACTACCTTGTCCAGATGGTGATCAGAAGTTGATGATGCTCGATCTGGTTGGAGTAATTCTGAAGGTCTCAGATCTTGAGAATTGTTGCAAATGTTTCAGAGGATGCCAATGGAGCTAATAGAATCAAGAAAATGGATAGAAATAGGCTGAAACTCAAAACACGATAGTTGAATTTTCTGGAAAAACTTCAAGTTGCAACAGGGTTTCTTGGCTCTCCAAAGCTTGCAAATGAAGACAATATCTTCCTTTATTTATAGGGAATGTGATTGGATCCAAATACGTGTGGAATGATGCTGAATTCGTGCAAAACAAATTTGATCCAAGTGTCTAAAAAGTGTGACTTGAAACTCCTTAAAACTCAGCCAAATGATGCACCTTAAGTGTTAATTAACTTCTGGAGGTTTGATTAAACATGTTTAGGACCAAAACACTTACTAATTTGGCATGGAATTGAGTTTAGTCATGATCAAATTTCGGGCAATGGTGATTTCTTCAGTTTCAAGTCACCATGTTCAACTCAATGGGGCATCCTACTCAAGAGGCTTTTTGATCCCATTCTTTTTATAATGTGTTAACATCATGGCCAAGATTAAAATGAGCCAAGAAAGGTTGCATTTGGATGTTTGAGCACAAAGTTATAGTGTGTTGAAGTTGACATAAAATACTGGTTCCATAACTTAGAAAAATCTGAGTGCTTCATGGCTGAAAATAACATATAATGTCCCAATGAATTCCATGGCCTTCCAACCATATTTTAACCTTGGTATTTGAATTAAACTTGTATAGGGTATTACCAATGGCATTGTGCAAAAAGAATCCATTCTATATGTTGAAAATTGAAGAAGTTATGATCTTTTGAAAGTTGGCAAAAAGTCACTTGAAAATAGGCACAAATGACCTATGATGTATCCAAACTTTTGATGATCCTCCAAGAATAATTGGCTCTTTTCATGTAAAGATAAGTTGTAGAGGATGTTGAGAAGAGTCATATGTAAAAAGGTGCATTCAAAAAGTTATAGGTCAAACCACTTGGGACAAGCTTGTGCACTTGGACTTTCCTTGCACTTCAAAGCATATTGGTGATCATATGAACTCAAAATAATGTGTCCTCGATGGGCTCTTGATTATATCGCTCAAATCTTGAAGTTACTTGTTGAAGAAGGCATGGAAATAAACACATGAACCTTTGACTTTTCTTGAGAAGTAAGTCACCAAACTTTGAGATGCTTTTGACTTGAGGAGCCCTACCTTGCACAATAAACTTAAGGGGAAACAAGACATATTTTTGGTATTTTGATTAGTCGTTAGATAATCAATGAACATATAAACAAAAAGGTAAACAAATAGGTGTTTGGTGATCCCTGCAAGAAGTAAACCCAAAGATGGTAAAGGAAAGGGCCAAGATGTGACCTTGTTTGTATGCAAAAGATGCAAATGAGATGTGGGATCTTAGGGTTAAAAATTAGGGTATGACAAGAGGCCAATAATTTTAGTAGAACTTGGTACTTGTATTGAATTGTGGCTTGAAGGTTTTCCTAAGGAGATGAAACTTCAAGATCGAGTTATCACTATTAAATGTCATAGTCAAAGTGTTATACACCTGTCGAAGAATTTAGCCTATCATGACCGAACCAAGCACATCGATGAGAGACTGTATTTCGTTAGAGGGGTAATCAAGCATGGAGAAGTCCAATTACTGAAGGTTTCGACAGATCATAATACTGATGATATTATCACCAAGACATTCACAAGTTGCAAGTTTTTCCATTATATACAGTTGATAAAGTTGCATGAAGAAAGCTAGTTTGTTACCTTGATGTTATAGAGTTTGTTCCAAGGTAGAAATTTGTGAGACATTGGATCAAACTCTAGTATGGTCGAATGGTAACTTCTTGGTTCGACAATCCGACATGATCATTAGCATGTCGTCGAAGTTTGTTCACATGTTGTAGTCGAAGTATGCTAGGATTGTTAGTATGTCGAATTAGGCCTATCTGTTATGCCTAATTATTTAAGTTAACTTATTCTCTAAGTTAGCTTGTGTAACGAGCATGTGTGTAAAATCCTATTAGTTTTCTTATAAATAGCATACTGGTATCTCATCATTGTATAACACAAATCCTAATTAGGGTGAGAGAGAAGTTATTTACTATTATGTAACACTTGTAATCTTGTTTCAAAGAGAAATTAAAGAATAGAAGTTTTTAACCAACTTGTTGTGTTCTTCTTGCTTCCCTTCTTCTACCTTTGTGGGTTTCTTTCCGATCAAGAAACCGATTATACTTTGGTATTCCGGTATCACTTTCACAACAAAATGGTGCGGTAATGGAAAAGATGCCATCAACAAATTATGAGATTGAAAAGTTCACCGGAGTGAACGATTTCGGCCTGTGGCGCTTGAAGATGAAAGCCATACTAGTTCAACAAGGTTGTTTAGAAGCATTGAAGGAAACCAAAGTTATGGATGTTGCATTAACGGACAAAAGAAAAACGACTATGGTAGAGAAAGCTCACATTGACATCTTATTGAGCCTTGGTGATAAGGTTCTTCACAGGTTTCGAAGGAGACGACGACGTCGGGGTTATGGGTGAAACTCGAAAGTTTGTACATGACCAAATCGTTGGTCAATCGCCTATACCTTAAGCAAGCTCTACATTCATTCAAGATGAGCGAAGGAAAAGTTATGGCTGAGTAGTTGGATATGTTCTACAAGCTGATTCTTGATCTTGAAAATATCGATGTTAAGATCGAGGATGAAGATCAACACTGTTGATGTTGTGTGCTTTGCTCATATCACATGCTCACTTCAAAGAAACTCTCTTGCATGGAAGAGTGTCTCTGACCTTTGAATAAGTTCAATTAACCTTGTATTCTAAGGATTTGAATGAACAAAATGAGCACAAGCCATCTTCGACTGGTGAAGGCTTGTCGGTTAAGGAAAAATTCATAAAGAGAGATGGCAAGTTCAACAAGAAGAAGGGAAAAAGTCAACAGAAGTCTTATAGAGGTGATGCATCTGGTATTCGATGTTATCACTATAAGAAGGAAGGTCATGCAAGAAAAGTGTTCCCTGAACGCCTGAAATATCATGGAGGTAAGGATAATGGCAACACAACCATTGTTCAAGATGATTTCGACTCATTTGGTGTTGTTGTGGTTTCAAGCAGCGACTCAAGTAATTAGTGGATTATGGATTCCGGTTGCACTTGGCACATGACTCCCAAAAATGACTTGTTCGAGGAACTATGTAATAAAAATGGTGGATCTATATTTCTTGGAAATAATAAAGCTTTCAAGATTGCAGGTGTTGGATTTGTGAGATTCAAGGTCTATGATGAGTCAATAAGGTTGTTGACTGAAGTCAGGTATGTACCTGATTTGAAGAGAAATTTGATTTCTCTTGGTGAATTTGACAAGAAAGTATATGTTTTACAAGGAGATAAAATTATTCTAAAAGTCATGAAGGGGTCTAAGGAAGTCTTAAGAGGTGTGAAGAAACAAGGCTTGCACACCCTTGAGGTTGTAGTTGTCAGCGGTTCTGCAGATGTTGCATCCATGAAACCTTTGTTGAAGACAAAAGTTTGGCACATGAGATTGGGCCATGTCAATGAAAGGGGTCTGGTCTAATTGGGGAAATAAAATCTACTTGGTGGAGACATAGTCGAATAGCTGAAGGTTTGTGAACCATGTGTACTTGGAAAATCTTGCAGAGTGAAGTTCAATAAAGGCAAATAAACAACACATAGATCCCTTGATTAGATCCATGTTGATATTTGGGGGCCTACAAGGTGTCCATCACATTCAGGAGCAAGGTATTTTCCATCCTTAGTTGATGATTATTCCAGAAACTTCATAAGTTGGAAGACTCTAGTTGAAAATCAGACTGGCAGAAAGGTCAAGAGGTTGAGAACCGAAAATGGCCTCGAATTTTGCAGTGAGGCGTTTGATAGTTTTTGTGTAGCCTCTGGTATTGCAAGGCATAAAATTACTGCAGGTACTCCCCAATAAAATAGTTTGGCTTAAAGGTTTAATCGAACCATTTTGGAAAGAGTTAGATGCATGTTGACTAATTTTGGGTTAAAGAAGGTGTTTTGGACAGAGGTTGTTTTGATAGTAACATATCTGATAAACAAATGTCCTTCAACTGCATTAGATCTTAAAACACCTAAAGAAGTTTGGTCGGGACACCCATCAGATCTCGACAAACTTAGAGTATTTGGCTGCATAACCTATGCTCATATTACGCAAGACAAGGTCGAACCTAGAGCTCTGAGATGCATGTTTATGAGATACCCTGAAGGAGTAAAAGCTTATAGGCTATGATGCCTAAAGCCAGGTCACAGGAGGTGTATCACCAGTTGAGATATAGTTTTAAATGAATTTGAGATGTCTTTCAAGAAAAATGATAATATTATTCGAAGTGCACAAATATTTGAAGAAGAATTGGAACATGAAGAGATTCCTTTTGAGGCGGAGCATGTTGATGTTGAATTGCATATCCTAGATCAAGTCGAAGAAGAAGCACAAGATGCTGAAGATACTGAGGAAGTTGAGTAAATTGTTGATGACTACATGTTGGCCAGAGACAGGCCAAGAAGAGTCATCAAGCTACCTCAAAGACTTGGGTATGCAGATCCCATAGCTTATACCTTAATCTCTGCAAGTGAGGTTCTAGATGAAGAAGCTAGAGACTATAACTAAGTTATAAGGAGTCAAAATAAGATTGAATGGTTGAAGGCCAAGGATGATGAGATGAAGCCTCTTCATGATAACCACACTTGGGAACTGATCAAGAAACCTGTTGGATCCAGGTTAGTTAGTTGTAAGTGAATTTTCAAAGTTAAGGAAGGAATCAAAGGAGTGACGTCGAAGAGATACAAGGAAAGATTAGTCACAAGGGGTTTCACTCATAAAGAAGGTGTCGACTTTAATGATGTGTTCTCTCCTGTTATGAAGTACATGTTCATTAGAATGTTACTTGCCATGGTGGCATAGTTCGACCTAGAACTGGAACAAATGGATGTGAAGATTTCTTTCTTGTATGGAGATCTAGATGAAACAATCCTGATGAGGCAACCTGAAGGGTATGCAGAAACGGGAAAAGAAAATTATGTGTGCAAGCTGAATAGATCTTTATATGAACTAAAACAATCTCCTCAATAGTGGAATATAAGATTCAACAATTTCATGACACAAATAGGTTTCATTAGAAGTCAGCTCACCACTGTGTTTACTTCAGATTTCGACTTGGGAATTAATTTGTTATTTTGTTGCTTTATGTGGACGATATTCTCATAGCAAGAAACAATGTCGAGGATGTAATGAAGGTGAAGGCTGAACTCAATAAGGAGTTCAATATGAAGGATCTGAGAGTTGCATCCAGGATTGGGATTGACATCCGAAGAGACAGAGAGCAATCAAAATTATGCTTATCTCAAGAGACATGCCTACGGAAGATTCTCGACAAATTTTGGTATGTCGAATTCAAAGCTAGTCGTGACTTCGATAAACCCTCAATTCAAGCTGAGTACATATTAGTGTCCCGATATTGAGGTCGAAAGAGCTTATATGAATTGAATCCCATATGCTAACATAGTAGGTTCTTTGATGTATGCTATGGTATGTACTAGACCCGACATAGCATATGCAGTAAGTCTTGTAAGTAGGTACATGGCGAATCTGAAGGAGAAGGGCGATCCAAAACGCAGCGAAATTTAAAATTTTCTCCTTTAGTGATCCTTACGAATGGGCATGATCAGTAATAGAATCGTTACCTCTTGTGACGATTGAAACCTTTGATGCAGATCTACGGAGCGATCACGAACGTTGAACGATGACAACGCCTCTACTGAGTCCACATGAACGGATTCCTTCAATCTCAGCGCTAGCTGCTACGAGTGAAGGTTTTGAGTGAGTGAGAGAGAGAGAGAGAGAGAGAGAGAGAGAGAGAGAGAAACGAAAAATGCAACTACACTGAATGCTTCTGCACAAGGGTTCTATTTATAGAACCACTTGTGTGGGCTACAAGCTAAAAAGCCCACTTAAGTGTATGTGGCCCATATTTTATAATATGCCAAAAATCACTTAAGCGTGTGGTACCTTACCATATTTCGTATTCTACTTAAGTACATTGTACCTTACGATGTTCTACAATTCACTTAAGTGCACCGTACCTTACGGTGTTTCTTAGTTACTCTATCTCTCATCAATCCGTCCTTTGTGTGTGACCCTGTAGGTTTTCACGACATTGGCAATTATATTAAATCACGTATTTAACATAATAAACAGTGAGCGGTATCTAGAAACACATCACTGCTACCCAAGACACGAAAATGTCATGTGATCTGACAAATCCTTCTGTGATAATACTTATGTGTATAATTACCCTTTTGCCCTTATGTCTATATTGAACACAAGGCATAGACCGTGTCATCCTTGTCCAGTTCAATATTGGGCCCATAGACATTTATCTTGTTACGCAGGATGGGAAAATTCCATCTAGGTCACTCATGTCCCTTAGCATGCTTCGTGGAGTACCCATCAACTGTCTTTATGGTCATCCAGTTACGGACAACGTTTGATCAGCAATAAAGTACTTGACTCTACATCTAGGGTCCATAGTGGTTTCAGGTCGAAGGGTGGTATACACCATTATCACCATGAGAATAACTTATGACACTTTGCATAACATTCTATATAGTATTCTTATAGCGGGTCAATCTAGTATAAATATTACTCTTAATATTCATACCTATGTTTAAGACTTGATAACTTCTTATCCATGATCCATGAGATGTGATCATCAGTCTATATACATAATAGTCTTAATGCTTTAATGTTATCCCACTTCACAATAAAGCTCGACTACGGATACTTTAAGAATAGTATCCTTATGTTTAATGTGATCTCATGATTAAGTCATACTTGATACATTAAACGGACTAGCTATTCTAGGGACTTTATTAAACAAAAATAATAAAGAAAAAGCCTTTTATAATTAATAAATAATTTGATACAAGTACCAAAAGTATTGGCCTCTAGGGCTTACACCAACAATCTCCCACTAGCACTAGAGCCAATCAGGCATACCCCTAATGCCCATAGATCTAGTATGGTCATCATGCTTCTGCTGTGCAAGAGGCTTTGTCAGTGGGTCAGCGATATTGTCAAGTGTAGGTACTCTGCATATTTTCATATCTCCTCTATCTATTATCTCTCGAATGAGGTGATAACGCCTAAGTATGTGTTTGGATCGTTTGTGAGATCTAGGCTCCTTAGCTTGTGCGATAGCACCATTGTTGTCACAATAGAGATCAATGGGATCCACAATGCTAGGAACTATGCCAAATTCACTAATGAACTTTTTGATCCAAACACCTTCCTTTGCTGCACTTGAGGCAGCAATATACTCGGCCTCAGTTGTAGAATCAACAAATGTATCTTGCTTTGAACTTTTCCAGCTCACAGTGCCGTCGTTTAAGCAAAACACATAACCAAATTGCGATCTAAAGTCATCCTTATCTGTCTGGAAGCTAGCATCGGTGTATCCAATTACAGCCAGCTCTTCCTGACCTCCATATATCAAGAATGAGTCCTTAGTCCTTCTCAAATACTTAAGGATATTCTTGACAGCTACCCAATGAGCATCACCAGGATCAGATTGGTACCTACTCGTTGCACTTAAAGCATACGAGACATCTGGTCGAGTACATAACATGGCATACATGATAGATCCTATTGTAGATGCATATGGAATCTTATTCATGCGATCCCTTTCTTCCTTAGTTGAAGGGGGTTGTGTTTTTGATAGACACAAGCCATGTTGCATAGGTATGAATCCTTTCTTGGAATCATGCATATTAAAGCGTCTCAACACTTTGTCTATGTATGTACTCTGACTTAGGCCAAGCAGTTTTTGTGATCTATCTCTATAGATTCTGATTCCTAATATATAGTCTTCTTCACCTAGGTCCTTCATAGAAAAGCATTTCCCCAACCAAGACTTTACTTGTTGTAGAGTAGGGACATCGTTTCCAATGAGTAATATGTCATCTACATATAATACCAGGAAAACGATCATGCTCCCACTAACCTTCTTGTAGACACAAGGCTCATCTTCGTTCTTGATGAATCCATATTGTTTTACTGTTTCATCAAAACGAAGATTCCAGCTTCTGGAAGCTTGCTTCAATCCATAGATTGATCTTTGTAACTTACATATCTTTTGGGCTTCTTTTGGTATGTCAAATCCTTCAGGCTGTGTCATGTACATATCCTCAAGAAGATTCCCATTAAGGAAAGCAATTTTGACATCCATCTGCCATATTTCATAATCATGATATGCAGCGATAGCAAGTAAAATCTGAACAAATTTAAGCATTTCAACTGGTGAAAAGGTTTCATCATAGTCAACCCCATGAATTTGTTTATATCCTTTTGCGACCAGTCTTGCCTTATAGGCATGTGTAATACCCCGATTTTGGTCCTGAATTTTTTTATGTTTGTTTAGCATGTTTGGCCTAACCTTACTTTGGTCTTATATGAGGATTGGTTTTGGTCCAAAGTTATGGTGTTGTTCACGTGATTGTTAATACTCATATGGTCCTGGTCATCCAAACAACCAACCTTCTTGTGTCACAAACCAATTGCCAATCATGCCACTTGATCCATGGATATCCCTTTCAAACCCTAATCTTGTGCCCTCATTTCATGGTTCTGTTCATTATCAGTCAAGTCATTCAAGTCATAAGGCAAAAACAATTTGGGAACCAACTTCAAACCATTTGTTAATCCATTTCAATTTATTTCATGTCATTTTAAACCATTACATTTGATTCTACATAAGAACATACAAGTCTTGACATTTTTGACCAATTGTTGACTTTGGTCAACAGTTGACTTTTTGGTCAACGTTGACCAAACTCAACCCAAATCTAAAAAACCTCAATTCCATTGATTCATTGTCCATTTACAAAGAAAATACAAAATTTGGCATTTTTGACCAACTGTTGACTTTGGTCAACAGTTGACTTTTTGGTCAACTTTGACCAAAGTCAACCCAAAAAAAATTCACCCATAATTGTCCATTGAATTCCATTTACAAGAAAGATACAAAAAATGAACTTTGACCAAAGTCAACCTCCCCACTTTTGGTCATCCAAGACCTAACCTAGCCTGTGTGCCTTGATTCTTCATCCAATTTCCATGTTTGGTTGTGTCACCTTTTGTTTGCTTCATCTCCGAGTAAATGATTTTGTTCCTACCTCATGCACACTAAGCATTGTTGGAAATGTTGGCTCATCAAGTCTTGTTCTTAGTTTGCCCTGGACCAGGTCTTAATGCAACACGCTGCAGTATCAACAAATCCATCATCTAGTCCAAATGCAATGTCATTGAAAAGCTTGGATTCATCATATGATAACATCAGTTCCTGCCCTGGCTGCTGCAGTAGATTCCCATGCTTGGCTGCAGCCACATGCCTATATCATCTTGAGCTTGTGAGTGGTATTCAGTCCATGAATAAAAACAGGCCATGGCCATCTCAAGTAACTAGTACTGCTACACTATCATGACAGTCAGACATCCAAATGGTTCAGCATCAAACCATTGCAACATGCACAATCCTGCTGCTGCAATCATGACACATCCTGCAGAAAAGCCAGCCCACGACCAAAGCTAGTCAACTGGTGAAGCAAGTGAGACTTTGATCTGCAAAGGCAACAAACCCAAGGTCAAGGTCACAAAAAATTTCCCTACAGCAAGGGGTTAATGAGCCATGACAAGCCAAAACACGGTTGAGTTGTGATCACCTGGTGAAAACCTTGGCAATACACAATGCTGCCCTGTGAGATATGACAGGCCAAAACTGGCACAAAGTGAAGCATGACATTATACTTGAAACCAAACCTGTCTCAACCTATATGCAACAGTTTGCAGCCATATCCTACATGAAGCATTGGAAAAGGTCATGATCATAGTGAAACATAAGGGAACCTCAGCATGTTGAGTGCATCACCTTGAGGCAACAACAGTTTTAGAATAACAAAGCACATTCAAAGAAAGACGATTCACTGTATAAGATTTTATGTAAGATGTTGGATGGTAATTTGGATTCATCATCTGATATCTCAGAGTCTAAAGTTTGGTTTGCCTTGTATCATCCAAAGGCTGATGTTAGGCGTACTACACTGCGTGATATAAATTCTTCTGGCATCTTGAAAAACAAGGCATTTGTTTCAGAGGGTCTTGTTGACATTCAAGAGGCCATTTTGAGACAGCTTGATGATAAAGATTTAACAGTTGTTCAAGCAACTTTAAATGTTGATGGCTTGCAAAATGTACTAGGTGCTTCTAAGCTTATTGAGACACTGCAAACTGTGCTAAGAAGATGTGTTGGCAAGCTGCTGTCTGGTTCAACTGATAATGTTAGTCTAACTGGAGAAGTTGCTGTCACCTGTTTAAAGAAAGCCATATCATATTTCCATGATCATTCTGATTACTTGAAAAACATAGCTGCCATGATTTTTCCATTACTCCTTGCTATGCCACAGACACAGGGCTTGAATTTAAAAGCTCTTGTACTGCTCAACAAATTTAACTGGCCACTTTATCAGAATGTTGCTGTGTCTAGCTCTGAAGAAACGACTCTGATACTTGGAAGTTTATCTTCTATTAACTTGAAGGTTATCAATAACCTGGCTAGCAATTTCATGGCCCACCCTGAAGATAATATTGTCTGGTTTGTTGAAAGATGCAATGATTCAGAATTGTCAAAGACACTCTTCTTTTTTGTTCTATTGCAGTCTCTTCTGCTGGTAAAATCAAAAGGTGATGGCTTTTCTGCACTGTTTAAAAGTGTGTTTCCTATTCTGAAGGCTGAGTTGGAATCTTTAGTGAATGCTGGTGATTTTCTTTTGGATGAGTTCAATTCTGAAATGTTAGACTGGGACTGCAGTTCTTTCTTTGATCACCTTTTGTATGCCAACCTCAGACCTTTAAATGCAAAAGTTATGGTTTGTATATTTTGGAGGCTGATCTCAGCACTAATGTCAGCAGAATCTTCTGGCAATCGGCTGGATGATAGCATGATAAAGGATCTGTTTGTATTTTTTGCTTCCTCAAAGTTCAAACATGCATTCCGTGAACACCTCCATTTCTTAGCTGCACAGTGCAGTGTATCACCTTCCCGCCTATTATCTAAGTTTTTCACAGATGAAGGTGTTCCTGCTGCAGTTCAGGTTGAAAGTCTTCAGTGCTATGCATTTCTATGTAGTCTGTCACAAGATAAATGGCAAACTGAACTTTTGGCCGAATTTCCTTCTATTTTTGTTCCATTGGCTGGTGATGATCAGACTGTAAGGGTTGCAAACTGATTGGAAAATACACAATCATCAAACCAAAGTTACCCTGCATAATTGAAGAAAATGAAAATGTGGATGAGATTGCTGGTACATTCCAACAAGGCATTGGTCCAGAAGGAATGAATGAGTCCTTAATTTAAGTAGTGATTCCAATACCGTTAACCATGCTACAGATTCCATAGAATGATTGAGTCCCATTGTAAGTTCAGTTGCCACAGTTTGATGATGTTATTAGGAAGCTTGGTGTGAGAGCACGGTTTTGACTACGACCAAAAGCCATTCTGCATAAAACCGCCGAACCTGCAGAAACAGAACAAGTTAAAGGAAAATGCATTAATGTTTAATTTGTCGGCTTACCGATGGAATCGTGCCCTACACGTCCTTCAAATGAATTTCATGATGGAAAATTATCCGTGATATTGAGCGTGTAACTCAAGGCCTTGGTGCTATCTGGAATTTAATTTTGGGTCGTCCATAAAACCGTCAAAGCTGCTTAGCAATAGCGTTGAAATGTGTTGTTCACCCACAGGACGAGATTCGAGCTAAAGCTATTCGGCTGGTGACAAACAAGCTCTTTCAGCTTATTTACATAGCAGAAGATGTTGTGAAATTTGCAACAAAAATGCTTCTCTCTGCTGTAGATCATGAAGTTTCAAATGGAGTACAATCTGGACCTACCGAACAAAGAACGGAGGTCGAAAATCTTGAAATGAGTAGTACTTCCCAGGTTTCGGAGCCTGAAAATGACCCCACTAGAGTTGCTAAACCAACTATTCAAAGTGTTTCATCCATATCATTTTCTGAAGCACAACGCCTGATTTCTTTATTTTTTGCTCTATGTACAAAGAAACCCAGTTTTCTACAGATTGTATTTGATAATTATGGGCAAGCCTCAAGAATTGTAAAGCAGGCTTTTCATCGCCACATTCCTAATCTTGTGAGAGCCCTCAGGCAATCTTATTCTGAATTGCTCCATATCATATCTGATCCACCAAAAGGAAGTGAAAATCTTCTGACACTGGTGCTGCAAATATTGACTCAAGACACAACCTCCCTGTTACAAGAATTTCACTGCAGTAAAACACAAAGTAATAAGCCAAAGCAGTAAGATTTCAAAGAGTATCCCAATTTGGTATCCAGACAAAAAATGAAGAAGAAAGCGTAGCTCAGAATACCATTTTCGAACCTAGCATCAAAGAGGTCAATCCAATTTCTGAACATCCAAAGTGCTTTGCAGAGTTACTCTTTTGAATCCACCATACCAATTGAAACCCTAATCAGCAGAGCATAAGTAGAAGGAAGCAAATCAGTAAGAAAAAAAATTCGAGACAACAGAAAAGACTTGGAGGCGAAAATCTGAGGAAAAAACCCTAAAATCCCAAAATCGTTCACCTGGAGGCCAGCTTCTGCGCATCCTTCACCGCCACCACCACGACACTTTGTAAGAGTTTCCTTCTCCTTCTTTTTATCCTTCTCATATGCTTGTTGATTGAAAATATTTGTGAGAGTTGAGAGAGTTTGATTCGCTGAGTTTGAGAGCGTGAGAGGGTTTCGTTGATGAGTGATGTCATAAGAGGGACGAGAGGGGCGAGTTCGTGAGATTACCATTGTTGGGGAAGGTTGAGTTCGTGAGGTGGGGGAGAAGAGAGGAAGACGAGTTCCTGTTTCGTCGTCTCCATTTCGTTATTTTTTTTTCTTTTTTTTAATCTTTTTTTAATTTATTTAATTTAATTTGTTTTAATAGAAATAAACAAAAACATAAAAAGGTTTTATATGTTAGTATTTTCTGTTATTGTCCTTAATCTTTTTTTTTTTATTTTTTATCTCGGTTTATATATTTAACATAGTATCACAGTAGCAGATGATCATAAGTGGTCTGGTGGAGAAGGGTAGTGTGTATATTCTTGAGTCGGGTGGGTTCAATACTCATGTGTGGCATTTTTTGGCATTTTATTTCTTTTAGCTATATTATTTTTTCTTTTAGCATTTTCGTTTCTTTTTATGTTTATGCCTTTATTACACTCATATGTTCATTTTGTTAATCATGTAAAGTTGTTGTATTTTAATTTAATTCAAAACCATTTTAAAACTATAAAAATCATATTTTTCTCGATTTAATATCGAGCCCATTTTTTACACCCTTGTAAGTCGATTGCTTTTTAAGCATCGTCATCGACCTCACATAGCTTACTCTTGGGATTTCTTACAATGAGCCGGTCCCTTGCACTTACACTCATACATTGTTTAATGCTTCATTATTTCATTCTTTGATTATTTGATTCGATTATATACTTGTTTATATCTTACTTGTTTGATTAACCGTGGCCTACTTGTATGGTGTATGAGGCATGTATTATTATTGTTTGTTTGCCATGAACAATCCCCATTCATAACAAATGTATCCCTCTCCCATGAAATGTATAATATTTATTCTTTCATTCTTTATTCATCTGTTAATACAAGAATTAAAATGAACATTCGATAACCATTTCAAAGCAAGATCAAAACCTCGATCCAATGTCGAGTAATCACTTTTCTCAAAACCTAACAGAACCAGCACGTATTCATCCACCCTTTTGTAAGTCGATTGCTTTATGCATCGCCATCAACCTTGTAAGTCGATTGCTTCATGCGTCGCCATCTACCCTTATCCCTAACACTTCTCCTTGCTCCATTCGTCGATTCTTGTTCCGATTAGGTAGCACCCATTAGGTAGAACCCTTTTGTATGATAACATAGGTAGGATTCCCTTATTCTTTTGTATGATAACATAGGTAGAATTCCCATATTCTTTGCATGCTAACATTAGGTAGATATTCCCATTTGTAAATCCTAAACACCTAAGTACATATTGCATGACAACTCTAGGGCAAAGCTTCCCCACTTCTAGACCTTTCCGAGCGTCTCCAATCTCGTGGCATGTAGTCCGTTCTATTGCAAAGAGGTAACTGCCTAAGACTCGATTCAGTGAGCTGCGACACCTACTGCTAGGACGTGAACACATTGCCCACTCTCCTTTGACACAACTGGTGTTCTCCTTTGTAAGTCCATGTTCAGATGGCAATCCCTATGTAGGGGAACTACGTCACCCTGATTCTCATACCAGATGAGGTACGTAGGCAGGAGATCGTGCGAGATCTCTCCGGGCACCCTTTTCCTTTTTTGTGTGTGTTTGCTTGACAGTTGCTAGGCTCGAGTTCCCGACTCCTTAGTAACTTGTTGCTTGTTTCTTCTTGTGTGTGTTAGGATATGGATGTAAGCCCAGCGATTGGCATTCCGTATCCTATTGTTGAGTGCTTGGAGTCCGATATAAGTCCATCAAGTGGCATCTGGTTTCCAGTGTGGGTTTGTTTGGTTCGGAAGCTGATGTAAGTCCAGCGATTGGCATTCGGGTTCCATGTCTGCCTTTTGTGTTTTGTTTTGTTTCGGCGTGCGTGAGCCGAACTACGGCAACTCTGATTCTCATGTTCAGATGAGATACGTAGGCACAAGTCGCGATGTCTTGCCGAGTTTGACTAACAACTAACAACTAATCCTTGTTTTCTTTCGCCCTCGTTGCGATCCTTTCTCTCGCCCTTGTTGCGATTGAGACCTTCCCTTTCTCTTGCCCTAGTTGCAATCGAGGCCTTTGTTCCCGTAGTTAGTTGAACTACGTTTTGCTCTGATTCTCATTCCCGATGAGATACGTAGGCATAAGACGCGATGTCTTAGCGAGCACACTTATCTTTAACCCTTAGGTAGCCGAGCTACGAAGACTCTGATTCTCATATTCAGATGAGATACGTATGCAATGGATGCGATATCTATGCGAGTCATTTTTCTCTTGACCCTTTTAGTAAGTAGTACATTAGATATAACACACACCCTTTAGACAAGAAACAAACAAGAGTGGATCCCGTAGAGTACTACGGATGCGTAGGGGTGCTAATACCTTCCCTTCGCATAATCGACTCCCGAACCCAAGATTTGGTTGCGAGACCTTGTCTTTTCCTTTCCTTTCTCCAGGTTTACTTCGAGCGTTTCCTTTCCCTCCTTTGGGATAAATAACGCACGGTGGCGACTCTTCTGTCATTTCTTTCTCGCCGGTTATTTTTTCGCACCTCTGTATTTTTTCAGGCTGCGACAGCTGACGACTCTGCTGGGGACCCGGTTTCCCTAAGCGAGTCCCTCCTAGCTTTTGTAGGTTTCTTGTTTGTTGGGTGTTTATTCTTTTGTACAGTTATTTATTTACAGCATTTACCTGCTTTACCTTATTGCATTCATGTACATATGCTTGCTGTATCTGTGGGTTCTGTGGGTTGTTTGCTTGTTGGGTTGGGACTGTTCTATGAGAGATAAGCCCACTACCCAGGCTTAAGTGTACACATAGGTGTTAGAGTGGATAGTCATGAGGCTTGCGTGGTATGTTGCTACGTTAAGTCGTTCATGAGACCCACATTCCAGACGAGGTTTCTGTTGGATATATTTTGTCCTATGAGTGTTCCATAACGACAGATACTCCTTTAGAAATCGTCGACTCTGGTGACCATTTCCCGAGAACTCAGTCGAGGCCTCTCCTCCGAGACGCGTTTATGTTAGCTCTGGTGGGCGCATTCTCGCTGCTCAATCCGAGGACCCCGAGACTGGGAACTTGCTTTAGGATGTCCTGTTGAGGGGAGTCAGCAGAGGTCTTTTATCCCGTAATAATGCCAAACCTTCAGTGGTAAACGTATTATTCTCGACTGAAGGGCTGAAGCTGACAAACTTCTGTTCTTAGAACCTACCAGTGAGGGGCGGGCTAAATTCAGGAAAACCTTAACCTCCAACCAACCCGGTTTTCTGGAGCGGAGTTTTGATCTTATTCTTCAGTGGGTTTTCTCTTCAGACAGTGCAACCCGACAGTTGCTCAAGCGGATACAGCAGTCCTGATTTCCATGTCACTGCATTGCATCACATCATTTTGCATTCAACACATGTTTATCTATTCCCAGGGGCTGATATCTTCTTCTTGATTCTGGTCGGGGTTTTTCTTACACTTTTTATCTGACGAGAGACTGGAATCAAAGGGTTAGAATACCTTTTGGAATTGATAAACATATCATTACATTTGCATATCCATAGCATGTCTTGCATAACAGGTACCGTCGCGGTGTTCTCATTTTGTGGGGTGTTCCATTAGCAGATAGCTGATTCAGGAATTCACCGGTACGGTACCCACAGAAACCAGCAGAAAGCAATGGAGGGTCTACAAGCAGAACTTGCTGAGATGAGGGTCCGCATGAACCAGTTCATGGACGTGGTTCAGGGAGTAGCGCAGGGACAGCAGGAGATTAGACAAATGATACAAAGGAATCCTGCAACTACTCAACCAGAGGTCGTGACTGATCCTCCAAATGCAGAGGTTAATGGACCGGGGCCTGTCCCGATCCCACATAACAACCACGATCAACAACCCATTCACGATGATCAAGATGATCAGTTCTTGCTGCCAGAAGATTTTGGCATGGGCCATGGCATGGATCCCATGTTCAGAAGATTAGAGGAGAGGCTGAAGGCGGTAGAAGGACAAAACCCCCTGGGGGTAGATGTTTCTGACTTGGGATTGGTCCCAGGCGTGATGGTCCCACCAAAGTTCAAAGTCCCAATCTTTGACAAGTACAATGGTAGCTCTTGCCCGAAGACCCATGTGCAAGCCTATTTCCGAAAGATGGTTGCATATTCTGATGACGAGAAGCTACTCATGTACTTCTTCCAGGACAGCCTAGCTGGGGCATCCCTGGAATGGTACATGAGGTTGGATAGAGTCCACATCCGTTGCTGGAGGGATTTGGCGGAAGCTTTTGTGAAACAATACCAGTATAATGCAGACATGGCCCCAGATAGAACTCAACTCCAGAACCTGTCTCTTAAAAGCAATGAGTGCTTCAGGGAGTACGCTCAACGCTGGAGGGAGACAGCTTCCCGTGTTCAACCTCCCATGTTGGAAAAGGAAATGGCCAACATGTTCATGAATACGTTGCCTGGACCTTACCTGGAGCGTCTGGTGGGGTGCAATGCCTCCAACTTTGCTGATGTGGTCTCTACCGGAGAGAGGGTAGAGAATCACCTGAAGACCTACAAGAGCCACAATGGAGTTGGATCTTCATTAGGAGTAAAGAAGTCGTTCATGGGAGGACAGAAGCATAGGGAAGGGGGTGTGAATTCTGTGTCTTCATACCAAAACAGGAGGAATAATTTTCAAAACTATCATCAGCAACCGTATGTTGCAGCTGTGACTATTCCGGCTGCAGCACCACTACAACAACAACAACCACAACGTCAGCAAACTCAGTATCAACAACAACAACAACAACCACAACGTCAGCAAACTCAGTATCAACAACAACAACAGCCAGGTAACAGACCCGCCTATCAACAGAGGCAAAGGATGATGGACCGGCGTTTCGACACTCTTCCAATGTCGTACGCTCAGCTGCTTACAAGTCTTCAACAGCTACAACTTGTGCAGCTACGCACTCTGGCTCCTCCGGTTGGTAGACTTCCGGTGGGTTACGATGCCAATGCTAGGTGTAGCTTCCACTCTGGGGCACCTGACCACAATATTGAGAACTGCAAAGCTTTTAAGCACGTAGTTCAGGACCTCATAGATTCAAAGGCTATCAGCCTTGCACCGGTTCCTAAAGTCGTCAACAATCCCATGCCACAGCATGGTGGTGCAAACGTGAATATGCTGGAAGAGGAAGCCAAGTTTGTTAAGGATGTGTTGAAGTTGAAGACCCCGTTGTGGGAAATTAAGGAATGCTTGCTGAAGGCCGATGTTTTCCCCGGTTGTGGGAAAGGTTGTTTGGATTGTGCTACACAGGGTAAGGATTGCTTGAAGCTGCAGCAGGGCATCCAGGTCTTGCTTGACAATGGTACCCTCCAAGTTGAAGACTTGTCTGTCAAAGAGTTTGCTGAAGGGGTAGTTGAAGAGGTATTTGAAGATGCTGTTGAAGAATTCACAGATGTTGTTCCTGTTGATTGTGTATTTCCCATTGATGTATTTAATTTTTCAAATGTTGTTGCTGATATACCAAACAATGTGTCTGATTTTGATGTAACTGAACTTGATTCCGGTGTTCCGGATGTTTTTGTTTCAATGAACGAGATTCCTGAGTATGACTATGATGTCGCTACTATCACCATCTTTTACCCGACTAATCAGATCAGTGTGCCAGAAGCGCAGCCAGTGCCACCAGTGCGACCGGCCGCTATGACAATCACAACCCCTGGTCCTTTACCTTTCACGAGTGAAAGGGCCATTCCGTGGCATTATGGGGGGAGTGTATACACACACGATCATGGGGTGGAACGACCTTTGAAGGTAGAAGAGGGTCAGAAGTCGGAACTCGAAGCTGAAGGTCCCGCAGTGGACAATGTTGGTGGAATCGGGCGATTCACCAGGAGTGGCAGACTATTCTCGCCACCCGTTACCCAAACTGAGAGCACTGATGCCGCGGCTAAGGCCAAAGGCAAACAAGTTGTGAATGAGGGTACCTCTGCACCCCAGGCTGGTTCTGAGCCCACTTTTGCGAAGGATGTGGACGAGCTTCTGAGAATCATAAAGAAAAGCGACTACAAGGTAGTCGATCAGTTGATTCAGACGCCGTCTAAGATATCCATTCTCTCACTCCTGTTGTGTTCAGAGGCACACAGGGAGGCACTTCTGAAGGTCCTTAATGCTGCATATGTGCCTCAGGAGATCTCAGTAAACCAGCTAGAAGGGATCATTGCAAATGTTCATGCGAGCAACGGGCTGGGTTTTACTGATTCTGACTTAACACCAGCTGGACGCAACCATAACAAAGCTTTGCATATCTCAATGGAATGCAAAGACAACGTGTTATCTCATGTTCTGGTGGATACAGGTTCCTCTCTCAATGTGCTACCCAAGAGAGCCCTGTCAAGGTTAGAAGTAGAAGGTTTGATCTTGAAACCTTCCGATCTCATGGTGAGAGCCTTCGATGGTTCTAAGAGGTCGGTGTTTGGAGAGGTAGAATTGCCAATTCAGATTGGATCACAAACCTTCAACACCGTATTCTACGTGATGGATATCAGTCCCTCGTACAGTTGCCTTCTGGATCGCCCTTGGATCCACAATGCTGGGGCAGTCTCCTCAACACTGCATCAGAAGATCAAGTTCCCAGTCAATGGAAGAATTGTCACCGTCTGTGGTGAGGAGGACATCCTGGTCAGTAAACTGTCTACATTCAAGTATGTAGAGGTGGAAGGTGAAATTCAAGAGACTCTCTGTCAGGCCTTTGAGTCAGTTCAGATCAAGGACGCAGCTCCGGTGGAAGGGGCTAAAGCAGGAGCCCCTATCTCATCTTTCAAGAAGGCGCAAGCCTTGGCGGATTCAGGTGTTGCTCCCGGTTGGGGACGTCTGTTGGAGTTACCAATGAAAGACGACAAGTTCGGGATTGGGTACCAACCAGCGCTGACTTCTACAACTTCAGCACTTCAGACCCGTCAGGGGCCGATTACTTTCTCCAGTGCTGGCGTCATCCAATATGGCCAGATATCTGCGATCAACGATGAAAATGGGGATAGTGATTGCGACATCGACAACTGGGTGCGTCCGAGGATTCCTGGTGAAGTCATCAACAATTGGTCTGCCGAGGAAATTGTCCAAGTCACTCTTCTAGAGGAGTAATTTTTCTTTGTTTATTCATGCATGTCCAAGTCTTGCGTTCCGCCCAGGGCGTAATGACTCATTGTAGGGCTCATCTATGTGAATACCTGCATTGTTTATCATAAATGAAGGACGTCTTTTGCATTCAAAATCTTGTTCACTGTTTTTCTATTTTTACAGTTTTCAAAATTTCAAAAGAATAAAAATATTTGGCAATGTTTTGTTTAGTTTTCACTCACTGTTCACACTCATAAGCACATACCATCACTCATGCAGATGCACATCACCGGATTCTATTGATAACGATTCTGCTATGGCTCGCTTCGACTTCGAAAACCCAATCTTCCAAGCTGAAGAAGAGGGTGACGAAGACTGTGAACTCCCTGAAGAACTTGCCAGGCTGCTAAAACAGGAGGAAAGGGTCATTCAACCGCATCAAGAGTCTACTGAAGTGATTAATCTTGGCACCGAGGACGTCAAGAAAGAAATCAAGATAGGGGCTGCTTTGGAAGATGATGTGAAGAAGGGGTTGATTGAACTGTTGCAAGAGTATGTTGACGTCTTCGCTTGGTCTTATCAGGATATGCCAGGGCTTGACACAGACATTGTGGTACACCGTTTGCCTCTCAAAGAAGGTTGTCCTCCGGTCAAGCAGAAGCTCAGAAGAACAAGACCAGAGATGGCTGTCAAGATAAAGGAAGAAGTGCAGAAACAGTTGGATGCAGGGTTCCTAGCGGTTACCAATTATCCGCCATGGGTCGCAAATATTGTTCCAGTACCTAAGAAGGATGGAAAGGTACGGATGTGTGTCGACTACCGGGATCTGAACAGAGCTAGCCCTAAAGATGATTTCCCATTACCTCACATAGACGTTTTGGTGGACAACACGGCTCAGTTCTCGGTATTCTCCTTCATGGATGGCTTTTCTGGCTATAACCAAATCAAGATGGCACCAGAAGACATGGAGAAGACAACTTTCATAACCCCATGGGGCACCTTCTGCTACAAGGTGATGCCGTTTGGTCTGAAAAACGCTGGGGCAACATATCAACGAGCTATGGTGACTCTATTCCATGATATGATTCATCATGAAATCGAGGTTTATGTGGACGATATGATTGCCAAATCTCAGACAGAAAAAGAACATCTGGTAAATCTGCAGAAGTTGTTTGAGCGGTTAAGGAAATTCAAGCTGAGGCTTAATCCGAACAAGTGCACTTTCGAGGTGAGGTCTGGAAAATTGTTGGGTTTTATTGTTAGCGGAAAAGGGATTGAGGTGGATCCTGACAAAGTGAAAGCAATACAGGAAATGCCTGAGCCAAGAACAGAGAAGCAAGTCCGTGGTTTCTTAGGGAGGTTGAACTACATTGCAAGGTTCATCTCTCACCTAACAGCCACGTGTGAGCCAATTTTCAAATTGTTGAGGAAAGATCAGGCTATCAGGTGGAACGACGATTGTCAAAGGGCTTTTGAAAAGATAAAAGAGTATTTGCAGAATCCCCCTATCCTCATGCCTCCAGTCCCAGGGAGACCGCTGATTATGTACTTGACAGTACTCGACAATTCCATGGGTTGTGTTCTCGGTCAACACGACGAGACAGGTAGGAAAGAGCATGCCATCTACTACTTGAGTAAGAAGTTCATAGACTGCGAGTCGAGATATTCGATGCTTGAAAAGACATGTTGTGCACTTGCATGGGCTGCTAAGCGATTGAGATAATATATGTTGACTCACACAACCTTATTGATCTCCAAGATGGATCCAGTCAAGTACATATTCGAGAAGCCAGCTCTCACCGGAAGAGTTGCTCGTTGGCAAATGGTACTGACAGAGTACGACATCCAGTATACATCCCA
This sequence comes from Lathyrus oleraceus, assembly GCF_024323335.1. Classification (NCBI taxonomy): domain Eukaryota; kingdom Viridiplantae; phylum Streptophyta; class Magnoliopsida; order Fabales; family Fabaceae; genus Lathyrus; species Lathyrus oleraceus. The sequence goes on from NC_066582.1 coordinate 44,451,118, forward strand.
GAAAGCCATCAAGGGGAGTATTCTGTCAGACTATCTTGCTCAACAACCGATTGAAGACTATGAGCCGATGAAGTTTGATTTTCCAGATGAAGACATCATGTTCCTCAAGATGAAAGACTGTGAAGAGCCAGTTGTTGGGGAGGGACCTGATCCAGATGAAAAGTGGATTTTAATGTTTGATGGGGCCGTCAACGCCAAAGGAAGTGGAATTGGCGCTGTCATTACTACTCCGAAAGGTGCCCACATGCCTTTCACCGCTCGTCTGACTTTCGAGTGCACCAATAATGAAGCTGAGTACGAGGCTTGTATCTTGGGTATTGAGCAAGCCATTGATTTGAGAATCAAGACTCTAGACATATTCGGAGATTCAGCTCTGGTGATCAACCAAGTGAATGGTGATTGGAATACTCTCCAGCCCACTCTGGTCCCCTACAGAGATTACACGAGAAGACTGTTGACTTTCTTCACAGCAGTAAAGCTGTATCATATACCTCGTGATGAGAACCAGATGGCAGATGCTCTTGCTACTCTATCCTCCATGATCAAGGTGGGTCGGTGGAACCATGCTCCTAGGATCGATGTTATGCGCCTTGATAGGGCCGCGTATGTGTTTGCTGCTGAACTGGTAGTCGATGACAAGCCCTGGTATCACGACATCAAATGCTTCCTGAAAAATCAAGAGTACCCTGCAGGGGCATCCAACAATGACAGAAAAACTTTGAGAAGATTGGTAGGCAGTTTCTTCTTGAACAAGGACGATGTGCTGTATAAGAGGAACTTCGACATGGTTTTGCTCAGATGCGTGGATGGACACGAGGCGGACATGTTAATGCAGGAAGTTCATGAAGGTTCCTTCGGTACTCATGTCGGCGGACATGCAATGGCTAAGAAATTGTTAAGAGCGGGTTATTATTGGATGACCATGGAGTCAGATTGCTTCAAATATGCTCGGAAGTGTCATAAATGCCAGATTTATGCTGATAAGGTGCATGTACCGCCAAATCCTCTGAATGTGATGTCTTCGCCGTGGCCGTTTGCTATGTGGGGCATTGACATGATTGGAAAGATTGAGCCGACTGCTTCCAATGGGCATCGCTTCATCCTCGTTGCCATCGACTATTTCACCAAGTGGGTCGAAGCAGCGTCGTTTGCGAATGTCACCAGACATGTGGTTGCCCGTTTCATCAAGAAAGAAATCATTTGTCGTTATGGGGTTCCCGAAAGAATCATTACTGATAATGGTTCCAATCTCAATAACAAAATGATGAGGGAGTTGTGTCAGAACTTCAACATTCAGCATCATAATTCTTCCCCTTATCGTCCTAAGATGAACGGTGCTGTTGAGGCAGCAAATAAGAACATAAAGAAGATTGTGCAGAAGATGGTCGTTACGTACAGAGATTGGCACGAGATGCTACCCTTCGCCTTGCATGGGTACCGCACTTCAGTACGTACATCGACCGGGGCAACCCCTTACTCCCTGGTGTATGGTATGGAAGCAGTCCTGCCTGTCGAAGTGGAGATTCCATCTCTAAGAGTCCTGTTGGATGTCAAGCTAGACGAAGCTGAATGGATTCGAACAAGGTTCAACGAGTTGAGTCTTATTGAAGAGAAGCGAATGGCAGCCATTTGTCATGGGCAGTTGTATCAGAGTCGGATGAAGAGAGCCTTTGACCAGAAAGTGCGTCCTCGTTGTTTCCAAGTCGGAGATTTAGTGTTGAAAAGGATCCTTCCTCCTCAGACAGATCACAGGGGCAAGTGGACTCCTAACTATGAGGGGCCGTATATCGTCACCAAGGTTTTCGATGGTGGGGCCTTAATGCTTGCAACGATGGATGGTGAAGACTTCACTTCCCCGGTAAACTCAGACGCAGTTAAAAAATACTTCGCATAAAATAGACTCGCTGGACGGTAAAAAGAACAGTCCAGGCAAAAATGGGCATCCCGACGAACCAAGAAAATGAAAAGGTTCGGGCAAAAATTAGGGATTTAAAAATGAAAAGATCGTACACCCGATAAGTTGAAAACCTGAAAAGGCAACTTAGGCAAAAATGGGTATCCCGGTGGATTGAAAACCCGAAAAGGGAAATCCAGGCAAAAGTTAGGGATTAAGCGAATGACTGCGTTCTGAGGAAGTTCTGAATCTCATCTTGTGTCGATGACTGGAAATTTTTGAAAGGTAGGAAACAGTCCAATCACCTTTTCAGAAGGCTGATCATCTGGAGGATCTTGAAGACGGGCAAGTCATAGCAGAATTGGAACCCAATAGAAATCCATTTCACATTGCCATTAGATTAATTTCTGTTTTTATCTTTTGTGCGATTACCTCTTTCCAGGGATTGCTTCCTGATGTAAATGCCTATTCAGAGGCCATTCAATCAATAAAATCATGTTATTCAACATATCTCTGTTTTCATTTTACTGTTTTATTTGCAAAAATGACGTCCGAATTTTTGATAAACATTGCATCATGACACATAAGGGCTTTACAGGTACATGCTTAATAAACATTTAAAATTGCTGTAAATTTTAAGTGCTTTGAATCATCTATTCAGAACAGGTACACTCGGGGCATTTCCTTAAGATTCCCAGCAGGTTCTCACTACGGTACTCCCCAAGCGGTTGTTTCAGACTATACACTCCCTAGTAGAGTTGACAATGCCAGACTGTTATTTCCCCAGCGGAGTTAACAGTGCCAGACTGTATATCCCCAGCGGAGTTAACAGTGCCAGACTGTATATCCCCAGCGGAGTTGACAGTACCAGACTGTATCTTCCCAGCAGAAGCAGCTGCTCCTCAGAATTCGATGCCAGATCGATGTTTTCAATCCCAGATCGATGATCTCTTTCCTGGAAGCATAACCTCGGTACCGTATCGGTGTTTGCCTCCCCCTGCTGAGTCATCTCTCGTAGATTATGGTTTCCAAAACCACTATCGCTTTCCCCGACAACAGGTTTTCAGTGTCATTCTCTCCCCAGTCAGAGTCTCGGTATCTCACCATTGCCAGAACACCGCGCGGACGGTCATTTCCCCATATAGTTCATTATGTTGTGCATCTCCAACAGTAGTGCCAGGGTCCGGAAGATTATAATCATTTCCCCAACGGGATTCCTTGCTTCAGCTTGGCATTTTCCCCAGCATTTCGCATCCCTGCATGTAGAATCATATTGCATTGCATCCTCCCAAATCGCGTAGCATTTCCATTTTCATGGAGGATTACGCCATTGAAAAATTCAAACATACGCATGTAAGCATAAAACATTCTCGGTATCCCAAGTGATAAGCCAGAAGTTTGTTTCCGGTGCTCAGACTGAAGGTTGTTCATGACTTATTATCCCCAGCATGGGTCGTTGGCCCACGTGCCGCCTCAATTATCATTTTCCCTATTTCTGCCGATGCTGACAGGCATGAAGTTTTCCGGTATCCAGACCGAAGTGGCATTCAGGCCAGTATTTTCCGGTATCCAGACCGAAGTGGCATTCAGGCCAGTTTTTTCCGGTATTCAGACCGAAGTGGCATTCAGGCCAGTTTCCGATTTTCAGATCGAAGAAGTTGCCGACATTCAGGTCGATGCAACTTGTGGCATTCAGACCAGTATTTTCCGGTATTCAGACCGAAGTGGCATTCAGGCCGGTTTCCGATTTTCAGATCGAAGAAGTTTCCGACATTCAGGTCGATGCAACTTGTGGCATTCAGGCCAGTTTCCGATTTTCAGATCGAAAAAGTTTCCGACATTCAGGTCGATGCAACTTATGGCATTCAGGCCAGTTCCCGGTATCCAGACCGAAGTGGCATTCAGGCCAGTTTCCGGTATTCAGACCGAAGTGGCATTCAGGCCAGTTTCCGGTATCCAGACCGAAGTGGCATTCAGGCCAGTTTTTCCGATATTCAGATCGAAGAAGTTTCCGACGTTCAAGTCGAAGTACTTGTGGCATTCAGGCCAGTTTTCCGATTTCCAGATCGAAGTGGTGTTCAGACCAGATTTCCGGTGATCAGACCAACATTGATACTCTCGTATTCCGATGCTTAGTGTTCAGACTAATGTGCGGCGTTCAGACCATGGGTATTCCTGTGTTACCATTTATTTTGGTATCCAGGTCAACTTTCTGTTTCGGTACTCAGGCCGATTTTCACCGTACCAGACGGATTCTTCTTTTGAGATTGCTTCTTTGCCGATTCCGACAGGCATTGTTAATTATTTCATAGGGATTCAGGATCAAAATCCGGGTCTTCTTAGTATTTAACCATCTCCCACTATGATCATATGAAGAACGTCCTGCTTCGTATTCTCTAGTTGAAGACGCTTAAATAGGGGCAACTGTCATACCCCGATTTTGGTCCTGAATTTTTTTATGTTTGTTTAGCATGTTTGGCCTAACCTTACTTTGGTCTTATATGAGCATTGGTTTTGGTCCAAAGTTATGGTGTTGTTCACGTGATTGTTAATACTCATATGGTCCTGGTCATCCAAACAACCAACCTTCTTGTGTCACAAGCCAATTGCCAATCATGCCACTTGATCCATGGATATCCCTTTCAAACCCTAATCTTGTGCCCTCATTTCATGGTTCTGTTCATTATCAGTCAAGTCATTCAAGTCATAAGGCAAAAACAATTTGGGAACCAACTTCAAACCATTTGTTAATCCATTTCAATTTATTTCATGTCATTTTAAACCATTACATTTGATTCTACATAAGAAAATACAAGTCTTGACATTTTTGACCAATTGTTGACTTTGGTCAACAGTTGACTTTTTGGTCAACGTTGACCAAACTCAACCCAAATCCAAAAAACCTCAATTCCATTGATTCATTGTCCATTTACAAAGAAAATACAAAATTTGGCATTTTTGACCAACTGTTGACTTTGGTCAACAATTGACTTTTTGGTCAACTTTGACCAAAGTCAACCCAAAAAAAAATTCACCCATAATTGTCCATTGAATTCCATTTACAAGAAAGATACAAAAAATGAACTTTGACCAAAGTCAACCTCCCCACTTTTGGTCATCCAAGACCTAACCTAGCCTGTGTGCCTTGATTCTTCATCCAATTTCCATGTTTGGTTGTGTCACCTTTTGTTTGCTTCATCTCCGAGTAAATGATTTTGTTCCTACCTCATGCACACTAAGCATTGTTGGAAATGTTGGCTCATCAAGTCTTGTTCTTAGTTTGCCCTGGACCAGGTCTTAATGCAACACGCTGCAGTATCAACAAATCCATCATCTAGTCCAAATGCAATGTCATTGAAAAGCTTGGATTCATCATATGATAACATCAGTTCCTGCCCTGGCTGCTGCAGTAGATTCCCATGCTTGGCTGCAGCCACATGCCTATATCATCTTGAGCTTGTGAGTGGTATTCAGTCCATGAATAAAAACAGGCCATGGTCATCTCAAGTAACTAGTACTGCTACACCATCATGACAGTCAAACATCCTAACGGTTCAGCATCAAACCATTGCAACATGCACAATCCTGCTGCTGCAATCATGACACATCCTGCAGAAAAGCCAGCCCACGACCAAAGCTAGTCAACTGGTGAAGCAAGTGAGACTTTGATCTGCAAAGGCAACAAACCCAAGGTCAAGGTCACAAAAAATTTCCCTACAGCAAGGGGTTAATGAGCCATGACAAGCCAAAACACGGTTGAGTTGTGATCACCTGGTGAAAACCTTGGCAATACACAATGCTGCCCTGTGAGATATGACAGGCCAAAACTGGCACAGAGTGAAGCATGACATTATACTTGAAACCAAACCTGTCTCAACCTATATGCAACAGTTTGCAGCCATATCCTACATGAAGCATTGGAAAAGGTCATGATCATAGTGAAACATAAGGGAACCTCAGCATGTTGAGTGCATCACCTTGAGGCAACAGCAGTTTTAGAATAACAAAGCACATTCAAAGAAAGACGATTCACTGTATAAGATTTTATGTAAGATGTTGGATGGTAATTTGGATTCATCATCTGATATCTCAGAGTCTAAAGTTTGGTTTGCCTTGTATTATCCAAAGGCTGATGTTAGGCGTACTACACTGCGTGATATAAATTCTTCTGGCATCTTGAAAAACAAGGCATTTGTTTCAGAGGGTCTTGTTGACATTCAAGAGGCCATTTTGAGACAGCTTGATGATAAAGATTTAACAGTTGTTCAAGCAGCTTTAAATGTTGATGGCTTGCAAAATGTACTAGGTGCTTCTAAGCTTATTGAGACACTGCAAACTGTGCTAAGAAGATGTGTTGGCAAGCTGCTGTCTGGTTCAACTGATAATGTTAGTCTAATTGGAGAAGTTGTTGTCACCTGTTTAAAGAAAGCCATATCATATTTCCATGATCATTCTGATTACTTGAAAAACATAGCTGCCATGATTTTTCCATTACTCCTTGCTATGCCACAGACACAGGGCTTGAATTTAAAAGCTCTTGTACTGCTCAACAAATTTAACTGGCCACTTTATCAGAATGTTGTTGTGTCTAGCTCTGAAGAAACGACTCCGATACTTGGAAGTTTATCTTCTATTAACTTGAAGGTTATCAATAACCTGGCTAGCAATTTCATGGCCCACCCTGAAGATAATATTGTCTGGTTTGTTGAAAGCTGCAATGATTCAGAATTGTCAAAGACACTCTTCTTTTTTGTTCTATTGCAGTCTCTTCTGCTGGTAAAATCAAAAGGTGATGGCTTTTCTGCACTGTTTAAAAGTGTGTTTCCTATTCTGAAGGCTGAGTTGGAATCTTTAGTGAATGCTGGTGATTTTCTTTTGGATGAGTTCAATTCTGAAATGTTAGACTGGGACTGCAGTTCTTTCTTTGATCACCTTTTGTATGCCAACCTCAGACCTTTAAATGCAAAAGTTATGGTTTGTATATTTTGGAGGCTGATCTCAGCACTAATGTCAGCAGAATCTTTTGGCAATCGGCTGGATGATAGCATGATAAAGGATCTGTTTGTATTTTTTGCTTCCTCAAAGTTCAAACATGCATTCCGTGAACACCTCCATTTCTTAGCTGCACAGTGCAGTGTATCACCTTCCCGCCTATTATCTAAGTTTTTCACAGATGAAGGTGTTCCTGCTGCAGTTCAGGTTGAAAGTCTTCAGTGCTATGCATTTCTATGTAGTCTGTCACAAGATAAATGGCAAACTGAACTTTTGGCCGAATTTCCTTCTATTTTTGTTCCATTGGCTGGTGATGATCAGACTGTAAGGGTTGCAAACTGATTGGAAAATACACAATCATCAAACCAAAGTTACCCTGCATAATTGAAGAAAATGAAAATGTGGATGAGATTGCTGGTACATTCCAACAAGGCATTGGTCCAGAAGGAATGAATGAGTCCTTAATTTAAGTAGTGATTCCAATACCGTTAACCATGCTACAAATGCCATAGAATGATTGAGTCCCATTGTAAGTTCAGTTGCCACAGTTTGATGATGTTATTAGGAAGCTTGGTGTGAGAGCACGATTTTGACTACGACCAAAAGCCATTCTGCATAAAACCGCCGAACCTGCAGAAACGGAACAAGTTAAAGGAAAATGCATTAATGTTTAATTTGTCGGCTTACCGATGGAATCGCGCCCTACACGTCCTTCAAATGAATTTCATGATGGAAAATTATCCGTGATATTGAGCGTGTAACTCAAGGCCTTGGTGCTATCTGGAATTTAATTTTGGGTCGTCCATAAAACCGTCAAAGCTGCTTAGCAATAGCGTTGAAGTGTGTTGTTCACCCACAGGACGAGATTCGAGCTAAAGCTATTCGGCTGGTGACAAACAAGCTCTTTCAGCTTATTTACATAGCAGAAGATGTTGTGAAATTTGCAACAAAAATGCTTCTCTCTGTTGTAGATCATGAAGTTTCAAATGGAGTACAATCTGGACCTACCGAACAAAGAACGGAGGTCGAAAATCTTGAAATGAGTAGTACTTCCCAGGTTTCGGAGCCTGAAAATGACCCCACTAGAGTTGCTAAACCAACTATTCAAAGTGTTTCATCCATATCATTTTCTGAAGCACAACGCCTGATTTCTTTATTTTTTGCTCTATGTACAAAGAAACCCAGTCTTCTACAGATTGTATTTGATAATTATGGGCAAGCCTCAAGAATTGTAAAGCAGGCTTTTCATCGCCACATTCCTAATCTTGTGAGAGCCCTCAGGCAATCTTATTCTGAATTGCTCCATATCATATCTGATCCACCAAAAGGAAGTGAAAATCTTCTGACACTGGTGCTGCAAATATTGACTCAAGACACAACCTCCCTGTTACAAGAATTTCACTGTAGTAAAACACAAAGTAATCAGCCAAAGCAGTAAGATTTCAAAGAGTATCCCAATTTGGTATCCAGACAAAAAATGAAGAAGAAAGCGTAGCTCAGAATACCATTTTCGAACCTAGCATCAAAGAGGTCAATCCAATTTCTGAACATCCAAAGTGCTTTGCAGAGTTACTCTTTTGAATCCACCATACCAATTGAAACCCTAATCAGCAGAGCATAAGTAGAAGGAAGCAAATCAGTAAGAAAAAAAAATCGAGACAACAGAAAAGACTTGGAGGCGAAAATCTGAGGAAAAAACCCTAAAATCCCAAAATCGTTCACCTGGAGGCCAGCTTCTGCGCATCCTTCACCGCCACCACCGCGACACTTTGTAAGAGTTTCCTTCTCCTTCTTTTTATCCTTCTCATATGCTTGTTGATTGAAAATATTTGTGAGAGTTGAGAGAGTTTGATTCGCTGAGTTTGAGAGCGTGAGAGGGTTTCGTTGATGAGTGATGTCATAAGAGGGACGAGAGGGGCGAGTTCGTGAGATTACCATTGTTGGGGAAGGTTGAGTTCGTGAGGTGGGGGAGAAGAGAGGAAGACGAGTTCCTGTTTCGTCGTCTCCATTTCGTTCTTTTTTTTTCTTTTTTTTAATATTTTTTAATTTATTTAATTTAATTTGTTTTAATAGAAATAAACGAAAACGTAAAAAGGTTTTATATGTTAGTATTTTCTGTTATTGTCCTTAATCTTTTTTTAATTATTTTTTATCTCGGTTTATATATTTAACATAGTATCACAGTAACAGATGATCATAAGTGGTCTGGTGGAGAAGGACAGTGTGTATATTCTTGAGTGGGGTGGGTTCAATACTCATGTGTGGCATTTTTTGGCATTTTATTTCTTTTAGCTATATTATTTTTTCTTTTAGCATTTTCGTTTCTTTTTATGTTTATGCCTTTATTACACTCATATGTTCATTTTGTTAATTATGTAAAGTTGTTGTATTTTAATTTAATTCAAAACCATTTTAAAACTATAAAAATCATATTTTTCTCGATTTAATATCGAGCCCATTTTTTACACCCTTGTAAGTCGATTGCTTTTTAAGCATCGCCATCGACCTCACATAGCTTACTCTTGGGCTTTCTTACAATGAGCCGGTCCCTTGCACTTACACTCATACATTGTTTAATGCTTCATTATTTCATTCTTTGATTATTTGATTCGATTATATGCTTGTTTATATCTTACTTGTTTGATTAACCGTGGCCTACTTGTATGGTGTATGAGGCATGTATTATTATTGTTTGTTTGCCATGAACAATCCCCATTCATAACAAATGTATCCCTCTCCCATGAAATGTATAATATTTATTCTTTCATTCTTTATTCATCTGTTAATACAAGAATTAAAATGAACATTCGATAACCATTTCAAAGCAAGATCAAAACCTCGATCCAATGTCGAGTAATCACTTTTCTCAAAACCTAACAGAACCAGCACGTATTCATCCACCCTTTTGTAAGTCGATTACTTTATGCATCGCCATCAACCTTGTAAGTCGATTGCTTCATGCGTCGCCATCTACCCTTATCCCTAACACTTCTCCTTGCTCCATTCGTCGATTCTTGTTCCGATTAGGTAGCACCCATTAGGTAGAACCCTTTTGTATGATAACATAGGTAGGATTCCCTTATTCTTTTATATGATAACATAGGTAGAATTCCCATATTCTTTGCATGCTAACATTAGGTAGATATTCCCATTTGTAAATCCTAAACACCTAAGTACATATTGCATGACAACTCTAGGGCAGAGCTTCCCCACTTCTAGACCTTTCCGAGCGTCTCCAATCTCGTGGCATGTAGTCCGTTCTATTGCAAAGAGGTAACTGCCTAAGACTCGATTCAGCGAGCTGCGACACCTACTGCTAGGACGTGAACACATTGCCCACTCTCCTTTGACACAACTGGTGTTCTCCTTTGTAAGTCCATGTTTAGATGGCAATCCCTATGTAGGGGAACTACGTCACCCTGATTCTCATACCAGATGAGGTACGTAGGCAGGAGATCGTGCGAGATCTCTCCGGGCACCCTTTTCCTTTTTTTTGTGTGTTTGCTTGACAGTTGCTAGGCTCGAGTTCCCGACTCCTTAGTAACTTGTTGCTTGTTTCTTCTTGTGTGTGTTAGGATATGGATGTAAGCCCAACGATTGGCATTCCGTATCCTATTGTTGAGTGCTTGGAGTCCGGTATAAGTCCATCAAGTGGCATCTGGTTTCCAGTGTGGGTTTGTTTGGTTCGGAAGCTGATGTAAGTCCAGCGATTGGCATTCGGGTTCCATGTCTGCCTTTTGTGTTTTGTTTTATTTCGGCGTGCGTGAGCCGAACTACGGCAACTCTGATTCTCATGTTCAGATGAGATACGTAGGCACAAGACGCGATGTCTTGCCGAGTTTAACTAACGACTAACAACTAATCCTTGTTTTCTTTCGCCCTCGTTGCGATCCTTTCTCTCGCCCTCGTTGCGATCGAGACCTTCCCTTTCTCTTGCCCTAGTTGCAATCGAGACCTTTGTTCCCGTAGTTAGTTGAACTACGTTTTGCTCTGATTCTCATTCCCGATGAGATACGTAGGCATAAGACGCGATGTCTTAGCGAGCACACTTATCTTTAACCCTTAGGTAGCCGAGCTACGAAGACTCTGATTCTTATATTTAGATGAGATACGTATGCAACGGATGCGATATCTGTGCGAGTCATTTTTCTCTTGACCCTTTTAGTAAGTAGTACATTAGATATAACACACACCCTTTAGACAAGAAACAAACAAGAGTGGATCCCGTAGAGTACTACGGATGCGTAGGGGTGCTAATACCTTCCCTTCGCATAATCGACTCCCGAACCCAAGATTTGGTTGCGAGACCTTGTCTTTTCCTTTCCTTTCTCCAGGTTTACTTCGAGCGTTTCCTTTCTCTCCTTTGGGATAAATAACGCACGGTGGCGACTCTTCTGTCATTTCTTTCTCACCGGTTGTTTTTTCGCACCTCTGTATTTTTTCAGGCTGCGACAGCATGTACCTTACCTTCCATGTCAGTCTTCTTCTTGAAGACCCACTTGCATCCTATAGGGTTAACTCCTACAGGGGGCTCTACCAAGGTCCAAACTTGGTTTGTGTACATGGAATCCATTTCAGATTTCATGGCTTCTAGCCACTTCTCAGACTCGGGACCAGTTATGGCCTCTTGGTAGGTCACAGGCTCATCTTGATCCATGAGTAATACATCACCTTGATCAGTTATGAGATATCCATATCTCTCAGGTAGGTGACGTATCCTGCCTGACCTACGTTGGTCTTGTTCTACTTGAGCAGGTTGCTCTTCCACAACTACTTGTGTTTCCTGCTCTAATTCCTCCATAGGTGTATCAATGCTTTGTGTTTCTTGAATTTCTTCAAGCTCTACTTTCCTCCCACTGATTTCTTTGGAAATAAAATCATTTTCTAGGAAAACTCCAGTTCGAGCGACAAACACTTTTCCCTCAGAAGGATTGTAGAAGTAATACCCTCTTGTTTCTTTAGGATACCCCACAAATAAGCATTTGTCAGATTTGGGCTCAAGCTTAGTTAAAATTTGTCGTTTCACATAAACCTCGCAACCCCAAATCTTCATATAAGACATATGTGGTTTCTTACCACTCTATATCTCATATGGTGTCTTCTCAACCTTTTTGATTGGAACACGGTTAAGTGTGTAAGCTGTTGTCAATAGTGCATGTCCCCAAAAGGAGTTTGAAAGATCGGCGTGATTCATCATGGATCGGACCATGTCTAACAGGGTTCAATTTCTTCTCTCAGATACACCATTCCACTAGGGTGTTCCAGGAGGAGTAAGTTGGGATAGGATCCCACACTCTTTCATATGGTCATCAAACTCTAGGCTTAAATACTCACCACCTCAATCTAATCGAAGAGTTTTAATATTCTTACCTAGTTGGTTTTGTACTTCATTCTTGAATTCCTTGAACTTTTCAAAGGACTCTGATTTGTGTTTCATTAAATACACATAACCATATCTACTGAAATCATCAGTGAATGTGATGAAGTACTGAAAACCTCCTCTGGCTGGTATGTTCAGTGGTCCATAGACATCAGTATGTATGAGGCCTAAAAGATCATTCGCTCTTTCACCTTTTCCTGTGAATGGAGATTTTGTCATCTTTCCAATTAAATAAGATCTGCATGTCTCATATGATTCATAATCAAAAGAGTCAAAGAGTCCATCTTTATGGAGTTTGGAAATGCGTTTCTCATTTATGTGGCCAAATCGACAATGCCAAAGGTAAGTTGGATTTAACTCCTTACGTTTCATCCTTTTAGTATTAATGTTATTAATAGGCATTTCGAGATCAAGGACATATAGTCCATTGCTCATTCATGCAGTAGCATAGAATATATCATTCAAATAAACTGAGCAACAATTGTTCTTTATTATAAATGAAAAACCAAACTTGTCCAAACAAGAAATGGAAATAATATTCCTGCTAATTGCAGGTACATAATAACAGTTCTCTAACTGAATTATTAAACCACTAGGTAAGTTCCTACGGCTAAAGCAGCAACCTTTGCTCCATTTCCAACTCGTAGGTCAACTTCACCTTTTTCCAAATCTCTACTTCTTTTTAGCCCCTGCACATTTGTACAAATGTGAGAACCGCATCCAGTATCTAATATCCATGATGCAGAAGTAGATAAATTTATTTCAATAACAAAAATACCTGAAGTTGAAGTCTCTACTCCATTCTTCGTATCTTCCAGGTACTTTGGGCAGTTTCTCTTCCAGTGTCCGGTCTTACCGCAATGGAAGCAGGTGCCTGCCTTTGCTATGCCTCCACTAGGCTTCAAAGCAGCAACAGTGGGTCTGGGTTTGGCAACTTTCTTGCCTTTCCCTTTATCACCCTGCTTGGTGGGTCTTTTGTTCTGTCTCTTTCCATTTCCGATCATCAGAATGGACTTTCCTTTTAACTTCAGGTTCTGTTCAACAGTCTTTAACATGGCTAGCAGTTCAGGAAGAGATTTGTCTATATCATTCATATTGAAATTTAGGACAAATTGACTGAATCTATATGCCAATGATTGCAAGATCAAATCAGTCGCAAGTTCCTTTCCGAGGGGAAAACCCAACCTTTCAAGGTTTTCCACATACCCAATCATCTTGAGCACATGGGGACCTACAGGAGCTCCCTCAGCTAACTTGCCTTGAAAAAGGGCTTTTGAAACTTCAAACCTTTCATGCCTTGCTTGCTCTTGATAGAGCATCTTCAGGTGTTCGATCATATCGAATGCTGCCATGTTCTCATGTTGCTTTTGCAATTCTGAGTTCATGGTAGCTAGCATGAGACAAGCAGTTTCATTGGCATCATCGACATGCTTCTTATAAGCATCTCTTTCTGCCTTAGGTGCAGAACTAGGAGGTTCCTCTTCAGGAATAGGTTTCTCCAAGACATACAACTTTCTATCATGTTTGAGGACAATCCTCAGGTTTCGGTGCCAATCCAGAAAATTTGTCCCAAATAATTTTTCCTTGTCAAGGATTGATCGCAAAATATTGTTAGAGGTGTTTGTTGTCATGGTAATCTACATGAAATTAATGAAATTATAATTATCAATAACATATTTAATTAGGCCTTTAATTAAATATGCTCCCACTATTTTACTCAAAACAAATGACCCTCATCATTTGATTTGGAAAATCCCGTTGGAAGATTTTCTAGTGGGTCGAGATCCATATTTCACTTTGTTCTAAGTCCGCGTAGGCGGATTACAAAAAACTAGGTTATTTAGGTAGGAACTCTTTCCAATTGTATCTAATACAACTCTCGAATATTTTAGTTGGGTGAATAACTCCTTATTCCAATCCATCACATGGATCATGTCCAACTCTTGCTTCTAAACACATATAATCTTATTATAATTTGTTTAGTTAAGTTTGACCCATTGTTTTAGCAATTGGATATTACAATTATCCCATCTCACCTTACTAATATAGAACATGCACCTCGCGTAGGCGAAATCTACATTATCCGATACTAGTCTTGATGAGTGCTAAAACTTGGAAAGCATAAACTTAATATTTAATTTGAGGGAATTGCAATTATTTTGATCTCACCGGCTTATTTATCATATAAATCGTCTCTCACATGCATCAACACACATTCACATGCATCAACATACATTCACATGCATCAACATACATAATGAAACAGTTATGGCCCCTAGCGCAATTGTTCTCCCAAGCCAATGAGAGAACCTAAGCTAACCTAATAACGATCTAAGCTTCTCCAAGCAAGATCTTCAAGGTTGTCCTCCTTTGATATTGAATTCTTCTCTTTCTTCATAACATTACATTACATAAAAGAAACTCATTTTACATACGAGGGATTGAAATGAGAAAAAAAGTTACATTAAGAGATTAAAAGGAGAGGCACGACACGCAAGTCGTATTTTAAAACCCAAAACAAAATATAGGAAAACTAAGGTCATAACTGATCACCATAAGACAATAATAATAAACACATTATTATTATTAATTTTAATTCTTTTAATTAATTAAAACCAAATTAAATTCCGGCGACCGATCACACTACGTAGAGTTAGTCGGGGGTCCGCTGCCCGATCAGCGGACGGTGGTTCCGAAATTTTAATGAACAATTCATTTGAAATCGACGTCGTTTTACATCAACATAACTCTGGCGCAGTCACAAAACAGAAACCCCGAGAATTCTGACTCTGTGAATGTGACGACCGTCACAAGCATGTTACGACCGTCACGTCCAACTTATTACGACAGTCACAGGCCCATGACGAATGTCATGCGGCCAAAATAACAGAAACACCTAGAATTCTGAATCTGTGAATGTGACGACCGTCACAGAGCATGTTACGACCGTCACACCCAGCTTGTTACGATCGTCACAGGCCCACGACGAACGTCACGCGGCCAAAATCAGCACTTTTGAAACAGTCAACATACGTAATCCAACAAGCCCTCAATTCACAACTCTTTGACAACACAACCCTTGTACCGTCACTAACCCTAATGCCCTAATTTGAGACCGTCAAACACACCTCGATTGTTGATTCAGTATGATTGATCAACAGGTCATTGCTTCACCATACTAATGTCGGATTCCGAAGCCAATGACCATTGATCGCTCAAAGGAAAACAACCATTAAGTGTTTGAATGAACGAAACAGAAACAATATATCATATATACCATATTTTGCATTAGGATTACTTATATCATATATGTAACTTGATCGATCTCAATTGCGTAACCTATGGACAATCAATGTATCGCTGCTTCACCACACTAATGTCGGTTCCGGAGCATAGTCAACATCAATCATCCAAATCGTACATACATGATGCCAAATTTAATTACTCGTTTATTCTTTGATTCATTCTATCTTTTAATCATATTAATACATAAAATAAACAACTATCTGATGCATGGTTTCGTAAGTGGCTCTGATACCACTGAATGAGAAGGGCGATCCAAAACGCAGCGGAATTTAAAATTTTCTCCTTTAGTGATCCTTACGAATGGGCATGATCCGTGATAGAATCGTTACCTCTTGTGACGATTGAAACCTTTGATGCAGATCTACGGAGCGATCACAGACGTTGAACGATGACAACGCCTCTACTCAGTCCACACGAACGGATTCCTTCAATCTCAGTGCTAGCTGCTACGAATGAAGGCTTTGAGTGAGTGAGAGAGAGAGAGAGAAACGAAAAGTGCAACTGCACTGAATGCTTCTGCACAAGGGTTCTATTTATAGAACCACTTGTGTGGGCTACAAGCTAAAAAACCCACTTAAGAGTATGTGGCCCATATTTTATAATATGCCAAAAATCACTTAAGCGTGTGGTACCTTACTATATTTCGTATTCTACTTAAGTACACCGTACCTTACGATGTTCTACAATTCACTTAATTGCACCGTACCTTACGGTGTTCCTTAGTTACTCTATCTCTCATCAATCCGTCCTTTGTGTGGGACCCTGTAGGTTTTCGCGGCATTGAGAATTATATTAAATCACGTATTTAACATAATAAACAGTGAGCGGTATCTAGCAACACATCACTGCTACCCAAGACACGAAAATGTCATGTGATCTGACAAATCCTTCTGTGATAATACTTATGTGTATAATTACCCTTTTGCCCTTATGTCTATATTGAACACAAGGCATATACCGTGTCATCCTTGTCCAGTTCAATATTGGGCCCATAGACATTTATCCTGTTACGCAGGATGGGCAAATTCCATCTAGGTCACTCATGTCCCTTAGCATGCTTCGTGGAGTACCCATCAACTGTCTTTATGGTCATCCAGTTACGGACAATGTTTGATCAACAATAAAGCACTCGACTCTACATCTAGGGTCCATAGTGGTTTCAGGTCGAAGGGTGGTATACACCATTATCACCATGAGAGTAACTTATGATACTTTGCATAACATTCTATATAGTATTCTCATAGCGGGTCAATCCAGTATAAATATTACTCTTAGTATTCATACCTATGTTTAAGACTTGATAACTCCTTATCCATGATCCATGAGATGTGATCATCAGTCTATATACATAATAGTCTTAATGCTTTAATGTTATCCCACTTCACATAAAGCTCGACTACAGATACTTTAAGAATAGTGTCCTTATGTTTAATGTGATCTCATGATTAAGTCATACTTGATACATTAAACGGACTAGCTATTCTAGGGACTTTATTAAACAAACATAATAAAGAAAAAGCCTTTTATAATTAATAAATAACTCGATACAAGTATCAAAAGTATTGGCCTCTAGGGCTTACACCAACAATTCAAGCTTGTCGTGACTTCGATAAACCCTCAATTCAAGTTGAGTACATATTAGTGTCCCGATATTGAGGTCGAAAGAGCTTATATGAATTGAATCTCATATGCTAACATAGTAGGTTCTTTGATGTATGCTATGGTATGTACTAGACCCGACATAGCATATGCAGTAAGTCTTGTAAGCAGGTACATGGCGAATCTGGAAAGGCTCACTGGCAAGCATTGAAGTGGATCCTAAGGTATATAAATGGGTCTCTGAACAATGTCTTGATTTATGGTGGAGGATGTGGTGAAAATAATAAATAATAAATTGAAGGGTATGGAAACTCTAATTATGCAGGTTGTATGTATTCTAGAAAATCTATTCATGGATATGTATTCACTATGTTTGACAGAACAATCAGTTCGAAAGCAACACTTCAGAAGGTTGTTGCCTTATCAACCACTAAAGTGGAATATATCATCCTTACTGAAGTTGTGAAAGAAGCATTATGGCTTGAAGGTTTTTCTAAGGAGCTGAAACTTCAAGGTCGAATTATCACTGTTAAATGTCATAGTCAAAGTGTTATACACCTGTCAAATAATTCATCTTATCATGAACGAACCAAGCACATCGATGTGAGACTGCATTTCGTCAAAGGGGTAATCGAGCATGGACAAGTCCAAGTGCTGAAGGTTTCAACAGATCACAATACCGCTGATATGATCACTAAAACATTACCAAGTTGCAAGTTTTTCCATTCTATTCAGTTGATAAAGTTGCATGAAGAAAGATAGTTTGTTCCCTTGATGTTATAGAGTTTGTCTCAAGGTGGAGATTTATGAGATATTGGATCAAACTCTAGTATGGTCGAAGGGTAGCTTCTTGTTTTGACAATCCGACATAATCATTAGCATGTCGTCGAAGTTTGTTCACATGCTGTAGTCGAAGTATACTAGGATGGTTAGCATGTCGAATTGGGCCTGTTTGTTATGCCCAATTGTTTAAGTTAGCTTGTTCTCTAAGTTAGCTTGTCTAATGAGTCTGTGTGTAAAATCCCATTAATTTTCTTATAAATAGCATATTGGTCTCTCATCATTGTATAACACAAATCTTAATTAGGGTGAGAGAGTTGTTATTTATTATTCTATAACACTTGTAATCTTGTTTCAAAGAGAAAGTAAAGAATAGAAGTTTATAACCAACTTGTTGTGTTCTTCTTGCTTCCCTACTTTCTATCCTTTTGGATTTCTTACCGATCAAGAAACCAATTATACTTTGTTATTCCGGTATCGTTTTCACAATATTGTCCAACTATGCTTTCTGAACAGACAATTGATCTTCCACATCATAGATACGTTGACTCACCTTTACCATAAAGCATTATGATGAAAGTGTTGTATTCTTCAGGGAGTCCTTGAAGAATGACATTAATTTAATCTCTTTCAGATATGAGATCTCTAATATCTATGAGAGTCAGTTATGGCTTGAACACGAAGAACGTATTCAAATATAAAATAGTTACCTTTCTTGCTTGTCTTCAATTCTGATCTCAGTTGATGAACACGATCCTTCATTTGAGAGTTAAAATACTTATGAACTTTGTCCCAAACTTCATAGGCATGTTTGCATGAAAGCACACATGGTAGAACAACTTCAGAGATCATGGATAAGAGCAATGTAAACAAAGCTTGATCTTGAATAATTCGAGATTTAGAGTTTTCAGACACAATATGTGTAACTCTATCATTATGTGTTTTGAACATAAAATGAATTTGAGGATTGGCAACCACTTTGTGGAGTTTGTAAGAGAGAATTACCCCCTCAACTTGCTGGTTTCATAGCAAGAAGTCATTTTCTTGTAGCTTGATCGATAGTTTTGGTGCAAATGTATTTGCAAAGCTTACGAACACCAGTTATGATGAATCATCTTTGGATGAGTTGGCTACATCTTGTGAATTGAGCAGAGAGGTTTCAAATTCCGCCATTGTTGCTTCTTTGAAGTTAACCTCAGAATTTGAACAACGCCAACACGAGCCAACCGAGAGGAAGCTTATTTGAAGTTTAGATTTTCACCAATGATGATGATAATGATGATGTGGAAAAATGACCCTTCTAGGCTGATACCGTAGTAGGCGAAGATTCATGCATAAGGAAGAAGATAATGAATTTCATAGGAGAGAGTGTTTAAGCAAGATATTCTTACATTGATTCTATATTTTTATATTCATTTTATTGAGAGAGATAGATAGATAGAGAGAGAGAGAGAGAAAGAGAGAGAGAGATATTTTTCACATTTATGCTAATTAGTTTGGATAGTTAGTCACATGCTTCTAAATTCCTAACTATTTTTTCTAACTACCTAACAACCTTTCCAAAGTTAGCTTAACTAACTTTGGTTGAGAGACTCTAATAGTTAGTGAAATATTTATTGGAAAGGTTTACAAATCAAGAAGAGTTTACCTATAGTTGTACCTTTTATTCACACCATTCTTTTGGGGGTTTAAGTTTGAAGCTATGCACGAACTTTATTTTGAATTCTCATTAAGGATTATAGATGTCGATAACTCCTATTGTTGTTGTTTTGTTCTTCCCAAAAATGAATTATTTATGATGGAGTCAAAAACGCAAAGCCACACATGAGTGAATTGCGACCTTAAGAAACATGTGGAGCCAGATAAATACTATTTGTTGCTTTAACAGCTTGTGGACTTCCAATTACCTTTATAAGGTGCAATGAAAACGTGATGGTCTTGAAGTTTGAAGCTTAGGTTCAACAACTAGTATTGGTAACAAAAACAAGACAACGCAACAAACAACAAATATATGGAACAGGATGAATAGGACTTTGGAAGGGGCTGGGATTGAAACAAAAGAAAATGAATCTTTGAACCTTCACTGCTTGCATGATACAAAAACTTATCCAAGGATTGTTAGTGGCCACAATTTGTTTGCATGGATTATTATTTCTCAATAATGCCAACACCTGGACAATTTTTAAGTCGGCAGTGTGCTAGCCTAAATTTGATTCCATGATTGGAGTTTTTACAATTGACTTTTAGAGTCTAAAATGGATTTCAATAATTTTTGAAAGATGGTTTGATATTTATGCTAGATCTTCCTTATTGTTCAAGATAAGTTCTTTTAGGGGTGAAGATTTATACTTCAACTATAATTAGTTACATCGTGATCAAGGACGGCCCAAAACATATCGAGGCTTGAAACGAAAATTTAAATTTAAATATTTTTAATAAAATAAAAAATTATAAAATGAATGGATTTAATTGAAATACACTGATAGTGTAAAATGATTTTACACCGTCAGTTAATCTTAGACGTTGGATATTAAAATAAATTTGACTTTTATTTTGAAAACCTATAAAGTAAAAACGGGTGATGGTGATGAATCGACAAAGTAAATCTTTTTAGACTGACAGTATATAGTAATTAATTTCAAAATGAATTTATTATAAAAAAATTAATATATAAGACCATTAAATTATGGGATTAATTACTATGCACTGTCAGTGTAAAAAGATTTACACGGTCGATTCATCATCATCACTCGTTTGCATTACTTTATAGGTTTTTAAAATAAAAGTCAAACTTATTTCAATATCCAACGAATAGTATTAACTGACGGTGTAAAATCCTTTTTACACTGTCAGTATATATCAATTAAATCCTTAAATTATTATAATCAATTTTATTTAAGATTTTATTTTTGATTTTTAATAAAATTAATTCATCTAAACATTCTATTCATTATTTAAAAAACTTATAATTGAAAAAAAAAAAAACTAAAATTGTAAATAAAAGAACTTAGATATCAGGCCTCCTATTATGTTATAAAGATTCAATTTATTTATTTATTTATACATGTGGCTTGTAAACTAACAAATCAAACAAATACAAATGAAAAATTATTGTTATTATTATATATTTTAAATAGATGTTATTATTTAATTGATATATAAAATAATTTAATAAAGTATTTTTTTAAAAAAATAATTAATTAAAACTAAATAAATGTAAAATATAAATTTGAGGTCTTATGTAGTATAGCCTTGACAGCCTACCTCTAGGGTCGGCTCTGATCGAGACTAATATGATTTAGTTTACGATATGATTATTGGCTAGAGTCTTGTGTTATCAAAGCCTTGTTCACCAAGGTTTTTTCACCAGAGACATTGTTGATAAATATTTTTTCTCCAAAGATTTTGAGTTTTTCTTTTCTAATATTTGAATATATGTAAATTTCTCAACCATCCTTGATGTATCATAGTCAACCCCTTTGTCATTAAACCTTAAATGAATTGATTCTTCATTAAATAGGTTTTAGACACCATATAAATTCTAAAGCGTTCAACGTATCTTAGCAAAATACATTCTTGTGTCTTTGAATCAAACTTATTAAGGCGTTCTTTGATTTTTTTTTAACATAATAAGTATAATCATATTAATAGAAATATGAAATGTTGAATTTTTTACCCTTCCACAATTAATAAGAAGTCTTATTCAATATAGGTATAATTTAGACTTGTTCCGGCCCAATCTCGTGGCCCAAGTAATTAGGATAAACCCAAAAGTAGATTAAATAATCACAAATGATGATGTCACTCCATTTACATCGGATTGATGATGTCAAGTTGATGATTACATTACTCTAGAATAATTATCCACGAGAAGATTCTAGCATGAGAAGTAAGAGCATTTGGTGGACTTTCCCTAAGAAGAAAGTTGATCATGGCCAACCATGAGAAGCAAGAGCGTAAGATGGGACGAGAACGATATATTTTGACATAATCCTTTCCCGAAAACTCTAAGAAAAGGGAAGGTTATGGGCCTGTGAAACCCTAGAATCTCATTATAAATCCTAACGAATGCCTTATAAACCAGGTACATATTTTATAACCCTAACGGCCCCAATCAACCACCTAATTGGCATCTACCTCATGAAGTAAGGATCATTTTTTTATGGATCCAAGGGTATGAAGAACATCAATTGAAGAAAAAACCTAAGATCACCTTCATCATATGAAATCATCATCTTTGGGCTTCCTCTCAATGATAAAACTGTGTCAAATTTCAAATATCTTGGAGGGGGAGATAACCTCCCACCTTCATCATAATTCATCATATTCACCACAATGCCATCCTTTGGGGATTACAGTATGAGGAGGTAGGTATAGACAACCGAGGGTCTGAAATCAAATAACTGACTTTTAGTTCCATGATCTAATGAAGTATGTTTCCGCCTATTATATAATCTGCAAGATAACAAAGAAAGACAATGAATAAATATGAAGGTATATTACAAAACAAGGGGAAATTAATACATGCCTGACATGGAAATAACCTCATCCCTTGTAGCAGAAAGAAGGGAAATAGAATCTATACGGCACAGTGATGCATGACTATTCAAATCTTCTACATGTGATTTTAAGTGGTCACCGTACAAAAATTGGTTAAAAATTAGTTTTCAGGGAGGGAAAAGTTAGAGGTTGATTCCTGTGAAGCCCTAGTTATGGGATAAATAAGCACAAGCCACTAGTGAAAGTTTAAGGATGGACGCAATAAAAGCTTAAAGATAGGGAATACATATACCAAAATAACTAGACCTTGGGTATGTTTAGTAAACTCCCATTCAAGATAGAGTAAGGAGCAGAAGACTGAAGCACAAAGCTTCACCTTAAGGTAAACACATATGTAATGAAAAACATGGATACCTTTGTCCCAAAATTAAGGATAAATCAGTGAAGGGGGCCAACATTAAACTTGACAACAAATGATACTCAAAATCCGTGAAAGGTAGTCGTAGGCCATAATCCTAGAAAGTAATGTCATACATTAGGAAATGACAACATGAATGTCGTCTATACATCTAGTCTCTAGCCTCAGACCACAAACTATTTTCCAGGTCTACTAAAGTATGTCCAGGAATCCAAAACTCACAGATCATTTGAGTTAGAATAAATAGACCTAAAACATGTGGTTCTATGTGTTATGTATGTAATTTTGTCAAGTGGGTTTGATGATGACAACACTTTCGAGGGTTATTGATGAATAAAAATGAAATAATCAATCACAAGTCCTGTCATTCAAATGTATCAAGTTCCAGTTGAAAGTGTTATATGATGTTAAATCAAACAAAATAACTTATAGGTATGAAGTGGTGATCCTGAAGTTGTGAAATTGTGAAACTTTTCTGCTTCTGTGTTTTATCTCATTCAATTGTAAATGATACAATAGTAGTTCCTGAGGTACTAAGATAGTGCACACACGCGCACCCCCCCCCCCCCCCCCCCACACACACACACACACAGTATTTCAAATCTATCATATTTTTTATAAATCTTCTTAAGACCAATTCAAGCAAGTTCTTAAATGATTAGGAAGTTTGTTTAATCGATTAGGAAGGTATCATAAATTGTTAATCTATTAAGACTTGCTTCTAATCTATTATAAAAAAATAAAATACCCATTGAATCAACTAAGAAAGCTTTTAATTGATTACATGACATCGAAATTTAAAGTTTCCTCTTTTGGCTAAGCTAATCAATTAAGGAATGAACTTAATGGATTAAATTGTTAAAAATCCCATGGGTCTTAACCTTTTTGACCCAGATTTTTTCCTATATAAAGGAGGCTTTTCATCATTTCAAAATACACTAGATTTATGAATAGAAACTCTTTACTACCCTTCTCTCTCTCAGACTACTATAAAAGGTTTCATATGAGAGTTGTTTTATATTGGTGTTATGCTAAAAAAACATCATTCAAGAGTGTAGTTATCTTGTGATCCATTTGTAAAATATTTGAAGTTTGCAAGCTAAACCTCTAAAAAGCTTGACTTGAGGTTATTGAGTTGAGCCTGTGTAAAAGCACTTGGTTTTTTGTGAAAGGTTGTTGGTCGATCATGTGCAAAATCTCAAGGTGTTTTGTAAGGTTGTTTGGGGTTGATCTTGTGTAAAAGCTCAAGATTGTTTTAGTGGAAATCTCAAGCAGAAAAATCTTGGGGACTGGAGTAGGAAAATTGGGTTTTGAAACCTAAATATCACAATTAAACCATATTTCTTGTGTTTGGAGTTATTTGTTAAAAAAGTGACATCACAGTCTAACTCATGTTATAAGAATAATTATCTCAGAGGTAGGAATGATTTCAAATTATTCACTAAATAAACCTTCATCCTTCAATGGAGAAGGGTTTACTTTGTGAAAAGAGAATATGATAATCTTTATAGAGGGGTGTCGCATCCGCGAAAAATAACCGGCGGGCTAAAACAAAAACAACACAGAGCCGCCACTGCGCGTTATTTATCCCAAGATAGGGAAAGGAAACGCTCAGAGAAACCTGGAAAAAGCATGGTCTCGCGACCAAAGAGAAAGGGTACGGGAGTCGGTTACGCAAGGGGAAGGTATTAGCACCCCTCACGTCCGTCGTACTCGACGGGATCCACGCTCTAAGAAAAGAAAAGGTTGCTAAAACACCACACACACACGCACCGAAGACAACACAGGTGGGGTTAAGAGGAAGAGAGCTCGATAGGACATCGCATCCTATGCCTACGTATCTCGTCTGGAACGAGAATCAGAGCTGCCGTAGTTCGGCTCACGCACGCCAAACAGGACACACACAAACACAGGCAAACCTGGAACCCGAATGCCAATCGCTGGACTTACATCGGCTTCTGAACCAAACAAACACAATCAGGATACGTACAACCAATCGCTGGGCTTACGTCCATATCCTGACACACAAGAAGATTAACAAGCGAACGCACACAAAAAGAAAAAAAGTGCCCGGAGAGACCTCGCACGGTCTCCTGCCTACATACCTCGTCTGGAACGAGGATCAGGGCGATTTAGTTCCCCCGAAAGGGAAAGAAATTCTAGCCAGAACCCAAGGGGAGACACACTACCAGGGAGCTGTACTCGAGCCTAGTGTTATCATGCATCATTGCCCTATGTCATGGTTTCTACCTACTTGCACAACAGCAAGCTAATCCTATCCAGGAAGAAAGCAAGCATGCAAGCATCAACAAACAAAACAAACATTTCACATAGCACACACTATATCCAGTCAAGTGAGGCTCAAACAAGGGTGGACTGCCGAGGCAAGTCATCTGTACAAGGTAGAGTTAGCTCTTAACCTTGCCATTGAGAGGCTAAGGTGAAGCTGATGAGAGGTGAGTGAAGATTAGACTTCACAGCTCTTATCCCTGACCAGGGAGAGCTTCAGACAAAGGAGCGTGGGTCCAGAATGGAGGGACCCTTCTACGCTCAAAGACTCTGACACAACTGTACAAAGTACAAGATCTTGGGTTTGTGCCCCAATGCATCTACACAGTGGTGTGAGCAGAGGGACGATTCAACAGAATAGCGGGGGATAGATTGCATATCCCTTGGGTTCCTCCAATTGCCTCATAGAGGTCTTTACCTGCTTGGCACAAAAGTAAACAATCACAAACATCGCCTCTTAAGGAGGACTTCAGACAGTTGCCTGGCTAAATAACAAGCCAGGTCTTCCAGACTACATGAAGACAAGAGAGTCTACCTCAACTGGTTTATACAACCAAGCAGCAGCAAGCAAGTTCTTAAAGAACTTTAAGCGACTTAATGTACCTGAAATCAATCAAGTATCATCAGTACTCAGACAAACCAGCAGTAAACAGCAAATGTCAATCTGTACAGTCAAACACAAATTAATGCACACAAGTGCAAGCCATGAGCCCAAGCTCAAGCATCAAATCCTACAACACAAAATCAATGTTAGTTGACAACATCAAACAAACTCAATTTACAACTTGCATTGTTCTCCTTATGCCTTTTGCATTTCAACCTGAAAATCCAAACCAAATGTGAGAAACTAGACCACTAGGCCAAGCCTAGGGTCCAAAGGAGATAAAAAATCCTAAACAGCAAGTGAAAGTTATCCAAAATCACATTCAAACAAATTATAAGCAAATGCAATTGGTCCCATGCTCATATCAATCACCATTATCATTTCATGCACAATTTATCACAAACTAGGTCATTTGCAACACCAAAAGTCCAAACAGAAAGATCTCAATCAAATCCATATCAAAACAATTCAATTAATTCCACAAAAATTCACACCTAAACAGGACACATTAAATGAATATCATGTCAAATTTCAGCTCAATTGGACAAAAGGAAGTAGGTCAATGAAAATCAAGAAGTCCAGACACATTTATACAAGCCAAAACAAGGCATCCAAACAAGCATTAACTTCCATAAATCATAAAACAGTGACAACAATTAAGAAATGAATGGGATCAAAACCACAATGTCCTATAATGTGTCTACAATCCCCATGTCAAATTTCATCTTCATCCAATACACTATGAGAATTTCACAAACAAAATGCCAACATGTGTCACACAAAGTTACCAAATGAACCAACAGAGACGAAAATTATCAATCAATTAGAAAATTCCATCAAAAATTCCAGAAAAAATCACATGTGATCTCAACATAAAAATTATCATCCACACAAAATTTCAGCTCAATTCAACATCTCTAAGCTTTTTAAATAAAATCATGAAGTTGACCTAGCTTGGTGTGACACAAATTGTCACACCTTTAATCAAAAAATCATATCTCAACAACCAAGTATCCAAAAATCACAAACTCTACATGAAAATCACCATCAACATGTCCAGAACAAGCACAAAACATTTCATCCATTTATTTGAAAGTATCATCATTTCATGAAGGATATGGCATGGTATGTGCAAATGTGACAACATCAAGCAAACCCTAGGCCAATTAATTTTCTACACATGCAAAAAATTCTCAAAAATCATGATTAAATTATACACATTACAAGGAGAATCATGGAAAAAATCTCACAAAATTTGGACAAAAAATGAGTGAGTTATGAATTTTACAAGTTGTGGCATCAAAATGAAATAAAGAATGAAAAAGAAATAGAAATAATATAAATAAATTAAAGAGGAAATGGCATTCTTGTAATACTAATGCGCCTGGCCAAAACGGCGTAGTTTCAGTTAGATTGCATGGCGCGCTCTGATAGGCTAAAACATGGCGGTAAACACGATTTGAAATGAGGCCAGGCGAAATGAAGATCAAACTCACTATTTCATCGCGTTCTTCATCAAGAACCAGTAAGAAATTCCAGAAAATGAAAATCATCAAATCGCAACCAAAATCTACAAACTTATAACCAAACGAACCGTCTTCCAACATAGATCAAAGATATACAAACGATTTCTCCTAATTCCTAACATAGCAGCGGGATCGAGCAAAAAAAGATATGAACACAAAACTTCCAAACACGATTTCTCATCCTACACCTAACCAAATCAAAAACTAAGAGCATCATGTTCATCTACGTTGCAAGCTCTACAAAAGCCATGTAATAGTTGAAGCAATGAGGAGATTCGAAAAATACCTTGTAGATGATGGCAGATGTTGATTTTGATGTTTCACGATGCCAAAGCCAAAAACAGATGGAGATTAAGGTTGAGGAAGATGAATGGAATAGCTAGTTTAGCTTCAGCACGATCCAGATGCAAGAATTATCAAATCACCATTGATGAGCAAGCCTTGAACAGTCCACGATCTTGAGGTTTTTGGCACCAATTCAGCAAAACAGAGGGAGATTGAGGCTTGTGGAGAGTGAATCCAAGAAGAATCAGCAAAAATGATGAAGAATTGATGAAGTTTTGATCAAAAATGCTTGATGAGATTTTGAGAGTTTTGAGAAAATGGAGGGAAAGTTTGTTATGGATCTTGAGAATTGTGATTGTGATTAGCATTTTCTGTTACAGTTAACCATTTATACCTCACACTAATCCATCTCTTAATCTCAATTATCCAAAATTTGGAAGATTAGTGTAATTGCATTTTTAGGTGCTATGTCAAAAATGACCTTGCCAAATATTGCAATGTGACAGCTCATGACAGTTCACACAACTTCTAAATGGTATTTGGAGTGTGTTGGAATGGTTCTCATGTTCAAATTCCAAGTATTGCTCAAAATCACATATTCACACCAAAAATGCACTTAAGTCCACTTGAAATTTGACTTTTTGCATTGACCATTTTTGATGAATTTGGACCATACACCATGAAAGTACATGTGAAATGGGGTTTGCTCATAAAAAGATCACTCAATTTGGACATTCCATGTGAAAGTTATGCCACTTTGATTATAGGCATTTTTGGAAAATGAATGGACCATAACTTGCCAACCATACATGGGAATTTCGAGTTCTTGGACTTTTTGGAAAGGTGAGAGCAAGATCTACAACTTTCATGTTGAACAAATTTTCATTTGAATCTTTTTTGGACATGTAATTTTGTAGTGAAAAACTTTCCATTTTTGGAAACTTCCATTACAAGTCACTTTCTATTTTTGGAAATTTTTGTCCTGACTTTATTTTCTTCATTCTTGAGCTTTGACATGTCAAATGAAACTTGTTTCAACATGAATGAAGTGTATCCAACTCTCTCCCACCTCCAAATCCATAAAATCAAGCACAGTTGACCACAGTTGACTTTTCAACTGATAGATGAATCTGGCAATGCACTGATCCATCTGAGCCCCAATTCTCTGATGAAATGGCTCAAGGATGAAACCCTAGCCTCCATAAGCTCAATACAGTCACATGATGATCCCCATATCCATTATAGACCCCATCTCCTTGTCATGCCTTGATTGGCCCAATGCAACTGATTAGGGTTGACCATTGGTCAAAACCCTAATCTCAAGGTATCTGATCAATCTTCTGAATCTCCTGGATGATAACAAAACCATGATGATGATGATGTATCATTTCAACCAAGATCAAGACCAATCTCCTTGAGAAACCCTAATTTGGACCACAACCCTCAGACAGTTAATGATCCAGTCCAATGAAACCCTAGCTTGCACCATGACCTCTTCATCTTCTGATCAAGACTTAGGAGGATGCCTTGCACAATGTAACCACATGATATGCAATATGCAATGCCTAATGACCTAAAAATGATATGCAATATGTTAAGCCAGTCCCAAGAGAGGAGGGCAAATTTTGAGGTGTTACAGCTGCCCCTATTCAATCCACTGTGAACCTGTCGATATGAACAGCCTCGGCTTTCAGATGATCAGGGTGAAGAGTGATTGAATACCAAGAACAGACGAACAATTTGCACTCTGATGGGAAAATAATTAACAACGCCTGTCAGAATCGGCGAAGAAACAATCTTGAAACAAGACCCGTCTGGAACGGAAAAGGTCGGCCCGATCACCGAAACAACAACGTCGACCTGGATACCAAAATAAATGGTAACGCAGGGATAACCATGGCCTGAACACCACATCCGCTGGGGATTATATTTCTTTTTGATTTTCTTTATGCTTTTCTTGAACCCCGAAATTTTTTCTGATAATTTCTCTTCGCCCTTTTTATTTTCTTGAACCCCAAATTTCTTCTGCGCAAATGATCCCCGATCACTGCATTTGAACCCCGATACTTTGTTTGCCAAAATAATGAACCCCATTCTCCAGAAAACACCTCGTGTCTCCTTTTCTCCATTTGAACCCCAGTCGCCTGACGATAACTTGCGATCGCCATTGTGAACCCCATTCTCCAGAAAATGTCGCAACATCTCCCCTTCTCCATTTGAACCCCAATCGCCTGACGATAACTTGCGATCGCCATTGTGAACCCCATTCTCCAGAAAATGTCGCAACATCTCCCCTTCTCCATTTGAACCCCGATCTCCAAAAAATGTCGCAACATTTCCTTTTCTCCATTTGAACCCCGTTCTCCCATCTCTCGTGATAATTCCGCTGGCAACATCGGAAATAACACCAAACCACTCTGAGGGCGACATATCAGAGGGTACACCTTCACAAAAGGAAGGTAACATGTGCATCTCTTCTTCAGAAGACACCCCTAACGACTTCTGTTGGCCTCTGCCAAAGTCTAAGGTGACACATGAACAGAAGATAATCCTAAGGACCTCATCCTAGATATAACCTTCATCTCCAATCTCCATATGAACCCCGCTCTCCAGAAAATGTCTCAACATTTCCCTTTCTCCAATTGAACCCCGAAAATCGCGCTGATCGCGTAACATCCTTCGATTTTACTTCCCTCTCCGTCCGACGGAAAAAACTCATCCAGTATCGCACTACTGGAGAACATTGCTGATCTGACATCACGATGCTAAACTCCTCAGAGTAACATCTTCACCATTCGGCGAAACAAAATTTCAAGCGGTAACCACGGCTTGAACTGTGCTGATCACATAACACCTCCCATCTCTGCTTGACGGAAACAAATCCTTCCAGTATCGCACTACTGGGAAATACCTTTGATTAAATCATGAGGCTAAACTCCTCGGAGTAACACCTTTTCACCTTTGGGCAAAACCACTTCTCAAACGATAACCACGGCTTGAGACTAGCTTATGCTTGCAATGATGAATGACTTTTTCTGCGTAATGCTCCATAATTATGGAAATGCTACGCGGTTTATTTTTCTATGCAACATGCTATGCTTATTCTACATGATGAATGCATAAAAAGCGTCCCCCTCAAGGGATTCTACTGGGGAGCACGAGACACTCTGTTGAGGAACTCGTCAATACTCCGATCTCCACCCCGCTGGGGAATAGCACTGATGCTGTTGGGAAAAGGTAACCCTTGCTGGGGAAGAACCTCCTTTGCACCCAATCCGCTCGGGAAACTGCTGGGGATAAGAACCACCAACACTCTGTGTGGGGATACAACAGTCTTCGACTTGCTAGGGATGTCAATCCCGACTTTGCTTTGGGGAACCCTCACAGATACCTGGCGACTTCACTGGGGAAATGCTCACAGATAGCTATGCTGGGGAGACAGCAACCTCCAGGCCTGGCGACTGGGGAAGCCTCAATCTAAAACCTGCTGGGGATAACCATCCTGACCCTGCTAGGGGAAACGAATGCTACTCCGCTGGGGACAACCCATCCAATCCACACGTAGGATACATTGCTGGAGATATATTTCATTGAAACCCGCTCCACTCGGGGAATAGCAACCTTCAGGCCTGGCTGCTGAGGAGACACCGTTTTAAACCCGCCGGGGATAACCGTCCTGACTCAGCTAGGGGATCCACAGACCTTGGATCTGCTGGGGAGTTAGCCCTCACAACTCTGCTTGGAGACTTAGCTGGGAAATGAGAAAAGTTGGTACATAACACCCGTCGACTCGTCGAACCACGGTATCCGCCTCCCAATCTCGTATCAGCTTTCCACTTTTGAGAACTCCCAGACTCGTCTGGACCTTTTCTGCTCCATCATCTTGTATTCCCAACCGCTCCGCGCTCGACGAAGATCGAACTCCTGGGATTTATACAGAAATTTCAATCTTCCGACTTTGAAGAGTCTTCTTGATTAATTCCAAAGGTCGTCGGACGTCTCTCGTCGTCTCTTCACTGTTTTCCAACTTGCTTGTCCCTGATTGGACTCCGCGGGGAATTTCTACAGACTTTCCAATCTTCCGATTTTGAAGAGTCTTCTTGATTATCATCAAGGATCGTCGTACGTCTCAACGCCTCTTCGTCATTCCTTCATATTCATTCGTCCCTGATTGGACTCCATAGGGATTTGCTTTTGTCAACAGCCTCCGCGTCACAACCTGCAAGTGAGTGAAAATATCTAACAGTACCTGCAAAACAGCCCGTCAGATAAAATCGTGCCCCAGGCGTGTCAAGATTTCAACACTTGGGTCACTCAACCTTCCAAATAAGATTTCAAGTTTTCAATCTTATAAACATGCATTGGAAGGGACCTGTATGTCTTAAAATGCAAGATTCTTTATCATAATAATTGGATGTTTTTGCAATCAAAGCAGTAATGAAAACAAAAACCAAAATTATTTGACTGAATATGCATTTTATTGATTGAAAAGTGTGGCTCAAATTGAGCAATACAAAGGAAGCAATTCCTGAAAAGAGGTAATTGCGCAAAAGGAAAAATCTATCCTAATGGCAATGTGAAACCCGTGATCTCATCGAGTTCCAACTCGGTTACACCCCATATGTCCTCAGACTCTCCATGCTTTCTGCCTTCTGAACAAGACGCTTCTGATTGAGCTATACCGGGTGTTATCCATGATGCTTTAACCAAAGCGAACGATCATGCCGGACGCAGTTGTTCGTTTCAATCCCTCTTTTGCCTGGACCGCCCTTTCGGGTTTTCAGTCCACCGGGATACCCATTTTTGCTCAAGTCGCCTTTTCAGGTTTTCGACTTGCCGGGTGTACATTTTTTCATTTTATCCCTAATTTTTGCCCGAACCTTTCTTTCTGTTTTTTTTGTTCGCCGGGATGCCCATTTTTGCCTGGACTATTTTATTCTTTTCGTCCAGCGGGTCTATTTATACGAAGTATTTTTTAACTGCGTCCGCATTCACAGGGGATGGAAAATCTTCGCCATCCATGGTCGTCAATAACAAGGCTCCGCCAGAGAAAACCTTCTTGACCACGAATGGACCTTCATAATTGGGTGTCCATTTGCCCCTCCGATCGTTTTGAGGAGGAAGGATCCTTTTCAGCACCATATCACCTACGTGATATACCCGAGGTCGCACCTTCTTGTCAAAAGCACGCTTCATCCTTTGCTGGTATAGCTGCCCATGACAGATGGCTGTTAGCCTCTTTTCCTCTATCAGGCTCAACTCTTCATACCGGGTCCTTACCCATTCAGCCTCTTGCAACTTGACGTCCATCGGGACTCTCAAAGAAGGAATTTGAACTTCAACAGGTAATACAGCCTCCATTCCATATACCAATGAGAAAGGAGTTGCCCCAGTAGGCGTACGCACCGACGTTCGATACCCATGCAATGCAAACGGCAACATCTCATGCCAGTCTTTGTGGGTTACCATCATTTTCTACACAATCTTCTTTATATTCTTATTGGCTGCCTCAACCGCCCCATTCATCTTCGGACGATAGGGAGAAGAATTGTGATGCTCAATCTTGAATTCCCGGCACAGTTCTGCCATCATCTTATTATTCAAATTAGAACCATTATCAGTAATGATTCTCTCGGGAACCCCGTATCTGCAAATGATGTCTCTCTTGAGAAACCTGGCAACGACCTGCTTCGTCACATTCGTATAAGAGGCTGCTTCTACTCACTTGGTGAAGTAATCGATAGCCACTAATATGAACCGATGCCCATTCGAAGTCGTAGGTTCAATCTTCCCAATCATATCAATGCCCCACATAGCAAACGGCCATGGAGACGACATTAAGCTCAACGGATTTGGAGGCACGTGCACCTTGTCAGCATAAATCTGGCATTTATGACACTTCCGCACGAAATTGAAACATTGGGCCTCCATTGTCATCCAATAATAGCCTGCCCTCAGCAGCTTCTTTACCATCGCATTCCCACTGGCATGGGTACCGAATGAGCCTTCGTGAACCTCTTTCATCAATTGGCTTGCTTCTCTATCATCAACACATCGGAGCAAGACCCAATCAAAATTCCGCTTATACAAAACCCCATCCTTGTTCAGGTAAAACACCATGGCCAACCTCCGCAGAGTCTTTCGGTCCTTCTTCGATGCTCCCTCAGGATACTCTTGAGTCTCTAGATAGCGCTTGATATCGTAATACCACGGCTTCTCATCATCAGACGCTGTATCAACAGCAAACACATAAGTCGGTCTATCCAGACGACCTACCTCCACGCTGGGGAACTGATTCCATCTCTGCACCTTAATCAAGGCGGCCAGAGTAGCCAAAGCGTCTGCCAAAGGATTCTCCTCTCTGGGCACATGATGCATCTTCACCTTGGTGAAAAACGTCAACAATCTCCTCGTATAATCTCGATACGGCACTAAATGAGACTGATGCGTATACCATTTTCCGTTAACCTGATTCACAACCAGAGCTGAATCTCCATATATGACAAGGTTCTTGATTCTCAAATCAATCGCCTCTTCAATCCCCAATATGCAAGCTTCGTATTCAGCCACGTTGTTGGTGCACTCAAATGTTAGCCGGGCAGCAAAAGGAATATGGGATCCTTTCGGCGTAACCAAAACAGCACCAACACCGCTTCCATTCACGTTAACGGCCCCATCAAACATCAGAATCCATTCGGATTCAGGGTCAGGCCCCTCCTCCGGGATCGGTTCCTCGCAATCTTTCGATTTGAGAAACATGATGTCCTCATCAGGGAATTCAAACTTCATCGGTTGATAATCATCAATGGGTTGCTGGGCGAGGTAATCA
Source organism: Lathyrus oleraceus (assembly GCF_024323335.1). NCBI lineage: Eukaryota > Viridiplantae > Streptophyta > Magnoliopsida > Fabales > Fabaceae > Lathyrus > Lathyrus oleraceus. The sequence continues at coordinate 44,485,520 of NC_066582.1, forward strand.
GACAATACACTCCCCTTGATCGCCTTCTGAGAGGTATACTGTATATCATATTCTGTCAAAATCATTTGCCACCTCGCAACCCGTCTGGTCAATGCTGGCTTCTCAAAAATGTACTTGATTGGATCCATCTTGGAAATCAATAAAGTGGTATGAACCAGCATGTACTGCCTTAGTCGGCGAGCAGCCCAGACCAAAGCACAGCAAGTTTTCTCGAGCAGTGAATATCTTGTTTCACAGTCGGTAAACTTTTTGCTAAGGTAGTATATGGCATGCTCTTTTCGACCAGACTCGTCATGCTGCCCCAATACACACCCCATAGACCCCTCGAGAACTGTCAGGTACAGAATTAACGGTCTTCCCTCCACATGAGGCATCAGAATCGGAGGCTCCTGCAAATACTCTTTTATTCTTTCAAATGCCATTTGGCAATCATTATTCCACCTGACCGTTTGATCTTTTCTCAACAATTTGAAAATTGGTTCACACGTGGCTGTTAGGTGAGATATGAACCGCGAAATGTAGTTCAATCTACCTAAGAAACCACGAACCTCCTTCTCCGTTCTCGGTTCAGGCATTTCCTTTATTGCTTTTACTTTTGCAGGATCAACCTCGATTCCTTTTTCACTTACAATGAACCCCAGCAATTTACCGGACCGCACTCCGAACGTGCACTTGTTCGGATTCAACCTCAGTCTGAACTGTCTCAGCCGGTCGAACAACTTGGCCAGATCTACCAAATGCCCTTCTTCTGTCTGGGACTTTGCTATCATGTCATCAACATAGCATTCGATTTCATGATGAATCATATCATGAAACAAAGTCACCATGGCCCTCTGATAAGTAGCACCGACGTTCTTGAGACCGAATGGCATCACCTTATAACAAAAAGTGCCCCACGGTGTAATGAACGTTGTTTTCTCCATATCATCTGGCGACATTTTGATTTGATTATAGCCAGAAAAGCCATCCATGAAGGAAAACACCGAGAATTGAGTTGTATTGTCTACCAACACATCAATGTGAGGTAGTGGGAAATCATCCTTCGGGCTAGCTCTATTCAGATCTCGGTAGTCCACACACATTCTTACCTTACCATCCTTCTTCGGGACTGGCACAATATTCGCAACCCACGGCGGATAATTAGTGACAGCAAGGAAACCAGCATCCCACTGCTTCTGCACTTCTTCTTTGATTTTCATTGCCATGTCAGGTCGTGTTCTGCGCAACTTCTGCTTCACTGGAGGACAATCTGCTCTCAACTGTAGCTTGTGCACAACGATATCGGTATCCAACCCTGGCATATCTTGATAAGACCAGGCAAAGATGTCGACATACTCTTTCAACAACATTACCAATCTGCTCTTGACACTTTCCTCCAAAGCAGCCCCGATTTTCACCTCTTTCTTGACCTCATCGGTACCCAGATTCACAACCTCAATTTGCTCTTCATGCGGCTGAATCACCTTCTCCTCTTGTTTCAACAACCTGGCTAATTCCCCTGGCAGTTCACAATCTTCTTCGTCTTCTTCTTCAGCAAGATAGATTGGATTGTCGAAGTTATACAAGGGTGTAACAGGATTGTTATCAATGAGATCCGGAGATTGATCGCATCTGCATGAATGTTGATTCATGCATTGCTTAGAACCGGTGTGAGACAAATCGACAAAAAGAAAAATGAAAACATTGCCATTTTTATTTTGTTTTTATTTTTAAACTGCAAAAATAAATGAAAAACAGGGAACACCACTTTTAACTGAAAAGCATCCTTTTATTGATGATGCGAATTTGCAAATTTAAACATGAGGTGGCCCTTACAATGAACCATTACGTGTCGGGCAACACGTATGGCTTTCATGCATATAAAATTGAAACAGGAAAAATATTACTCTTCCAGCAGAGTGACCCAGATGATCTTTTCAGCCTTCCAGTTCTGGATTCCCATCCCTGGTGCGCACGGCTTTATCCACCGGTCCATGTCACAGTCACTATCAGCATCGTCACCCATCATGCAGATGTGATCCGGATCCAGCATTCCGGCACTAGTGAACGTTACTGACGTACGACGTCCTCTGCCTTGTCCCGAGCCTCTGCCAGGCTGATATCCCACTCCGAAGCGGTCCTTCTTTGCGGAGACATCCATCATTCTGCCCCAACCAGGAGCCTCTCCATTCTTCACCACCTCGGCGGCCTGCTTGTACGAAGATATGGACGGTTTCTCTTCCTCTTTGGCAAAAAGAGCATTCTCCACCTTAACGGTTTCGAACGCTTGACTTGGCGTTTCCCAGATTTCGCCGTCCATCTCCACGTATTTGAATGAGGACAGGTGGCTGACAAAGATGTCCTCTTCTCCGCACATAGTGACGACTTGGCCTTCCCAGATATACTTCAGCTTCTGGTGCAAATTCGAAGTTACTGCCCCAGCAACATGGATCCATGGCCTACCCAACAAGCAACTGTATGCCGGCTGAATATCCATGACATAAAAAGTCGACTTGAACACCTTTGGGCCTATTTTCACTAGCAGCTCAACCTCTCCGAACACGGCCCGTTTTGACCCATCGAAAGCCCGCACAATCAATTCAGTCGGAGTCAGAATCAGCCCATCACAGTTCAGCTTCGCCAGAGCCTTCTTTGGCAACACATTCAAAGAGGAGCCGGTATCAACCAGCACATGCGAAAGCACGGCCCCTTTACATTCCATAGCAATGTGTAGTGCCCTGTTGTGATTCCTCCCATCCACAGTTAGGTCCATGTCTGTAAAACCCAGCCCATGGCTGGCATGCACATTAGACACGACCGTCTCCAACTGATTTATCGTAATCTCTTGAGGAACATAGGCTTTCTTCAAGATCTTCAGTAAAGCCTCCCTATGCCCCTCAGAGCTCAACAGCAACGATAAAATCGATATTTTGGAAGGAGTCTGCTGTAAGTGGTCCACCAACTTGTACTCAGACTTCTTGATGATCCTTAAGAATTCCTCTGCATCATCATCAAGTTTTTCTTCCGACCCTACCGGCGCCGGTGTCACCACTGGAGTACTATCACCAACCACTGCTTTCCCTTTCGCCCTGGCTAAAGCCTCGGCCTTTTCTTTTTTCTCTTTCTCTCCTTCTCCTCCCCTCAAGGCATCAGGAGCAAACAATCTTCCACTGCGAGTGAAACCGCTGGTACCGGCATTATCCACCTTTGAAATAGTGGCTTCACTTGCAGTCTGGTCCTCTACTTTCTCCCCATTGCAGTACACTTCTCCACCATAATGCCATGGTACGGCATCCTCTTTGTCATACGGAATTGGTCCAGGTACCGTGATGGTAACTGGAGCCGCCTCCGCCAGAGTAGACAAATCCACCGGATCAAAATATATTGTTATGGTGGAGACCTCATCTTTCCCCAAATCAACCTTCTCGATCAAAATACTCCCCTCGTCCATCAGACCCTGGACAGTCTTCCTCAACAATGAACACCCATTCCGAACAACGATGCATTCAACACAATCAACCCCACAGCCCGGATAGACCCCATTCAGCATCAACTGCCTCTTAACCTCAGCCAGAGGAGTCTTCAACTGATCAACAGTAGACAGCCCAACCCTACTCTCCTCAGAGATAGCATTCACTCCCCTCTGACCATGCGCAGGCATGGGATTAGCATTGACATTGGGAGATGGTGAAAAGTTGATCGCTTTCGAATCCACCAGGTCTTGAACTACGTGCTTAAAAGCTTTGCAGTTCTCTGTGTTATGTCCGGGAGCACCCGAATGGAATTCGCATTTGGCATTTTCATCATAATTGGCTGGCCTCTGATCAGGTCTCAAAGGTGCCAAAGTCCTCAGTTGTACCAGCCCCAGATCCATCAACTTTTTTAACAAGAAAGAGTAAGTCACAGGTGGCCTGTCAAAATGCCGATCATTCATCCTTCCCTTGACTTGATAACCAGCCCTCTGAGGCCTCTGCTGAAAGGGTTGTCTCTGCTGTTGAGGTTGTTGTTGTTGTTGTTGCTGATTTTCAGCAGGAATAGTTACCGCAGCAGTGTGCTGGAAGTAACGATCCCTACTGGGTCCTCTCTGTGCGTAGACAGCGCTTGTGTCACCCTCCTTCTTTCTCTGACCATTGCCAAAAGGTTTCTTCGACCCTGAAGAAGAGGCACTACCCTGTATCTTACCAAGCTTCAACCAGCTCTCAATCCTCTCTCCAGCCACAACAATATCAGAAAAGTTGGTCACAGGACAACCAACCATCCTCTCAGCATAAGCCCCCTGCAGGGTCCCCATAAAGAGATCAGACATCTCCCGGTCAACAAGTGGAGGTTGCACTCTGGCAGCCAACTCCCTCCATCTTTGAGCGTATTCTTTAAACCCCTCATTATTTTTCTGAGACATACCCTGCAGCTGGGTACGACTCGGGGCCATATCAGCATTGAACTGATACTGTTTAAAGAAGGCGTCCCCAAGATCTTGCCAGTTCTTGATATCCGAGGACTTGAGCTTGGTGTACCATTCCAGTGAGCCTCCGGACAGGCTGTCCTGAAAGAAATACATCCACAGCTTCTGATCCATAGTGTAAGCCGAGATCTTACGGACGAACGCTTGAAGATGAGTCTCAGGGCATGAACTCCCATTGTACCGATCAAACGCGGGCGCTTTGAATTTTTGCGGGATTACAATCCCCTCTACCAGCCCCATGTTTGACATGTTAACCACCCCAGGAGTGGCATAGCTCTCCAAGGCCCTGATCTTTTCAGCCAGCAGCTGAATCTCTTTGTTCTGCGGCGGGGCACCATACTGACCAAATGGCTCATTGTGCATTGAAAACTGATCAGCTTCCCTGTCTTCCTCTCTGTCGTCATCGACCCCAAAGAAAGGCGGGAACAGACTGTCTTTCAGATTCTGCCCAGGTTGGCCACCAGCAACACCGAAACCTCCAGCAGTGTTATTCACTATACCGACCGTTGTCCTCTTACCACCATCCCGAGAACCACCCAACCCCTGGTTGGAGACTCCATCCAGGTTCACACCACTGTTTGCTGCTGAAGCCCGCTCGAGCTTCTCAACCTTATCAGCTAAAGCCTTTTGACCAACTGCAAAGCCTTGCATAATGTTGATCAGCTCATTCATCTTGTCCTTCAGCTCGAGGATATCTGTATTTGGGAGATCCATCAGTCTAGGAGTATTGCGGCGCGTGAAGTATCTGTGCGGACGGGTTGAGTGCAAAGGTACAGTTCTGCGAGCACGAGCAATGATTCCTGAAACAATCATGCACGTTAGCAACAGATACCTGCAAAACAACAAATAGGTTAATATGCATGAATGCAACGTCTATCCATATGAGGAAGCTTCTGTCTTTCGATCCTGGTTTCATCGAGACAGATAAAATTTTTGACAATAGCATTCTGACATCAGGATGTCTCTCAACCAGATTCTCAATCAATAATATTCCCCACATGGCTAGACGTAGGTTTGATGCAGATGAATACAAAATGATGCAGATGTATGAATGCAATGCATTGTGCCATCCTCCAAGTCTTCTGATCATCTGTTGCTCTGAAGCCTCGATCTCTGAACTGATCATAACCATCTGAGGTGCTGATTAACCATAAATCCGACTTGGGTTCCGAAATAAACGGAACTGAAAGGTACATCATCATCATCATCAAACAATCTCTGAACAGATACCCACAATCCTCTGAATCGGCCCGGGGAATCCTGAAATAAACGGATCCCCACTGATAAATAATACGGACAGCACTCCGGCGTCTCAGCAATAAACGGCCATAAATCCGACTTATAAATATGACTCTGATCAACGGAACCAAGAGTCACCATCAAAGTCACCATCTGTACCTGTGATAAAGATCATTCCCTCCCCCCTCACGGGTGTCGTCTAGGCCAGGGTAAGGTCGGAAGAAACGCGGCATAAATAACCTTTCGCAGAATACTATCATATACACACCCGAAGTATGTAACGACAATATCCCACCAGGGTCTGAACTGCTCGTGATGTCAATGTTCCGCTAAGTGGCGCATACCACCCGCTTCCCATGAATCACTCTATTCCTAGGTTTCCTAGATTGCACTCATAGCCTGGGTATTGGGCCTTTTACCTCGAGTAACTCCCACCCCAAACAGAGAGACAACACAGCACAGCCAGATGAACAGATGAAGATGAATGAATGCAAACATTAATGCAAACATTAAATGCAAACAATAAACAATGAATGCAATAAATAACAGCGCACAGCAACCAAAACCCCAACCTAGAGCGCTAGGAGAGACTCGCTTAGGGAAGATGGACCAGCAGAAGGTCAACATCTAATAGTCCCCAGCAGAGTCGCCAGCTGTCGCATCCGCGAAAAACAACCGGCGGGCTAAAACAAAAACAACACAGAGCCGCCACTGTGCGTTATTTATCCCAAGATAGGGAAAGGAAACGCTCAGAGAAACCTGGAAAAAGCATGGTCTCGCGACCAAAGAGAAAGGGTACGGGAGTCGGTTACGCAAGGGGAAGGTATTAGCACCCCTCACGTCCGTCGTACTCGACGGGATCCACGCTCTAAGAAAAGAAAAGGTTGCTAAAACACCACACACACACGCACCGAAGACAACACAGGTGGGGTTAAGAGGAAGAGAGCTCGATAGGACATCGCATCCTATGCCTACGTATCTCGTCTGGAACGAGAATCAGAGCTGCCGTAGTTCGGCTCACGCACGCCAAATAGGACACACACAAACACAGGCAAACCTGGAACCCGAATGCCAATCGTTGGACTTACATCGGCTTCCGAACCAAACAAACACAATCAGGATACGTACAACCAATCGCTGGGCTTACGTCCATATCCTGACACACAAGAAGATTAATAAGCGAACGCACACAAAAAGAAAAAAAGTGCCTGGAGAGACCTCGCACGGTCTCCTGCCTACATACCTCGTCTGGAACGAGGATCAGGGCGATGTAGTTCCCCCGAAAGGGAAAGAAATTCTAGCCAGAACCCAAGGGGAGACACACTACCAGGGAGCTGTACTCGAGCCTAGTGTTATCATGCATCATTGCCCTATGTCATGGTTTCTACCTACTTGCACAACAGCAAGCTAATCCTATCCAGGAAGAAAGCAAGCATGCAAGCATCAACAAACAAAACAAACATTTCACATAGCACATACTATATCCAGTCAAGTGAGGCTCAAACAAGGGTGGACTGCCGAGGCAAGTCATCTGTACAAGGTAGAGTTAGCTCTTAACCTTGCCATTGAGAGGCTAAGGTGAAGCTGATGAGAGGTGAGTGAAGATTAGACTTCACAGCTCTTATCCCTGACCAGGGAGAGCTTCAGACAAAGGAGCGTGGGTCCAGAATGGAGGGACCCTTCTACGCTCAAAGACTCTGACACAACTGTACAAAGTACAAGATCTTGGGTTTGTGCCCCAATGCATCTACACAGTGGTGTGAGCAGAGGGACGACTCAACAGAATAGCGGGGGATAGATTGCATATCCCTTGGGTTCCTCCAATTGCCTCATAGAGGTCTTTACCTGCTTGGCACAAAAGTAAACAATCACAAACATCGCCTCTTAAGGAGGACTTCAGACAGTTGCCTGGCTAAATAACAAGCCAGGTCTTCCAGACTACATGAAGACAAGAGAGTCTACCTCAACTGGTTTATACAACCAAGCAGCAGCAAGCAAGTTCTTAAAGAACTTTAAGCGACTTAATGTACCTGAAATCAATCAAGTATCATCAGTACTCAGACAAACCAGCAGTAAACAGCAAATGTCAATCTGTACAGTCAAACACAAATTAATGCACACAAGTGCAAGCCATGAGCCCAAGCTCAAGCATCAAATCCTACAACACAAAATCAATGTTAGTTGACAACATCAAACAAACTCAATTTACAACTTGCATTGTTCTCCTTATGCCTTTTGCATTTCAACCTGAAAATCCAAACCAAATGTGAGAAACTAGACCACTAGGCCAAGCCTAGGGTCCAAAGGAGATAAAAAATCCTAAACAGCAAGTGAAAGTTATCCAAAATCACATTCAAACAAATTATAAGCAAATGCAATTGGTCCCATGCTCATATCAATCACCATTATCATTTCATGCACAATTTATCACAAACTAGGTCATTTGCAACACCAAAAGTCCAAACAGAAAGATCTCAATCAAATCCATATCAAAACAATTCAATTAATTCCACAAAAATTCACACCTAAACAGGACACATTAAATGAATATCATGTCAAATTTCAGCTTAATTGGACAAAAGGAAGTAGGTCAATGAAAATCAAGAAGTCCAGACACATTTATACAAGCCAAAACAAGGCATCCAAACAAGCATTAACTTCCATAAATCATAAAACAGTGACAACAATTAAGAAATGAATGGGATCAAAACCACAATGTCCTATAATGTGTCTACAATCCCCATGTCAAATTTCATCTTCATCTAATACACTATGAGAATTTCACAAACAAAATGCCAACATGTGTCACACAAAGTTACCAAATGAACCAACAGAGACGAAAATTATCAATCAATTAGAAAATTCCATCAAAAATTCCAGAAAAAATCACATGTGATCTCAACATACAAATTATCATCCACACAAAATTTCAGCTCAATTCAACATCTCTAAGCTTTTTAAATAAAATCATGAAGTTGACCTAGCTTGGTGTGACACAAATTGTCACACCTTTAATCAAAAAATCATATCTCAACAACCAAGTATCCAAAAATCACAAACTCTACATGAAAATCACCATCAACATGTCCAGAACAAGCACAAAAAATTTCATCCATTTATTTGAAAGTATCATCATTTCATGAAGGATATGGCATGGTATGTGCAAATGTGACAACATCAAGCAAACCCTAGGCCAATTAATTTTCTACACATGCAAAAAATTCTCAAAAATCATGATTAAATTATACACATTACAAGGAGAATCATGGAAAAAATCTCACAAAATTTGGACAAAAAATGAGTGAGTTATGAATTTTACAAGTTGTGGCATCAAAATGAAATAAAGAATGAAAAAGAAATAGAAATAATATAAATAAATTAAAGAGGAAATGGCATTCTTGTAATACTAATGCGCCTGGCCAAAACGGCGTAGTTTCAGTTAGATTGCATGGCGCGCTCTGATAGGCTAAAACATGGCGGTAAACACGATTTGAAATGAGGCCAGGCGAAATGAAGATCAAACTCACTATTTCATCGCGTTCTTCATCAAGAACCAGTAAGAAATTCCAGAAAATGAAAATCATCAAATCGCAACCAAAATCTACAAACTTATAACCAAACGAACCGTCTTCCAACATAGATCAAAGATATACAAACGATTTCTCCTAATTCCTAACATAGCAGCGGGATCGAGCAAAAAAAGATATGAACACAAAACTTCCAAACACGATTTCTCATCCTACACCTAACCAAATCAAAAACTAAGAGCATCATGTTCATCTACGTTGCAAGCTCTACAAAAGCCATGTAATAGTTGAAGCAATGAGGAGATTCGAAAAATACCTTGTAGATGATGGCAGATGTTGATTTTGATGTTTCACGATGCCAAAGCCAAAAACAGATGGAGATTAAGGTTGAGGAAGATGAATGGAATAGCTAGTTTAGCTTCAGCACGATCCAGATGCAAGAATTATCAAATCACCATTGATGAGCAAGCCTTGAACAGTCCACGATCTTGAGGTTTTTGGCACCAATTCAGCAAAACAGAGGGAGATTGAGGCTTGTGGAGAGTGAATCCAAGAAGAATCAGCAAAAATGATGAAGAATTGATGAAGTTTTGATCAAAAATGCTTGATGAGATTTTGAGAGTTTTGAGAAAATGGAGGGAAAGTTTGTTATGGATCTTGAGAATTGTGATTGTGATTAGCATTTTCTGTTACAGTTAACCATTTATACCTCACACTAATCCATCTCTTAATCTCAATTATCCAAAATTTGGAAGATTAGTGTAATTGCATTTTTAGGTGCTATGTCAAAAATGACCTTGCCAAATATTGCAATGTGACAGCTCATGACAGTTCACACAACTTCTAAATGGTATTTGGAGTGTGTTGGAATGGTTCTCATGTTCAAATTCCAAGTATTGCTCAAAATCACATATTCACACAAAAAATGCACTTAAGTCCACTTGAAATTTGACTTTTTGCATTGACCATTTTTGATGAATTTGGACCATACACCATGAAAGTACATGTGAAATGGGGTTTGCTCATAAAAAGATCACTCAATTTGGACATTCCATGTGAAAGTTATGCCACTTTGATTATAGGCATTTTTGGAAAATGAATGGACCATAACTTGCCAACCATACATGGGAATTTCGAGTTCTTGGACTTTTTGGAAAGGTGAGAGCAAGATCTACAACTTTCATGTTGAACAAATTTTCATTTGAAGCTTTTTTGGACATGTAATTTTGTAGTGAAAAACTTTCCATTTTTGGAAACTTCCATTACAAGTCACTTTCTATTTTTGGAAATTTTTGTCCTGACTTTATTTTCTTCATTCTTGAGCTTTGACATGTCAAATGAAACTTGTTTCAACATGAATGAAGTGTATCCAACTCTCTCCCACCTCCAAATCCATAAAATCAAGCACAGTTGACCACAGTTGACTTTTCAACTGATAGATGAATCTGGCAATGCACTGATCCATCTGAGCCCCAATTCTCTGATGAAATGGCTCAAGGATGAAACCCTAGCCTCCATAAGCTCAATACAGTCACATGATGATCCCCATATCCATTATAGACCTCATCTCCTTGCCATGCCTTGATTGGCCCAATGCAACTGATTAGGGTTGACCATTGGTCAAAACCCTAATCTCAAGGTATCTGATCAATCTTCTGAATCTCCTGGATGATAACAAAACCATGATGATGATGATGTATCATTTCAACCAAGATCAAGACCAATCTCCTTGAGAAACCCTAATTTGGACCACAACCCTCAGACAGTTAATGATCCAGTCCAATGAAACCCTAGCTTGCACCATGACCTCTTCATCTTCTGATCAAGACTTAGGAGGATGCCTTGCACAATGTAACCACATGATATGCAATATGCAATTCCTAATGACCTAAAAATGATATGCAATATGTTAAGCCAGTCCCAAGAGAGGAGGGCAAATTTTGAGGTGTTACAAGGGGATGGATTGTGATATATGAAATTCTATAATAAAATTGTCCTTTTGTTCCCACACATCTATTTTATGGTGTTGTGGAAAACAAATATAGATATATCTTGACCAAAGGGGATAAGGAAAAAGTGTAGCACAATTTGAAAGAAAAAACTATTATCATTATCGCGTTATGTATTGATGAGTTTTTGCGTGTTTCTCACTATGAAACAACAAAAGAAATGTGGGACACCCTTCAAGTTAACTATCAAGGTACTACTAAGATAAAAAGGACTAGGATGACCATATTGACCCATGAGTATGAACTTTTGAGAACGAAACCTGAAGAAAACATTCACGATATCGAAAAACTTTTTATTCACATTGTAAATCATGTGAGATCTTTAGGTAAAGTTTTTAAAAATGAGGATTTGGTTATAAAAGTTTCGCAGCCTAAAACAATATAGTATGCGAAAAAACAACCGGGGAGAAAAGAAATGACAGAAGAGTCGCCATCGCGCGTTATTTATCCCAAAGGAGGGAAAGGAAACGCTCGAAGTAAACCTGGAAAAAGGAAAGGAAAAGACAAGGTCTCGCAACCAAATCTCGGGTTCGGGAGCCGATTATGCGAAGGGAAGGTATTAGCACCCCTACGCATCTGTAGTACTCTACGGGATCCACTCTTGTTGTTCTTGTCTAAAGGGTGTGGGTTAATCTAATGTACTATTTACTAAAAGGGGGGTTAAAAGAAAATGACTCGCACGGATGTCGCATCCACTGCATACGTATCTCATCTGGATATGAGAATCAGAGTCTTCATAGCTCGGCTACCCATGGGTTAAAGAGGAGTGTGCTCGCTAAGACATCGCGTCTTATGCCTACGTATCTCACCTGGAATGAGAATTAGAGCAAGCCGTAGTTCGGCTACCTACTGTTTTGTTTTGGATGAACGACGTTACTACGCAATCTACCGGATGCTCGACCTTTGGAGACTTACTCGCCTGTAGTAGAAGGAATTAACGTGTTCTTAGAAGAAGAAAAATCAATGAGTTTGTTTGTGTTCTAGGAATACTCATGCAAAAAAAGGAAGTCCTAGACAAAGGAACAGTGCTACCTTAATTGACATGCAGACGAGAGACTATACGAAGCCTAGCAATCCTATGGGGAGACGATCACACCATACAAAACAAACATGCATAAAACACGCCAACAAGGGGCTCAAACATACACGGGTAGGGCTTTAGTCAAGAGGGGTCATATCAACCTCGACAAACAAGCCATGGAAAAGGTAATCAAATGGGCGCTTAACCACTGACATTGAACGTCAGGGTGAGCAGATCAAAAGGGTAATGAGGATAAGACCTCATAGCTCTTAACCCTAGACAGGGTGAGCTCATGACAAAAAGTGGGGATTCAGAAAGGTGGAACCCTCTCCACTGACTGACCGTAGTGTGAGCTTAAAGAATGACACACTGAATAACGGGGGATTGACTACTAATCCCTTTTATCCGTCAATTGCCTCTTCATGGAGGTCTTTAGCGCTGATGCCTCCTTTTGGAGGTCTTTGGGCACAAAAGTAAACACACAAAAACATTGCCTCCTATCGAGGTCTTCCAGCTAAGAAAGCGGTAAAATACGGGAAAGATGTAAAAGGGATCAAGAGATCTACCACACGGATAAAGATCCGAAGTAACAGTAACTAAAGAAATAAGAAACCCAGAGATCTCTCAAGCTAGCACCATCAAAGAAAGCAAGTCAGTACAAGTAATCGGAATAAATCTCCAAGTGGTATCCCATAAATAAAGTGGAACACCAAGCAAGCTATCTCTTCAGAGTCACGTGAGCCCTCACAAAAACTCAACAAACAGGTTAGAATAATAAGACGGGGTGCAATCAAGAGTTGAACCAAACAAAAGAATCATAACAACAAAGCGTCAGGTAAACAGTGCCCGGATGCAAAAGAAAGCATGTCATAACAAACACCAAACAGATTAGAGAGCAAACAGAAAAAAAAAACAGCTACTGCCACGATCGCTACTGCTTCGCTTAGCGAGGTGCTAGCGAAGCTTCGCTACAAGTTCGCTTAGCGAGGTGCTAGCGAATGCCTGCGGGTTTTGGTTTCTTCCTTGATAACAGTACGATTTCGGTAACCCCAAACCCTATGGTATCCATCTCAGAAATTAAGTGATCAAACATTCGAGGCATTGCTATATTCATACATATCTAGACCTGCATGCAAAACCTAACGATACCCACTCTTCCCATAATGCCTCATACATTTAGAAATTTCAAATTGGAAGGGTAAAGTAATAGGAACAAGGCAAACCTGATTGGCAAGATCGGTTGAAATTGAATTGCACCGTTGGGTTTGCAGAGCAATCCTAGAGTCTTTGTATGAGAGAGGATCGACAGAGGTGATGGGTTTTTTCTTCAGTGTCCGGAGGCTGCTCTGAATTCTGTTAGCTTCTTCTCTAGCTATTTCTCTTCTCCTGTTAGGTCAGGGTTTTTTTTTGGGGGAGATGGAAGTCTAGAATTTATAACCTGATTTTCATGGCTTTGTGGGCTCAAATGAGAGAGGTCCAAGTCCAAGATTTTTTCTGTTATATATTTTTTATTTTTAAAACGTGTGCGCTTCGCCTAGCGAAGGATTTGCTCGCCTAGCGAGCATGACAGATCAGCCTCGCTAGGCGAACCATTCTGCTGTTTATCAATATTTTCATCAAACACACTCAACCTATCTACATTGTCTACAACATACACTGAACCTACCTACTTTATCAGCAACAAATACTCAAACGCATTCAATAAAATGTCTCTACTAACCATGGATGATGAACATCGAGGAACAATCGAAAATATTGCAACATTTGTAAGTTATTATTTAACTTCCCTAACACTATTGTTTATTACTTATTCTTAATTATCTTTTGTTAGGACCAAAAGAGATTTCGATGTCGTGTACATGAATATGTACCACATGACCCTTTGATAGAACCGTATTTACGAGCATGCAATTTTGGTAATCTACTTAACATAGTCTCATACTCAGTTGATTACAAATTTATTCTTGCTTTGGTAGAAAGATGGAGACCTGGGACCCACATATTTCACCTTCCATTTGGTGAATGTACCATCACACTTGAGGACGTATACATGTTGTTGGGTCTTCCTATCGATGGTAAGGTCGTAAATGGTAGAGTTAACCAAGATAACTCTATATGCGAGGAATTGTTCGGTGCCCCTCTGTGTGAAGACACAACTATGTGACAAACTTCGGGTCAACCTAGGGGTCAAGGTATTAATTTAAAATATCTTAAATAATATTATTCAAGTATAACATTAAACGAAGAATCAACTTAGTATGAAAAGATAATTAAAGCTCGTTGTTATATTATGATTCTATTTGATAATTTTTTATTTTCGGAAAATACTGGTAATACGGTAAATATTATGTATTTGTCGTTGTTACGAAACATAAATAAAGTAGGCACATATAGTTAGGGTCCAGCTGTTTTGTCTCATCTATATAGTTCGTTGTGTAAAAATACAAAAAAAAAACGTGTACGTTTTATTCTTGCGCCTATTTGCTACAAGCATATGATTGGTCGAGAATGTCGTCACTCGCCCCGGTCAACGAGAAGCCATCCACATTCCCCTACACAACAAAGTAAGGTTATCTTAAATCTTCTAATTTGTTAGACTTTATACTACAACTGAATGTAACTAATATATTTTCAATCTTTTCGATCTAGGTGGTCAGTCCTGGGGATGAACTACAACAAGTGTCCCAAATACGCTGTAGTAGTCTATCACACTCTTTTAGACCATATTGGACCAGACAATGTATTACTACTAAACAACTCTACTTTTGATTTAAAAAAATTATCAAATTAAATATTCTTTAATCATGTCAATTTCTTATATAGTTTATCTAGAGGTGGTATTTGGGTCTTGACCATCAGGTTAACGATGATGACGTTGCAGTTTGGACAGCAAAAACACCAATCATCTGTTTCACTACTGTGGAGATGCACCAGAGTGACCGTGTGAAGCTGTAGTTCGGCATGCAACAACAAATTCCATAACCTCCGACGTGTTTGGGAGATTGGCATCAAGAAAGAGTCGATGGTCAATGAGATTCTTCCAATTGGAGATACTTTGCTAAAGAGATGTGTCGTCATTGGAGGAATCGACGTTAGCACATCTTAAACGAACCAATCATACATGGTGCTAGACCAACTCAACATTATATGGCTTGGTTTAGGTTGGTTACAACGACACAGTTTGTGTCTGAGCCAAGGTATTTGATTGATCCACGCCAACGAGTTTCGTCATCATATGCCTAATAACAAATCCTCGCCCAACAACTAACTCCACACCATTACCGAACTCAATTACGGCAGCGCCGTTGGCTGCAATCCCCCAACTATTGGGGAGAAATGATGACAAATTTGTCACCTTCCACGGGACATTCCACATGACCTTCACACCAGCCACCATTGCATCATGTCAACACTCAAAGATCTCAAACACCACAGGGAAGTCGTGGGAGACCTCGAAGGCAAGCTAACGCATCGGGATGTGGAACAGGGGGCGTTTCGATCGGACGGGTCATTGATTTTCTTGTCAATTGTTGTGTATTTTAGTTTTATATCATAATATTATTAATCATTTTTCATTTACTTTTTAATTTCAATTTTATATAATTATAACAACAAAAATTACAAAAATAGTCAAAACATGACTCACATGCAATGGTGTATGCTCTTAATGTCATAATGCATGCGCGAATTGCATTGGTCTTATCTGCACACTAACACCATGTGCATTGACGCCTTGGTGCAAGTACTACATGCATGCGTCATGTGCATTGACGTCTTGGTGCAAGTATTACATGCATGCGACATACCAACTGACACATATTTTAGATGGATGTTTTTATTTATTTGAAAAGTTGTTATATTGATAATTTTTTAAAAAAAATGTGTTATTTTGATTATTTTAAAACAAAATCGCAAAATGTTTAGAAATTTAAATTTGAATTTGGGAAGGTAAATAAGTGACCCATCATATCATCATTGGTAATGGTTAGATAAAAGAAAAAGTCTTAAAATAAAAGAGAACATTCTCATGGTTTGGCTAATGTGTATTGTGCGGTGCCGTCCTACAATGACTTTATTTTATTTATTACCGACGAATGACTATTATCATATTATAACACTTAAAAAAAAAAGTGTAACACAAGGTTTAGTTTTATATTTTTATAGACTTTCGGTAGAGTTTCTTGCGGCTCTATTGGCAAGTTTAGAGAAAGACAATTTTTTTTAGAGATAACCAAAAAGGAAAAAACAGAGAATTTTATATTTTTATGCTAGTGTATTTTAATATTAAAGATAATATAATAATATAGATTTCATATAAAAAAAGTTTATTCAAATTCTTTAAAAAATATTTAATAAATTTTTTGGTTTTTTCATTTGTTAAAATTTTATAGTACACAAATAAAATTAACTCTCTATTTAAATAAAAGAATATTAATTATTTCATCTTTTCTCTCTTTTTAAAAGAAATAAAAATAAAAAGCACGGTCTTAAAAATTGTTTGGACAAGTTGAGATCTTGAAGCATATTTCTGTTATATTTTATAATTCTTGGTTTAAATTTTCAAACGAGAAAAAAATATTTTGATATTGATATATTTTTGAATTTGTGTCAATCAAGATTTCGGGAGTTATAAATACTCCCTGTTCCTTTTTAAATGTCACTTTCTTGATAAATTTTTGTTTCTTTTTAATTGTCACTTATAGAATTCAAGGTAATATTAAATGCACTTTTGTCAAAATTACCCCTATGCAATTATTACAGAGAGAGAAAAAATAAAATGAATGTAGGATATTATTAAGGGTAATATAGGTAAAATGAGAATTATTGTTTAAAAAGTAACAATAATGATTAACTTTCTTGGTATGTGTAAAAAGTCAAAAAATGACACTTAAACAAGAACGGAGGGAGTATAAGTTTCTCATATTTTTGTAAAATAAGTTGCAGAAGTTATATGTGATAGAAAACCTAGTGAAAAATAAAGATAAATTTCTTTAAAATTATATTATAGAAATTTGGTAGCCTTTTGGGATCATCAAAGGGATTAGTTTGTGTGATTTTTATATTGAGAAACACTTGAGTATAAAATAGTGTTTGTTCTTAGGAATTCCATAGACTATTTTATTATAACTCATATTGTAATCTCTTGTAACAACTTTTGAAGTATATTGAATTAGATAGACGCTCTCTCTCCCAGGTGTAGATTGATTTGATCGAATTGGATAAACAAATTTTTTCTGTTCTTGCCTATTATTATTTTTATTGTTTGAGGCCATTTATCTGTTTGTCATTGTTCTTTATCTTACACGTCAAATTCTTTTGTGTGATTGAACTCTGAATAATTTCTTTGAAATGATTTTAATTATTATATCAATTTCATAACAAGCGGTGTCCACCGTGGAGCAAAGGGGTTAAGTTTACAAGTGAGCACCATTGGTTTCAAATGGGACATCGAGAAGTTTTTCGGAGATAACGACTTCGGATTATGGAAGGTGAAGATGCAAGAAATACTACTTCAACAAAGGTGTGTAGAAGAATTGAATGGAGAGACGTTGATGCCTGCAAGCCTCTCACAAGCTGAGAAGATCGAGATTATGGATAAGGTTAGAAGTACCATTATCTTGTCCTCGAATATAAAGTATTAAGGAAAGTCGCGAGGGAGAAGACCGCGACTGATATGTGGGTCAAACTTGAATCATTATACATGACAAAGTCATTAGCTCACAAATTGTGTTTGAAACAACTTTATTCTTTTATATGGTGGAGAATAAATCTATTGTGGAGCAGCTGACAAAATTTCACAAGATCATTGATGATTTGCAAAATATATATGTGAAAATTAAATATGTGGACAAGGTTTACTCTTGTTAAGCTCATCACCCAGATCCTTTGAGCACTTTAAGCATGCTCTTCTTTATGGCAAGGAAGGAACTATCACTTTGGATAAAGTCCATACGAAAAGGAGTTATCAAAGTTAAAAGATTTAAAGGTTATCAATAGTGGTGAAGGCTTAAGTGTCTCAAGAGGAATGGGTGAGAGTAGAGGAAACCAGAAAGAGAAGAGATCTAAGTCAAATTCCAAGGCCAAGGTTTTGATATGTCAAAGTTTAAATGTTTCACTTGTTACAAAATTGGTCACTTCAAGAAGGATTGTCCCGAAAGAGGGAACTAGGGTGATTCTGTTACGATTGTGATTTCCCCAGAAGAATATGGTTATGAAAGTGTTGGTGCACTTCGTTGAGGCCCAAATTGAGATCCATACCCCACGATTACTTCCTGCGCCCCTGCGTCTTTGCAGCAATAAACGGGCCTCTGCCTGAGGCCCAGTCCCGGATTCCGTTTCATACCCCCTAATTCCTGCTATAACACACCCTGGCCCAATATTAAGTTATCTTTTAATCCTCCATTTAATCCACAGTGACTTCTTGATTATTTGGTGTTAATTCCTGTTTTTTATAATCTTGATGATTGGATGGTTAATTAATTTGGGATAGTTCTTGATTTTAGATATTAGGAATTAGCAACTTTGTTGATTAATTAGTTAATAGAATTGATTAGTTAATTAGGATTTAGAAATTAGATTTAATCCTTTTAATTAGAATTAGTTCTTAATTTTTCTAGAATTTACTTGATTTGATTGACCATACCATGAGTAGAATTTAGTAATTAGGTTTTGGTTATTTCATTTTGTGGATTGTGTGTGGATTAATATGGTTAATGGTTGATTTTACCGTGACTTTTCCATTTGGTTAATTTCCACTCAATTTGATTCGTACGATCATAGTCATTAGATTAATTCTTGATTTTAGATTGTGAATTTTCTATTTGATTAATTTTGGTTATCCTAATTCATGTTTAGGTAGATTTTAATTTTTAGAATTAATAGTCACTTTAATTGGCCATTTAATCATTTCTTTGGTTTATGATCATTTTGATTAAATTGAAAATCCATTTCAATTTAGGTGATGAATACTTTGTATGTCTAACTTCATTTGCCATGATCATAGAATAGATCTTTGATTTGTTTTTCTTTGATTAATCCATTACCTTTTGAATCAATTCTAACCATTGTATGTACTTACATATTGTTGCACCATTCTCATTCATTCGACTTTATCTAATGCTAACTCGTTTGTTGTTTTGTGTCCACATGTTGACTTTGAGATGCAAGCTCACTCTTAGCTAGCCATGCTCCTAACCATTTCATTCTCATTCAATAGCTTTGTATTGTTTGAAATATCATGCCGCTTGTATGCTTTAGGCATTGTATTTAGTTAATGATTTGTAACTTGTATTTTTCTTTCATTCCCTTATGTTGTATTGTGTGGATTCATCCCCCTATTGTGGGTTAAATGTTCCCCCTACCCTTAGTTATGTAATAGCTTAGATTTATTACTTTCTAGTTGGTTACCATGCATGTTAATAATTAAAGATAAAATACAAAACGATAAACAAAGCATCTCAAAAGAAACAAAAGGTACTTGATTCAATGTCAAGTTGTTTTTCCGAATAAAACTCACACCATTGCAACGCGAATGCTTGATCCAATATCAAGTATTCTCCATCCACTCCAAGATCCATCATTCACATCTCTTCTCCAATTCTATTCTCAAACTCATTCTATCTCTCACCTCCATTCTTCACTCACTATTTTCGTAATAAATTCACACACTTGATTCAACGTCAAGTTCCTTTTTCAAAACCATTTTCATAACAAATTGGAATGCAAATGGGGTGTACGTATTTGTACGCAACATTCAAGTAATTGGGTTGTCGGTCGTACCTAGCCTGAGGACCTGACACTTGACTTTCCCCCTTAATACATCTAATGATTCAAACAAGTTAGATCTAAGTTCTATGAGGATGAAAAAGAATAGTTAGAACTTCATTATTCTCTCAATTCCCAAGTGCTTTGATCATTGACCGTACTTAGTCAAGGGTCGAACACTTGCCGCCCTCTAAGTTCCAATGATTAAACTTGCCAAACTCCTTTCATAATCAAAACTCTTTTTTGGATGAAAAAGAGTGGTTAGGACAACATTGTCCTCTCAACTCCCGAGTTATTGGACCATTGATTGTATCTAGCCAAGGGTTTAATGCTTGTCTCCATGCATAAAATTGACCCCAACAAATCAAATAATCTTTTGCCTTAGTGCACTCTTCAAAACCTTTCAATAAGAACGTGTTACTTCCGTTCTACCGTGAACGAAGCTTAAGCCTCCATGTGCGAGCAAGTAATGTTTAACTGCTAGAGTGCGAACCAAGTGTATCCACTTTATCGCAAACAAGCAAATACTTTCCGCTCCCATGATAGAGTATACAAGCAAGTGAACAGTAGCGCGTGAACGTCAAGACTGTTCAGTAAAAACAACCAAACAAATACGTCATTTTTGAGCCGAACTACGAAGCTTTGACTTCCCTATTGCACGTATGGGGATACGTAGGCACGAGGGCCCAAATCCTTGGCGAGCACACTAACTTAAAACTTATTTTCTCTCCCATCTCATCCTTCATATCATTCCCGATAGCAAGCAACTTACAGATAAATAAACATCCATACGCATTTGATACGAGCAAGTGGTTTCCATGGAGTACCATGGATGTGAGGGGTGCTAACACCTTCCCCTTGCATAACCGACTTCTAAATCCGCTCTTGGTTGCGAGACCATTTCACTCATTTGGGGTTTTATCGCTATTTTCCCTTTCCTTTGGAATAAATAAAATCCGGTGGCGACTCTGTATTTTTTGCAGCGCTTCAGTGGGAGAGGAATGAAAAACACTTTGGGGTGAACTCATGAACCCTAACTCATAGTGTTTGTCTTTAAACACTCGGAGACCCAAGAATGCATGAACAATACTTGAAATAAAGAAAGGGATCAAAAATACTTATGAAGCCCAAATCATGGCTTTTTCTTCCTCCATTGGTGGTTCAGGAATGTAGGTTCGATCACAAGGAAGAGCGTGAGCAGTAACTTTAAAAGCAAGCGGGATTGGAAGTTGTTGTGTTGAAGTTGAAGAAGAACCCATTATTTTTTAATTTTGACGAAGGAACAAAAGGAAAGTTTGCAGAAGTTGAAGATTTTTAGGGTTCTGATGAAGAAGAAAGTGTGAAAAGGAAAATGGAAGAATTAGGGTGTATATACAGTGGGGGAAAACTTTTCAGTGTTCTCTCAAATTTGGACAAATGTCATTTGATTTTTCTAACTTGCAATCAATTAAATGATTTCTTTATTGTGATTTAATCTCGTGGCCTACAATGTCCTAGGAAATTGAAATCATTATGGCTAAGTGCATTCACTTTCAATGACGATGCAGTTTGGTAAAGTGGTCATGATGACTATGATGTACGCAAACCACTTTAAATAGTGTCGAGCAGTTACTAAAAATTCCATTTTTCTTTCATCTTGTGTATATGATCGAAATTCGCATTTTTAGCAGGCATTTGTTAGCCTGAGAATTTTTGATTTAATATTTTGACAATAAAGTTGTGATATGAAGGCATGAAATTTCTAAGTATAAAGAAACGTGGCTTTGGTTTTGGCATCTTGATAACTTCGATTGAATGGGTGAGTTTGACTCGTTTATCAGATGTTTTGGGACTTAGTCTATTTTGACTTCAAGGTTTAGATAACCTAGAAACCTACCAAGCCTGGTTTGGAAGAATCTCATGAACATATCCATAAAATTAGGACCACTCTCTCTTTAAAACATGTTCAGAATCTCGAAAAGGCTTATGGTAATTTGACATATTTGATAGAAATAGAAATGAAATAAATTCACAGGTTAAGTACAAGTAGTTAAATCATTTTCACGTTATGCTCCAAGGTTCGACAGAATAAACATTCGAAAGAAACTGTAAGGAGATTTAAAAGACGGCTTGAAACAACAAGAGTGGTTCAAAACAGTTCAAATGTCGAAGACGCGTGAAAGCATACTAGAAGGCTGAAGCCCGCGTAAAGGAGTACGTATCGACTATTAACATTGTATAGTATATAAGACGAGTTCAGTCATGTAAACAAGGGTCGTAAAATTCATTAATTCTCTATAGAACTTAAATATCCAAGTCACAAAGAGAAAAGAGTTTGTGAGAAGATGTATGAATTTGCGCCATTTCTCTTAATCTTTTAAATTCGAAGCTATTACTTGAATGATTTTCATTATGTTCTTTGTTTAATCTTTATTTTCAAAGCAGTTACGCATTCATTCTAGTTAGAGTTTATGTCTTGATTTTCGACATTTAAACATCAATATTTAAAGTACAAACATATTTTTCTTAAATCTTTTACACAAATATGTCTTGGGATTTTTTCGAATTTAATCTTATAAGTGAACAAAAATTTATGATTTGATATACCAAAACTAACAGATAACAAGAACTCACATCTATCACCTTGAGATTTTGAATAAATATACGGTGTATTTATCACAAAACATACTACATATAAAAAAAACTACAATAAAAATATTTTCTCGTATTGATCCATAAATTGACAATCTAACAACATAAATATTGTTTGTACCGAAAGAGATGACAATGATTGAATGAGGTCAAACCAATATACATGTGCAATAATTTGAAACCTAGCATCAAGATAGCGTCTTGTTTCCAACTGTTAAAAAAATCAGCTTCAACTATTTTTGTTAGAATACAAAATAGTCATGATAATATCCGAAAATCATTATTTAAATGTAAAATAAATAAAATAAAGTATAACCCACTTTCTAAATGGTCGAAAGATGAAGAAACTTCGTTTGGAGATGCTACGACAAGGAAGGAAGTATATGAGGGTCCCGTGAAAATAAAATAATTTAGAGTGCATCACAAGAAAAAGTATACATTATGATTGTAAAAACAAATAAAATAAGAATTATTGTGTGTGACTTTGTTGACAAGTTTAGAGAAGAAGGAATTAAAAACTTTTGTCAAGAGACATAGAGAAAAAAACTTGAGAAAATTTTCACATTTTTAGATAATATTCTTTCTTGTTGAAATGCTTAGATAGATATTTATTATTAATATATGTTTTTTTAATAATCAAATTATTATCATAATGTGATTTAATTTAAATTACCTTAAATGTATTTTTTTTGTCTTCTTATTTTAAATTTTTAAAATTTTAATATCTCATTTTTAAAATTCACGCTTTTTTTTCTATTTAATAATTTTTGAAATTTTGTAATTTTAATTTTTACGTGTCATTACTATCATGGCGTAATTAAGTCAAATTTGACGTGTCATTTAATTGAAATAAAAAAAATTAAATTATAACCTAATTGTAAATAAATGAAAATGTCAACATAAATTGGTGATAAATTTTAGCTTAGATATTATGTATTAAATGAAAACGTCAATTACATAAAATTGATACAGGACAAAAAAAATCTTTAAAATTATTAAAAAGGAGGGTCAAAATATTTCATTTTTGTTGGAAAAATTTTTCACTATGGACCATTGAATATTGTGAGACTTTTTTTCTAAAGCAATATCTTTAAGAGAGACACACCACATATTCACCAAAAACCTTAAGGTGATAGGTGAATGGATTATCTCACTTATAAATGCTCAAGTCTCCACATTATCAATCAATGTGAGACTATTATCCACGCTACTCACACTTGATATATTCTCAATAATTTTAAAATGAAGAATTAAAACTTTAAAAAAATAAATTAGTGATCAAAGTTTATTAACCTTTTTAAAAATTTGTTAAAATCTTGCAAAATAAATTATTTAATATATTTTTTATTTTTTTAATTATTGATTTACAAATATCAATAATTTATTTTATTATTACATTATATAAAGGGAATGACGGATGCTTTATAGTTACATAGGCTTGTAACATTGACTCAACTAGATTAACAAAAAATCAATTATATTTATTGTCTTTTAGTTTTAGTTTTTCTTTAAAATTTCCATATTAGTTGTTGTTTTAACAATTAATATCAAATAGCAATTAATCTTAGTACAAAATTTGAAGTAATACAATTCGGTGGATTATGAAAAATAAGGCTTAAAGGTCTATTAGTTCAACAAAGTTTATAAAAAAAATATGTGTGAGACAAAATCGAACGATATGGAAGATATCGATTAGACAAAGATGGAAGAGAATGTTGCATGATTGATTTGCTTATGTATTTTAGGCGAAGTGATGTGTAATATACTAGACCTGATAGCGTCGAATGAGGTTTGAAACAAATTAAAGAGTTAGTATATATCAAAGACGATGATGAACAAATTATTTGTGAAACAATGACATCCAGTCAGGGAATGATCTAATTTGCAACATCATGTCAATATCTACAATAATATAATCACCGATCTGTGATGCTTGGGATGAAGATTAACACCGAAGATAAGGAAATTGTGTTGTTATACTCATTATTAGGTTCTAACGATCACTTGATAAATCTATGAAAAGGACACTATCGATTTTGATGTGATAACGAATGAATTCAAGGCGAT
Source organism: Lathyrus oleraceus (assembly GCF_024323335.1). Taxonomy (NCBI): domain Eukaryota; kingdom Viridiplantae; phylum Streptophyta; class Magnoliopsida; order Fabales; family Fabaceae; genus Lathyrus; species Lathyrus oleraceus. The sequence continues at coordinate 44,510,219 of NC_066582.1, forward strand.
GATCTATACGATGATCTATACGTAAAAAAAAAAAGTCAAATTCGTGAATGGAACAAAGATAACAGAGGTTTAATAAAGAATAGATCTAAATCCAAGACATTAATCTCTTGATTTTTTTACACTATCAATAAATTAGAAATGTTAAATAATCAAAAACACGTGAGTTTATTTATCGTATACAATCTTTTACAACTATATGTTGTACATTTTTATTTAAAAAATTGATAAAATATGATGTATACTTTGAAAATCATTAAAAAGTAGTGTAATAAATATAAAAGGCGAGTCGATAGTAAGTTTTGGAAGTATTTATAAGAGTGGTTGAAAACCAAGATGTATAGAGAATGGTGTAGCATTCTCTTTCAATCTCCATCCATTTCATCTCTTCCAATTCCCTTCTTCCAAATCAAGTACTTTGCTATATTTAATTTCTTAACCATCGTCTTATCTACCCTTCTTCTACTATCTCATGTGTTACACATTGAAACAAGAAAAGCATAGGGGATTCACTGTCACTAAAAGACACAAAAATGGTGATGTTGAACCTTGGAAAGAAGCATGGTAAGAACAAGTTGGAGAATGAACAAGGAGTGAGACTTGGGAAATATGAGTTGGGTAGGACTCTTGGCGAGGGCAATTTCGGTAAAGTAAAGTTTGCTAGGGACACTCATTCTCAACAACCTTATGCTATTAAGATTGTTGACAAGAACAAGATCATTGATCTCAATATTACCAACCAGGTTTGTTTCAAATGCATTTTTTCATTCTTCTCTCACCATCACTTCTTTAAATTTTGCACATTTTAAAGATAACTATTAGTTATATTGATTATAATAATTTATTTTATTTTATTTATCAAAATGTTTTTATTAATTACAATTAATAAAATTATTAGTGGAATTAAAATACCATAAATAATGTCAAAGTTCAATGAACTTGCCTAGTCTAACTCAAATTTTATACAATAGGGCCAAAAGTATTCAATGGTTGACATAACATATTTTTTGTTTTAACTATTTAATCTGTAAATGGTTGTGAAAATTGCAGATAAAGAGGGAAATAGGTACCTTAAAGCTCCTAAGGCATCCCAATGTTGTTAAATTATATGAGGTAATCATTTTGATATTCTCTATTGTTTTTTATTATAATTCTTTTTTGATGAATACTATTTAAAAAAATATTTTTTAATAATGATATGAAGAAGATAATTAAAAAAGAATAATAAATATTTTTAAAAAAAAATACTAATAATTATTAGTATTGTAAAAAGAATTATAACTTGATATAAGTATTTTTCTTAAAATGACATGTAATAAATAAATATTTTTTTAGAAAAGGTAATGGCCATGTACTGTCACGTTAAGATTATATTGTTGTATACATATCTTATCCAAAAGTGAAATGTTTATATTATTGAGAGCATGAGTGGAAGTTTTATACATTTAAATTATTATTTATTGGTCTAGTTTTTATAGATTCAATAAAATTCACAACAACAACAACAACAAGTCTAGGATCCTAAAAATGTCAATGGATGAAAATGTATAAAAGAAGTTAGTCCACGAATTATTCCTCTTTGACAAATTCTGCTAATTATTCTATTTATTCATTTATTAATTTTTTAATTTTTATATTTTTTACAATTTTATATATTTTAATATAATTTTTTAATTTTATTACTACTAAAATGATTGAGTATGGGTGATGAATCAAATCAGAGCAAAGCAAGAATCCAGCTATGGTTGTAGAAACATTATGTCGAAAAAAACGTTGTTTTGTTACCTAGGAATATCCTGTTTTGTGGGAGTCTTATGTCTTTTTGAAACTAAATAATCATTTTTGTTTACACATGATGAAACAGCGTGAGGATAACAAATCAAATCAAATCACGTTACCAATCCTTTTTCTTTGTAACATACGTTTTTGGATGTCGTGTTTACCACTCTCTTTTGATCTTACTTATCTTCTTCAATTCAAATGTTAATAATTACTTTATTATAATCATGCATGTTAGTCCCACTAGTAGCACGATTTTGTCAGTGTCGGTGTCGCGTTTCTGGTGTTCGTATAGTGTTTCTTTGTATCGACTTGCATTATAATTGATGTTTGTGATTATATATTATGATGATTATGATTACCTATAGGTATTGGCTAGTAAAACAAAAATTTGCATGGTACTTGAGTACGTGACTGGACAAGAGTTATTTCACAAAATTGTAAGTAGTAACATTTGCTTCTTGCTAATGTCTGTGATTTTCAGTGGATGATACTTAATGATGTTAACTGTATTCATAGGCTTCCAAGGGTAAACTTAATGAAACCGAAGGTAGAAAGCTGTTCCAGCAGTTGATCGACGGCGTGAGCTACTGCCATAGCAGAGGTGTCTTCCACAGGGATATCAAGGTTCTTTTCTTATACCTGTTTGGATTGATTCATTTCAGCTTTTTTCCAGAAGTTGAAATTGCGTTACTTACTTCGTGATGCTATTATCTTTTGCAGCTTGAGAATGTACTTGTGGATGCTAAAGGAAATCTAAAGATAACTGATTTTGGCCTTAGTGCTTTACCCCAACAATTTAGGGTGAGAGCTAAAGTAATGGTTTCTTCTATAACATTTTGTTATTGGCTTATGTGATGTTAAACTGTATGAAAAAATTTTAGGAAGATGGGTTGTTGCATACAACATGTGGAAGTCCAAACTATGTTGCACCAGAGATTCTTGCTAATAGGGGATATAATGGTGCATCATCAGATGTATGGTCATGTGGTGTTATTTTGTATGTACTCCTAACAGGATACCTACCTTTTGACGATAGAAATCTCGCAGTTCTCTATCAGAAGGTATTTTTCAGATGTTGTCAATTCTCGTTATCGGTAGCTACTAGGCCTATCAGTGTAGTTTGTGAAATTTGTTCTTGTGGCGGTAACAGGTTTCGAAAGGAGATTGTCAGATGCCGAAATGGTTATCGTATGGTGCACGAAACATTATAAAGAGGATTCTTGATCCCAACCCTGAAACCAGAATAACAATGGCGGGGATCAGAGAAGATTTGTGGTTCAAGGAAGGATATAAGCAAGCAGATCCCGATGATGACGAGGATGAGGATGTATACGTTGACAATCGAGCCTTTTCCATCAATGAATTGGTATACACGTGTGAACTAATAACTGTGTCTATGACGGTAAATTTGGCAGAACCAAGGTGTGCCACCGTGATTTTGCCTTCTTTTTCTTTGTTGTAACTCAAAATGATTCTCTTGGTCGCAGACACATGAAGAAGAAAAAAGGAGATCGGAATCTCCGATCCGTATCAATGCATTTGAGTTGATAGGGATGTCTTCAAGCCTAGACCTGTCTGGACTTTTTGAGAACGAGGTGAGAGTTCAAGTTACTTAGCAGGAAATTCGCATTGTTATATATTTTGAGCAGAATTTTTCACCACTTCCCGAGAAAATTTCACTCATTTTTTCGCATACTATGTGGTTTGAGTTACAGGATGTATCTGAGAGGAAGATAAGGTTTACAACTAACCTTTCAGCCCAAGATCTGATGAAGAAGATTGAAGATTCTGTGGCAGATACGGAATTTAGAGTTCGAAAGAAAAACGGCAAAGTTAGTACTAGTGTTGATGTTTAGAAAAGATACTTCTATTTGCTAAAAACCTGCATGTAAAGTCATGTTAGTCTAGTTTGACCAATAATTGAATTAATCTTTCAGATAAAAGTGATTCAAGAAAATAAGGAGCATAAAACCCCTGGCAGCCTCTCGGTGACAATAGAGGTAGTCGATGTTCAGAATGAGTCATAGAGCTAAACCGTTGTAACTGATATTTGCATATAAATTTCTGCATAATTTGCAGTTGCACGCATTAAGAAACTAACTTTGCCTCTTAAAATATAACAGGTTTTTGAAATAAGTTCATCATTGTATGTAGTAGAAATAAGAAAGTGTTATGGAGATGCCTCTGTATATAGACAGGTATTTATACCTTCTCTCTCTCACAAACACAAGTTATTCTTATCTGAAAAATCAGACCCTGATGCGTAAATATTTTTCATGTGGTGCAGTTATGCAAGAAATTATTAAATGATTTCGGTGTTCCCCAAGGAAAGCACTAGTGAGCTCAGAAGTGAAAATATTCGGAATGGCATATCGAAATTGTGGCATTCATTGATCTTACCGGTCATTGTGACTTTTCTTCTTCTTATATATAGAAACAAAGGTAGTAATATGTTACAGAATAGTGGCAGCAGTTTTGAATATAGCATCAATTAAACAGTTGAACCCTGAACATCTCTATGTAAAAGCTAAATTTCAATGATATTGAAATTGGATATATTTTCTTGCATCAGCTTCATTGTTGTTTCATCAATGAACTTAATCATCAAATAACAATCCTGCCTATGTTAGTTTTGCTATGCATATCCGGTCTCGAGACCGGATAAAACTTTGGATAATCAACTAGCATCTCGGAAAAGTTAGAACTGTTTAATATGATTGCAATACAAGCAAAACTTCATTTCAACACAATAAGTGCTTTTGAACACATTTGATATAACTAGATGCATTAAGAAGCCTTCTGGCACCAATGAGTTCGATAAAATTATAGAACCAAATCAGAGACGATATTTCGATCAATGGAATTTCACTATGCAAATAATTTACATGGAAAATATACCTCTTTACAAATGGTTCTTGCTAAAGGACTATTTTCACTTCCTTTGAGGATAGGCTAAGGGTAAGGGTCTATAGAGGGAGGCAGAGAGGGCATCCATGGAAGCCAAATCTCTGACGAAAAGTGGAGTCTGCGAGTGTTCGTTTCAATTAGATGCATCACTGGCTCACAAGCCTGTTTCCGAACTCCTTATTAAAAACCTGAATTAAACCACTCTCGTCTGCCATGTGAAGCTTCTCATCCAATATTTTCTTGTACTCGTCATCTCTGTCCTCTAAATTTTGCACCATCTCAACCTACAAAACCAGGTTCCACTAGAGTTACAACTGGTTCATTAAGAAATTATGTATAGCTGTAATTTCTGAAGAGGAAAACAACATTAAGATGAAGAAAACAACAAAGGGAAAACCAAACATCAGATATCTTTGACAAGACATCAAATCACCTGTTTTTGAAACGTATGGAATTCATCAGAGCTGAGGGAGCCATCGCTGTTCGAGTCAAGGAGCAGCATCATGTCGTGTGCATCTTCTCCTGGTGCACCAAGCTCCTCCATCACCTCTGTAAGTTCCTCAATGCTTATTTTACCATCTCCGTTTTTGTCAAGAAGGCGAAATACTCTATCCCTCTGATCAAACCCGATCCCTTTATGATTTGCACTTGGAAAATCTCTAAGGCGCAAAGCAGCTAGTTCAGCTGCAGCAACCATGATCGTCTTCAGACGCTTTGCCTAACAAAAAAACAAAACGATAAATGCCATTTTCCTTCTTTATCTTCTTTTAGGAGTTAGGTCTGTGCATAGTTTATGCATATTTTAATTTAAAAACACAAAACTAACCTCCTCAGGATCAGTAAGACCGGCCTTGTATAACGAATGAGATGCCACTCCACCAACAGCTAACCTATCCATTTCGGTTGTTCTGATCTGTATTTCCATCAAAGGCCTAGTCCTCCCAACGTCACTTACATCCACTGCCATATGCAAACTTTTGTATCCATTCCCTTTTGGCCTAGCAATATAATCTTTAGTCCGAGAAGGGATTTCTTTCCACATAGATTGAATGATCTTATGAGCCCTATAGCACGCTCTTTTTCCATCTTCTAATGCATTACTTCCCGGCTTAGGATTCAACACCACTCGTAGCCCAAGCACGTCATTTACATCTTCTGGCCTTCGCCCGTCCTTCAAGAGCTTCTTCATCGTGCTGTAACGACTCTTATAACGACCTTTAACTGAGATATCCTCCACCAATTCCGCGAGCAAGGGATCAGCTTTTAACGACTGAAGCAGTTTGTCCATGTATACGTCAATAACCGATATACCTCCGGTCTCCTGACTTCTTAACCACGTATCCACGTAAAGATACGAATAAGGAAACAAATACCGAAACGAGAGATCTTCCAATTCAAGTGATATGTAGTTAGTTCCCACAGCATAAGCAAGCGGGGCATATATTTTCATAGCTTGCAGAGAAAGTATCTGCTGCTGATACCTCGGAAGATGACCAATATGCCTCATCATGTCAAGCTTCAAAACCAAATCCAAAATCAAAGCCCTGATGTCATAGTAAGTCAGACAAAACTTTCTCAAAGTAGAAGCATTCTCATCATCCAGAATGTCTACTCTAGATGCAAAGTTGTTAACACGCAAACTTTCATGCACTAAATGAGCCGTGGAAGAACCTATCTGGTTTCGAATTTCATCTAGACTTAACCGGCGTACTTCCAACACTTCTCTCAATATTCCAGCTGATATAACTTCTGCATCCATCTGCAATCACATTTACTATAAACAAACAATAAACAGCAATGAAATTACGACACCTCTCTCCGAATTCTCTGGCTTTAAGTTAGAATCAATTATGAATGCAAAATCAACTTTGTCCGAGAAGATCTAAACATGTCAAATGGATAGAAGTAAGAGTAGTACCTGAAGATCAGCTAGAAGAACAGCAATGGATAAGGCTTTGGAAAGAGGAGAACGACCATCAGGAGTAAGAGGGGAACCTTGAAGAACTGGAATAGATAGTTTCAATGATTTGAAGAGAAGACCGGAGGAACTTGTGGACAACACCTTCATCCTCTCTGTCAAGTCGTTGAAAGCTCCAACAAGCTTTATCACCATCTTTTCTCCGCCGGGAAGTTCTACCGCGCATGCTCTGGGAGAGGAGCAGCGGAGGCCGGTGACGCGGGTGGTTCGGGTGGGGAAGAAGAGGGAGAGGAGGCGTTGGTGAGTGGTGGAGGAAGTGGTGGTGGTTTTGGATAGGAAATGGTGGCGAGTAGGGAAATCGGAAGCGTGTAAGTGTAAGAGTTCCATTGTGAATTAAGAAGAATGAATGAATGTTGAAGTGTGTAAGTTCATGGTGGTGACAACAAAAGGAAGAAACAAAGAGCAATATTTGTGGATGAAACTTGATCTTGTCGTTGCGGTTTCTTATTCAATTCTCATTGGTCGTGTCTTTTTCTATTGGGCCATTGCTATGCTATTCTTACTAATTATCAATATTTACACCAAACATTTAAATACTATTTTTTATTTTTTATTAATAAAAAAAATATTTTAAAAAAATTAATTTTTTTTAATAATATATAAATATATGATTTGTGATTAATCAATTTTATTATTGAATTAACCATAAAAATATAGATTATTAACTACATATTTTTCTTATAATTTATTAACCAAATTTACTACTTCATTAATCAATAAATATTATAATATTAATCAAATTCTGAAATTAAAATATAAGATATAATAATCAGTATTTACGGTCTATTATATTTCATATTTTAATGTCAGAATTTGGTTAATGATATGAAATTTATTGGTTAATAAAATAGTAAATTTGGTTAATGAATTATAAGTAAAACACATGATTAATAATTTATATTTTTGTGATTAATACAATAATAAAATTGGTTAATTACAAATTTTATATTTATGTTATAAAAATAATTTTTAAAAATAAAAATAATTTTTATAAATATTATTTCTTATTTTTTTAGAAAAATAAAAAATATTATTCACCATGTATACGGTGAATAGTGTTAGGTGTAAGTATTTGGTGTATAAATTGGTATAAGAATTGCATTATTGTTATTTAAATTAAGTTGGAAAAAATTTCAGCCAATTAAATGTACTAGTTTCAATAAATTGTTTAGTTTAAATATCATATCTTATAGTCAATCCAATTTGATCTTTTAATTTTTAAAATAATTATTGATTATCAACTTTTTCAAAATGTATCGCATTGTCTTTTTCATTTATTTTATTAGTCAAAATTAATTTACAAAACTATATCGTCCCAATGTAGATGCGACGTAACTTACATAAATAGTGTTGCTGATTTAGATAAGAAAAAGATTGACACTTTCTTTTAGATTTTGATTAAAAATTTTCATCTTCTTCCCTATTTTCTGAGTTTTAACATTATAATATTTTAGTCATTTTTTTCTTCATGAAAATTCAAAAACACCACTATCCGTTTTACTTTTATTCTAAAATATTGAGGAATTTTATCCAACATAGCCTCCAAAACATCATCGTGGTAAAAAATGAAGTTTATAGTATTAAAAAGAAGTTTCCCTTTGTCAAAAAGATCCACAGTCACAATATCCTTTTCTTTAAAGTTTCCCTCTTTTGTCTTAATTCCACACAACACTATTCTAAAGTGTATTTTAGATTTCTACTTTACAACAATCAACATCCTCGTTTAGCTTTCTTATGACTATATAGATCAAAACTCAATTCTTGTCGTAATCTTCAAGGGTCATCCAAAAACATTCAATGCCTAGGTTTTTTGTTTTATTATCAGTTATAAGGTGTTTGATTTGGGTATCAAGGTTTACCGTTGTTTTTGGTAAATCAAACCACAAATTTTCGTTCACTTCCAGGATTAAACTCAAAAAAATCTTAGAATATTTTGTGCAAAAAATTTGAAAAAAAAATGTTTGTGCTTTGAATATTTATGTTTGAATGTTGAAAGTTTGAATATAAACTATCACTTAAAATAATGTAGAATTGTTATAAATATAAAAAAATAAATAAACAAATAACATAAAGATCATTCAAGTAAATGCTTCGAATTTAAAGATTAAGGGAAAAAGACGCAAATGCATACATCTTCTAAAAAACTCACTACTACAAAATATACATCTGGTAACACTAAATTACAACGGTCTTATAGTTAATCGTGATAATACCTCATTTATGGACGCGTTTTGTTTTTTTATATTTACGAAAAGACATTGCAGTATGGTCAAAACAATTAACCGTGATTATACATTCATGGAGTGACAGAGTTCGAATCTCACCTCCAACAATTTTTTATTTTTTCGTTACAATGAGTGTTGTCTTTATAATATGAAAGGTATTACATTTCATCACGGTTTTTGAATACGAGCGTGGTTAAATTGTTTACCCATGTATATTAACTATGGCTTCTTTACATTATCGTCGTATCTCTCACAGCAAAATCATAGCATACATTTTCTCTCTTCTTCATCATCATTAACTTTTCTATTCTACAGTATAGCCTCAATCTTGTTCTTCATACATAAAGATATTCTTCTTCTTCCTTATTCTCCCATTTTCGTGTATGTTGTTGTTATGTTTCACATGGTTTTCTTCTTGTTCGAGAGTTTATGGGTTTCTTTTTTGTTGTATGTTGTTGTTGTTGTTGTTGATAAATATAGAAATATTAGTTGACATGTTTTTCATATTATTTACTTTGGTTTCACATGTTTTGTTGTTTGTTATTGTTGTTGACAACTCTTCTTTCATATTCTCTCTTTTTCGTGTATGTTGTTGTTATTATTATGTATGTTGATTAATTTTGTGTTGGATTATAATATATTGCTAGCTTATGTTAATATGCTATTTTTTATGGTGTTTGTAAGATTACAATTGATTTGTGTTGTTATGAAAAAAAATACATGAGAGAATGAAGCTGAAGGGAAAGATGCAAACTTGTGTGATAGACTTAGAATGACATTCATTCAAATTTAACATAAGTTTGCAGCTTTCTTCTCAGTTCCACCCTCCTTTCATTTTACAAGTTTGCATATTATGAGTGTGGTTCACATGATGGTTGTCTTAATTTTTCCCGATTTTTTTTAATTAAAGATATGTATGTTGTTGATAAATATCGTTTTATGTTGTTGATGTTGTTGTTGATGTTGTTTTGTGTTGTTTGTTAATAAATGGTTCTTCATGTGCACTTGGCAAGTGATTATGGTTCTTTACTTATCACTAATGCAGCTGATTATGTGAACATGGATCTAATAAGAGAGTTGCGAACTTGTGTTCACTATGAAAATATTACATGAGTCTTTCATATAATATTCTCATAGCTTCCAGAAACAGTTATTTATTAAGTTCTCATAATCTATGTTAATTAATTGATATTTTTGTTGATAAATGTTGTTAGTGGGTTTGTTATATCATATGTGATTGCCAGTTTCACTAACCCTCATTGAACTTGCATTCATTTAAATAGATTTTTGAGATAATAATTTAAAAAATTAAATTATTCTTGAAGATCAACTTAGACAATCCAATGTTTATCGAATCGCATGCATCTTATAATCGTGATTTCCTCTTTAGCCTATAAAATTTGATTCAATGACATAAATTCTTCAAAACAATGATGATAAGTGGATGTCAGTCTTGAGTCTTTCACATAAAATTTGATGTTTGTAAAATAAACTAGAAAAAAAAAAGAGGCAATCAAAGTTTATGTGAAAGACTTAGAAGACATTCACTCATCATTATTACTTTGAAGAATTTGGGATTGAATCAAATTATATGGGTTAGTGAGGAACTCATGAATTACAAGATGCATGCAATTAAAAAAATATTGGACTGTTTAAGTTATTTTTCAAGAATAATTTAATTTCTTTGATTATCATCTCAAAAATCTATTTAAATGATTGTATATGGTTAATGAGGGGCAGGAAAAAACAAGAACTCTCATATTTTATAATAAACTATTACGCATACCACAATAGTTGTTTAATATAATTGTTGTGATAGGTAGCACGCTACCTAGTTTATAACCATAACCACACAGCAGTTGTGAAAACCAACATACATACAATCACACACTACCTAACAACAGACGTACAACTATCATTATATGTGTTTCGCAACCGTCATTATATGTGTTTTATGTAGTAGTTGATGTTTTCTCTCTGTGACTTGGATACGTAAGTTATATAGAAAATGCTTAATGAATTTTGTGACCCCTGGTCACATGACTAAACTAGTCTTACATATTATTACGATTCAATCATTGATAACGATTAACTTCACAGAATTCGACATGTACTCCTTTACGTGTGCTTCATCCTTCTAATCTACTTCCACGTGTCTTCGAAATTTAAACCATTTTGAACTGCTCTTGCTGATTCAAAAAGTCTTTTAAATCTTCCAACTACTCCCTTCAAAAGTGTCTTTTGTCGAGCCTTGAGCATAGCATCAAAACGCTTAGCTAATTGTACTTAGCCTATGAGTTTTCCTCATTTCTACCTCTATCAAATATGCTAAATCGCCATAACCTTTTTCGAGATCCTGGACATGTTTTGAAGAGAGAGTAATCATAATCTTATGGATTTATTCCTGAGACTCTTTCAAACCAGGTTGGGTAAGTTTCTAGGGTATCTGACCTTTTAACCCAAAATAGACTAAGTCTCAAACGTTTGATAAATGAGTCGAACTCGCCTTTTCAGTCGAAGTTGCCAAAATTTCGAAACCGTAACTAAGTTATTTCATACTTAGAAATCTCGTACAAATTTCTAAAATAACACACATATGTGTGTGTGTGTGTGTGTGTGTGTAAAAGTATGTTATGTAGAACGAGGAGATGATTATTGTAGGACAATCCTGAATTATTTATATTTAATATAGGTAAATTATAGGTATCATGAGTCGAGTATTATAGAAGAAACCTAGATTATTTATATCTAGTATAGGCATAACTTGAGTATTGAGTTAAGTAGTAAGACAAAGAATGGGGTATGCTACTATATCTCTTTGTTTATTCTAGCCTGCGTAAGTCTTAGAACTATGCTAGGCCGCAATTGAGGTGAATGAATATGCGAAGTGAAATAAATTTTATCCTAATCTAGTTATGGTTCATATAACATTGAGTAAGACCTTAGAATTATATTAGACGTCGATTTATTAATTGAATAGTGGCTCGTAGTTATTATATAACATTATAGTATGTTATACATAGTACATAACGAGAAAAACTATTGTATCTCCTTATTTATTATAGACCGCCTAAGTCCTAGAACTACGCTAGGCAACAATTGAGGTGAATTATATATGTGGAGTATAGTAAATTCTAGCCTAGGCTAGTTATGGTTTATCTAGCCCAATGTAAGATCTTAGAAGTGCGTTAGGCGTTAAGTGATTAGATAAATATGACTAGGAGTTGTTGATAGCATTAGAGGAATTATAGTCCAAAGGGACAGATAAATGATATAGCCAGTTTGAGGGATCTAGGGTTAGAGTGTCAAAGTTAGATCCTTAGGAGTTAGCTTGTTAGTCTGTTATAATCCATTGAGACATAGTCCTATCTTTCCTCGTGGATATTATCAAATGAATAAGATAATGAGGAAGTTGAAAGTAAAAAGAAGTTGACTTAACCAGAGGGATCCTCACTTGTTTTATGTTGAATCAATGATATATTAAGAGCTAATGTAAGAATATTGTATTCGAGTTATTGGTGACTCAGTAAATTATGTGGGAAGAGTATGAGATACCTTGATGGAATGTTCAAGTATGCCTTAATATGGTAAAAGGGTAGAGGGTGATTTGATGGTTTAGATCGGGAGTCCACTGAGATTAATATCTCAATCCATATTTTTATAATATTTACAAGTAAACATGTATTCAGATTGTACTCGCAGCTTTAGACTTAAAATTAAGGATTCAATAGAGCGTTTTTTTTGTGTTAAAGAATTCGTCAGATAGATGAAGTATTACTTAATTAAGTTTTATAAATTTTTAATCTCGTCCATTTCCAAATACTTACATGGATGTATTAAGTACCAATTATTAACATTATTAATTGTTTTTATATATATATATATATATATATATATATATATATATATATATATATATATATATATATATATATATATATATGACTAATAGATATTACATTACTTTTGTTGAATAATTTACATTAATCAAATTTAGGTGATCTAAGATATATATCAAACTGTTGAATTATTCTTTTTATATAATATATGGGGTTGTTTAGAGTTTAAATTTTTAAAATCATAATTTTTAAATATGTGTTTAATAATTAACTAATTACCTATTAAGGACAATTTAGTGAATTATGATGTATAAATCAAAGATAAATGATTTAAAATGACTATCATATCGTTGAATTATTTTCTTATGGTATATGTGAATATTAATGTTGCTATTTCTCATATTAGAATTTAGGACTATATATTTTTCCTAAAGAGTACATTTATCGACTAGATACCTAATGAAGACATTTGCTTAATAAATTAAATTATGAGAATAAGAAATAGGTAATTATTCACAATTAAAAAATAATATTTATTCTTGTAAAATAATTAATTTTTGATTATTTTTTCAATTGAATTTATTAGTGTTTTCCCATATTCAATGTTATTAGTTTATGAATATAATAATGAATAACTAATTATTCAAATTAAGAATATATTATTTTAAATAGTTATTATGTTTATTAATAAAGAAAATAATTTGAGATTTGATTTAATAATTAAATCGTTGAGTTTGATTCTGGAATCAAATGAGTCAGATTTGAAGTTAAAATTATATTCGAAAAGTAATCAAGTTGAACTTGAATTCAATATAATTTGTCTTGTTTATCTTAATTCTTCGTATAATTTATTTATTATCTCTTTTATTTATTATTTAATTTATATAATTTTTAAAATATAATATAAAGATAAAATTACACTAGAAATCTTTTAATTATTTTTTAAAAATTCTTTAAAAAAAGTTGTAATAACATGATCTTTTAGGATGATTTTTATCTGATTTTTCTCATTTTTTAAATATTTAAAAATGTGTGTTCATCTTTATACCATTAAAAATAATTATATTCATAATTAACATTTTTATTCTATTAAAAAAGATAACAATATACAGGTTAGATAATTTTAAAAATTAAATTATTAAAAACAAACTTAAAGCATTAATATATTATAAAAAAATAACTTAGAAATTCTATGATATAATTATGCCTAATATAAAATTCTTCAAATACAATCTTGAGAATGTTGTTTGTAAATTAAAAAAATCAACTACCTTACAATTTTTTTAAAAAAACTCTCGAGACTCTTTATTTTCAAAATTGTTTCTAAAATTAAAAAAAATATATATTTATTCCGTACAAGAGACTTTTTTATTTATTTATTTGCAAATTCGACGAATATACATATAAAAAATCACCTCTTTTTTATTCGAGCATTGGCTAAGGTTGTGGGATACCAGAGGTAAGAAAGTGAAGAGGAACGACGAAGGTGCAATTTAAGAATGAGTAGCACCTCTTGTTGTCAGGTGCAACCACCTTCCTATGTGACGGCGACGCCAATACTCCGTGCGGTGGAGACTTGTTCAACCATGGCGGAGCTCAAACAACACCACTCCCTCATCCTCCGCCTTGGTCTCTCCACCGACAACCACGCCATGTCTCGCGTTATCAACTTCTGCTCCAAACACGACCAATTCCACTATGCTCTCAAAGTCTTCAACACTATTCCAAACCCTGACACCTTTCTCTACAACACCCTTCTCAAATCCCATTTCAATTCCCATTCCCAAACACCCTTCAATGTCTTTCTCTTCTATTCCCACATGCTTGAACAATCACTCACTCCGAACTCTTTTACATTCCCCACTCTCATAAGGTCTTGTTCCTTTTACAAGCAAGTGAAACAGCTTCATGCCCATGTCATTAAATTCGGATTTGGTTCAGATGTCTTTGCTCTTAACAATTTGATTCATGTTTACTTTAGTTTTGGTTCTTTGGATGATGCTAGAAAGGTGTTTGATAAAATGCCCGAACCAAATATCGTGTCTTGGACCACTGTCATTTCTGGGTACTCTAACTGTGGACATGTGGATGAGGCTTTTCGTGTTTTTGAACTCATGTCTCACAAGAATTCTGCTTCTTGGAATGCTATGATTGCGTGTTTTGTGCAGAATAATCGTTTTAAGGAGGCGTTTGATTTGTTTAAACAGATGAGAGTGGAGAAGGTTGAGCTGGATAAGTTTGTGGCTGCTAGCATGATTTCGGCCTGTACGGGGTTAGGAGCTTTGGAGCTGGGGAAGTGGATACATGGATATGTTGAGAGGACTGGGATTGAGTTGGATTCCAAGCTTGCTACAACCATAATTGACATGTATTGCAAGTGTGGTTGTTTGGAGAAGGCGCTTCAAGTGTTTAATGGGTTGCCTAGAAAAGGAGTTTCGTCTTGGAATTGCATGATCGGAGGGCTTGCACTGCACGGGAAAGGAGAGGATGCTATCAGGCTTTTTAGGGAGATGGAAAGAGAAATGGTTGTCCCTGATGCCATTACTTTTGTTAATGTCCTAACTGCGTGTGCTCATTCTGGATTGGTTGAGGAAGGGCGTTATTACTTTCGTTACATGACAGAGGTTCATGGTGTTGAGCCGGCTAAGGAGCATTACGGTTGCATGGTAGATTTGCTTGCTAGGGCTGGAAGGCTAGATGAAGCAAAAGAGGTATTGGATGAGATGCCGATGAGTCCCGATGCTAGTGTATTGGGTGCACTTCTCGGAGCATGTAAAATCCATGGGAACCTCGAGTTAGGAGAGTCGGTAGGGAAGAGAGTGGTTGAACTAGAGCCTGGTAACAGTGGACGTTATGTGATGCTGGCTAATATATATGCTAGTTGTGGTAAATGGAATCAAGTTGCTGGTGTGAGGAAAATGATGGATGATAGGGGAGTAAAGAAGGAACCAGGGTTTTCCATGATTGAAATGGAGGGCAATGTCAATGAATTTGTTGCAGGGGGGAGGGATCACCCTCTAGCTAAAGAAATATATGTCAAAGTTGATGAGATGTTGGAATCAATTAGGTTGGTTGGTTATGTTCCTGACCCTGATGGTATTTTGCATGATCTAGTTGAGGAGGAAAGGGAAAATCCATTGCTCCACCATAGTGAAAAACTTGCAATTTGTTATGGTTTATTAAAGAGTAAACGAGGAGAAACCCTTCGAATCACCAAGAATCTGAGGGTTTGTAAAGATTGCCACCAAGCATGTAAACTGATTTCGAAGGTTTATGACCGAGATATAATAGTAAGAGATAGGAACCGTTTCCACCATTTTAGTAATGGAGAATGTTCTTGTAAAGACTACTGGTGATTGATATTGCAATCAGTTACCAGTTTCTTTATTGTATAACTCCTTTAGGGAAATAATGCTCTCACCCTTCAGAAAATAGAACACAGGCAGGGAAAGTGAAATAATGTTATGGAAAATGAAAAAGAAATACTATAGAAAGAAAGAGGAGGCCAAAGGGGTGTGTGAGAGAATATGAAGTATGCGAATATAACAAGAACCATTATACCAAAAGCAGCCTGCTTATAACATTAACATATGTCTGTATCTAATCAGAAAAAAACATGAAATGAGAATTCCTCTGGTATGAAATACAAAGTTGATTGTCGGAGTTGACGCCAGTAAGTTTCATGTTTGGATGTTGATGATTTGAAAGTGTTTTAGTTTCACATTCCTAGTAGCATGTTCCTTCAGAAGGAATGCATCTATAAAGACACTCTAATATTGAAATAACATATAGGCGTGCGTAAATAACAAGTGAATTGATGATTAAATGATCATATCTGAGATGAATTCTTATTTAATGAGGCCGGTGGTATAACTGAATGTAAAAACATATTATTGTTGAGGTATTAAGTTAGAGTCAAAATTGTTTTATCATATTCTAAAAGTCAAAGTTGTTGAACAATTATTATTATTATAAATTAGGGGTTTCAAGATTTATTTGTTTCATAAATAAAAAATAAAAAATTTAATGAAATAAGATATAAATGAAATTGTTATTATTAGACTCTTTAACTATTTACTAATGTATTCTCGTTGTTCTTGGTTGGATTAACATACATATTTACAATGACCCAATAAGAATATTGACCCACAATACAGAAAAAAGTTCGATTCGATCCACAATCTTAAAGACGGTTAAACCAAGACCAGAAAATCTACATAGACTAAAAAATAAAGTGCCTCGAGAAAAGGATCAAGGATCATAAGAACTCAGAACAAGTTAAGTTTTTTTCTAAGAAAAAATCTAATCAAGGTAATAGAATTACGCAAGATCGATAGATTACGATACAAATAAAACACTGACAGTTGTCCCATAAGACAATTATCATTCCCTTTTGGATTGACAAGTCATTCCACTTGAACGTTTTCTATTTCTCGTCTCTCATTATTGTACTCAAATATTCTGTAACAAAAATAATACAAACAAAAGTACATAATCCTTGGTAATTTAGCTTTTATATAAAATATAAATAAAATATCCGGTTGTTGTTGATAAAAGTACTCGTCATCTCAACGTTTTAATTTAATAATAGAAATTATATTTCTTTAAAATTATCGCTCTGTAACGCTTGTTCTTGTTGTTAAAAAAGATTAATAAAGAAAAGAGAAGGTATATATAAAAATAATAATTAAAAAAACTGTGTTGTCTCTCTCTCTTCCCTCACACATCGCACAACACAGGCTCAACTTCTCCGTTCCGTTGTGTTGTGTCGTGCTGTATTGTGCTGTGTCTTCTTTCTTCTTCTTCATTCTCTCACTATCACGCTAACGACCCTATTCTCAATTCCATCCAACAAACTCTGCATTTTCCATTTCTTTTTTTCCCTAAATCAATTACACTAATGCTTCTTCGTCTTCCTCTCTCATCAACAACCTAGGGTTTCTCTCCGATTTTCCTTTCATTTCGCCCGGATTTTGGGGTTAAGCTCAATCTCCGGCTTCCATGGCTTCCAACTTGAACATGACTCCTAAGCTCGAACAGATCCACGGTGAAATTCGCGATATCTTCCGAGCCCTTGCGTATGCATCATCATCCTTCTTTATTTTCATTTTTTCCATTATTTTCCTACTTTATTTTCATCAATGCTTTTACCAAATAATTTAATTTGAAATATAAACTTGTAGCTATTTTTTGCCGTCATTATGTGATTTTTTTGACATTGGAGGATTATCCTCTATAGTAGTTGTTGGTGAAATTAGGGTGGCTTTCGTGGAATTGAATGAGACTTAGAGGATACTTGTTCAACTACTAGAGGGCTTCATATAGATGTTCATGTTATGTAGAAACAATCAAATTTTCAGATTCGAAGCGAGTCTAGCTCGGAACAACTGTTATTGATATTTGCATATACTTGAAAGATTAATGGCCAGCTTGGACGAGTTTATGACTCCTTATTATAGGAGTTTCTTGATAAGCACTGAAGAAATTGGGAAACCTTACCTAACTTTCAATGGGGAAGAAGAACAAGAACCAAACCTCTTATATACTCCCCCAAGAATCCTATACTACCACTCTATGTGAGACTTAGGTGTCCGTCTAATAGCACCTCCCCTGAGATCCCACATTCTTCATCACACGACTCCACAACTATTTACTCGGCAACACTATGCTCAACTTTCTTGCAGGGTAAAACCCTCTGTGGCCTTCTGCGTGACGCTGACAACCAGTTCTCGTACCAATTTATAAGCATCCAAGTACTTGGGAAACCATCCCCTAAAATTTAGCTGTTAAGGATGACAAACCAAGCCACTTGTGTGTTTCACCAAGCATTCCATACTACTCAATTAGAACAAGTTTCTTGTTGGAGTGTGGATAATGTGCACTACAATTTTATAAACATATAAGTGCTATTAATCCTGTTCGTTTAGCTTTTGTAGATGCATGTTTCTTGTTGGAGTATGGATAATGTGCAGTATGTTAATTTCATTATCGACTAAGACATCTTTTTTATTTATTTAATATAAGCACCTTTTGCATACAGAAATGGCTTCCAGAAGCTGGATAAGATTAAAGATTCCAATAGACAAAGCAATCAGCTGGAGGAACTCACTGGGAAGATGAGGGATTGCAAAAGGTAAGTTGTGCATTAATGTGAATATAATTTTGGTATTTATATATGACAATTGAGTCTCTCTGAGCGAAATCCAAACAAACAGCATTTGTTTGTTACCACTAGATATCACAAACAAAAAGTGGGGCCTTGGTCCAATGGTTAGAGCCGTTATTGTGTGACTAGGAAGGAGGTCACAGTTTCGAGTCGTGAAATCATCTTTTGCAAATGCAAAGTAAGATGCATGTATTTATGTACAAAGGAATTCAAAAGAAATACGTGTTTTGAATGATTATGTGAAAGAGATTTTGCCTTTGACCTTCTAGTCACACAGTAGCTAGCTACACAATTCTTTACGGAGGAATACAAAAGAAATACATGTAGCTATTTAAAAATACCATAAGCAAGACTTCTGTAAAGGAATTGACATCTCATGCCATCCTCCCAGGATTTGATAAATAAGAACGTGGTAAACATGGAACCCTGGATTATATTATGAAAATGAATTTGATAGAAGTTTTTTGGTTTACCGTGCTGGTTATATGTTTTGTAGACTACATATTTGACAGACACTGTTGCATTTTTTTATACACCAAACTTGGAAGAAGTGATATTTTTTCTACATTTTGAATTTGGATATATTATATGATTTCTGTTTGGAATTTATTAATGGCACTCTTGGAATCTGAAGAATTATGTTGCTGTTAATGGCTTTAGGTTGATAAAAGATTTTGATCGTGAAGTTAAAGATGAAGGGGCAGGAAATCCCGAAGAAGTGAATAAGCAACTCAATGACGAAAAGCAATCAATGGTCAATACCTAGAACCCTTTTATTTTTCTTGCTCCTGTTGGAAATATAGTATCTACCTTTTCTAAGTTTGGAAAGGGTTCACGATCTTCCTTGTATTGTGAATTGACACTCAACTTATCCTTTTATTGAAGTGTAACAAGTTATAAAGAATTTGCATAATGTCAAGACGTCAAATTAAGTGACCACCATATGGTCTGAAAAAAGTTTGAGAATCCGAGGATTGCCCATGTTTGTTATATATTGCATGTGCTTGCACTTAAACAACAAACTCTTATGTTTATAACATTCATTTTTCTTGCAGATCAAGGAGCTAAACTCATATGTGGCACTGAGAAAAACGTAAGCTTATTTATATATTTTCATTTTCTAGTTTTAGCCTTTGATTGGTTATTTGAAGTTTATGAAATAAATAAGATGAGTAATTCCAATTATCGTTGGAGGCATGTTCAGCTTTCAGAAGCTTGAACTGATGATATATGTTTTCTGTTAGTCTCTGTAGAACCAATAAAGCAAAATAAAGTTTCCTTATAATAGTTCTTTACTATGATATAGAAATTTTATTCTTTTGGCTATTTGAAAGGAGGGTTGATACTCTAACTTGGATGATCAACAGGTACATGAATACCATTGGTAATAAAAAACTTGAACTTTTTGACATGGGAGCTGGTGCAAGTGAACCCGCTGAAGGAAATGTTCAACTCGCATCAGGTAACATGTTCAGTAGAATTGTAGTTGAGCTTGAGACAAATGAGTTGGCATCAGCACTTAAATTGAAATTTATTTTTTCACTGTATATGTTTCTGTTGTAACCAAGAACTTGTCAATGCTGGGATGTAGATATGTACATTGCGTTTGAGTGCTAAGTTTTGCAATAGCATACTTCTGGTAGTTTTTGTGGTTGATCCTTCTTGGGGTTTGGGGCCGAGGCAGTTTTTGTATGTTTAACGTGTAGTGAACAACATGCTTATCTTAGCAATAGTGATGCTCATCTGGCTTATTCTACAGAAATGTCAAATCAAGAACTTGTCAATGCTGGGATGAAGACAATGGACGAGACTGATCAGGCTATTGAGAGGTCTAAGCAGGTGAGTCACTTCAAACTTATGCCTCCATTGCGGCTGCACCATTGGTCTTACCCCTGTCAAAATGTAGGTTGTACATCAAACAATTGAAGTTGGCACCCAAACTGCTTCTACCTTGAAGGGCCAAGTAAGTTTGATTTTGAATTGAGTATGCTGTATGAAGAGAAGAGTTTAGGAGATAACTAATTTGACATCTAATTCTCGTTTCAAATTATGCAGACTGATCAAATGGGTCGTATTGTTAATGAGCTGGATTCAATTCAGTTTTCAATTAAGAAAGCCTCCCAACTTGTTAAAGAGATCGGTAGACAGGTTGCTTCAATTTCCTTTTTAATATGCACTATTTAAATTCCTCCGAACTCGGGACTAAATTGCCCTTATCCTGTTATCAGGTAGCTACAGACAAATGCATCATGCTGTTTCTGTTTCTTATCGTCTGTGGTGTAATAGCCATTATTGTCGTGAAGGTATTGTGTTCATTTCATCTATGAATTCAACTAATTTATTCAAGATATTCCTCTCTCAAAAATTAAACCAGCATACCCCAACAATTTTATTTGAAAGAAGCCTTTTTACATGAATTATTTTAATTAACATTGGTAACACGTTATGAAAAGAAGTGATGAGAACTTAGTTTGTTTGGTGATCATTGCTTCTTGAATGTTTATGGGCATTATGGGGCACTATGGATGTTCTAATATGCACTTCTAAGTATTTCATATCTATGTACAATGCTGACCATATACTCCCATTTTCTCATCTGTAATATTTTTCCGCAGATTGTGAATCCCAACAACAAAGATATTAGGGATATCCCAGGATTGGCACCTCCAGTTCCCACAAGGAGGCTTTTGTATGTTCGAACAGGGGAACTTTATGATTAATTCTTATATTCGAACCAGAGCTTTCTCCATCCTAGTCCTACCAAGTTGGTTCTTGTTCTTATCGATGGAAATATTAGAGGATCCTTTTCTGGAGGCATCGGTTTGATTTTTCTGGTTATTCTTTCTTTTTAAGGATTCCTGCATATACTGTTTGTGATTCTATGTAAATGAGGATCTTATGCTTTTCCTTGAGTGCCACGTCCACGTTTTTTTCTTGTAACATTCCAAGATTTAGGCCTAGAAAGAGTAATACTCTACTGTGAAATTCATGGTGTATATGTATATTTTATTTGGAGGTTCATTCCCCTCCCCTTCCCGATTTTTTGGTGTAATATATGCTTGCATTTTCAAACTGTCTGCTGGATCAGCCTTGTAAATCACATTTATTCCAAGTTATGTTTGCAGCTGTTTATTCACAAAAATATTGGTCGTATTACCATCAAGTCTTTTACACGGATGGGTTGTTTGTTGCTAGTCCTGTAACCTGTTCATATTAGCTTTATATTATATGCCGACCTTAAAACTCCCATTTTGACTCTAAATCCAATTAAGATATAAGGGTAACAAGTATTTGTTTGGCTAATCTTTATGTTGGAGTTGCTGCATACTGTGTTTGGTTGTGTTTAGTTTCTTAAAATTATTTTAGATTACAAAAGAAAAAATAGTTTTGAAGATTCTCAGCACAAAGTTGAACATAGGGAAAGGTTCTTGTATATTTGGTATAATACCATAAAGTAAAACATGAAGAATATGGTGCTCCCAATAGTGAATGGATTTAAAATCTTTAAGAAAGAAGGACTATTCAGAGTTCATAAATAATTTTAAAATCACTATTATATGATTTACCTAGAGAGTTTGGTCTTAAAATCCATGAATGTAATTACAAAGTGCAAGCAAGTGATTTCATTATAAAGCATAGGATACATATTATCTAAAACGAATGAGAGGAATATGGTGCATTTTGACTCAGTTTCCTATTTCTTGTTCTCTTTCAAAAAGGGGAAGACATAAAATGAACCCTAAATTTGAATTATCATTTCCCTGTTGCGTGACTGGTTAGCTGCGTACGGCCAATATGAGACAACCTTGATGAAGAAATTAGTGGTGTTTCTTCATCAATATTCGTATCAGAGGCAGAACCATTGCCACCACTGCTTCCTTCATTGTTGCCGCCATTATCTGGGACGTAAATATCAGACGACTTCTTCTCAAGTTTCCAATCCTGTATGGCAGACGATAAACATGCACTTAGGACAGTTTTCGTTAAGTTTATCTAATTCTATCCCTTCATTTCTTACTCTTGTTACCGTGTATGACAAGTTTGCATTGATTCAAAAGAACTGCATAGATACTACTAATAAACATGTCATGAGGATACCTTAGAGATTCGATCGGGAAGACTTTCAGCGGTTAATTGAGAGGCTCGGACATCCCTGACCTTTATGTAATTGTACATCACAACTCCACATAGTGCTGCAAGTTAAATATGTAAGCCACCGGGGAGAGTGGGAGATAAAAAACAGTGCATTAGTCATTACAAATAAAACTTACCAATGCCATAGCCAATTATATTCAGTCCAGTTATTGTAGACTCTGGAAAAATAACTGTTGAAAGGGCTATTAATATCCAGTCTTTAAGCACACCGGCAACCCTGATGGTTACAGCACCGGTTCTACCAATCACTAAGAAGATGGAAAAGTTCAAGGCTAGAGCACAAAGAGCATTTGAAAAGAAGATCCAAAAATTGAACTGAATCTGTGAAACTTCAATCATGGGCTTTTCCAAAAGGTACCAAGGCACAAAGAGAAACACAAAACTGCATATAACAACAAAGTACCAAAAAGTTAGCAGATCACATGGTATGTTGGATTTGCAGATAAGCAAGTGTTTATACATTCTTGAAGCATAGACATGATTACTAACTAAATCTACACGAAAGATAAAGCTTTGGCAAAGCATCGACGTAATACCTGCATGGAGCTATGTAATATAAGCTTGTAATGGGATTTAAACTCAAGCCCTTCTTCTGTAAAAGGACTTGTGTTAAGACGAGTCGAAAAGCTTCTGCAAAGATGCCTGTGACCTGGTAAAGCGTACCAACTATATTAAAATGAATTTCTCCGTAGGAGGAAACGACAACTCCGACACTAACTAGCAGCATGTTGAAGAACACGTCACACCTTGCTTTGTCAATGCCACATAAAACAGCCACAAGGAAAGTTGCAACTGGCACTGAAGCAACAACACAGGTGTAATTAAATTAAGGAAACGTCATTGAAAGTAAGAGAAAACATGCGAAAGTTAGTTAAAAACATACTCAGAGCTTTAAGCATCTGGATGAAAGCCACAGAAATATGCAAATATGCCGTGTTACCAAACCTGTAGCAACAAAAAAAACCCGTATAAATATGGTTGTACCTTCAAAAGTACTGATACTAAATGAGGCATAAGCATGTGAATAGAGCATGTATAGAAAACATAAACCAGTGTTAACAACCAGGTTAATCTACAACATGAACACTAGTTTAAGTTTAGTAATCAATGAAGGGGCGACAGATCCAGCCTAATGCGCATTGAGTAAACTTGATACCAAACTGAAAGTATCGGATTTGTTCTTCTATGGAACTACATGAAAAGCTTCCACAACCAAACTAAAGCTATCTCATATTTCATACAAGTTGAACCTATCACAAACAGGTTGAATGAACCACACTTGACTGAGCCAATTTCTGATAGTTTTGAGCCTTCATGTGATTTAATCACACGTGCACTTATCGGTATCAAACAAGATGAGGATTATGTTTGTATGAAATCAGAAACTCAATTTTTCCATGGTGTAATGCTTACCAGAGACTTGATGCAAAGAAGGCACTTATTGGTATCACACAAGTTGCATATCTGTGACAGAAAGAACATGTTTAGAAACAACTTAGTCAAAGAAGCAAAAGGCACAAGAAGGCTTTAAATCAATGGCACATACACTCACATTTCAAATGACATTTTAACCGGCGATACAACCTGCAAATCGATCACGAAAACTGATCAAGAAAGATCAAAGACTACATACATTCTCATAAACAGCACAGTAATTGTAACATCAAGAAACTATGGTATTGCTATCCAAAACAAAAACTTTGCCATGTACCCACATTATTGATCAAAACCCCCAAAAGGAACATTCCCAAATCAGAACAGAATGACATACCTTAAAAACCCGAACAAGTAAAAACGCAACAGCTCCAGAAAAACCCATATGAATCATAGTAAGTGTGATGGGGAGTGGAAAGTTAAAGTACTTTGGAGATAAAACCCACTGCAAAAACAACAAAAAAATACAAAATTTAACAAAATCAACAACACTTAATGAGTTAATCAACACAATGAACATGGTTTAGGGTAAAATCAGAAGCAAAAAACAAAACAAAACAATACCTTGTTGTACAAAATGACACCAGAAGAAAGCAAGATGTAGATAAACAAGTAAAAATAAGTTAGAAAAAGCGTTTTGCTGATCATTTTGCCTTGGTCTCAAGAACAACAACAAAAAATCTGATTTTGACCAGAAGAGTAACCACTAACACAGACCCATTTCCTCAAGTTGAGTAAAGTTGAAATCTTTCCAATTGCAGCATGAAAAAGAAGAGAAATTGTACGGATCTGTGCGTGGAGTAATGTGTATTGTGTTGTGTTAAGTCAAGATCGAATCCAAGAAAAAGCGCGTGAAGAGGGAAGAACAGAGAGAGATGAGAGATTCAGAAGAAAGGAGAAGGATTAATAAATGAGGGGTTTATTGAATTAATATCTTGGGGTTGTAGGAGTACTAGTTGGGTGTGTGTTTGTGAAGCATGTGCTTTAGCAGAGAATGAGTAATGCTAAATAGTAGCAATACTATGTTGGTAATATACTACTGGTATACACAAAAGTACACAACCTACTGACTAAGATCTTGTCTATGTATAGCTCTTGTGATTGTCACACATTCTAAAAGGAGATAATATGGTTTCATCAAATCCTTGTAATTTGGAAAAAATTTCAACCTATTGATTTACAACCCATTGATCCTTAGTTATAGATTTTTCTACAATACTATATGCAAAGACCACATTAAACAGATTTATTCAAATGATAGTTGTTAACAAAAGAGACATGATGCTAGGGTTTCTATATATATAGATGAGAAGTTAGAGGGTAAAAATTACAATGGAGTATAAATGTTATACATAACAAAAAAAAATTATAAGGATACAACAAAAATATATAACAATATTATCTAACATCTAACATCTCCCTTGGTATAGAATTTTAAAAATTTATCAATTAAGACATGGAAATGTTTAATAGAATGTGTTTTCATAAATAAATTATTGATTTGTAAGGAGGAGAAGACAAATGATAGAGTAATTGTTATGTACTAAGGTGATGGTAAGTGACATGACAAACAATTTCAATGTATTTTGTGTATCATGATATAATGAGTTGTGAGGAATTAGAATAACATTTTTGTTAGCATAGGATATAAAAATTGTTAAAAAAGAGAGAAACACATATCAAAAAGTGACTAATGCAATCAAACTATTTCACTTGTGGTGGATGTCATAACATGATATTCAATTTTTGTAGAAAGTGATATACAATATCTTATTTCTTACTTTTTTAAAGAAATAAAAGTCTCTAAGAAAAAAAATACAAAATCTTGTGGTAGACTTACGATTTGTGGAGTCGATAGTTCAATTAGCGTCAGAGACGATGAAGAAAATAGAAGGATCTAAAACTTGGTTTCTAAAAGATAACGAAAGATACAGAGAACAACGGGCTAATGCATTATAGTGGAAGAGAAAACAAGTTGACTGACAACATGAACAACATAAGCAATATCAGGTATGATCATTGTAAGGTACACATGGTTGCCCCAAAGTACGATACAAAGTGATATCTAGTAGAGGAACACCATCAGAGTGAGCATGTTTCACATTCAAATTAAAAGGATTATCAACTCCTCTAATATAAAACATGTGAGTTTGCTCAAGGATGTTCGCAATGTACTTGAATTGAAAGGGAAAGTAGTCTTTAAGAAAGCTGGGAGAGTAGTAAACTTCAAAACCCAAGGAGTAGTGAACACTATTTAAGTTCTTCATCTCAAACTTCTTGACTAGTTGTAGTTTCAAATCATCAATTTCATCAACGTCATCACCTATATTAATCATATCACCAACATATAAAGAAAAAAAATACAACCATAAGAAGTGGTTCCGACAAACAAAACTAAATCATGATTAATATAGTGGAAACAAGAGACATAATAACAATTGTAAACTTTTCAAACCAAGTACGTGTAGCTTGTTTTGCACCAAATAAAGCATTCTTTAACTAATACATTTCTCTGTGATAATGAGAAATACCAGGTGTATGTACCATATAAACTTCTTCCTAAAGATCTCCATTTAAAAAACATATTCTTAACATCCATTTGAGAAATATGACACTTACGAACCGATGTAGCTATGGTAAGAGTGCAAATAGTAGTCATATTTTCCATTAGAGAAAAAGTATCTTCATAATTCATACAATATAGTTGAAAGAACCTATTTGACAAGAAGGAAAAAAACACGCTTCAGTAAATCCTAGGTATGGATAAATTCTTTCGTATATCTCATTGTAAAATAACAAAGGAGATTCAGGATACTTTAGAAGTAACACATGAAATTCTAGTAGAGGTAAAATGATCTAAACTAAACACTTTATCACACGAATATGAAATGTTTAGAATGCAACTTTGTTAATCAATTCTTGATTTACAAAAGAGATTTGCTCACTTAACAAGTCATTTGACGGCTCTTGGAAAATCTTTTACAAATGATGAATTAAATCTCAAGGTTCTTAGATCTTTGACAAAGACATGACAACCAAAAGTGACAGCAATATCAAAAAAGAAAAGTCTCTTTAAAATGTCTTATGCAACATTATTTGGTAAATTACAAGAACATGAGATAAAACTTGAAGGATTGGAGAAGTGTGAAGATCAAGAAAAGAATTCTAAAAATATTGCCTTGAAAACTAGAGTCAAAGACCATGATAGTAATCAAAAGAGTGAATTTCAATCCACTAGTGATGAAGATGATGCTCTAATCAAAAAATTTGAAAAATTCTTGAGAAAGAAAAAAAATAAAGGAAATGAGTTAAAAACAAACATCAAGAAAGAAAGTTACTTGCTTTTAATATGGAAAAAGAGAACATGACAATAACGAGTGTCCTACACTTGAAAAGAAGAAGAAATTCAAGAATAAGAAGGACAAAACCAAAGAAAGCATATGTAGCATGAGATGACGTTGAAATAAGTTCATCTTTGGATAAAGATATTGAAAACAATGCATTTATGGTATCACATCATTCAAGCAATGAAGAAAACGATGTTTGTGATTCTTAAATTGATGATAAACCTTCATATAATGAATTACAAAATGCTTCTCATGAATTACATAAAGAGTTTTTTGAAACTTTCTAGACAATGCTCAAAACAAAATAAAACAATTTTAAATCTAGAAAGTGTGGCTAATGACACAAAAGTGGATTTAGAATAAATAATTTTTTTTACATGCAATAAATGTCAAGATCATAAGTCCAAAATTGTTGAACTAAACCAAGTGATCAAGAAATATGAAAAAGTCAAATCGACTTAGAAAGAGTGTTAAGTAGTCAAATATATTTAAGTAATAAATTTGGACTTGCCTTTTCTAATTTTGACAAGCCTAGTACAAGTCAAACTATATTTGTAAAGACAACTAGTAAATTCAACAATAAGGAATCAAAGAAAGTACACATTATAAATCATCATAAAAAGCCTTATGATAGAATTAACTTTTATGTCAATAAAAGAAATCATATTTTTAGACTTATTTGTTTTTATTGTAATGCAAAAAGTCATACTTATGGTGAGTATGTATGAGTGGGAAAGAGATCTAGCCCAAGAGGACCCAAAGAATATTGGGTACCTAAAAAGTACTATTAATTTTTTTGTAGGTATTTGAAGATCATAGGCTAGTATTATCAATTCAAAGATTGATCTTTCAAGATTCAAGACCATATGATATAGTAGAATTAAAACTTCATTGGATTAAATATGATTTGAAAAAGATTGACATCAAATCATATATTATGAAAAAGACAAATTCTTTTATGTTTAATCTATCATTTCCCTTATATTGTTACACTCGTTTGGATTTTACTCTTTTTCTTTTTGGTAATGTAAAAAAAGGGGAGAAGAGAGATCGTTATTTTTTCAGAATATCAAAGATATCATAGAATAAATTGCAAAAGAAAGGGATGCAAGATATGGGGAGATATTCAAGTGTCAAGTAAAACCTTCTCATCAATGTGTTGTCATTATAAAAAATGGGAAGATTGTGAAGAAGATGTGTTCATCATTCTTAGCTTGATTTTGATAAGGATAAAAGGCTATCTTAGAAGAAAGATCAAGGCAGAAAAAAATTGGAATCAAAGTATAAATTTGCATAACACTACTATAAATAACACTTATAACATTGTATGCGAAAGAGAAGTAACATCGGCTACCGAGACGATGTAACGAAGGGTGACATGAAAAGATGCCACTTAACACCTCGATTAATGAAAAATCAATGGATAAAATTATATGATAATGGATTCGAACCCCAACATTTACATTTTTATTATTTACAAAAACATCGTCTCATACCTCTCGATATAAAAACCGAGGGGTAAGATATTTTTTTTTTGTTAATTAAAACTCGTTACATTGTTTACACAAAATATGAATAAAATAATTTGTTTATAGACTACAATATTTATTCAGAATATTATATTGTTTACACCGAATATTAAAATAAAAATTAATTAGTCCATGAATATCATAGGTTAGATCTTCGAATACTTGATATTTGAGAAATATCTTATATTCTCAATGGTTTTACCTCGCATGGACTTTTATGATATAAAACAAAAAAATGGTTGATAAAAAAAAGATTAGATAAATAAATGATTTTTGCTCAAATAAATAGTTAATAACATAAACCTTAAACCCAAATAATTTTCTGCTCTTGCATCCATCTTAGCGATCTTTTCATGGCAAATGATTTTGCAAACCTTAAAGAGGTGGATGTTTCACTTGCTTCTTCATATTCAGAAATGATAGTTTCAAGCACTTCATGATGTTTCACTTGCTTTAACAATGGAAGTTTTTTATGTTTCACGCAGATCACTGATGGTAGTGTCTTGAGCGTTGATATGTCATAAAATGAACGACATATTTGATCAACATAATCACTAATGTTTTTTTTATGTTTGATTTAGGAAAATACTTTAACCCCTGTTTTAATATAAAATCGAGTTAAATAACCTTTATTTTTTTTTAACATTTCATTGATTACAAATAAAAAATATAATAAAAAAGGAAGGTTTTTGGATTGTTGTTTCGTGGTTTTTCCCCTTGGTTATATGAAAAAATTGAGGTAATATGTTGTTTTTATATTTTAAAAAATAGTAATGATCATCGCGCCTTGGAATCATATCACTATAATAGTAATGATCATCCATATTCAAAATATAAGGTATCTTTTGGATTTTCAAGGAGGCGTTTGAGTTTCTGTGATTGTTTCACTTCCTCTTTTCTAATTTATTTATACACTATGTAGGTCTCATTTCATTTACATCTCTTTGTGTCTTCAATTCTAGTTTAAAAGTATTTTCTTTTTATTCAAAAAATATCCTCAAAAACCTTTAAAGGAGATGAAAATATTTTGTCCGTTATCAATGAAAAGTTTGTTGATTTTGATGAGTTAAAAGACCAACCTTTTGATCTAATGGAAAATATTTCCAAACATAAGTTGAAAGGTTACCTTGACATGCTTCATGAACCCATCTATACTAATCTCGTTATAGAGTTCTGGTTAAATGCTTCCATAGGAAATCTGGTGAGGATGCTAAGTCAATACAGTACAATGTATATGACTTTCCTATCATCATTACTCCATCACTTATTGCTCAGACAATAAAATATGAAGAGAAAGGTAGTTGTGCTGAACAATATAAATTCAACAATGTCTTCTCAAACCACCTTCTCCTAATTTATGACAACTACAATAACCTTATCAATCTTACTACTCTCATCCCAATTGCAAAAATTTGGCACAAACTTCTAGTGTCAAATCTCCGTCCAAGAGAGAAACAATTAGAAACGTTTACTTCAGATGACAAGCATCTTTTGTACTTCCTTATCCATAATGTCAAAATTAATCTTCCTCTTACTATTTTTAACTTCTTGATGAAAATGGTTGTGACCTCTCGCGAGGAAATTTCTTTCCTCATACCATATACCATATGGAAGAGTTCTTTTTGAATTTTTCTCTTCGTTAGAGATCGTTAAAAGAGTAAAAAGAGCAGGATTAAATGTTGAATTTGAGTGGAGTCGGAAGTTTGAATATGTGGAATAGTTCTCTGATTATCAATGAAATGTTTTCTTTCCTTTTCAATCCTATTATTGTGTGATCATTTTTATTGATAACAAAGAATTTGAATTTTTCTAATTAACTTAGAAAAAATGTAGAAAAAAAATTTTAACAAAGAAAAAATGGAATCTGAAAAGACGCTGAGTGAGAAATATTAATTAAACCATTGAAAAAAAATATAAAAATGAAGTAATTGAGATTCAAAGCATTCCTAATATTTATATTCCCCCGATTTTTCCAAAGACCGAAGTAATATGTTATATTAAAAATAAAATAGCACTCCTTATAGATATATTCCCTCAGTTTTAAAGATAACTGGGGTAAAAGGTTATTAGCATGACGCTACCAGGAGCTATACTTTCGATTTTAGCATTTCGAGGTGAAAGTTTCGTCATAAAAAATATTATTTGTAGTGTAAGTTTTTAGATTTCAATGAAATTGGATAATATACTAAGGTACAATGTGCAATTCATAGTTTATAAGCTTTAGGTTCTCACAAACTTTAATCTAAAATCTTATGAGTTTGCCATAACTCTATTGCATGTTTCAAATTCAAAAGGTTTTTTACTTGGTCAAACTTTTAAGTTTTTAACTAAGTAAATCGATTTACCTATATATGTAAATTTGTTTATATTCTCTCTGCCGAAATAATTTTGTGAAAATTGAGAAGGTATATCTATTTCCTCACGAGTAAATTGATTTACATAGGGCAAAACTTCAAATTTTTGTATATTGCAAGGAAGATAAATTTGTTTCCCTCTTTTGGTAAATTTGTTTATCTGTACAACTTGTGGCCAAATTCTGAACCATTGTCATACATTTTTCTTGCACACATTCATCATACATTTTCCAAATCAATGTTAATTGATCATGCATGTTTTTCTAAATATTGTCATGGTTTCTAGAGGTACCATAAACACTATAAAATCAGTTTTTTTTAATCAAAATCACCTCTTTCATCAAATATTTTAAAATAATTCTTACTAATTTTTCAAGTGTTCATACAAAAATTACTTAGAAACTTTTACTGCATAATTTTCATACGTTGAGAAAAAGTCTCATAAATCATTTAGCACTTAATATTTATATATTCTTGAATTGTTCATTGAAATAGAAGATTGAATTTCAAGATATTGGAAAACATTCAAATATTTGTCCATGTTCATTTTTATCTTATCTCTAAGGCAAGTGATTGTACTTTCTACAGGTTTGCAAATATGAAGGGTTGTCCTTCTATTTGTTGGAAAAGTTCCTTTGAATCAGGGTGATTCAAAGTCCACCACAGTTATTGGTGTTTTTGTGAAATCAAGGAAGTGATGTGCTTTTTTATAGTTCTT
Source organism: Lathyrus oleraceus (assembly GCF_024323335.1). Classification (NCBI taxonomy): domain Eukaryota; kingdom Viridiplantae; phylum Streptophyta; class Magnoliopsida; order Fabales; family Fabaceae; genus Lathyrus; species Lathyrus oleraceus. Next base: position 44,542,650 of record NC_066582.1, read on the forward strand.
AGAAAATTGTAGGAGAAATCTTGGTGTGAGACTCGTACAAATATCTAACAATAGTGGAAATCTCTCACTGGGGTGTGAGGGAACTAGATGTATCATTGATTGATAAGGGGGACTAGTATACATCTTTGTGTTCTTATTTTGATACATTTAAATTATGCACTTTACTTCACAAGTTCATCAATATATTTCTGGAAAAAAATAAGAACATAAGAACCATCTCTTAAAAACGAGAAAAAGTCTTAAAACCTAATCCAACCTTTCTCTTGGACTGCACTCTCGTACTAACAGAAAGTCGAAATTTGATAAAAAAGTTCTCTTTGGGACAAGTATAATACCCCAATTTTGTATGGGTAATATTTCAAAAAAATTTGCATATTTCTTCATATCAAATTCAAATAACGGATTAAATTGAGCCGTTTGTGAATTTTAATTGTGTGAAACGGATAAATACCGCATTTTGATTAACTGCCATTGCACGTAATTAAAATTTTCACTTTGATTTTATTTCTTTTACGCAAGAATGGTCGCAAAATTCTCAATTTAGTTTGTTTATTTTAATAACAATGAGGAAACATAACCAAAGTGAAGCGGAAACAAATACCACTGCGAAAACACCCTCCCACCCTTGAGATTTCCAACCACCATTAATACATCTCTTCCACCTTCACACATCAACCACAAATCTGGAAAATTGGAACAATAGAAGGAGGAGAAGAACAAAGTGGAAAGGAATTGAAAAAGCATAATGTGCTTACATATTGTATCACCAATAACTTACCAAATGAAATTGATGGGAATGAGAATCTTGAATTTTATGAGATGCTAAAAAAGAAGAGAAAGAGCTCCATTGATATAAGCTTGAATGAAAGGATGAGATGTTCCAATGATCACTATTACGGGAGTGAATATCATGTCAACTAACATGGTCTTACGGCCTTGTCTACACGGGCCAGACGAGACCATGTTTTTTTAAAATAAAAAAGGTATAGACTTTTATATAAGTCTATTTAATTAAAAAGGTTAGGCGGCAGACAATAAAAAAATTTAATAAACTTTTATATAAGTCTATTATTATTATTATTATTATTATTATTATTATTATTATTATTATTATTATTATTATTATTTTACTTTGAATTAAAATATAATATAAATCTTAATTATCATGAAGAACTTATAAAAATAAATTGAATTTTTTTTATGAACAGTGTCATAAGTTGTATTCCTAAATTGTTTTCATAAATTATCTCAAATAAATAATATTATAAAATTTATGTTAATAGATAAATTTGAATGAGTCAATGAAAACAAATATTTAGTCTCATTATTCTTTTAATTTAATAGTCTATTTAACATTAACTGGATTTCTTATTTACAAATAATCAAATAAAATAGATTTTTAAATAGGTTAGTAGATCAATCAAATCTTTGAAAAGACTAAGTTCAAACTTAAAAATAAGTATATGATTCCAAATTTGACAAAACCTAACTTGATTTATGCTATTCTCACTCCTAATCACTATGTATTCAGAATGCAGCAAAATGGAATGCAACAAAATAGAAGACCTCTAATTAAGATAGAAGAGACCTCCACCATCTCATCCAAGTACTCTTGGATTGTGTGAAACCAACTATGGATGGAAAGAACTACAATTGCATGCTTGATTTTTACTTTCGTGTTAGACTATTACAAGAGACATGTCGTGCTAGACTATTACAAGAGACACTCAAGACAATCGAACGTGTGTCATTGTATTTATCTTTTTATTTATAAATATGATATTCTCTACTCGTATCTGCAAAATATAATCCCTAGCATTTTAATTTAAAAAGTTCATTAAAAATAAAGTTTAACTATGAAAAAAAGAAGACAAACTAATTTGGATTCAGAAAAAACAGAATATGTCGCATTTATTTTAAAAGACAATTAACCCTGTAAATCTATTTTGCACCTTAAACTCTTTAACTAGTCAATAAATTTTAAAAGTATATCAAAATTATTGAATAGAAGTCTGGTTTCATGTAAGTGAAATCCTTAGAAACAAAGGGGCTGAACAGTAGCCTGATCCCAGTCATAAGAGAATAAACAGGTTACAGCTAGTTTGATAATTATATTGCTCCATAATTCAAACTGTATGTTCCACTATCATTAGAAATGTATAAGCAATTCAATAGATCACCAATACTTTTTACCCTACAAACCATCAAAAAACATATAACCAATTTTCAATGTTTTTCCACTCCTTCAAGGTATCGTTGATACCAGTATCAAACTGGAAGTTCTTCATATGACAGCTTCAAATTCAGAATCACTTTCTTCAGGGGCGGCAGCAGGCACTTTATTGTTGTTGCCTCTCAGACGTGAATATATATTATTAATGGCTGAGTTTAGTTGGCCAATTTTTTCATTGAAGGTCTCCTTGGTACTCTCCTTTCAGGAACAACATAACATAATCAAAACAAACCCAACATTTTCCAATTACACAAAAATACTGAATACAAAACCAAGAAAGGTCCAATTACCTCTATCTCTTCATCATAATATATTGGTCTTCTGGCCCTCTGAAACCCATGCTCATTTTCATCTAGCACAGTTCTTCTGATCTGCATGGCAAGTTAAAGTTAACACCATAACATAATATGCACCTACAAAATGGCAACACAATGATATCTCTTGCGGGTAAACAGTAAAACTAAAAGCAATACAACAAACAGATAGATAATGCACAGATTACATTTTGCTGAGACAAAAAGTAGGCTATAATTATATAACTATAATTTCTAGCCATTCAAAGGTTTGCTAAAACAACACTTACAGTCCGTAAGACATAATGATAAGACAGGATCCAAATATGGAAAACTGAGTAGTATAATTCAGCACTCAAAGCATGAAACAACTGTTGCACTAGTAATAAAACTACAGTGATGAAGAGTTAGTTTACAACAATTTTTCAACAAACAATAATAAAATTGTTCAAATAATTACAATTGTACAACAATGAGTAATATCGATTAATATGATAGCTTTCCATAAGAGTTGAAATAAGTTTACAAATCTCTTGTTTAAATCTCTCTCATCTAACTTTTCCATTAGCATCTACAAACTTATAAAGGCTTTTTATTTTTAAAAAATATGATAAGAATCAAACAGCTATTTCAATTGAGAAGCTTTATCAACTGAAAAGTAGAAACTACCAAAATGATCTGTAGTTAATAATTAAGAGTCTCTTGTTGACCCAGCCTTGTTGCAACTGCATCTTCTTGATAATTTCCCCCCACAAAATTAGTCATATATGGTATATAACATGGTTAATCTGTATTCCTTTTTCTTTCTTTTCACTCCTATAATCAAGTTTATTTATTATTCACGGTTTTCAGTTAAACTATCTAGACCCAATAAATAAAATTGAAGTAAGAAAAAATCACCTGGGGAGCAAAAACATAAGCCAAGGTTCCAAAAATAGCACCACCCAGAATAAAGCCAGTAAGCAATTCCCCACCTCCACCTCCTCCTCTGTTATCACTGCACAAAGGAAATAGTTAATGGAAATAACAATCGATATAATCTTCTAAAATATACAATCAATAAGATCAAGATACACCTAGATTCAATGTTTCAACCAGTGCTCCAATCTAAGCATTCAAAAGACAATTAACAGCCAACAAACATAAAAAAATCACCAAATTAATCAAGAACTAATCAGTACCAAGGAAGAAGTTTCAAGCGCTGATTCGCTATCGGTTTTAAAAATCATAATTAAGTATATAATACATTGAGAGAAAGTGGACCCTTAAAGTAAAAACCATGGTTAAATAGGGTCTCTAATTGTTTTGTCATGATTGAATCGGGGCTAAACTACACAGAACTTCCAAAATTATGAGCAAGTTGAAATAATTTTGGTGGATTTGTAATTATAAGGCACAGATGTGATACCGGTATTCTGCACGAAGTGGTGAAGTGAGGTTCTTTCTTGTCAGAATGTTTGATTTCCTTTGAACAGCAAGGTTAGGTCGAACCAGAGATGACTTGAGATGAGATCCACCAACTGCAAATCAAATAAAATCCCAAAATGACAATTGAAATTAAGAAATCGTAAAGGAATGAATCCGAAAACCCTAAGATGAATCTGAAACGCAGTGTTGTTTGAAATTGTTGATTATTTGGAAGTAAAAGGGAAATAGAAAGATGGAATAGCAAACCTGAAATGGATAATGGCGCGAAAGAAGTCGCCATGGGAGAGAGAGAGTTTGTTGAGAAGCGTGAATGGAAGAGAGAGAGAGAGAGAGAGGTGTTGTAATTTGTATGGAGCTATCGGGTGAGTATTACTAGGAGAGATCGAATGTATATTAATGTGCAAAATAATCCCAGCCAAAAGAGTTGTTAAAAATCTCCGCCAAAAAGAAAATATGTGTGATATGCACAACATATGAAAATAAAAGTATGATTTTTTTAAAAATAATCATTAAAAAAAAATAATAATTAAAAAAAAAGTACCAAAATAATCAGATTTAGAAGAGGATGTGCCAGGTGAATTGGCGCACACCCTAACCAGTAAGAGGAGGCGTCAATAGCATTGACGCATGCATTGGGCTTCTCATGAGGAGACGCCAATGCTATTGGCGCATGCATTGGCCCTCATGAGGAGGCGTCAATGCTCCTGGCGCCTAGGTGTGTCCTGTCATGTGGGCGTCAATCCCTCTGGCGCCTGCGTGTCATGTACATTTGATGTTCAATCTCCATAAATACCATGCGTTGGATCCAATATTTTTCACTCAAAATCATCTCCTAATACCATAATTTCTCTAGTTCAACCACCATCACCTTCAAGTTTTTCTGTTATAATAATGTTTGCATACATTCAGAAACAAAATGCTGATGTAATATTTTTCGCCGTTGCGGCTCCGGTACAAATTTGACTTTGGAACACAGATACGTTTGAACGTCTTAATCGGACGTTGTACAGTTGGTTAGAGGGAGAAATTGGAGAGGGTGAAAGGATTAAAAGAATACAATGGCTTGTGTCCACGTTCAACCAAAATGGAGAAATGCGTGAATGGGTGGATATTAAGACCGACCAAGACGCTCGTAGGATGATGCATTACATGTTCAAAATTATTTTGATGGTTGTAATCGCATAGTTCTTGTATTGTATTTGTTATAATTATTTGTGTTACTGTTTATGTAATGGGACTTTATCACAGTAGTCTAATATGAAATAAATTTAGTTTTTCATATATTGCAATAGAGGTACATGTGAATTTATTTGGTTGTGCTCGTTCTAACACTAGGACAGTTATTACGATTGTGACCTGGCTAACGGAAATGAACTACATAGTCTAACCATTTTGTTCGCCGTATCCATTTCAGTTCAAATCCGGGTGTTGTTTGGGTGACCCTTTTTCTTCCTTCGCATAACTTCGTTGTGCTAGACGATGTCCCCTTGATATTCTGACCAATAATCCTCTTTTGGCACTACGGAAAAACTAATTTTATAAACATTTGAAAGGCTGACGACTTTGTAAACTTCAGATAGCAAGTAAGATGGATCTCTTCGAACCTTTGAGCATGTCGCAATTACATGGGAGCAAGGGGTACGAAAGGCTTGAAACTTTCCGCAGTCGCACCAACCTCTATCTAGTTCGACTCTGTATTGTCCCATCGACATGCCCTCATTGTGATCCATGGACTCAGCAACATTATACCAACTTTTAGTGCGGTCAAAGACCGTAACCACGTGTGTGTTTCCTTTGGCAGCTTCATGTCTAATGAATTTCATTGAAGCATCACTGAACAACTGTACAAATTGCAACATCAAACTCCATTTTGAGCGTCTGGTTTCAAACAACGACCATAGCCTGAAATATGTTGCATGCACCAAAGCGGTTATAGGTAGGTTACAAATGCCTTTGAAGACAAAGTTCATAGATTCCACAAGATTTGTTGTCATGTGGCCATAACGCTGACCGTTGTCGTATGCCCTAGTCCACTTCTCCAATGGAATACTATCGATCCACCGTACTGCATCTTCGTTTGACAATCTTATTTCCTCGCAATAGTGTTTGAAAGAAGGTTATGATAATGCGTAACCTGCATTGACAACCTTCTTCCGCAACGTCTTATCTTTGATTTCCCGCATGAAATTATGAGTAATATGTCTAATACAGAACACATGCGTCGAAGGAGGATTTTATCAGCCGTTATCAATGTTATTATATGCACTGATGATTGAAGGGTGTCTGTTGGAGATCAAACATAAGTTAGGCTGAGGTGCAATGTGCAATCGGAGATTTCTTAGGAAAAAACTCCATCCCTCAGCAGTTTCCCCTTCAACTAGGGCAAAGGCGATTGGAAAAATGTTGTTGTTCCCATCTTGTGTCACTGCCATCAGTAACGTTCCTTTGTATTTTCCGTACAACCATGTACCATCAATTTGTATAATTGGTTTACAGAAAGAAAAACCTATGATGCATGGTTGATACACCCAGAAGAGACGGTGAAATATTGCATTTCCAACAACACACATACCGTCTGGTGTATACGCGGGCAATGTTTCCAACTTGACAATAGTCCCGGGAGCATATTGTTTTAGAGCCAACAGGTACTTTGGGTCTTGATCATGATGTGAACCATGACGATGTTGTAGTTTGGACAACGAAGATACCGATTATCCGATTCACTACGGTGGAAATGCACTAGAGTGACCGGGTCAAACTGCAGTTCGGCATGCTATAACAAATTCCAAAATCTCCCACGTGTTTGGGGAATTAACATCAAAAAAGGGTTGATGCACAATGGGATTATTCTGACTGGAGAGACTTTGCAAAAGAGATGTTTCGTAAATGGAGGAATCGACGATAACACATCTTAAACGAACCAGTCATCCATGGTGCAAGACCGACTCAACAATATATGACATGGTTTAGGTCGGTAATAACTCAACAATTTGTAACTGAGCCGCGATATTTGATGGATCCATGCTAACTTGCTTCGTCATCGTACGCCCCATAATAATTCCCCACCCAACACGAATGTGAACCCACCCAAACCCAACAACCAACCACACAACATCAACCTATCACATACACACACAACAACCAAACACACAACCTCACAACCCGTTCATGACATCCACCCAACAACCAACCATCCAACGTCGCAATCCATTCATACCACCCACCCAAACACAATACCAATAATCAAACCCCGCAACCACAACCGCTATAGCCCAGATGATTCATATGGATCACTTCATCGTAGCCCTCCACCAATGACCACCCAAACATCCCATCAACATAACACCCAACCATTGTTTAACTATAGTACGCCTGTTGAAAAGTTATCTTTTGAGTAAAATGTCACTAAAATAATAAAATAATTTTAATCAAATGTAAAAGGCTTGGCAAGATTGGAGTTCACTATTCAAATTGCTTATGATCCTTATGACAACTATATAGATTTAAGATCATTGATGATGTTCAAGTATCCTCTAAATATCATTTATGTCTAAATGATATTGTGATAATCACTATATTAATCTTTAGACGATTTCTCCACCTAACTATCAATATAGCAATCTTTAATGGTTGATACAAAAGAAGAGTAGTGAATAAATCTATTTCTACAACTTATTCACTACTTGAAAATATATTTTATGTCAAGACTTAAATAATCTCTTTCAACAACTACTCAAATCTAATATTCAACTTAGGGCAAAAATATCATTCAATACATCAATAACCTTTTATCATATATAAGAGTCAAATGAAATACATAAACAAATAGGAATAGCTACTACCTCCAATCTTGACAAAATGGGGTTTAGCTCCTCATCATCATTTTGGAAAGCAAAAGGCAATGGTAGAATAAACTCTGTTTTTCTCTTACAAATTATCAAACTATGAATCAACAAATGACTATTTTCCATTCTGTTTTCTTAAAGAGTTGATCTTTCCTAAAATGTTCATTTTCATCTAAAACTGAAAAGCACCCTAAAACAGATACAAAATTGTCAAATACAGCTGGCTTGAAAACAGACCACTTGGCTAAAACAGCTTGCTGGATTCGCAAGGTTCGCGGCGCCATCCCTGGTCGCGGCGCGAACTGAAGCTACTTCAGCTTCCTTGCTTTGCAAGCTTCATGCAATGATTCTCCCAAGTTTTAATCTTCCAAATTATGCCTCCAAATTGCATTCAACATTTCTTCCAAATTATGATTATGCATTCTGACGCTCTCTTGTCCAAAAATTCTACAAAACTAACAAATATGTGAAATAACTACTCAAAACAACACCAATTAAACCTAATTGCATTTATACAAAATTGTGAGAATAAAAGTGTGTAATTACATCAAAAATTGGTAAAAGGGACCAATAAAATTATATAAAAAGTAGTACTAATTGGTCCCTAACAACGCCCCAGGAACCATTGCTTCGTTTCCAAAACGACTCAATGGTCCAATTTGGGCAACTATACCGTCCCCAATCCATCCAACCCCAACGACCTAACTACGATGACATGGGCACCGAACTCCATTACGGAAGTATCGTTGGTCAGAGCCCCTCCGGATATTGGGAACAAATGATGACACTTCTGTCAAATACCGCTGGAACTTCCGCCGGACCTTCCTACCAGTAATCGCTCGATCAGGTCAGCACACAAAGACCTCAAACACCTCAAGAAAATTGTGGGAGACCTCAGAGACAAACTAACGCATCTGGATGTGGAACAGGTGGACGTTATAATTGGGTCGGTCATTAGTTTATTGTCAGTCCAATGTAACCAATTATTACATCATCAATAAATTTTTTTTCCATTACTATTTTTTATTTATTAAATAAACAAAATTAAAATTTAAAAATTTATTAAAAAAAATACAAGGGGTGTATACGCCAGATGAATTGGCACATACACCATCCATTGCACCTAGGCGTCAGGAGCATTGGTGTCTCCTCATGAGGGCCAGTGCATGCGCCAATAACATTGGCACCTTCTCATGAGGAGTCCAATGCATGCGCCAATGCTATTGGTGTCTCCTCTTACTGGTTAGGGGGTGCGTCAATTCATCTGGCGCATCCTCTTCTAAACCTGGTTATTTTTTTATTTTTTTTGAATTATTGGTTATTTTTTGATTTTTTTTTTGAAAAAAATGGTTATTTTAAAAAAAATCTAAAATTATATTTAGCTCGTTTGAATATTTCAAAACAAACGAGGCTGAGCGGAATGAAATGAAATTGAGAGCGGATCAATTGACATCTTATTCTAATTCTATTGTTTGAATATTTTATGATGAAATGTAATAAAAAAAATCTATTCCATTTAAATCAGATATAACAAAAATGAAGGTAAATAATAGAACTGGATGGAACACATTTAATCATGTCATGCTTCATTTCATCCTCTTTTTAATAATTCAAGCGATGTAATATGACATTATTTCAGTCAATTCTACTCCGTTTTGTCATATTTTGTCAATCCAGAGATAGCCTAAGGCTATGATAACCTATAATGTTTTATGGTTAATTAATGGTAATTTATAATTTATAGTTGATGATGAATAGCTTATAGTTGATAAGTTAATTAAAGTATTTGATAAAATTAACGGTTTAACAATTGATAAATGTAAAATAATATAAAAATATTTGTTAATTAAGAATAAAATATATATTTAAGATTTTTAAGTTAAAATAAATTATAAAAGGTAAATGTTAGTTTTAATTAAAACAATAAGGAATAAAGTGGAAAAAAATATAAGCTATAAGTTATAAAATAAAATGTTATTTAAAATTGTGTCTGAAAAATAAACTTGTCCACATATGTTTTTAGCGAACAATGCCTCTATCATTTTTTGGTCAAGTGGTTTTTCTCATACAAACAATGCCTCTATCATTTTCAATATTTTCACACAAAAATAGATTAATGCATGATTTAGCATGATAAGAATGAGTTGAAATAATATTCGGTTTCCCGCATTTTAGTGTACAATGGAAAGCCACCTCACAATTGGTTAAGTCCTATTTTGATTCAAAAATGACATGTATTTCAATGAATTTATGATATAGAATTTGCAACACACCATCAAACTACTCATGTTAAGTCTAGAAAGCGATAAAGTGTACCTTGAAATGCCGACACTAATTCTTATCATCACCACTCGAAGTGTCCTATGCTTCTTTCTTTGTGAACATTTATTGGTTGCTTTAAGCTTGACTTAAGAGTAAGAACAATTAAACAAATAAATGTTGGTAAACCAAATTCATTGTAACACACTTAAATCTCACAGTGTTCATGCAATTAACAAGACAAATTAACAAACCAAAATTTTGGTGAACTAGAGCCACCCAAAAGTACAATCATGATTAAACAAAAGCAATAATAATACAAAAAACTCAAAATAAAAAACAACTACTCTAATTCAACAAAACTCCTCAATCTTCTTCCTCCTGACCACCACCAACGGATCCAAGGACATCCTCCATCTCATCGCCATGGTTCGCGCCACCTCCTGCACCCCCCATAAAAGCTGGCCTGCCCTCAGGCCAATTAGCATAAGCAACATATTCCGCCTGGGAAGGGAATGTGCGGGCTTCAGGTGCAAGGAAGGTGTTCTGAAATTGTTGTTGCATAGCATCAAAAATAAATGATTGGGACCTCCTAGAGGCCTCAAAGCTCTCACAGCAATAATTAGCAAATGCCATCTGATCGAATGCTGGAGTAGTGCGGGTTCGGGGTCTAGAGGACGAAGTCCCAGCTCCTTCGGCTCTGTCCATCTGGCTCTGGCAGAACCTGTTCAGATAAGCATCATTAATAACATTAGTGATAGACAAATGTACCTCATCCGGAATGGGAACATTTGCCCTTCGGCAAAGTCCCATAATCAGCCCCGGATATGCAAGAACACCCGCTTTACCACCGAACTTCGTTCCGCTCGTAGCCACTTTGCGCATTTCCCCCGCAATAATGGATGTCACATCAACAGATTTGCCAATCATGATGTAATACAATAAGCATCCTACATCCAAAGGAATAGTGGTGTTGTGGCTCCTTGGCCAGATATTATTCAAAAGCAGCACCAAAAATGCCCTTGCCTCCAGATTCAAACTTTCTCTCTTCCATGACTTTGGGAATCCTTGATCATTTAAGTCATACGTCCTTCCTTCAAGGCATAAGGTAGCGCTCACCGTTGGAAGGTCCCAATCGTTGGCCAATTCTTTGGCACGATACTCGCACCGCTCATTCTCCACCAAGGTGAGATGATTACCTAAATATACGTTGATTGCATCTCTACTGAAAGAAATAATCTTGCCTCTCACTAGTGTCTGATAATGGAATGCTACTCCCTCTTCAAGATGCAGAGCATTGGCATAGAACTCTCGCACAATGTCGTAATTTATTGTCGGCTTTTGTTCACAAAGCTTACTCTATCTCCTTCTATCAAAACTCGACACTAACTTCCATAAGTTCCACCCGGCGACAAGCGGATGAATCTCTCTGGTTGAATTGTTCGTTTGATCAAGTTGTCGAATCTTTCCTCATGCTCCTCGCTTGTGAATCGTTGCAAGGAACAAGAAGGACCGGAATACATGGTTTTTGTTCTTTTTGACATCTGCAATAAAAATTAGAACAACCACACAACAAACCATAAGAGAAGTTAGAATTCAAAAGCATAAAACATGAGACTGGAATTTCCCAGTTCGCGGCGCGATGGCTCGTTCGCGGCGCGAACCCTGCGAACCAAGAAAATTCCAGGTGCCTTCTAGGGTTCCTAAAGCTTGCACCTATCAACAGTCATAATCATAATCCCTAGCCTAATCCTAATTTGGATCCACTTTAGACATGCAAGGTTATCTCTAATATCAAATTCCAATCTTTGCAAAACCCTATCTTACCTAAGTGAGAAACCAAAAAGGAACGGGAAGAGAACACACATACCTTGTTGAAATTGACTTGGTTCTTTGTTAACAAGTTGGGATTTGGGAGATGGAGAGGGAATTTTTTTTTTAGTTTTGGAAGTGGGAAAGTGGGGTTGTTGAAGAAAAGTTTCAGTTTGTGAAAATAAGAGTGAACTGAAAATAACCTAAACAGAACTTAAGTGGTTTTGCCACGCTCAGTTCGCTGGGCGAACTTTGTTCGCGGCGCGAACTGAAGTTTTCCATTCAATTCGCGGGGCGAACTGAAGGAATTTCTGAAAAAATTTATTGGCAGTGGACATAACTCAAGTTTCACATAAAATAACACAACAGAATATCATAACAATCAGAATTGACAAAATTTAAAATGTAGACTTACAATGTTGGGTTGCCTCCCAACAAGCGCTTTGTTTAACGTCGTTTTGAGCTCGACGATTCAATGATTAGCTCGGTCCGGTTAGGGAAATGACACAAATATCCCGATTCACTTCGCCACTATGGTAGACTTTGAGTCTTTGTCCATTTACAGTCCAACTCTCCTGTGACTTTGGATCCTCAACCACAATGGCCCCATAATTGCGCACCTCCTTGACAACAAACGGTCCTGACCACTTTGACTTCAGCTTACCAGGGAACAACTTCAACCTTGAGTTGAAAAGCAGTACCATTTGTCCAACTTGAAACTCTTTATGACGGACCTTTCCATCATGGTATGCTTTTACCTTTTCCTTGTAAAGTTTATTCGAATGGTAAGCGTTGTTCCTTGATTCCTCTAATTCATGGAGCTGTCCTTTTCTTCTTTCTCCAGCTAAAGTGGAGTCAAAGTTCAAGAATTTGAGAGCCCATAATGCTTTATGCTCCATTTCCACCGGAAGATGACAAGTCTTCCCATACATCATTTGAAATGGAGTTAGTCCAATAGGTGCTTTGTAGGAGGTACGATACGCCCACAAAGCTTCATCCAGTTTTAATGACCAATCTTTTCTAGAACTCGAGACTGTTTTTTCAAGGATCCGCTTAACTTCCCGGTTAGAAACCTCCGTCTGGCCATTCGCTTGTGGATGGTAGGGAGTGGTCACCTTGTGCTTTACACCATAATGTTGTAAAACTTTTTCTAAAGGTGTATTGCAAAAGTGTGATCCTCCATCACTTATCAACACCCTAGGCACACCAAAACGTGAGAATATGTTTTTCTTTAAAAATTTAATCACTGTTTTGGCATCGGCCTTAGGTGAAGCAATTGCTTCCACCCACTTCGAAACATAGTCAACGGCCACTAGTATATACTCATTTGAGAAGGAAGAGGGAAATGGGCCAACGAAATCAATACCCCAACAATCAAAAACTTCTACTTCGAGCATGTTGGTTAGAGGCATTTCATCCTGTTTGCCTATTCCTCCACTCCGTTGGCATGTATCACAACTCTTCGCGTGTTCATATGCATCTTTAAATAAAGACGGCCATTAAAAGCCCGATTGGAGCACTTTAGTGGCTGTTCTCAAACCGCTATAGTGACCTCCATAAGGAGAGTTATGACAATGCCAAAGGATGTCTTTTGACTCCTCAATTGTTACACACCTTCTCAAAATATTGTCTACACCCACTTTAAACAAATATGGGCCATCCCACACATAATATTTTGCATCCGCCAAGAATTTCCTCTTTGATTACTAGTGAGGTCTTCCGGTGTTAAACCGGTTGCCTTGTAATTGGCAAAATCGGCAAACCAAGGCCTCACTTGAATCGCATACAGTTTTTCATCTGGAAATTCTTCTCTTACTTCCTCTTCTTTGTTTGTAATGTCCATATTAACCAAACGAGACAAATGATCCGCCACCAAGTTTTCGGAACCTTTTTTATCCTGGATTTCCAAATCAAACTCTTGCAATAAGAGAATCCAACGAATTAATCTTTGTTTGGAATCCGGCTTGGTTAACAAATATTTGATCGTCGAATGGTCGGTGTAGACTACAACTTTAGACCCTATCAAGTAAGCTCTAAACTTTTCCAATGCGTACACTATAGCTAGTAATTCTTTTTTGGTTGTCGCATAATTAACTTGCGCCTCATTTAACACTTTACTAGCATAGTGGATAACATGAAATTTTTTATCTCTTCTTTGACCCAACACCGCACCAACCGCATAATCGCTTGCATCACACATAAGTTCAAAATCAAGTGTCCAATTTGGTGCAACGATTATGGGTGTGGTGACTAACTTTTCTTTCAAATCAAGGAAAGCTTTTAGACACGACTCATCGAAAAGAAAGTGCGTACCTTTGTTGAGAAAATTACTCAATGGCTTTGCTATCTTTGAAAAATCTTTGATGAATCTCCGGTAGAAACCGGCATGTCTGAGAAAGCTCCTTATTCCTTTTATATTTGTTGGAGGTGGTAATTTCTCAATGACTTCCACCTTTGCTTTGTCAACTTCTAACCCTCCGGAGGAGATCTTGTGGCCGAGTACAACACCTTCGGTGACCATAAAGTTGCATTTTTCCCAATTGAGCACTAAGTTGGTCTCCACGCATCTTCCCAAAACCACATCAAGATGTTTTAAACACAAATCAAAAGACGATCCATAAACGGAGAAATAATCCATGAACACCTCAATGCGTTCTTCTATTAAATCCGAGAATATCGCTTGCATACACCGTTGAAATATTGTCGGTGCATTACATAACCCAAAAGGCATTCTTCGGTAAGCAAAGATGCCAAAAGGACATGTAAAAGCCGTCTTCTCATGATCCGTCGGATTGACCGAAATTTGGTTGTACCCCGAATAACCATCCAAGAAACAATAGAAATTTTTGCCGGCTAACCTTTCCAACATTTGATCCATGAAAGGTAGTGGGAAGTGATCTTTCCTTGTAGATTGGTTTAGCCTTCTATAGTCAATACACATCCTCCACCCGGTTACCGTTCTTGTTGGAATCAACTCATTTTTATCATTTTTGATAACCGTCATGCCACCCTTTTTTAGAACTACTTGCACCGAACTCACCCATTCACTATCGGAGATAGGATAGATCATTCCGGCTTCCAAGAGTTTGACAACTTCTTTCCGAACTACTTCTTTCTTTGATGGATTTAGACGCCTTTGAGGTTGTGCAACGGGTTTGAAATTTTCTTCCATCATGATCTTATGCATACAATAGGCCGGACTGATACCCTTCAAGTCGGATAACACCCACCCTATTGCACCCTCATTCTTTTTCAGCACTTGTATCAATTTGTGTTCCTCTTTTATGGACAAGGCGTTGCTAATGATCACCGGTTTAGTACAATCATCACCAAGGAACACATACTTCAAGTGTGAAGGTAGAATTTTCAAATCCATTTTTGGTTCTTCCATTTTCTTTGTCACATCCAAGTCTTCATTTGTTTCTTCATGATAAGCAAGCTCCCCAGAAGATTCTAATTCATGCAACATTGCTTCAATCTCTTTTTCTTCATTTTCGGTCAAAACATTGTAGGCTCCGATAAGAGATCTTTCTAAAGGATTAGAAATATGAACTTGGTTTGCGACCTCCATTATTTCCTCTTCGGTTGCATCGATTCGGAAAGAATCATGTTTGTCATTAGGATGCTTCATGGCTTCAAAAATATTGAAGGTCACCTCGTCATCTTGCACTCTCACTTTCATCAGTCCATCATCAATGTCAATCATCATCCGGGTTGTTTTCATGAATGGCCTTCCAAGAATTAGAGGAACATCACGATCCTCATCCATCTCCACTATCACGAAATCTACCGGAAACAAGAATTTGTCTACCTTCACTAGCATATCTTGAGCAACTCCATATGGTGAAGTGGTAGATTTATCGGCTAGTTGTAAAGTCATCCTTGTAGATTTGATCTCAACATTTGCTAATCTTTTAACAATGGATAGGGGGATTAAATTGATGCTAGATCCCAAGTCAATCAAACCATTACCAATATAGGTGCCTCCAATGGTTACCGGTAAAACGACTTGGCCCGGATCGGATTCCTTCCTTGGGAGAGTTTTTTGAATGATGGCACTACAACGTGCATCAAGCAAGATTGTCTCGTCTTCCACATGTCTCCTTTTCTTTGTGAGAATATCCTTCATGAACTTTGCATACCGTGGCATTTGCTCTAATGCGTCGGCAAATGGAATATTGATTTGAAGTTGTTTGAATATGTCCATGAACCGTGCATAATGTCTAGCATTGTCCTTCTTTGATGGTGCATGCGGATAAGGTAGATGTTGAGTTGGAATGACACTCACACCTTTGTCTCCTTTCTTTTTCTTTCTTGGTTCGGCATCCTTTTTCCTTTCCACTTCAATCTGCTGCTCTGTTGTCAATTGTTGATCCTGCTCTTTTCGCGGCGCGAAGGGAGATCGCGGCGCGAACTGAAGAGTTTCTGCCACTTTCTCCTTTCCACAAGCCACATCCTTATTTTCCAGTACAACACCATATCATTCTCTACTGTAATTTCTTCACTTTTTTCACTTGTCAACTCTTTACCACTTCTCGTGACAATTGCTTTATAATGCTCCTTTGGATTGGTTTGAGTGTTAGCGGAAAATGAAGATCCTGCGTTTTGTTCCGACAATTGCTTCGCAAGTTGGCCTACTTAATTTTCCAGATTCTTAATTGCTGCCTCGTTACTCTTCTGATTTGCCATGGAGGCTTGCATGAATTGTTAAAGAGTGTCCTCTAGCTTTGAATTTCCTCCTTGCGATTGTTGTCCTTGAGAGTTTGGGTGTTGATAAGAACTTTGTTGCTAAAATTTTTGGTTATTGAACCTTGATGGTTGATAACCTTGATTGTTTCTTGGATATGAGTTGTTGGGAAGTTGTCTTTGATAGCCTTGATTTTGATTGTTCACATGACTCACTTTTTCTAGTGGAGGGCAAAAACCGGTTGGATGATCTCCTTGACATAATTCGCAACATGCTACTTGATGTCGAACTTGAGACCCTTGAATTTCCTTCATTTGTTGTGGAAGCTTGGCCATTTGTTGAGTGAGCAACTCCACTTGTTGAGAAAGTAGATTGTTTTGAGCAAGAATGACATCATTGGTATTTAACTCAAGAATTCCCGGTTTACGTTGTGAAGGACTACGGTCATGTTGACTTTGACGATCATTGAGTGACATCCGGTCAATAATGACTTTTGCTTCTTCCGCATTCTTTGACATAAGAGAGTCACCCGCGGTAGCATCCAAAAGTGTCTTGTGAGTTGATTGGAGCCCATTTAGAAAAATATGGATTTGAGTGAGCTCATCAAAACCATGGCCTTTGCATTTTCTCAACATTGACTTGAATCTTTCCCAAGCCTCATTTAGAGACTCGTTGCTTCCTTGAGTGAATACCGCAATAGCCGTTTTGGATTCCATGAATCGGGATTGAGGGAAATATCTTTCTAAAAACTTTTCTTCTAGCAAATTCCAATCTGTCATCACTCTTGGTGCTTGATCAAGGTACCACTCCTTTGCCTTTCCCACTAAGGAGTGTGGGAACTGTTGGTGTAAGCCCTAGAGGCCATTACTTTTGGTACTTGTATCGAATTATTTATTAATAATAAAAGGCTTTTTCTTTATTACGTTTGTTTAATAAAGTCCCTAGAATAGCTAGTCTGTTTAATGTATCAAGTATGACTTAATCATGAGATCACATTAAACATAAGGACATTATTCTTAAAGTATCCGTAGTCGAGCTTTAGTGTGAAGTGGGATAACATTAAAGTATTAAGACTATTATGTTTGTAGACTGATGATCACATCTCATGGATCATGGATAAAGAGTTATCAAGTCTTAAACATAGGTATGAATATTAGGAGTAATATTTATACCGGATTGACCCGCTATGAGAATACTATATAGAAAGTTATGCAAAGTGTCATAAGTTATTCTCATGGTGATAATGGTGTATACCACTCTTCGACCTGAAACCACTATGGATCCTAGATGTAGAGTCGAGTGCTTTATTGCTGATCAAACATTGTCTGTAACTGGATAACCATAAAGACAGTTGATGGGTACTCCACGAAGCATGCTGAGGGATATGAGTGACCTAGATGGAATTTGCCCATCCTGTATAACAGGATAAATGTCTATGGGCCCAATATTGAACTGGACAAGGATGACACGGTCTATGCCTTGTGTTCAATATAGACATAAGGGCAAAAGGGTAATTATACACATAAGTATTATCACATAAGGAATTGTCAGATCACATGACATTTTCGTGTCTTGGGTAGCAGTGATGTGTTGCTAGATACCGCTCACTGTTTATTATGTTAAATCCATGATTTAATATAATTACCAATGCCGCGAAAACCTACAGGGTCACACACAAAGGACAGATTGATGAGAGATAGAGTAACTAAGGAACACCGTAAGGTACGGTGCCCTTAAGTGAATTGTAGAACATCGTAAAGGTACGATGTACTTAATTAGAATACGAAATATGGTAAGGTACCATGAGCTTAAGTGATTTTGGGCATATTATAAGATATGGGCCAAAATACACTTAAGTGGGCCTTTTAGCTTGAAGCCCACACAAGTGGTTCTATAAATAGAACCCTTGTGCAGAAGCATTCATAGCGGTTGCATTATTTTCGTTTTTTCTCTCTCTCTCTCTCTCTCTCTCACTCAAAGCCTTCATTCGTACCAGCTAGCACTGTGATTGAAGGAATCTGTTCGTGTGGACTGAGTAGAGACGTTGTCATCGTTCAACATTCGTGATCGCTCCGTGGATCTGCATCAAAGGTTTTGATCGTCACAAGAGGTAAATATTCTATTACTGATCATGACCATTCGTAAGGATCTCTAAAGCGGAAAATTTTAATTTTCGTTGCGTTTTGGATCGCAATTCTCCTTCAGGAACATCCTCCTTAACAATGCTTCTTCACCCGTTTCGTCAATTCCCGTAGAACACGCAATCTTATAGAATTTAATGAGATGGGTATACGGATCTTCATGGTTCATTCCGGTGAATGGATTTGCATAAAGAAGTTGGAGGATTCCGGTCTTCATCTCCGTATTCCTTCCTCCACGAGCAAATTGAGCATTCCTTCTTGGACTATTAGCGGACATTTTGGTAGGAGTGTCATCTGCCATGTTTCCTTCACAAGCCTCTACAACCACTTCTTCGATTTGAACAAGTGAAGAAGTAGATGCTTCCTCTCTCCGGTTCCTCTCTTCGGCTAGTTTCCTTCTTCTTCGTGTTTTGCTATTGAGCTTTCGAAGTGTTCTTTCAATTTCGGGATCAAATTGAAATTGCTCCTCGGTAGCTTTTCCTCGCATGCACTAGAATCTACAAAACTAACAAACTAAGTGAAACACAAGAGTGATAGTAAGTACAAAACTTAAAACAATGAATTATTGCAATGCTTGTAATATCGAACACCTATCCCCGGCAACGGCGCCAATTTGTTGAAAAGTTATCTTTTGAGTAAAATGTCACTAAAACAATAAAATAGTTTTAATCAAATGTAAAAGGCTTGGCAAGATTGGAGTTCACTATTCAAATTGCTTATGATCCTTATGACAACTATATAGATTTAAGATCATTGATGATGTTCAAGTATCCTCTAAATATCATTTATGTCTAAATGATATTGTGATAATCACTATATTAATCTTTAGACGATTTCTCCACCTAACTATCAATATAGCAATCTTTAATGGTTGATACAAAAGAAGAGTAGTGAATAAATCTATTTCTACAACTTATTCACTACTTGAAAATATATTTTATGTCAAGACTTAAATAATCTCTTTCAACAACTACTCAAATCTAATATTCAACTTAGGGCAAAAATATCATTCAATACATCAATAACCTTTTATCATATATAAGAGTCAAATGAAATACATAAACAAATAGGAATAGCTACTACCTCCAATCTTGACAAAATGGGGTTTAGCTCCTCATCATCATTTTGGAAAGCAAAAGGCAATGGTAGAATAAACTCTGTTTTTCTCTTACAAATTATCAAACTATGAATCAATGAATGACTATTTTCCATTCTGTTTTCTTAAAGAGTTGACCTTTCCTAAAATGTTCATTTTCATCTAAAACTGAAAAGCACCCTAAAACAGATACAAAATTGTCAAATACAGCTGGCTTGAAAACAGACCACTTGGCTAAAACAGCTTGCTGGATTCGCAAGGTTCGCGGCGCCATCCCTGGTCGCGGCGCGAACTGAAGCTACTTCAGCTTCCTTGCCTTGCAAGCTTCATGCAATGATTCTCCCAAGTTTTAATCTTCCAAATTATGCCTCCAAATTGCATTCAACATTTCTTCCAAATTATGATTATGCATTCTGACCCTCTCTTGTCCAAAAATTCTACAAAACTAACAAATATGTGAAATAACTACTCAAAACAACATCAATTAAACCTAATTGCATTTATACAAAATTGTGAGAATAAAAGTGTGTAATTACATCAAAAATTGGTAAAAGGTGTAACACCCCGATAAAATAAGATAATTATTTAAATTGAGTTAATAATATATTTATTAATTTAATTAAATAATTGGAATTATTATTATTATTGGAATAATAATTATTGGAATATTATTGGAATTATTATTATTGGATTATTTTTATTGTTATTATTGGAATAAAAGTAGAAATCAGTAAAAAGGTTCCATTTGGTAAAAAGAGTTATTTTCACGTGAAAAGGGAAAAGAGGCAGAAAAGGGAAAAAGGGCAAAGAGCCAGAGGACGAAGGTTGAAGGAAGGAAAAGCTTGGAGCTCAGAGATTGCCGGATTTACTCAGGTAAGGGGGGTTTATCATCGATTAATGGGTCTTATGGGATAATATGTGATGGGTAGTGAGAAACCATTGATTTGCCTCTGATTGAATGATGTATGATGAATTGTGAACTTTTGGGATGAACGAAATTGGGATTAAAATTGAAGAAATTCGTAGGGATTAGAGGTAGAAAGGTTAGAAATTTGTGAAATCGAAAGTGTATGATTCGTGTTAGACGAGATGAATGAATTGTGTGTAAAATTTGGACTGTGGAAGGTTGAATTGGATAGATCTCGTAGCAGGAGAAGCCATTGCAGATCTGGAAATTCTGGTTTCTGGTCATACGCGTATGGCACTAGGCAATACGCGTATGATATGGTTGGTACGCGTATGGATGAGGCCTTACGCGTATGAGTGAAAAAGATGATGTTTTGAACGTGAAATTGTCTCTGTTAGTACGCGTATGAGAATGTGGTACGCGTAGCATACGCGTATGGGCGTGGGCAATACGCGTATGGACTTGGTCAGGAATGGGCAATACGCGTATGGGCATAGGCAATACGCGTATGGGCAGACTTGTGGTTTTTCTGAACTATGGTTGTGCAGTTTTTGGTTGTTTAGGCTGAGTGATGTAACTTAGCTGATGTATGACGTAGTAGGGATCATTTTCCCGTTGTTTTGAGTAGTATAGGTATTAGTAGAGTGTGCTAATACTGTGTTTGATTATGCGGCATGATATGATATGCTTTTGTGATAAAATGTGTTGATGATGTGTGATGGTATGCATGATGCTGTGAATGTATCAGTTATGTATGCGTTTGTGAATAGACTGTTTTATGGCTTAGAGTGTGAGCATATGTCTATTCTTGAGTTGTTGTTGTTGTTGCATTGCTAGGTGATTAGCATGCATATTGTGGCCTTTATGGTGGTAGCTAATTCCCATGGTGAGGAATTAGTGAGTAAATCATTTTGATTGTTGTTGATGTTTGCATGCTAGGTGATTAGCGTGCATAGCATGACCCATTTGGGGTGGTAGCTAATTCCCATGGTGAGGAATTAGTGAGTGAGTCACTATGTCTCAAATGAGTGGGACTAGTGAGCTTGGTAGCCGTGCCTGGATTTGGACGGTGAGGTTGAACTATATGTTCACAAATAGTCGGTACCGCATGCATGGAGTCTCATTGCATAATATATGTACGGCGTATAATATGAATGGATGTATTCCAATATTATACGTGTTGTTTGTGTTGGTGTTGAGTATTATGTTGAGTTGATGTGCTGTTACTGAATACATGTTTGGATTAGGGTGATGAAGTGTGTTAAATTACTTAACATGACATGATATTTTATAATACTTATTATATTGATTGAGGAACTCACCCTTACAACTGTTTTTCAGGTAGCGAGCAGTGATTGAGTAGGAGCTAGTACTTGGAGTCTAGAGTAGTTCCTTAGTGGGTCATGCTCTGATAGATGTAACATCGGGAAGGGATGTTTTAAATGTTTTACTGTTGGTTGTGAACCATTTTACATGTAATGTGTTACATGCTTTGATTGATTTGATTTATATCCGCTGCGATTTATGCAACTGTTTATTTGATTAAATAAAGAGCATGATTGTTATTTTGGAACATGGTGTGAAGTGATTATGTGACACCCTTAACTGCATAATTACTCTGATGTTGTATTTTGATATTTAATTAAATTATTGGGGTATTTCAGAAGGGTGTTACATTAGTGGTATCAGAGCATAGTCGGTCGAGTCGAGTCGTAATTATTCTGTTTCCCCTGTACGGGATAGGTGTTGTGTAACCCTATCAGTACTTATTGTTTTAGCTTGTTGGGTTTTCAGAATAGAGATGGCTGGAAGAGGTAGAGATGATGCTGCGATTGCTGAGGCGCTGGGTATGCTAGCTGGAGTACTTGGAGGGAATCCGAATGTTGTGGGAATGGGAGCTGCTCGTCAATTGAGTGAGTTCCAAAAGAACAATCCTCCAATATTCAAGGGAGCATACGATCCAGATGGTGCTCAGAAGTGGTTGAAGGAGATCGAGAGGATCTTCCGAGTGACTGAGTGTGCCGAAAACCAGAAGGTCAGGTTCGGTACGCATATGCTGTCAGAGGAAGCGGACGATTGGTGGGTTGCTACCCGCACTGAATTGGAAGCTGTTGGGAATGCTGAGATTACTTGGGCTGTGTTCCGAGAGAGATTCCTGAGGAAGTACTTTCCAGAGGATGTCAGAGGAAAGAAAGAGATAGAGTTCTTGGAATTGAAGCAGGGCAATCGGTCGGTTACTGAATATGCTGCTAAGTTCACAGAGCTGTCGAAGTATTACACTCCCTATAACGAGGCTACTGGGGAATTTTCGAAATGTGTGAAGTTTGAGAACGGGTTGCGTCCCGAGATCAAGCAGGCTATTGGATATCAGCGGATCAGAGTGTTTTCTGACTTGGTTGACTGTTGCAGGATTTTTGAACAGGATTCCAAAGCCAGAGCAGAGAGCTATCAGCAAAGGGTTGATAGGAAAGGCAAGAATCAGAATGATCGTGGAAAACCGTATGCAGCTGGCAAAGGTTTTCAGAGACAGAGTGGGATGAAGAGGCCTAGTGGGGGAGACTCCAGTGCCCCTGCTAAGTGTTACAGATGTGGTCAGGCTGGGCATCGTATCCATGAATGTACCAGTAATGAGAAGAAGTGTTTCAAGTGTGGAAAAGGTGGTCATTTGGCTGCAGACTGCCGGTTGAAGACTGTGACTTGTTTCAACTGTGGAGAGTCGGGTCATATTAGTCCACAGTGTCCTAAGCCGAAGAAGGAGAACCAGTCGGGAGGCAAGGTCTTTGCTTTATCGGGTTCTGAGACTTCTGCAGATGATCGTTTGATCCGAGGTACGTGTTATATTAATGGCTTTCCTCTTGTAGCTATTATTGACACCGGTGCTACTCATTCCTTTATATCCTTGGATTGTGCTGTGAAACTTAAGTTAGAGATATCTGAGATGCGTGGAAGTATGGTGATTGATACTCCTGCGAAGGGTTCAGTGACTACTACTTCAGTTTGTTTAAATTGTCCTTTGAGTATTTTTGGTAGAGACTTTGGGATGGACCTTGTGTGTCTTCCACTAGTACAGGTTGATGTTATCCTGGGTATGAATTGGTTGGTGTTTAACCGAGTCTATATCAACTGTTTTGATAAGACTGTGATTTTTCCTAAGATTGAGGAAGGAAAGAGTTTGTTTCTATCTGCAAGGCAGGTGAATGAGGAAGTAGCAGATGGGGCAGAGTTGTTTATGCTGTTAGCGACTTTGGAAGCTAAAGATAAACTGGTGATTGGTAATCTAGCCGTGGTATGTGATTTTCCTGATGTGTTTCCTGAAGAAGTGAATGAATTACCGCCAGAGCGTGAAGTTGAGTTCTCGGTCGATTTGGTACCTGGTACTAGGCCGATATCGATGGCTCCTTACCGTATGTCTGCTGTTGAGTTAACTGAATTGAAGAGTCAGCTGGAAGATCTGTTGGATAAGAAATTTATTCGTCCGAGTGTGTCACCGTGGGGTGCACCAGTGTTATTGGTTAAGAAGAAAGAAGGTACTATGAGGTTGTGTGTGGACTACAGGCAACTGAATAAAGTGACGATCAAGAATCGATATCCTTTGCCGAGGATTGATGATTTGATGGATCAGTTGGTTGGTGCGAGTGTGTTCAGCAAGATAGATTTGAGATCGGGATATCATCAGATACGTGTGAAAACTGAGGATATTCAGAAGACTGCTTTCAGAACAAGGTATGGACATTATGAGTATTCTGTAATGCCTTTTGGCGTGACTAATGCGCCTGGAGTATTTATGGAATACATGAATAGGATTTTCCATCCGTATCTAGACCAGTTTGTTGTGGTGTTTATTGACGATATTTTAGTGTATTCGAAATCTGAAGAAGAGCATGCTGAGCATTTGAGAATGGTTTTAAGAGTCCTACGAGAAAAGAAGTTATTTGCTAAACTGTCTAAGTGTGAATTTTGGTTAGAAGAGGTTAGTTTTCTTGGTCATGTGATTTCAAGAGGTGGTGTTGCTGTTGATCCTTCTAAGATAGAAGCGGTATCTAAGTGGGAAGCTCCGAAGTCAGTTTCTGAGATAAGGAGTTCTCTTGGACTTGCAGGTTATTATAGGAAGTTCATTGAGGGATTTTCTAAGTTGGCGTTACCGTTGACGATGTTGACTAGAAAGGGGCAAGCGTTTGTTTGGGACTCAAAATGTGAAGAAGGTTTCCAAGAGTTAAAGAGAATGTTGACTACTGCTCCTATTCTGATATTACCGAGTTCGTCGGAATCATTTGAGGTTTACTGTGATGCTTCATTGTTAGGCTTGGGTGGTGTGTTGATGCAGAATAAGCAGGTTATAGCTTATGTTTCGAGACAACTGAGAGTTCATGAGAGGAACTACCCGACACATGGTTTAGAGTTGGCAGCTGTGGTATTTGTTCTGAAGTTATGGAGGCATTACTTGTACGGGTCAAGATTTGAGGTTTTCAGTGACCATAAAAGTTTAAAGTATTTGTTTGATCAGAAAGAGCTGAATATGAGACAGAGGAGATGGTTAGAATTTCTGAAGGATTATGATTTTGGTTTGAATTACCATCCGGGTAAAGCAAACGTAGTGGCGGATGCATTGAGTCGGAAATCATTGCATATGTCTATGTTAATGGTTAAGGAATTAGATTTGATTGAGCAGTTTAGAGACTTGAGTTTGGTGTGTGAGAGTACTCACAATAGTGTTAAATTGAGAATGTTGAAGTTAACGAGTAATATTTTGGATGAGATTAGAGAGGGTCAGAAATCCGATATGCTTTTGGTTGATAAGTTGACTTTAGTGAATCAAGGTCAAGGTGGTGAATTCAGAGTTGATGAGAGTGGTGTTTTGAAATTTGGTAATCGGGTATGTATTCCGGATGTTACCGAACTTAAGAAGAGTATCCTGGAGGAAGGACATCGTAGTGGCCTGAGTATTCATCCTGGAGCTACGAAGATGTATCATGATTTGAAAAAGTTATTTTGGTGGCCGGGAATGAAAAGAGAAATTGCGAGTTTTGTTTATTCTTGTTTGACTTGTCAGAAGTCAAAGATTGAGCATCAGAAGCCGTCTGGGCTAATGCAACCGTTGGCTATTCCAGAGTGGAAGTGGGATAGTATCAGTATGGATTTTGTGTCTGGTTTGCCGAGGACAAATAAGAATTTTGAAGCTATTTGGGTGATTGTTGACAGATTGACGAAATCGGCTCATTTCATTCCGATTAGAATGGATTATCCGTTAGAGAGATTGGCCGAGTTGTATATTGAGAAGATTGTAAGTTTGCATGGTATTCCGTCTAGTATTGTTTCGGACAGAGATCCTAGATTTACATCGAAGTTTTGGGAAGGTTTGCAGAGGGCTTTGGGAACTAAGTTGAGATTGAGTTCTGCATATCATCCGCAGACTGATGGTCAGACTGAGAGGACGATTCAGTCGCTAGAGGATCTTTTGAGGGCTTGTGTTTTGGAAAAGGGAGGTGCTTGGGATTGTTATTTGCCTTTGATTGAGTTTACCTACAACAATAGTTTTCATTCGAGCATTGGTATGGCACCGTTTGAAGCTTTGTATGGTAGGAGATGTCGGACACCTTTATGTTGGTATGAGTCCGGTGAGAGTGCTGTGGTTGGACCTGAAATTGTTCAACAAACTACGGAAAAGATTAAGATGATTCAGGAGAAGATGAGAATTGCTCAGAGTCGTCAGAAGAGTTATCATGACAAGAGGAGGAAGTCACTTGAGTTCCAAGAGGGAGATCATGTGTTTCTTCGTGTTACTCCGATAACTGGAGTTGGTCGAGCTTTGAAGTCGAAGAAGTTGACACCTCGATTTATTGGTCCTTATCAGATTTTGGAGAGGATAGGGGAGGTAGCCTATCGTATCGCTTTACCGCCGTCACTTGCGAATTTGCATGAGGTTTTTCATGTATCTCAGTTGAGGAGGTACATTCATGATCCGTCGCATGTGGTCCAAGTAGATGATGTCCAGGTGAGAGATAACCTGACTGTTGAAACATCACCTATGAGGATTGAGGATCGAGAGTTGAAGCAGTTGCGGGGTAAAGAGATTGCTTTGGTAAAGGTAGCTTGGGGCGGACCAGCAGGTGGCAATGTGACTTGGGAACTTGAGAGTCAGATGAAAGAGTCCTATCCAGAGTTATTCGCTTGAGGTATGTTTTCGAGGACGAAAACTCTTTTAGTGGGGGAGAGTTGTAACACCCCGATAAAATAAGATAATTATTTAAATTGAGTTAATAATATATTTATTAATTTAATTAAATAATTGGAATTATTATTATTATTGGAATAATAATTATTGGAATATTATTGGGATTATTATTATTGGATTATTTTTATTGTTATTATTGGAATAAAAGTAGAAATCAGTAAAAAGGTTCCATTTGGTAAAAAGAGTTATTTTCACGTGAAAAGGGAAAAGAGGCAGAAAAGGGAAAAAGGGCAAAGAGCCAGAGGACGAAGGTTGAAGGAAGGAAAAGCTTGGAGCTCAGAGATTGCCGGATTTACTCAGGTAAGGGGGGTTTATCATCGATTAATGGGTCTTATGGGATAATATGTGATGGGTAGTGAGAAACCATTGATTTGCCTCTGATTGAATGATGTATGATGAATTGTGAACTTTTGGGATGAACGAAATTGGGATTAAAATTGAAGAAATTCGTAGGGATTAGAGGTAGAAAGGTTAGAAATTTGTGAAATCGAAAGTGTATGATTCGTGTTAGACGAGATGAATGAATTGTGTGTAAAATTTGGACTGTGGAAGGTTGAATTGGATAGATCTCGTAGCAGGAGAAGCCATTGCAGATCTGGAAATTCTGGTTTCTGGTCATACGCGTATGGCACTAGGCAATACGCGTATGATATGGCTGGTACGCGTATGGATGAGGCCTTACGCGTATGAGTGAAAAAGATGATGTTTTGAACGTGAAATTGTCTCTGTTAGTACGCGTATGAGAATGTGGTACGCGTAGCATACGCGTATGGGCGTGGGCAATACGCGTATGGACTTGGTCAGGAATGGGCAATACGCGTATGGGCATAGGCAATACGCGTATGGGCAGACTTGTGGTTTTTCTGAACTATGGTTGTGCAGTTTTTGGTTGTTTAGGCTGAGTGATGTAACTTAGCTGATGTATGACGTAGTAGGGATCATTTTCCCGTTGTTTTGAGTAGTATAGGTATTAGTAGAGTGTGCTAATACTGTGTTTGATTATGCGACATGATATGATATGTTTTTGTGATAAAATGTGTTGATGATGTGTGATGGTATGCATGATGCTGTGAATGTATCAGTTATGTATGCGTTTGTGAATAGACTGTTTTATGGCTTAGAGTGTGAGCATATGTCTATTCTTGAGTTGTTGTTGTTGTTGCATTGCTAGGTGATTAGCATGCATATTGTGGCCTTTATGGTGGTAGCTAATTCCCATGGTGAGGAATTAGTGAGTAAATCATTTTGATTGTTGTTGATGTTTGCATGCTAGGTGATTAGCGTGCATAGCATGGCCCATTTGGGGTGGTAGCTAATTCCCATGGTGAGGAATTAGTGAGTGAGTCACTATGTCTCAAATGAGTGGGACTAGTGAGCTTGGTAGCCGTGCCTGGATTTGGACGGTGAGGTTGAACTATATGTTCACAAATAGTCGGTACCGCATGCATGGAGTCTCATTGCATAATATATGTACGGCGTATAATATGAATGGATGTATTCCAATATTATACGTGTTGTTTGTGTTGGTGTTGAGTATTATGTTGAGTTGATGTGCTGTTACTGAATACATGTTTGGATTAGGGTGATAAAGTGTGTTAAATTACTTAACATGACATGATACTTTATAATACTTATTATATTGATTGAGGAACTCACCCTTACAACTGTTTTTCAGGTAGCGAGCAGTGATTGAGTAGGAGCTAGTACTTGGAGTCTAGAGTAGTTCCTTAGTGGGTCATGCTCTGATAGATGTAACATCGGGAAGGGATGTTTTAAATGTTTTACTGTTGGTTGTGAACCATTTTACATGTAATGTGTTACATGCTTTGATTGATTTGATTTATA
Organism: Lathyrus oleraceus; assembly: GCF_024323335.1. Taxonomy (NCBI): domain Eukaryota; kingdom Viridiplantae; phylum Streptophyta; class Magnoliopsida; order Fabales; family Fabaceae; genus Lathyrus; species Lathyrus oleraceus. The sequence continues at coordinate 44,571,428 of NC_066582.1, forward strand.
TCCGCTGCGATTTATGCAACTGTTTATTTGATTAAATAAAGAGCATGACTGTTATTTTGGAACATGGTGTGAAGTGATTATGTGACACCCTTAACTGCATAATTACTCTGATGTTGTATTTTGATATTTAATTAAATTATTGGGGTATTTCAGAAGGGTGTTACAAAAGGGACCAATAAAATTATATAAAAAGTAGTACTAATTGGTCTCTAACAACGCCCCAGGAACCATTGCTTCGTTTCCAAAACGACTCAATGGTCCAATTTGGGCAACTATACTGTCCCCAATCCATCCAACCCCAACGACCTAACTACGATGACATGGGCACCGAACTCCATTACGGAAGTGTCGTTGGTCAGAGCCCCTCCGGATATTGGGAACAAATGATGACACTTCTGTCAAATACCGCTGGAACTTCCGCCGGACCTTCCCACCAGTAATCGCTCGATCAGGTCAGCACATAAAGACCTCAAACACCTCAAGAAAATCGTGGGAGACCTCAGAGACAAACTAACGCATCTGGATGTGGAACAGGTGGACGTTATAATCGGGTCGGTCATTAGTTTATTGTCAGTCCAATGTAACCAATTATTACATCATCAATAAATTTATTTTTTTTCCATTACTATTTTTTATTTATTAAATAAACAAAATTAAAATTTAAAAATTTATTAAAAAAAATACAAGGGGTGTATACGCCAGATGAATTGGCACATACACCATCCATTGCACCTAGGCGTCAGGAGCATTGGTGTCTCCTCATGAGGGTCAGTGCATGCGCCAATAACATTGGCACCTTCTCATGAGGAGTCCAATGCATGCGCCAATGCTATTGGTGTCTCCTCTTACTGGTTAGGGGGTGCGTCAATTCATCTGGCGCATCCTCTTTAAACCTGGTTTTTTTTTTTTTTTGAATTATTAGTTATTTTTCGATTTTTTTTTGAAAAAAATGGTTATTTTAAAAAAAATCTAAAATTATATTTAGCTCGTTTGAATATTTCAAAACAAACGAGGCTGAGCGGAATGAAATGAAATTGAGAGCGGATCAATTGACATCTTATTCTAATTCTATTGTTTGAATATTTTATGATGAAATGTAATAAAAAAAATCTATTCCATTTAAATCAGATATAACAAAAATGAAGGTAAATAATAGAACTGGATGGAACACATTTAATCATGTCATGCTTCATTTCATCCTCTTTTTAATAATTCAAGCGATGTAATATGACATTATTTCAGTCAATTCTACTCCGTTTTGTCATATTTTGTCAATCCAGAGATAGCCTAAGGCTATGATAACCTATAATGTTTTATGGTTAATTAATGGTAATTTATAATTTATAGTTGATGATGAATAACTGATAGTTGATAAGCTAATTAAAGTATTTGATAAAATTAACGGTTTAACAATTGATAAATATAAAATAATATAAAAATATTTGTTAATTAAGAATAAGATATATATTTAAGATTTTTAAGTTAAAATAAATTATAAAAGGTAAATGTTAGTTTTAATTAAAACAATAAGGAATAAAGTGGAAAAAAATATAAACTATAAGTTATAAAATAAAATATTATTTAAAATTGTGTCTGAAAAATAAACTTGTCCACATATTTTTTAGCGAACAATCACGTGTTTAATTAACTTGTGAGATTAATTTGAAAATTCTGAGAAGAATAACTTGTGAGATTAACAAGAAAGTGTGTGTGTGAAGTGGTCGTGAATGTAGCGTAACGTCCATAGACAAAATGAAGACAAACTTTAATGACTTAAAAGTTTGAATTAAAATAAATAAAAACTGTAATAAATAATATTAAACAAAATATAGAAAATGATAAGAACAAAAATATGTTTCAATTAAGAAAACATAAAGACAATGAAAGAAAGGGATACAATCTCATATTATTCACAAACTGTTTCGCTCTTAGAATTGAGTACTGCAGTTTTATAGAGCAATATATGAATTTTTTTCCTAGAAGATAAGCACATATTAAAGAACATGCAACTTAGTCTTGAAGCATTGTCACATTGTCAAAACTTACAAACATGTTGAAAACCATTATCCCATGTTCGTAACTACTCCCAGAATATAATTGTCTGTTTGTAAAAGATAGTTTTGGTGAAAAACTAGTATTGAGATAAACTTTCAAATCTCCAAAATCTTTTAAACCTTGGACGTTTGTCGAAAGCTTCAACCTCGACATGGTATTAAAAGATCAACTATTGAGATTCTTCTAAATCATATTCAAGATCTCTTCTTGAATGTATATAAAAATCAAAAATCCAAAACTATAATTACATTTCAATTCAAAGTAGTTGTGAATTGATTGGTTTTATATAAGCAAAAGAAATAAGAAATTGAAATTAAAAAATCGTATAAGAATTAATCTGAAAACCCTTAGATGAAGAGGTTTAAAAATTATTTGAAACGTAGTGTTGTTTGAAATTGTTGATTATTTGAAAGTAAAAGGGTGAAATAGAAAGATGGAATATCAAACCTAAAATGGATAATGGTGTGAAAGAAGTCACCATGAGAGAGTGAGTTTGTTTGAAGAGTAAATGAAGAGAGAGATATGTTGTAATTTGTATGGAGTTATCGGGTGAGGATTATCCGGAGAGACGTAATGTATATTAATGTGTAAAATAATATGTATAAAAAAATTGTTAAAAATCTCCGCCAAAAAAAGGAAAAATGTGTATATATAAATTTATAATTTATTTCTAATGGCTTATCAATGATAATTTATTATAGTCAATGATGTATAATTTATTATTGATAAATTGATTAATGTGTTTGATAAAATTAATTGTTCGATCATTTGATAAATCTAAAATAACATAAAAACATTTTTTAATAAATAATAAAATATATATTTAATATTTTTAAATTAAAATAAATTATAAAAAGTAAAAATGAGTTTTAATTAAAATAATAAAGATAAAAGTGAAAAAAAATAACATAAACTATAAGCTATAAGATAAAATATTATTTGAAATAGTGTGTGAAAAATAAACTATAAGTTAATAAGTTTGTGATGAAATTTTATTGTTATATAAACTCATAAGATATATACTATAAACTCAAAAATATGGCAGTGCCAAACATAATCTTAGTAAAATAAACATAGAAAAAATTATGGTAGAACCATGTCCCAATAAAAAATTATTAGTTGTTAATTCTTAAATATATTTTTTAAGTTGTTAATGGCTCAATGTAAGTGGCTTAACTAACTAATTAGTTAGTTGAGTTGGTCAAGACTATTGCTTATCCAATGAGTCATCTAAATTGTTACTGCAGCCTTATTTGTAAATTAATATCATCCACACAAGTTACACCATAATAATTATCTCCCATTGTTCATCATTTATGCATGCTCATTAGTTTTCTTGTCCTACCAAAAAAAAAATAGTTGCGCTAATCATTGGTATCAAGAGTATTGATTTCGATACTAGGAAAACGCAAAAGACTTGTGAGATATAATTGGAAAATACATGGTAAAGTTTGTGAATTAAGTATTCTTGTTTGGCAATATGAATACAAATTGTGGATTTTCATATAACATTTTGGTTCTTGATGGAATCAATTAGAAAAGATGGAGGATTTTAATGAAATAACTTTTTGGAGCTCAAGAAGTAGTTGAAATGGTGCAAAATGGTTATGATAAACTAAGAGGAGAACCAAATGATGCACAAAGAGCCACATTCGAAAATTCAAAGAAGGATCGCAAGATTTTGTTCTACATTCCATAGAATTTGTTTTCATAGTGATGGAAATGCCATTTTTTATCAACAAATGGTTGAAACAGTGATGAGATATTAGACTTCAAGATTTGATTTCATAGTCATGGAAATTCAAGAATCCAGAGATGTGAAAACCATGAAGATCGAGCAACTGTGAAGCTCATGAGCTCATGGTAATTGATAGATCAATTCAACAATTTTTACAAACTCAAATGGTGAAGAAATATAAACATGAAAGGAAGTACAATAAGAAAGGAGGAGGTTTTTGCATCAATCAATCAACTAAGAAGAAGAATTACAAAAGAAAAATGCATTGCTATGATTGTGAGAAGTATTGACACTTTACTAATAAGTGTTATCACAATAAAGATGGCAAGAAAAATCAAAAGAGTGATGAACGGGCACACAAAGCTCATGATGATACAGAGCTAATGATGATGACTATGATTTAGAAGAATTTATGTTAATTGCCACAAAACATGTGAGGAAATCATATGTGTGAGTTGTAACACACCAAATTCAATTAATTTATTTAATTAAATTTTTGTTGCCTTTATTTATTTATTTAAGTGATTTAAATTTTTTTAATTATTTATTTTGGTGATAATGTGTGTTATATGGCTATTTGACAATTGTGGGTATTTTTGGAAGAATCTTGGAGAGTGGTAGAAATTTGCTATAATTATTAGTTAATTTTAAGTGATTAAAATAATAGAATAATATTAAAATAATAGAAAATAACAAGTTGTGAAAGAGTGGGTGGAAATTGGAATTAATAGAAAAGTGGGATAAAGTGGTGACAATTAGAAAGGAGTCAGGGCTAAGTTGTAATTACTAAATTCAGAAATTAGGTTAAATATATAGAAAAGGTGAGAGGGGGCTTTTAGTCTGATATGTAGAAGTTTGAGAATTAAGGAAAAGAGGCAAACCTAAGAGGCTCTTGAAGGGGAAGAACATCATAGCCAAAGACCTTGATTATTTGCTGCTGAAAATTCAGGTAAGGATGAACTACTTGAATATATATGTATTGCATGAAGGGTATATATGGATCATCACTCTCCTCTAGGTTTTCTCACCATTGTTATGTTTTATGAGCTTGATGATGATTATGTGAATCAATTGCATTTACCATGTTTGAAGTATAAATTAGTGCTCTTAGTATTACTGAATTTTGTGTATGTTGAAGGAGTATGGCTATAGTTGCTATCCATATTATGGTTGTGTAATTAGTTTATAAACATATTCTTAAATTCATGATTAATTGATGAAAATAGATGTTAATTAATGAGTATGTGGCAAGTTAATACTTGTATAATATGTATCAATTGGTTTATGTGCAATTTGGTGTGTTAGGGTTCAAAATCAGAGCTTTGAATGAGGTCAAATGGCCAAAAACGTAGAAACTGCTTTCTGCACCTGCGTAACGAGCTACCCGTCATGCATCTGGGTTGGCTGACGATCGCCACCAGGGTGACGGGGAGACCGTCATGGTGTCTAGGCGGGAATTCTCATGTCGCTCTTCACATTAGTGACAGGTTATGAAGGGGGGGGGGGTGACAGGATAGGTGTCGGTCGTCATGGCTTCCAAAGATCGTTTTTGAGCGACCAATCTAGTTTTTGATGATGTTTCCTCATGTGATTGATGTTTGACTACTGTTTTGGGGTATTTGGCGTAATTAATTAAGGAGAGTTATTCTGATGATGAAGATAATTAGATTAATTTGTATAATTGTATGTGGTGAGTTATACCTATGTGTATGAGTTGTGAATTTTCGGTATAATTATGTGTTGTGAATATAAATATATGTGTTTTGTTGAGGTGAGTAGTTCAAAAGTGGGGACTACTATGAATGTTGTATTGCATGTTGTTTATGGTTGTAAGTGGAACCATACACGTCGTTGTTATTGTTGCATCACTTTATATGTCATGCATTATTTTGTGTTAGTATGTTGGAAGAGGAGAGTCATTGGTTCAGAAGTGGGGACCGGTGATCGTCCGGGGTTCAAAAGTGGAGATCCGGTTCGAATGAGGAACCATTACTGAGTGGACGAGAACAATAACAAACATTTGTCAAAATTGGTACCACATGCATACAGTCAAGTTATGAGTCACATTGCATACATAAAGACTATGTGAATTGGATTGTTGTGCTAATGTATAATTGGATGTGTGTTGTTGATTGTGTGATTTAAGCTACCATTTCATTCTCTTACACCGTTAATATATTTGAGTGTATTCTCATCCCTTCCTTGTTTGTTTTGTGCTGCTATGTACATTGTTGTACAAATACCCAGGAGGATTAAATGTTGATGTGAGTTGAAAGATGGCCTTAGAGCTTTTCTTCATTTATTTTATCGTTTTATCTCTATTTAGTTGGTTTGTATGTTTGATTTGTAACATCGGAAACATGATGTTTTATTTGTCTTTGAGATAATCGTTGGATTATGTTACTTTAATTAAGTATTTCAATTTGATGAGATAATTGAAGTTTGTGCTATTTATTTGAGTTTCGTAGTGAGTTTTAAAAATATTTGTAAAATATGCATGTTGTGTTTGAGTAGCATCCTAAAATGTGGATTTTTATCCTTTCAATTGTGAGACGGAGTTTAGGGTGTTACATAGTGGTATCATAGAAGGTCAGTCCATTAGACCGGGCTTTATGATGTTATATCTTCCCTGGTATACGACATGTGTGGAAACAATGTTGATGCAATATTTCTTTTAATGAATGTTTACTAGTGTGCAGAGAAATGGCTAGAAGAAATGATCATGCAATCGCTGATACTTTGGAGGTTATGGCTCATGTGATGGGTCAGACAAATCAGGCTATATAGAATCAGAATGGGATGGCAGGCGAGTTCAAAGGGCTGAGAAAGTTCCAGAGGAACAATCAGCCTGCTTTTAAGGGGAGGTATGACCTAGAAGGTGCTCGGGTTTGGCTGTAAGAGATTGAGAATGTGATGGCTTATTCAAACGCGTAAAAGGTCATGTTTGGTACTCATATGTTGGTTGAGGAAGTGGTGTATTGGTGGGACAATGCTCTTCAGAGGATTGAAGTTGCAGGTACTGAGATCACTTGGGAGAATTTCAAGACCGAGTTCCTTGAAAATTACTTTCCTGCTGATGTTCGTAGCAAGAAGGAGATCGAGTTCCATGAGATGAAGCAAGGAAATATGACGGTGGTTGATTATGCTGCGAAGTTTGAGGAGTTGTATAGGTTTTGTTGCATTACAATGGTGTAAGAGTTGAAGGTTCCAAATATATCAAGTTTGAAAGTGGCTTGCATCCAGAGATCAAGAAATTCATAAGGTACCAGGAGATGCGTCAGTTCTCCATGTTGGTTGATAAGTGTAAGATCTACGACGAAGATAGTCGTGTTAGGTTTGCTAACTATAAGATTGTTAGTGAGAAGAAAAATGGAATCAAAACTGTCTAAAACCTTATGGGGCTCTAGCTGATAAAGGGAAGTGGAAGGATTCAGGTGGAAAAGAGACAAGTGGGGGAGGCGTTCATGCTTATGTCAGATGGTTTAGTTGTAGAGGAATGGGTCATCATGCTAGTGAATGCAAGAGTTCTAGTCAGAAATGTTTCAAGTGTGGGAAGACAGAACATCATATTATGGATTGTAATAGTAATGTACTGACTTGGTTCAATTGTGGGAAACCATGTCACATTAGTACTCAGTGCCAGAAACCAAAGAAGGCTCAGTCTGGAGGGAAATGTTTTACTTTTAGTGAAGCAGAGACTACTAGATCTGATAACTTGATTTGAGGCACATGCTTTAATAATGGTGTTTCTCTGATTGCTATGACCGACACGGGTGCGATACATTCATTCATATCTTTTAATTATGCTAGAAAGTTGAATATTGATGTGTCTTCTATGGTTGGGATTATGGTCATTGATACCTCAACTAATGGTTCGGTGACTACTTTGTGGGTTTGTTTTAATTTCTCTTTTGACTATTAATATAATGACTTAGGTATTGACTTAGCCTGTTTTCCATTAAGTCAACTTGATGTTATCCTGGGAATGAACTAGTTGGAGTTCAACCACATTCATATCAACTGTTTCGACAAGTCTGTGATGTTTCCATAGTTCGAAGAAGGTGAAGATCTTATGTTTATGTCTGTTAAGCAAGTGGATGAATCCTTGAATGATGATGTTAGTGTGTTTATGATGTTTGCTTTGTTAAAGGCTAAAGGTAATGTTGTGCTTAGTGATCTACCGGTGGTGTGTGATTTTCCATAGGTGTTCCTGGATAATATTAGTGATTTGCCACTAGAGCGAGAAGTGAAATTCACCATAGACTTAGTACCTGGTACTAGTCCTGTGTCAATGACACCTTATAGAATACAACTTCAGAGTTGAGTGAGTTGAAGAAGCAGTTTGAGGATCTGCTTGGGGAGAAGTTTGCTCAACCTAGTATTTCGTTATGGGGAGCACCAATGTTGTTTGTTAAGAAGAAAGATGGTAGCATAAGGTTGCGTGTTGATTATTGACAACTTAATTAGGTTACTATCAAGAATAAGTATCCTTTTTTGAGAATTTATTATTTGAGGATCTGTTAGTTGGTGTTTGCATGTTCATTAAGATTGATTTGCAATTAGGTTATCATCAAATTCGTGTGAAACTAGAAGATATTCTGAAGACTATATTTAGAACTCGATATGGTCACTACGAGTATTCAGTGATGTCGTTCGGTGTGTATAATGTGCCAGGTGTATTCATGGAGTATATGAATGGGAACTTCCATCCTTACTTGGACCAATTTTTGGTTATGGTCATCGAAGATATCTTAGTGTATTCCAAGACAAATGAAGGTCATGCAGAACATCTGAGAGTTATGATACATACATTGCAAGAGAAGAAGTTATATGCAAAGTTATCCAAGTGTGAATTTTGGTTGCATGAAGTGGTTTTTATTGGTCACATGATTTATAGTGGTGGTATATAAGTTGATCTGTCAAAGGTTGACTTTATGTTGAAGTGGGAGACTCTGAAGTCTGTCACCGAAATCCGATGTTTTCTGGGTTTGGCTGGTTACTACAAAAGGTTTATTGAAGAATTTTTGAAGTTAGCTTTGTTTTTAACTCAGTTGACTCGAAAAGGGGAAGTGTATGTGTGGGATGTCCTCACATCGATATTAGAGTTTAAACTAACGACATCTCAGTGTGTGAACCAACTCCTTACAAACTAAGCCAACATTCCTTGACATTTAAATGGTTTTATTAATTTTACTAACTTTTACTTTTTTTTATTGGCTTAATGCATCTTTTGGTCCTTTAACTTAATTTAAAGTTTTATTTTGCTTCCTTATTTAATAAACATTGTGTTTTAATCCCTTAAAAACTATTGCATTAGTCAATATAGTTCATTATGTTAATTTTTAACTTTAAATGTCTTAGGTGAGACAATTTTGTTTACTGTCCACCATAGACTTAATTATTTAAAATTTTTTTTAACCATTTGATCTTTTAATCAAATTTTACATCTTTGGATCATGAGGGTCTATTAATTATAATGGTACATTATCAACGCCTAATATATTTTACATATCTTCATCTTCTTTCCTCCTATTAATCTTCATGTTCATCTCATCTTCATCTCAAATCCAGAAAAATCAAAAGTAAACCCATAAAAAATATACTTTCAAAAATTGTTCTTTTGAGATATCTACCATACCATATGACAACATCTACAAACAAAAGCCACATAAATATTTCATTTGTTTTTCATTTCATAATAGTAATAAATAAATAAGGATAATATAAACAAGAACAACTTTGTTTTTCTATAACAAACAACAAATTTCAAATCCAAAACATTAACACCACCACCAACAACCTTAACAACAATGTTGTTCTTTTTAACCTTCAAGGTCTCTTTCATGACTGCCAATATTACAATCCTCGAAGTCGCATTTGATGAAACAACATAGAACACTAACAATAATACGAATAATCTTTGTGTGGTGGATTTTGATATTGGTCATGGGAAACAAAAATCAAAACCCCCCAAATCTTGTTTTTCTCATATTTACTTAAAAGTTACCAAAGAACGAACAATGGAATGAAGCAGTTAGACTTCACGCCAAAAAATGAACAGAGCTTCGAGTGATTAGTCTCTAAGCTAAATTGAGATTTTGTACGAACTTATCTCAAACCAATGTGGAGTTTTGAATTGGTTATTATCTTAACCAAACCGAGGTTTTACACATTCTGACCACGAACCAAACCAAGATTTTATACTGCGCTAATCTCAAACAAATATGGAGTTTTGAATTGGTTATCCTCTAAACTGAATTGAGGTTTTACACAGGATGACCATAAACTGAGTCGAGATTTTATATTGGGCTGATCTTGAACTGACTAAACTTTTATACAGGGTTGAGCTCAAGAATCGATGTGACGATTTTTCTCTAGTTATTCTTCACGAACCCAAATGGAGGGATTTTCCATGTGGCGGACACTACTACATATAACACTTTTTATGACGAAGCTTACACATCGAACAATAAACAAACGAGAGTATAGGTCATGGAGTGCCATGTTTTATTTCAATATATATATATATATATATATATATATATATATATATATATATAATCAATCTTTTCCCTCGGTTTTTACAAAAAATCGACATAAATAGTTGCTCAGAGTTTGAGATTCGATTCCCATCTCCTACAATTTTATGTTTTATTTAGTACTAAAAAGACGCCTTTATATTTTATAGATTTTGTGTCAGATATGTTACATCGGTTTTTAGTAAAACCAAGATAAATACTCTCTAAATTTTTTATTCCCTCAAAGTTAATGTTAAGTTTAGCTCATTCACTTTCTGATCCCTAGCGAACGAAAGAACACCATTCTTCTCTAAGGAGGAAGGAAGCTCGAACCAACACTTTTCTTTACAGGTCTCTCATTACATTTACGATATGTACAAGTTCTCCATTACCGATGTTGTTGTCATCTGTTGTTGTTCTTATTCTTGTTGTTGTTATTATTATTTTGAGACTGTATTGTTGTTTAGTGTTTTGTTGGCAGTGTAATATTTTTATTTTATTTTCATAAGCTTTATGTGATTATGGATCATATTGGATGAATCAAATAGATTAAGTAAAATGTATGAGAATGAAGTGATACAATTTCTTGATTTCGCTGGAAAAAAACCTTTTTAAATATAATGAGATTTTTTGGTGTCCTTGTAAAAAGTGATTTAATACGGAAAAAAAACATCCAAGGGATGTTATATTCAATCATTGTGGTTCTGATGGAATTATTCAAAATTACACGAAATTGTTATGGTATGGTAAAATGACAAAAAAATACCTTTGTCACATATAGTTGAAGATGATGAATTTATGAATGATACTTTAGAAGACATGATTCGTGATATTGGAGTAGATGCTTTCAAGAAAGCTAATATGGTAGATACTTTGAAAAGAGACATGGAAGATTCGTTGTGTCTAGGATGTAAATTTTTACAAGAATGTCATTTGTGTTAAGACTATTTAATCTCCAGGTAAGAGGTGGGTGGACAGATAAAAGTTTCACTGAATTGCTTGAATTGTTGAAAGAAATGCGTCCCGAAGGTAACACGTTGTCAAATTGTAGTTATGATTCCCAGAAGATATTATGTCCAATGGGTTTAGACCATGTCAATATACATGCATGTCGTAATGATTGCATCTTATACAGAAAAGAGTTTGAAAACTTTAAGGAGTGCCTGAGGTGTAGGGAATCAAGCTACAAGAAGAAGGACAATGATGTTCATGACTTCTCGGCAAGTGTACCGATAATGTCGCAGTAATAAAAAGACCTAATCCATATGGACTGCTTCTAACAGGACAAAATGTGTGCAATGTATAAAAACTAGTAAAAGAATGGGGTTTTCGAGTTTGAATGCGAAAAGTAAATAAAAGATTAAACAAAATTATGAAAGCGGCCAGGTTGTGTTTTAGAATCCCCTATTTCTATACTGTTGATGTTTGATGCATTGTATGAATGATCTTATCACTATAACCCCACGACAAATTAACAAAATTGTTATGACCGATCTCTCGCGAAATAACTTACTAACCAATACTTTGAGCTTTATATCCCTAGTGTGACAGTGTAAGTAGGGTTAGGCGATGCACAAAATGTTAATTCCCTATGCCACTACTCGGAGTCTCCTATTCCTATTCAACTAGTGTAAGTACAACAATTGCCATAGGTCCAACACATAGGCTAATGGTCAGTATTTCCTATATGCCCAACATCAAATTAAAAGAGTATCGGACATAAAAAGCATTAAGAACAATAAGCAATTGAATGACATTATAGATCAAAAGGTTCATACAAATCAAATCAACATATTACCCAACAATATTGAAATAGGTTCATCATAACACAACCTAACCTAGAGGAGCTTAGTTACTCATAATTCAGATTACAACACCATAATTGATAGATGAAAATATCATATGAATTCCCTTGAAGTAATGGTTTTTCAATGGCTTCAAATGCCCTAAAAATCTCCTTTGATGTTCTCCAAATAGTGTTTTGCTTTATAATTTTCGTAAACCTTATCAAAGTGAAAAAATTCCCCTTAAAAGGAGCTCATAATGGATTAAACGCTTCAGAAAAAGCCCAGAGAAAACGACCATCGCGCGCGTGATGACGTGCATCACGCACGCAATGCAACTTTTATGGCCCTTATCGCGTGCGCGATGGTGCATTTGATTTTTCCCGAAGATGCACTATTTTTGCTCCCTTTTTCACCCAAATTTTCACTAAGTCCACAATATTCATACTTAGCTATTTCCCCCCATTCTTTGGTTTTTCTTCTTCATCTTAGCTCATTTTTCACTTGTTTTGATCTGATTCTTCGACTTAATTCATACAATGATGGACTGATATCACAACCCCAAACTTGAATTGTTGCTTGTCCTCAAGTAACTCACATGCAATTGCATATTTCAACAGAAAACAAGCCGCACAATAACAATCGAACATCACCAAATTAAATATTTCTTTTACCTAACCACTGTTCTAGCTTCCAAGTTCTATCCGACAAATTCATAAAATGTCCTCAACATTGATGACTACTTAATTTGTCTCTCAGATTACTTTGACTCACTCGATGGATAGGGTTATATCTCAATAAACTTGCAAAATCAATTATGCTTAGCTTTATCATGTTCTAATATAGTTCATCACATAAATCACAACACATAAATTAGAGGTCTTTTCAAGTTGTAATTTGGCTTATGTTTGGGTAATATATTTTTAGGAAAGTAGGTTTAAACCTTTGGAGTTAGGTGCCTAGTTCTTCTTCTATCATCATACGTTTTTGTTACTTTTTGACGGTACTAGAGATTTTTTGTCCTTCTTATACTTCCATTCATTCTTTTTTTATTAAAGAAGTGTCTTGTTCCACTTTTTTTTTCTCATAGATTTTAAAAATTTTGGTCAACATTCTCTAGTACCTCAACCCCAAACTTAAAACTTTGCTCACTTCCAAGAGCAACCCTAAATTTAATCTTTTTCATAAACTTTAGGAACAGATTTTTCAAGTCATGTGGCTAAGAATTTTAGGCTACGTCACCGAAAGAAAGGCTAAAGCTCAAAGTGGTTAGAAATGGATATACTTATTACTCTACGGTGGTTTAAAAAGACTCAAAGTTATAAACAAAAAATTGCCTATGTGTGTGTCAGTCAAACCATATGAGCTTAATCGGAAATAGATCAAATCAGATAAAATAATAATGCATGGATATAGTCATAAAGAAAAAAAAGTGAACATGAAATTTATTTGGCTCAAACCTTGCTAGATGAGGTATATGTAGGTTGAGTATAAGTCTATTGATTCTTTTCTCATCCTTCGCCTTCAAGTTGCTAGTTTCTATTGTAATGATCAAGTTTCTTTTAGATCATTTTTCAATGCTAAAGTGTTAACCTTGCAAATCTGAAGAAGAAAAAAACACAACTAAAAACTTATTTATTAAAGAAAGCACAAATCGTCATGGAAGGGCCATGCTCGAGTAGCTAATTCCTCTTTTGGACGGTCTCGAATAAAAATAAAGTAAATTATGCAAAACAAAAATCGGTTATAACTGATGGGTTGCCTCCCATTAAGCACTTCTTCACGGTTCTAAGCTTGACCTTTCAATTTTTATGTTAGGGCGACATACATGACACAAAAAACACATCATCCTTCTTCTTCCTTTTATTTGGTAGGAATTCCATCATTTTTATGAATTAAAGGTTTTTGTTCCATATTTTCTTCAGTTTGATAGTATTGAATAAGACATAAATATCATTCAATACTTCATATATTTCTCCTCTTTTATCAGCCTTGTTGCTAGGTGCAGGACTATTCTTTTGTTGAAGATATTTTAGTTGGACATCTACATCTAAACTAATTATTGAATCTGGAGCTTCATTCAAAACTATATAATCTTCATATAGCATTCTTGTTCTTTTCCCACATATAATTCTCATATTCGCTTCTTCTATTCTTGCTTCTACTTCTTTATCAGATGGTGTGTATTTTTCTTCTTCTTTCTCTTTTTCAATTCCTCCTTCATCGACGACCTCACATTTCTGTTTGAATTCTCTTTCAATTTCCTTATCTCTGGGACTATCTAACTTTTTCCCATCGAACTCCCCACTTGAGCCCAATTTTATTGCTAATTGCCTAGATACTAGACCAAGTTGCATAACTAAGTTCTCGAAGGATGATTCCATGTTCCTTTGCAAGGTTTCTTTCTTCATGTTGATTTTTCGGAAAATAATTTGAGTAATCTTTATGAACTGAGTCAAGGTTTCTTCAACTCCTCCTTCATTGAATACCTCACATTTATGTTTGACTTCTTTTTGAAATTACGCATCTATATGACTATCTAATATATTTTCATAGAAATACCCACTATATCTCAGTTTTAATGCTAATTGGCTAGATACTTGACCAAGCCGCATCTCTAAATTCTCGAAGGATGTTTCCATGTTACTCCGTACAGTTTCTTGATGCTTGTTGATTTTCTCGAAATTGAGTATCATCATCTTTATAAACTGAGTCAGGGTTTTTTCATGTTGAGATGATGAATCCTCTTCCCATGAATGATTAGTGTTGATATAAGGTTCTGGCTCTGAATAATTATTCGCAAGCTTTTGAATTAAAGTTTCTTCTCCATGCTCCTTTGTATAAGCTATGAACTTTGCTAAAGTTGCAATTATTTCCTCTTTCATGATTGTTTAGACCTTTCATCCAAACAAAAAGAAAAATACCTTAGTAGCACTGCACTAAAAAAAATTAAACAAGAATATAACTAAAAAGAAAAAGAAATAAAAAAGGAAAATGAAGAAGAAACAAAAATAAAATATTTACAATTGAAAACAACAATAGAAAAACTAAATGTTACACAAGCGTCTCCTTGTTGAAATATCAACAGTCCTCGACAACGACGCCAAAAACTTGATGACTTCTCGGCAACTGTACCGATAATGTCGTGGTAATAAAAAGATCTAATCCACATTGACTGCTTCTAACAAGACAAAATATGTGAAATGTATAAAAACTATTAGGGGGGGGGGGGGGGGGTCATTTGTGGACTTAGTGAATTTTGACCTATTTTCAAGTGACTTTTTGCCAACTTTAAAATATCATAACTTCTTCAATTTTCAACATTTGGAGCTGATTCTTTTTGCACAATGTCATTTGTAATTCCATCTACAAGTTTACTTCAAGAACCAGGGTCAAATTATGCTTGGAAGGCCATGGAATTCATTGGGACATTATAGGTCATTTTCAGCCATGGAACACTCAAATTTTTCTAAGTTATGAAACCAATATTTTATGCCAACTTCAACATGCCATAACTTTGTAATCAAACATCAAAATACAACCTTTCTTGGCACATTGCAATCTTGACCATGATGTTAACACATTGCAAAAATAATGGGATCAAAAAGCCTTTTGAGTCGGATGCCCCATTGAGTTGAACATGGCGACTTGAAACTGCAAAAATCACCATAGCCCGAAATTTGATCATGACTAAACGTAATTCCAAGCCAAATTAGCAAGTGTTTTGGTCCTAAACATGTTTAATCAAACCTCCAGAAGTTAATTGACACTCAAAATGCATCATTTGGCTGAGTTTTGATGGATTACAAGTCACACTTTTCACGCATTCTGAGCAAATTGGTTTTGCACGAATCGATCATCATTTGGCACGTATGATATCACCAATTGCTTCCCTATAAATAGAGGACCATGTTTCCTTCATTTGCAAGCTTTGGAGAGCCAAGAAACCCCTGCTGCAACTTGAAATTTTTCCAGAAAATTCAACTATCGTGTTTTGAGTTTCAACCTGATTCAATCCATTTTCTTGATTCTATTAGCTCCATCAGCATCCTCTGAAACTTTTGCAACAATTTCTAAGCTCTAAGACTTATGAATTTCTCCAACCATATCGAGCTTCATCAACTTCTGATCACCATCTGGACAATATAGTTCTTAGCATCATTTGAACTCAAACAAGTTACCACAATGTAGTCCTTCACTCTCTGATATTTTCCCCTAACATAGCTGGTGTTGATTGATCATGTTCAACATTTAATTTTACTTTTCGCGTTTTTCTTATTTCTGAAACTTCTTTGAAATTCCCTTTGCTCAGTTCTCATAAATAAATTTGAGGCATAAGGTTGAATTCGGGATGAGAAGAGGATCACAATGGTGGTGATCTCGTGTCTTGAAGTTACCAAATGATGAAACTCCGGTGAGAGTTCACTGGAGAAGATGACCGGAGTATTTATCAGGTAGTCTGAGTTTGGACCATACACGTTGGCATTTTGAAATGTTTTGATTGGATAAATTCAAACTGGATCCTGTGTTTGGCTTGCAGTGTGTTCCAACACTTCTGATTTAGAGTGTTGGAACATGTCAATTAATGGACCATACACGTTAGCATTTAGAGTGTTGGATATGTCACGTCAATTAATGAGGCGTGATCCAACACTTCTGATTTGTTCTGATTTTTATTCTTTTTCGTTTATTATTTTAAATTGCTTTTTCTTTAAAAATTTGTAGTAATTTCATTTTTTATCCAAAAAATCCGAAAAATAATTTCTAAAATTCTCTTTTATTTTTCTTCATCTGATTTTTATTTTTTCACATTTTATTTCACTAATTTTCTATTTTTCATGAATTTTCTCTTTTCTCCTTTGTATTGGTTTAAAAATACTTTATGCATTTTAAAATTCTGAAAATTTTGTTATATATTTCTCATTTGATTTCCAACCTTCCATAATTTTGTTAGCCATTTATTTGGTGTTTTGAAGGATTTTATGCATTTCCCATTTTATTTCTATTTTAAAAATCATTTAAAAATACCTTTAATACATTTTTATTTCATTTAATTGCATTTTTATTTGTTTGACCTTGTGGATTTCTGTTGGCCTTGGATCATGATGATTTTGACTTCAAATCTCATCAAACTCAATAGATCTTAGGTGTTGATAGGGTGAAAACCCTAATCCACCAAAATGGATGATTGATTTTGATGATGACTTGATCAAATTTATGATTCAATTTGGGTGTGACCTCTTTCGTCCCTTTTCATCTTCATCCCTTTATTTTCTTTTGATCAATTGGATGAATTTGTGTCCATTTTATTCATGATGTGTGGATTGGTGCTTGATGAACTTTCTTCATTTCAAATCTATCTTCTAAGTGATCATGAGTCATTGTTAGGGACCAATTAGTACTTCTTTTTATATCATTTTATTGGTCCCTTTTACCAAGTTTTGATGTAATTACACACTTTTATTCTCACAATTTTGTATAAATGCAATTAGGTTTAATTTATTTTGTTTGAATAGTTATTTCACATATTTGTTAGTTTTGTAGAATTTTTTAATAGAGAGCTTTTGGAATGCAACATCATAATATGGAAGAGGTGTTGAATGCAATGTGGAGGCCCAATTTTGGAAGAGTACCACTTGGAAGACTTTGGATGAAGCTTGCAAAGCAAGGAAGCTGAGATAGCTTCAGTTCGCGCCGCGAACCTCCTTCGCGCCGCGAAGGCTGTGAATCCAGCAAGCTGATTTTGGATCAAAGGTGCTGTTTTTCATGACCAGTTGTTTTGCCATTTTGGTGTCTGCCTTGGGATAACTTTCCTTCTTTGGATGAAAATGATCAATTAAGGAAATGTCAACCCTTTTAGGATAGGGGAACATATTATTCTAAGACATTCATTATTATTTACACATTGAGATATTTTGGAAGAGAAAAAACAGAGTTTTTCTTCCATTGCATTTTGCTTTGTAAAATGATGATGAGGAGCTAAACCCCATTTTGTCAAGATTGGAGGTAGTAGCTATTCTCATTTGTTTATGTATTCCATTTGATATATATATATATGATAAAAGATTGTTGATGTATTGAATACTGTTTTTGCCCTAAGTTGAAAATCAGATTTGAGTAGTTGTTGAAAGAGGTTATTTGAGTCTTGACATAAAATAGATTTTCAAGTAGTGAATAAGTTGTAGAGATAGATTTATTCATTACTCTTCTTTTGTATCAAACATTAAAGATTGCTATATTGATAGTTAGGTGGAGAGATCGTCTAAGAATCAATATAGTGATTATCACAATATCATTTAGACATAAATGACATTGAGAGGATACTTGAACATCATCAATAATCTTAAGTCTATATAGTTATCATAAGGAATCATAAGCATTTGGAATGGTGAACTCCAATCTTGCCAAACTTTTACATTTGATTAAAACCATTTTACTGTTTTTAGTGATATTTATTCACAAGATAACTTTCCAAACAAACAACTTTGTTACTTTCTAAACTTATAACAATTTGGATTATAGAACGACGGTAATAACAACCAATCTCTGTGGATACGATATAAAAATATTTACCGAAGATATACTTTTCAACAGTCATTTAAGGTGCTTTGGATTGATGCATAAGTTTGTCCTAAGTGTCATGAAATATGGATTGAAGTAATGGACCATCCTTCTAGCCTTTGTGCTTGATCGTCCCCTTTCATTTTCTTTTCTTGTGTGACATAGCTTTAAGAGGATGATTTACATATCATTTCTCTAGCATATATTAACACAAACATTATTATTGACCAGTCTCAGATAGTTGTGACTTCTACATAAGTCCAATTACGATTGCTTAACATAACGCTAAATTTGTCCCAAAGGCTAATGTCATTTTTATAAGTGAGATTGTAAGCCTCATATTCCTCATGGTATTGTGTGAAAATTTTGCTCCTTTTCCATTTATGAGAGTTAGTGGCATACTTGTTGATTTTATCCAAGTTGTAGCCCTTCTCATAAATGATGTATAAGCTCATATTTTCATGCTTGTTAGTGGATAGTCGAGTGTTCTCCAAAAAGTGACCAAAACATCTTTTTATCTTTGATTACTAACATCGCTTACTAACACTTTATTCGTATTAAATTTTATTTATAAGTCATTTATTTTATGTTCCTTTATTTTTGATGTCATTTATTTTATACTTTATGTTTAGAATTTCATATTACAATGTGATTATGTCATTTTATTCTTGGTTCATTTGGACCATTATTTATGTCATTATTAAAAAACCTAAAAAAGGAAACTTGTTTCTCTTTATTCATGGACTTGTGGTTACTATCCTTGGCATCTTTGTAGAGTTATGGACTTAGAGTTAGGATCTTGACCTTTGCTTTGGGATTTGTGACCTGAGACCTTGAAATTCATCTGATGCCTTTGACTTGGGATTTCCTTTGGAAAACTTGGATTGATTACTCTGGTTTCATCTGACATATGGATTACTATTTGCTTATTTTGCTTGCTTGAGGCTTAATCCGAAGGAGGAATTTCTTGCTTGACTTATGTCACAAAGCTTGTTATCTCTTTGTTAGATCTTTCTTCTTTAGCTTTTACTTTATTGCTTTAGGATAGTCTCTTCTTCTCCCTCCCCCTTCTTTATTTTTCAAAATCTTCTCTCTTTTTTCAAAATCTTGTTTTAACTTGAACCATTTTCTAAATAAACCTTTACTTTTGTCAAGTGATTTTCAAAACCTTTTTCCCAATAAATGTCAATCCATCTTAAGCATATTTAGACCAATTTCAAAACACTAAAAAGGCCTAACTCGTTTAAACCATTGTGTGCCCTTGTGCATTTTTCCTTTTAAACTTTTTCTCAAGGCATTAGACATGAGTCATTTCCATAGTTGAGTTATAATCCTCCTATCTTCATAGTATTGATGATGATTCTTTTCCATCTTTGGGAGCTAGTGGCATACTTGTTGATCTTTATCCAAGTTGCATCCCTTCTTGTGATGATGCAAAGTTCTCATACTTATGGGTGACTAGTTGAGTATTCTCCTTAAAATGACAAAATGTCATTTTCCATAAAAAATGAATCAAAACAAACCTCTTTGTTATTTTTACCACAAACTACGAGGTTTTGATCCTCCATTGCAATTTGTTGGTATGTAGGCATGAGACTTTAAAAGTCTTGGCAAACACCAAATTATAATAAAAATGATCCTTTTTCCATCTCTCAAATCTTTTAGCAAACAACACCCTTTTGAAAACCAAAATGTGTATATTTTCAAAGAGGTTCCCATGGAGTACCATGGATGTTTAGGGTGTTAATACCTTCCCTTTGCATAACTAACCCTCATACCCTTATTCTCTTTTTACTAGATTTATTTTAAAACTTCTTTGGGTTTTGTTTGTACTTTTTCCATTTTCCTTTGAAAACAATAAAAGCACAGTGGAGACTCTTGCTTTATGAGTTAAGTTAATCAATAGCTTAATCTCAAAAAATTTACCGCTACAAGTACAAGCCAAACAACTCTAGGTACAAATGCGGATTTGCCAATATAGGGTCCTAAAAGGGTATATATGAAACTCCAAAGGAAATGTGTATTTCAGTTTCAAAGAAATGATATGTCACTAGGGTGAACGGTTTATGATCGAAGGTAGATAATGGATCATGAAAGATATGAATGACGCCCTAAGGTGGGATGAATAAATAAGTATGCTCACTGAGGATTTGAACCCTCGGGCCTACGTATTCTCATCGTGCAATGAGAAAATCAGAGCAATCGTAGTTCAACCTAGTATGGATAAAACAAAAGGGAACGAGATTTATTTTCCAAGGCACACGATCCTTCAAGGCTGAAAAAGGAGTGACAAGGTTCACAACCTTCTAGGCAAGGTATCGCTACCAGAGTTTAATATTGATGATGTCGAGGAACTGAACTGCCAAGGTTTATCACCTTACAGGGAGGAGAGAAGCGGAGGCCATAGTCCATGACTCTCAAGGCAAAGAACTGAATCGAATAGGCAAGGTTTATCACCTTACAAGACAAGGAACAAGTACCCGGGTTTATCACCTTTAAAGGCAAAGAGAAACAGATGCCAAAGTCCATGACTCTCAAGGAAAATAACTGAATTCAACATGCCAGAGTCTATGACTCTCAAGGCAAAGAACTGAATCGAATGGCCAAGGTTTAACACCTCTCAAGGCTAGTGCCAAGGTTTATCATCTTACAAGGCAATGAATTGATCGAAAGAGGGTGTACAACCACAAATTTATAATAGCAAAAGATGCTCCATTATTGAAGTGTTGCATGATCTATATGTTTGCTTAAAGAAGACTTGACAATTGCGTGATTCAAATTGCACTAAAGTCTATGAATGAAAGTGAATATTTTGAATAACTAGGGTTTACGCCCTGTACGCAAAGTCACTCTAGACAATGGTAGGAGAAACTCTATCTCATCATTCCTCATTACTTAAGGCTCATAGTGTGTAACTCTTATCATGCTCGACAAGTGTTCTTAGAGGCTTCTGATTATTTATCTTGATGATGCCATGTTGTTTGTTGTATTACAAAGACTTGACAATTGTTTGATACGAATTATGCTAAAGTCTATGAATGAGGGCGAATGCTTTGAATAGCTAGGGTCTACGCCTCGTACGCAAAGTCATCCTAGACAGGGGTAGGAAAAACTATGTCTCATCATTCCTCATTACTTACGCTTATGGATTACAATTTAAATTGCCCTTGTCAAGTGTTGATACCTTTGTTGTGCTTGAGAAGTAATCCATTTTGCCAGATATGCTTGATTGATGTTGACTTGAAGTCTTGATCTTGCATTTGAACCTTGAGGTCTTGAGCTCTAGAGATTCAACATATCCACAATAGCTTGAGCGCAATGAACTTGCCATATCAAGTGATCAAGGGTCTTTTGATCACTTGAAATAGGCTTGGGGCTTACAACATAATTACAAAGAATTTGGTTGACCAAAGAGACCTTTGGTCAACACTAATCAATGAGATTAAAATAATAGTTGAACTATGTACAATAACAAGTCTATTGAATTAAAGAACTAAATAAAATTAGACAATTCTAATTAAGGCCTTAAGCTAATGGACACATGTATTAACAATCAGGATTTTCTAAGCCCTAAGGGCAAAATGGTCATTTCACAAATCATTAAAATGCAAATTCCAATTAAAATCAATTCTAAATTCTAAACAAATCTAATTAACTCTAATTCTAAAACTAATTTTCTAAAATCAAATATAAATTCTAATAAACCTAATTAAACTAAAATTCTTATTAAACTAAAATTCTAAAAAAAAACACGTTAACTAAATTTTAATCAATTTTATCTAATTAACAAAAATCCTAATTAATTTCTAAAACTAATATTCTAAATCTAATTAACCTACTTAAGCTAATCCAAATCTTAATTAAGCTAATTAGGACTAAAATGCCAATCCTAATACAATAAAACAAGTCAACAAAAAAGAATAAACAAGCCCACAAAAGAAAGGAAGAAAGGATTGGGCCCTAATCCCATCTGCAGGCCCACAGAGGGAATGGGGTGGACAGAAGGAGGTGTAGGTCCGGTAAGGGGGTGAAGAGTGGACAATCTTCTTGGGCTTTGGTCCCAAACCTCTAAGGCATCACCAAGGCGACCGAAACCCAACACTGGTTCACTTCATCTCATCTTCAGTGACAATGATGCATTCCTCACATTCAGGATGCACACAACTACACCAACATGCTCGATCTTCTTCTTCCATACGAGACAATGGCGCTTAGACAGCGATGAGGCCGGCGAAGACTCTGGGGCTATGAAGTATCGATTTTATGATGGTAATGTTTGAAATTGGCTTTTATGGGGATTTGTACATGGAATGTGTTTGTATCGTGCATGGTTTGAAACTGTATTGGTTCATAGTTTCTGAAAGAATGAAGTGAAAATACGAAATATATTGAATGTTTGTATTGTAATAGTGTGAAATGGCATGGTTGATTTAATGCACATTGATTGAGATATTTGGATTACTGAAAAGTTGATTAATGTATCGAACATTAAATTGAATGTTATATGGAAAGTTGAAGTGGAATGTGGATTGCTGGAAAATTATGACTTTGAATGTAATGAATTGATTGGGTATTTATGGAAAGATTAGAATATGTGTTTATAGAGTTTAAGAGATTTAATGTGAAGTTAATTATGAATATCGGAAGGATTTATAGGAATTGAATAGAGTTATTATAAGTTTAAAAAAGAAGGTTGAACTTTGAATGAAAATGTCAAAATATTAATATAAATTGGGAATTGAAACATGTTGAATTAAATGGTTTTAAAGGTTAATTGAAGATTAACTTAAAATGGTTTCAAGAATGGCTTTGAAAAGTTAATTGGATGGAAAAAAGTTAGTTGAAAATGTTCCAAATGTCAACTTGGACTGTTTTTTTAGTCAATAGAAATTGTTTTAATATGTTTGGAAATGTTAATTGAGAAATTTAATCGAATGAAATATTTTTTAGAATCTCAGTTCTTCATGACCTAGTTAATGTGAATGGAACAAAAACAATATCAACGCTACAAATCTAATTATTGGTCATGGTTAAAAACAACATGGAAATGGTATGCTAACAAGACAAGTTAGGTTTAGAAAGGCCATAATTGGAATGGTTTACTTTGGTCAACTGGTTGGCTAGAAAGTCAACATTTGACCAAAGTCAAATAAGAGGCGTGAATTAGGGTTTCAGATGCATAGATAAGAGCTCATGAGGTCAAATGGTGGTTAAATCAAGAATTAGGGTTTTGAACACATGAATGAATGTCATGATTGTAACCTTCCTGAACCAAGGTCTGAAAGAGCATGACATCGTGGTTTCCCCTCACATGATGAGCCAAACTCTGATAGTCGGGCAAACCCCTAGTTTTAATTAACCACAAGCTTTGAGTCTATGATGTTTGTATTAACATGAATGCATGATGCAGATGAATCTTAAGTCATGGGTCAGATGAAAAGTGAAAAGGGGAGGGCAAATTTGGGGTACCATAGTTATTGGTGGTATTTTACTAAGAAATGTAAGGTTAACTATAACCAGGTTGTGCTTATTCTTCAATGTTATATATAGTAAAGTTATTAATCCTAGAAATATAGACGTCTTAGAACATGAAGATGCAATTATCTTATGCCAATTATAAATGTTTTTCCCTCCATAATTCTTTGACATTATGGTTCACTTAGTTGTTCATCTAGTAAGGGAGATTAGAATTTATGGTCTGGTTTATTTACGGTGGATGTATCCGGTAGAGCGTTACATAAAGCTTTTTAAAGGGTATACAAAACATCCCCACCGTCCAAAAGCTTTGATCGAGGAAAGGCACATCATAGAAGAAGTTATTAAGTTTTGTACAAACTGTTTGCAAGAAGATAACTCTATGTGAATTCATGAGTCTCATCATGGTAGATGTTATGGTGGTAGAGGTATTCAAGGTTTAAATGTTAAGACATTTGAATGAGAAGTAGTTCTTCAAGCACATTTGTATATATTGAATATGAAGGTGAGAAAAACAAGAAAGGGGGGTTTGAATTGTTTGAAAAATAAGCGTTTTTGCAAAATGAAATCACACAATGATTTTATACTGGTTCGCTTATAACACAAAGCTACTCCAGTCCACCCGGCCAAGGTGATTTCGCCTTCAACAAGGACTTAATCCACTAATCTTGAAAGATTACAAACAACCCCTAAGAGAGAAGAAAATCTCTTAGTCCTCTCAAGTCTACAGACTACAAAGAGTCACTTGAGGAAATCAAATAAAAATAAGATACAAGATGTGTAATCTAGAGTGCTTCTAAGAAAGCAAATATTACAAACTTAAGAACAAATTTTTCACTTGATAAGCAAAAGCTTAGTGAAAATCTTTGAAGAACAAAGATGTTTTTCTTGAGCGTGATATAATTTCAGTATAGTTTTGGCTAGTGATTTCTTGTTACTGAATGTTGATTTCTTCTCTATTTATAGGAGTTGAAGTAGAGTTGAAGTAGCGTTGAATCTGTTGGATATTGAGATGTAGTTACGCCATTCCATTAATAGCTTCTGCAGTAGACTTTTTCTCTTAGAAGTGACTACTTACCACAATTAATATCTTCTCTCTTGGAAGTGGAGATTAACGTCTCTTTCTAATTGAGGAAATCCATTTGCAGAACTTTAACTTGGCTTAAACGTTACTTCATCATGATTAACAATTCTGATTAGAGTCTTTGTGTATCTGGAGAAACTGGCTTCTGATGTTATCTCTTGAAAGTTCAGATGGCGCTGATAACTTCAGAATTTACAGAAGGCATTTGTTCAGAGTCAGAGCTTCTAGACTTTACTTCATGTTCAGATGCTTCTGATACTTTGCAGTTTTGTCCAGAGTCAGAGCTTCTTGAAACGAGATTCCACTTTAGATGCTTCTGATACTTGATAATTTGTATCTGATCTTGTTGTGCATCTGATGACATCATCAGATTTATTTCTTCTTTCTTTAGAACCCTGCACACTTAGAAACTTTTCGTTAGGGTGCCATTTTTTGTTTCATCCTTTGTTATCATCAAAATCATGGAATCTATTGTAGAACTATTTTTGTTCTTACAATCTCCCCCTTTTTGATGATGACAAAACAAATAAAATTATCAGATGAAACATGCAAAATATTAGATCAGATAGACAAAAGCTCCCCCTGAGTTAGTACTAGGGAGTTCAGAAGTTCTTACCAGAGCTTTCCAAGTAATTAAGTTTCTGAAAACTTTCTGCAATTTCTTAATTTTAATGTTAGAGTTATTTAATCAGAGCTATTATTTAATCAGAGCTATTTATATTAGAACTATTTCTATAATTGTTGCAGAATGTTTAAGGTTTTAGACAATAATTTTCATCAGAGCTATTTAATAATTTCTCCCCCTTTTTGGCATAATCAAAAAGGCATAAAAAAATAAGAAGAGTAATAAAGAGAAAAACAATTCATTAAAAAGCACAAAGGCAAACAACAGTCAAAAACATCAGAAGCAAAGAAGAATATCAGAGCTAACAAGAAGACAGAAGCAAAAACACAAGGCAAGCAAACACAAAA
The DNA here is from genome assembly GCF_024323335.1 of Lathyrus oleraceus. Classification (NCBI taxonomy): domain Eukaryota; kingdom Viridiplantae; phylum Streptophyta; class Magnoliopsida; order Fabales; family Fabaceae; genus Lathyrus; species Lathyrus oleraceus. The sequence continues at coordinate 44,597,615 of NC_066582.1, forward strand.
AGAAAATCCTAAGTGCCTAAGGGTTTGGAGGTTGAGGAAGTCTCTGAAGCAACATGGCAAACATGTTCTGGATGTTTTCATTCAAAGCATCTTGCTTGTCCATCCTGGCACGAAGCTCATTCTGATCTTTCTTGATCTCTTGCTGATCTTGCTTTATTTCTTTCAGAGTGTTAAGAATCAGAGGGATCGCAGAGGAAGACTCCCCCTGAATCAGAGCCTGCTGAGCTTCAGCTTCAGCAGCAGCTTGGGCTTCTGCATCCGCCTGAGCTTTGGCTTCAGCTTCCTGAATCCTTAGAAGTTCTGCTTCCTTTGCCAGTCGTTCTTCTTCTAACCTCTTGGCTTCTTCTGCTTCCCTGGCCAACCTTTCTTCCTCTAATCTCTTAGCCTCAGCTTCTCTAGCCAGTCTCTCTTGGAGTCTTTCCTCAGAGTCTCTGATGTAGCCATTTCTGACTTGTTCAGAGATACTCTTCAGCCTATAAGACTCAGAGGTCATCCAACTAATGACTCTGTTCCAGTGTGTCCTAACAGATTTAGGATCATCACTTACTTCAGAGTTTTTAGCCAGAGACTTGATCTTCTGGACTGAAGCTTCTGCAACCTGTATAATGGCCTCCTCAAGGGTAGGTATGGTAAGTTCAGGTTCAGGTTCAGGTGAATGAGGTGGAGAGTTTTGAGGGCTGAGATTTAGAGGTTGAGGTTCAGTTTGTTGAGGTTCAGATTCTGCTTGAAGTTCAGAATCTGCGTCTGGTTGAAGACTAGGGGATGAAGCATATAGTGGATTTAGGTCTAATGGGTCAGAGTCTGGTCCAGGTACAGCGGGAATAATTGGGGGGGTGATATAAGAGTTGATGGGATCAGATGGTTGAGTTTCAGAGGGGAGAGTTGTTGTTTGTTGTGGTGGAAGTGAAGTTTGGAGTGGTGAGGTTACTTCAGATTGTCTTGTGGGTTGTGGAGCGAAATTTTTAGCATAAATTTCAGCTATTGTTGGGGAGTTAGGGTCAGAGTGTTCTTGGTCAGAGGACTCTTGGTCAGAGAACTCTTGGTCAGAAGAAGGAGAAAGGTAAGGAGGTGATTCATATTCAGAGGATGAGGAAGAAGAAGTTTGTTTGTGAGTTTGTATAGGTTGAGAGGGAGGAATGAAGGTTCTGGCTATGTTTAGAACTGGTGTTGGTTGGGAGGTTCTGGTGATTGAGGGTGGTATTTCAGAGGTGGTATATATTGGTTGAGAGGAGAGAGGGTTAGAGGAAGCCAATATAGATTCAGAAGAGACAGGAGGAATAGACTTACCAGAAGAGACATTCAGAGGTGCTGAAGCTTTGGTGCCAGAGGTTTCTCCAAGTCTGGCTTTCTTTGCTCTCCTTGCCTCAGCAGCTATCTGTTTCTCAGAGACACCTCTCTTGTATCTGACAAGATCTTCTACAGAGTCCAGACAGTCTTCAAGGCGGAAATCAGAAATATCAACCCCTTCATCCAGACGATCCTGAAGGTAGATAGCAATGGCACTCTTGGGTTCATTCTTGAAGAACCTGGCAAGGCCATGAGGCATCTTCCTCTGATCTTTTAGAGACTCCCAGGATACATCCATAGTGGGCTTGACTCTAATGTCTTTGATGATTCCCATACTCTTCAGGTTTCTGGCATTCAGAGGCTTTCCCACGTCAATTGCCAGATCATCCATACATCTGGTCTTCTCCAGATCATCTACCAATCCATGCTCAATGAAGATGTCAGAGAGCAATCTTCCCAGAGGAATGTAGGATCTGGGCTTCATATTATTCCTCGTTTCTCTGACTGAATCTCTCAGATATCTGAAGAGGAGAGTAGGGAGGTTGATCTTCACGCCTTTCTGGATGCAGTACAAAATGCATTTCTGATCTGCATTTATGTAATCTGAAGAGTTGGAGGCTGGACGATGATGGATTGTTCCCAGAATAATCTTCAGCCAAACTCGGAGGTTCTGATGAAGCTCCTTGTTCTTAGAAGGGTTTCCTTCAACATTAGGTTTGAAGATTGTAGGGTTGATGACTTCAGTGATGCGTTTTGACCTTGGAGGAATATTGTAAATCCTTTTACCTCCAGCTTTCTCCATGTTTAGCAAGGAAGCAATTGATGCTTCAGTGATGACAATCTTCACACCCAGAACAAACGAGACAATGAACTGGTCATCAGCATCTGCACATCTCCAGAACTCCTTCACCAGAAGAGGATAGATTGGACCATAAAGCCTGTCGAAGTAGTTTTCCCAACCTTGCTTGCGAAGATCTTCAGTAAGATCAACACCGTTTCTTCTCAAGTTCTCAAAATCCACCAGTGATTCACACAGTACATCCAAACCTTCAAAGGGAGTTGAAAGATGAATGTGGCGTTCACGGTCAAGAATGTGAGGTTCTTTGTAGACTGGGGTCGTGGTGACGCTTATAACCGTGGGTGTTTGAGTGTTTGAGGTTTGGGGATTGGAACTGGCTTCCATTTGTTGGGAGAAGTTAAAAACTTCTTGCTCTTGAGGATTCATGAAGAAAATTGATGAAGAAGATGAAGAACTGAAGGAGTTGCAGAGAAAACTTCGAGAGAGGGTTTAGGGTTTAAGAGTGAGTGAAAGTGATAAGTGTGTGAAATGTGAGAAAAGTGTTTATATACCTAAGTAAAAACACATGCAAAACGACACACATACCAGCGTTAGACACAAAACTCAAAAAGGCACGCTTGGGGGAAAAATGATTACATCTCATAAATGAATGTCTAATCCCACAGTTTGCACACTGCTCGAGGAAAAAACTCAAACGTCTGCCTTTTGAATTTCTTGACAGCTGTCTAGAAGTTCTAAGGTTTGACGCTTCAGAGTTCCACGTGTTGATGTATCTGATCTTCAGGAATACCAAGAGATTGGTTCTGAAGATTTCTAACTCAGATATCTTCTTAACAATGTAGAAGTATCAGAGTCAGAGGCAGAAGTGTATTTGTTTTTATCAGATTCTCATTTTACATGTTCAGAGCCAAATTTTACTCAGGGCAGTTTTTAATGTTCATATTTTCTAATATAAAACGAAATCTATCTTCAGCCAGAGGCTTAGTAAAGATATCTGCCCATTGATGTTCTGTATCAATGAACTTCAGCGTTACTATTCCTTTCTGAACATAGTCTCTAATAAAATGATGTTTAATTTCTATGTGTTTGGCTCTGGAATGTAGAATAGGATTCTTACTTAAACAAATAGCAGCAGTATTATCACAAAAGATAGGAATGTTACTCTCAAAGATTTGAAGATCTTCTAGCTGATGTTTCATCCAGAGCATCTGAGTTGTGCACAGTGATGCTGAGATATATTCTGCTTCTGCAGTTGATAGAGCGATAGTTGACTGTCTTTTGCTAGCCCAGGAGATTAGATTGTTTCCCAGAAGCTGGCAATTTCCGGATGTGCTTTTTCGTTCTATTCTATCTCCTGCATAATCTGCATCACAATAACCAGAAAGCCTATACTCTGATGTTTTCTCATACATCAGGCCCAGGTTAGGAGTTCCTTTCAGATACTTAAGAATTCTCTTAACAGCTGTTAAATGAGATTCTCTAGGATCTGATTGGAATCTGGCACAAAGACAGACACTAAAGAGAATATCAGGACGAGTAGCAGTCAGATAGAGAAGAGAGCCTATCATACCTCGATAGAGCTTCTGACAAACCTTGTTGCTTACCTCTTCCTTTTCCAGAATGCAAGTTGGGTGCATAGGAGTCTTTGCAGAGTTGCATTCAGTCATGTCAAACTTCTTCAGAACATCTTTAATGTACTTGCTTTGATGAATGTACGTGACTTCTGGAGTTTGATTGATTTGAATTCCCAGAAAGAACTTTAGTTCTTGCATAAGACTCATTTCAAATTCTGCCTGCATTAACTTAGAAAATTCTTGGCAAACAGAGATATTAGCAGAACCAAAAATAATGTCATCAACATAAATCTGGCATATCATGAGATCATTATTAAGGTTTTTACAGAAGAGTGTAGAATCAACTTTCCCTCTGATAAAATTTTGTTCCAGAAGAAAATTACTTAAGCGTTCATACCAAGCTCTGGGAGCTTGTTTAAGTCCATACAAGGATTTCTTAAGTTTGAAAACATGTTCTGGAAAGTTTGAATTTTCAAAACCAGGAGGTTGATTGACATACACTTCTTCTGAGATATAACCATTAAGAAATGCACTCTTGACATCCATTTGGTATAATTTTATAGAGTGATTAATAGCAAATGATACAAGAAGACGAATAGACTCTAACCTTGCGACTGGAGCAAAAGTTTCATTATAATCAATACCTTCTTGTTGACTATAACCTTGAGCTACCAGTCGTGCTTTGTTTCTGACAACTTCTCCTTTCTCGTTCAGTTTGTTTCTGAAAACCCATCTGGTTCCAATGACATGAGTGCCTCTGGGTTTAGGAACGAGATCCCAGACATCATTCTTGGAGAATTGATCTAACTCTTCTTGCATAGCTGCCACCCAATCGTTATCTTGAAGAGCTTCATCACAGGACGTAGGCTCAATCAGAGACACTAGTCCCAGAGGAATATCTTCAGAAGTTCTGAAGGTAGATCTGGTTCTAACAGGTTCATCTTTGTTTCCCAAAATCAAATCTTCAGATACGTTGCTACGACTCTTGACTTTCCTTGGAATTTCTGGAGATTTAATTTCTTCAGAGTCTGGAGTGACAGTTGCTTCTGGAGTTTTCTCAGATTCTACCAGAGTGATCTCTAAATCTGCAAACTTTTCAACTAGCTTTGACTTTTCAGGATCAAGCTTATCATCAAATCTAACATGAATTGATTCCTCCACAATTTTGGTTTCTGTGTTGTATACTCTGTAGCCTTTAGAGCGTTCTGAGTATCCTAACATAATACCTTTCTGTGCTTTGGAATCAAACTTGTTCAGATGTTCTTTAGTATTTAATATAAAGCAAATGCATCCAAAAGGATGAAAATATGAAATGTTGGGTTTTCTTCCCTTACACAGTTCATAGGGAGTCTTATCCAGAATAGGTCTAATAGAGATTCTATTCTGAATGTAACACGCTGTATTTACAGCTTCTGCCCAAAAGTGCTTTGCTACATTTGTTTCATTGATCATGGTTCTGGTCATTTCTTGGAGTGTCCTATTCTTCCTCTCTACAACTCCATTTTGTTGTGGAGTTCTAGGGCAGGAGAAATCATGGGATATTCCATTAGAATCAAATAATTCTTCAAAATCTTTATTTTCAAATTCTCCACCATGATCACTTCCGACTCTAACAATTTTAGAGTCAAATTCTTTTTGCACTTTAGAACAGAAACTGGTGAATACAGAGTGAGACTCACTCTTGTGCCTTAGGAATTTTACCCATGTCCAGCGGCTGTAATCATCAACGATTACAAGTCCATACTTCTTTCCATTGACTGATGCTGTTTTCACAGGACCAAATAAGTCAATGTGAAGAAGCTCCAGAGGCTTGGAGGTAGAAACAACATTTTTCTTTTTAAAAGATGTTTTTGAAAACTTTCCTTTCTGACAAGCTTCACACAGAGCATCTGAAGAAAACTTCAGTTTAGGTAAGCCTCTGACTAACTCAAGTTTAGTTAGCTGAGAAAGTTTTCTCATGCTAATGTGGCCTAAGCGTCTATGCCATACCCATTGCTCTTTGTGAACTGACATTAAACATTTAACATTTTGATCTTTTAAATCAGAAAGATTTATTTTATAAATGTTGTTTTTCCTCTTGCCTGTGAAAAGGACAGAGCCATCGTTCTGACTAATGGCTTTACACGTTTTTTGATTAAAGATTACATCATAACCGTTATCACTTAATTGACTTATGGATAACAAGTTATGCATTAATCCTTCTACATAAAGAACATCAGATATAGAGGGAAGAGTACCATTACCAATAGTTCCGGAGTCTCTGATCCTTCCTTTCTGATCTCCTCCGAAGCCTACAAATCCAGCGTCTTTAAGTTCCAGGCTTTGGAACATAGACTTTCTTCCCGTCATATGTCGCGAGCATCCAGAGTCCAGGTACCATGACTGGTGTCTGAACTTTGCTGCATAGGATATCTCTTCAGATTCTTCATCTGAGCTGCTGGATGTGGTAGCCATAAGAGCTACGTTGGCCTGTTCATCAGAGTCAGATTCTGATGATTCGGATTCACTATCGTCCCAGGTGGCCATTAATCCCTTCTTTGTTCTGAAGGCATTTTTCTTGAAGCTTTCTTTCTTAGAGTTATCTTTCTTCAGCTTGGGGCATTCATTTCTATAATGACCTGTTTCTTTACATTCAAAACAGGTAATATCTTTATTAGGTTTACCTTTTGAAGTTGACTCTGATCTATCCCCTCTGGGTCTTGATCTTCTGAAGTTGTTGTTGTTCCTTCTTTTCCAGAGTTGCTTAACTCTTCTGGTTAGTAAGGACAGTTCTTCTTCATCATCAGAGTCTTCAGGTTCAGAGTCGTCAGTATCTGCAGTTTCTGCCTGGAGAGCTTTGGTTCTGTCTGACTTCCGTCTTTCAGGTCTGGACTTCAGCGCCACTGACTTGTTCCTTTTCTGAGGCTCATCCTCCTCTAGTTCTATCTCATGGCTTCTGAGAGAACTAACAAGTTCTTCAAGGCTGATATTGTTCAGATCCTTTGATAACTTCAGAGCAGTAACCATTGGTCTCCATTTCTTTGGCAGACTTCTGACTATCTTCTTAACATGATCTGCAGTCGTGTATCCTTTGTCTAGCACTTTAAGACCTGCAATAAGAGTTTGGAATCTGGAAAACATAGCTTCTATAGCTTCGTCATCTTCCATCTTGAAGGCTTCATATTTCTGGATCAACGCCAGAGCCTTCGTCTCCTTGACTTGGGAGTTTCCTTCATGGGTCATCTTCAGAGAGTCAAGTATATCTTTAGCCGTCTCTCTGTTGGTGATCTTTTCGTATTCGTTGTATGATATAGCATTTAGAAGTATTGTTCTGGCCTTGTGGTGATTTTTGAACTCACGTTTCTGATCTTCTGACATTTTGCTTCTGGGAACTTCAGCTCCATTTAAGGTTGGAGGTTTGTATCCATCTGTGACAATGTCCCAGAGGTCAGCATCATAACCCAGAAAGAAACTTTCGATTCTATCTTTCCAGTAATCAAACTTTTCTCCATCAAAAACAGGAGGCTTGGCATTGTAAGAATCTTTCTCATTTGAGTGGGCCATTTGTTTTTCTCGCACTGGATCTCTCTACACGGTTAAGTGTTTGATTTGAAAATCAATAACAGAGCCGAAGCTCTGATACCAATTGAAGGTGAGAAAAACAAGAAAGGGGGGTTTGAATTGTTTGAAAAATAAGCGTTTTTGCAAAATGAAATCACACAATGATTTTATACTGGTTCGCTTATAACACAAAGCTACTCCAGTCCACCCGGCCAAGGTGATTTCGCCTTCAACAAGGACTTAATCCACTAATCTTGAAAGATTACAAACAACCCCTAAGAGAGAAGAAAATCTCTTAGTCCTCTCAAGTCTACAGACTACAAAGAGTCACTTGAGGAAATCAAATAAAAATAAGATACAAGATGTGTAATCTAGAGTGCTTCTAAGAAAGCAAATATTACAAACTTAAGAACAAATTTTTCACTTGATAAGCAAAAGCTTAGTGAAAATCTTTGAAGAACAAAGATGTTTTTCTTGAGCGTGATATAATTTCAGTATAGTTTTGGCTAGTGATTTCTTGTTACTGAATGTTGATTTCTTCTCTATTTATAGGAGTTGAAGTAGAGTTGAAGTAGCGTTGAATCTGTTGGATATTGAGATGTAGTTACGCCATTCCATTAATAGCTTCTGCAGTAGACTTTTTCTCTTAGAAGTGACTACTTACCACAATTAGTATCTTCTCTCTTGGAAGTGGAGATTAACGTCTCTTTCTAATTGAGGAAATCCATTTGCAGAACTTTAACTTGGCTTAAACGTTACTTCATCATGATTAACAATTCTGATTAGAGTCTTTGTGTATCTGGAGAAACTGGCTTCTGATGTTATCTCTTGAAAGTTCAGATGGCGCTGATAACTTCAGAATTTACAGAAGGCATTTGTTCAGAGTCAGAGCTTCTAGACTTTACTTCATGTTCAGATGCTTCTGATACTTTGCAGTTTTGTCCAGAGTCAGAGCTTCTTGAAACGAGATTCCACTTTAGATGCTTCTGATACTTGATAATTTGTATCTGATCTTGTTGTGCATCTGATGACATCATCAGATTTATTTCTTCTTTCTTTAGAACCCTGCACACTTAGAAACTTTTCGTTAGGGTGCCATTTTTGGTTTCATCCTTTGTTATCATCAAAATCATGGAATCTATTGTAGAACTATTTTTGTTCTTACAGAATAAACTTAGTGAAGTTTAACTTTACTTGATCTCTCACAATAGTCTTATAAAGGAAAAATTCCCTCAGATGAATGAAATATGGTCATTTATAGAGCATAACAAAACTTTCATAAATTGGTTTAATGAAATTGTTTCTAAAAAGAGTAGCCCATCAGATACAATTAAATGGTTGTCGCGTATGCCTAAGTTTAATGTAATTACTTGGAGTTCATACGACATTATTAAATATTGATTCTATATAAAATCAAAGGATGATCGTAGCATCATGCAAAATAGAGGGGTTATAGTTGAGGCTGAATCAGTGTACTTTTCTAGTTCCAAAGATAACAATCATGTACTAGCATCTAGATCGTAATTTGGGGCCATTAAGGATATTTTGGAGATTGATTATGTTGCTTTTAAAGTGCCTTTAATTAAGTGAAAGTGGATTGACAATAAAACTAGTGTTGAAAATGATGAATTAGGGTTCACACGGGTTGTTCTTCGAAAGGCAACTTATAGGAACGAACCATTCATCATGGAAATCCAAGCAAAACAAGTTTTTTTATGTCACTGATCCTGCTAGCACTAGATGGTTGATTGTTCTTCAAGGAAAACATATTCCTAATAGTACCGATGAAAATAAAGTTTTTTGCCTATGAGTCCCCTTGTTTAGCAACACATGTGCGCCAATCATCTGAAGAAAATGATTCAGATGATGTGCATGTTATTCGTCATGATCATGAATAGGGGATATGGGAAAACTAGTAAGTAAATGTTTTATATCACTTAGTAATTTATAATTATTCATTTTACTCTTTTTTATTCCTAGTACTATAGATTTAAATTTGTTGTTGATTATCCTAATTGGTTTCAAATATTGTTCAAATTATAGGTGCTTAAAGACCAATGACAAATCCTATTGGACAACCTACAAAACATTCCATTTTGGTTATTGTTTTTGTTGATTAATCATTTATTTTAGTTTCGTTGTAAAATTATAAAATGTGTGTCATTTTAGGTTTGCATTTGGTGTTAACAATGAATATTTGTGGTACAACGTTTCAGATTGATAATTTGGAAAAACATACAATGTTTCTATTTCAAGAATCTGCAAAATATGGTTCTATATTCTGTAATATGATTTTGTAATACAGGTGCATACAATAGTACTAAAAAAATTTATCCCCTTGTTTTTTTACATAAAACGGAGGTAATAACATAGAGATATTACCTCAGTTCTACATAACACCGAGAGTTAATATTGGGTACACCATCCAGTTCTGAAAATAATAAAAAGTGAAGATGTTAGGGATCGAACCCACGTGTAGAAAACTATACCCCTCAGTTTTTTAATAACCGGGGGGGGGGGGGGGTGGGTGGGTGGGTTAAAGTGGTAGCTTTTCATTACGTCTTTCGTTACCTCGCCTTTGTAACTGAGGTTAAATTCATTTTGTATCTGATGTTAGATGTGTTTTTTGTAGTAGTGAGAACTTATAAACCAAGCGGAGACTTAACATTAAAACCCCCCAAAAGAGTTTTTAATAGGTTTAGCTCTAGACAAAAAAAAAACTTTCTAAGGAAGAATAATTCAATCAAGAGGAAAAAAACTCTTGAAGAATTTACAATGATACCCCTTCTATAACAACTTCCTCACTAAACACAAGAACTTTTTCTTGAAGCGTCATGGCTACAAAAGATGTGAGAGAATGAAAAATATTTTAGAGAGAGAATGAGAGAGAGGAAAATGAGTAATATCAAATTTCTGGATGAAAATAAATGAAAGGGAATGCCTCTATTTATTGGAAAAAGGTTGGTTCAAAAAAGGAAACAGTCCATGGGAAAAATTGATTACCTAATCGATTAGGTCCTAAAGCTAATCGATTAGGTACCACAAATCGATTATTTATGCCCAATTTGGACAGTTTTATTATATAGTTGTTACCCTTCATTAAAACATTGTCATAATTGATTAAAGACTCGCTTTTACCTTACCTAATTGATTAGGCACTTGGTCTAATCCATTAGGAAGTTCACAAAGTTGACCTAATCAATCAAAAAGCTCTCAAATCATCTGGCTATGCTCCAAAAAAAAATTAGGTGATTTTATTTAAGAAATAGAGGCTTCAAGAAAATTTTTAGTGGGTATTTTATTTATCCATATTAATTTACAAAAATGCCCCTGTGTTTTTACAAAACATTGATCACTCAGACACAATTAACATAGCTTTCATACCTACTATCTTTCACACTCTTAAGCTTTAATTCATTTGTTTGATAAATCAATCACTTCACTTGAATATTATTATGCATGTGGCTTGAGATATCTTTAAGTCATATTCCATCATAGAGGATATCACTAGTGATCATCAAACCCTAAAACTTTAGCTTTATTTAGAGGAAAAACTTGGTCAACTATCTTGTGCATCTTTGACCACTTGAATCGTCTTGCTTGTCTTTATGATTTATCAGCAAGATCTCTTTAAAGGATATTACATCTATAGGTATTTTCATTATCAAAACCATGATGTTATTAGGGTTAGGCATAACTATGAGCTTTGATCACTTCTTGATAAAACCTGCAAGCACATAATTCCACACTATTTTGGTTAACCCAGGCATGCCAACTCCGACATAGGCAAAAGTCCAAGATTCATATGAATGGGTCATGGTGGTGGATGCTCTGTTTCCATCATGATTCGAAGATATTTGAAACTAGGACCTTAGTCTTGACCTTGACGAGCTTCAAGTGGAGAGGCTGCTCACTAAATATTTGAAGTTTCTATCCATACACTCCAATTGCCAATACCCCATTCATGTCTCATGCCACCAATCCCATTTTTAACCTATTAAATTATCTTGATTAATTTTTTATTAATCTTGCTTCTGATTTTTTCTAGTTTTCATGCACCATCCATTTTGCTAATGTTAGAATTAGGTTGAATTGATTTTTGATAGTATATTAATAATGTAGTTTTACTTAGGAATTGATTAGGTTCCATCACTTTTCTTAATTAGATTTTGGATTTTTAGAAGTTAACTTCATTGACTAATCTTTCTGTGGTTAATATGATTTGTCATTAGGGTTTGATTATTCATTTTATTGATCTAATTCATGATTGAATAATATGCTTAAATGTTGATTTTTGCCATGATTTTCCATTAGGTTAACTTTCATTCAATTTGTCATTTGCCTTGTGATTATCATGTTCATGTTTAGGTTAGGTTAAAATGTGATTGTGGTTTTGATTGTTAATCATACCTTTGTTAACTTGATCCATAACTGTAAGACATGTTTAGGTGATTTTGATCATTAGATTTAATGTTCATTCTTAATTGACCATTAGATGTGGTTATCTTGTAAATTGAAAATTCCATTTCAATTTGTGTGATGTATGCCTTGTGTATGTCACTTTATTCACCATGTTCATGAGATACATCTTTAATATTTGTCCATGATTGAATTCATTTCCTATTGACTTTAAATTCCATTTTATGTGTATACTTTGATGCAATGTTTTCACTTTCCTTGATCCATACTAACTCCATTTTCCTTTTGTGTTTACCTTGAACCATGAGACTTCAAGTTCAATCCAAGTTATATTCCTATTATCATCATTACTTATCATTTGCTTTGTATTGTTTGTTTACATGTAAGGACTCCATGCCACTGGATTATTTTAGGCATGGTACTTGGATTGTAACTTGTATGGTTTCCATTCCATTCCCTTGTATTGTTTGGTACCATCCCCCCATTATGGGTCACATGTACCCCCTTCCCATGAAAGTGTAATAGCTTAGGTTTTATCATTTCTTTTAAAGCTTTAAATGCATGCTAACTAAAAAGATAAAACCAATCGATAAAAAGGAAATTTTCAAAAGACAAAAAGCACACTTGATCCAACATCAAGTGTTTTCCAAATCAAACTCATTTCAAAGCAACGCAAGTGCTCGATCCAACGTCAAGTATCTCATCATCATTATCCATTCCATTTCTATCTCTATCTCCATTCTTCACACATTTTTTCACAATAAATTCCAAACGCTTGATCCAACGTCAAGTTTCAAATCTTTTATCAATAAACTAGAATGCAAAAGTGGGGTGTACGTACTTGTACACAATATTCAAGTACCTGGGTTGTAGTTCGTACCTAGCTCGTGGCTCGATGTTTGACTTCCATTCAAAACACATAACAATAAAAACGAGTTCAATCTGATACTCTAAGAGAGAAAAAGAGTGGTTAGGATGCCACTATCCTATCAACTCCCGAGTATTCTGATAGTTGGTCGTACTTAGCCAATGGTTAGATACTTGGATTCATTTAAGTACTAATGATTAAACTCGCCAAACCATTTCATAAACAAAAAACTCTTTTAGATGAAAAATTATGGTCAGGATGCAACTGTCCTCTCAACTCCCAAGTATTCAGATTGTTGGTTTACTTAGCCAATGGTTAAATGTTTGTCTCCAAGTTTAAAATCAACACCAACCAATCAAATCAATTTTCTGCCTTGGGCATCTCTCAAAATCTTCCTTTTCAAAAAGGGCATGTTACTTCCGTTTTATCGTGAATAAAGCTTAAGCCTCTCATGCGTGAGCAAACAAGTAATGTTTAACTGCTAGAATATGATCCAAACGCATCCATTCTACCGTAAACAAACAAACACTTAAGCCTCCCATGACTTGAGCATACAAGCAAAGTTTATCGCTAGAACGCAAACTTTAATATCGTCCATTAAAAACAAACAAACAAATACTCCATTTTGTGATTAAAACTACGAAGCTCTGACTTCCTTATTGCACGAATGAGGATACGTAGGCACAAGGGTTCAAAATCTTGGCGAGCACACTAATTTAAAACTTATTTTCTCATGTCATTTACCAATAACAAATAACATCCAGATAAACAATATCCATATGCATGATACAAGCATAGTGGTTCCCATCAAATACGATGGATGTGGGGTGGTGCTAATACCTTTCCCTTGCATAACCAAATTCTGAATCCGCTCTTGATTGCAAAGACCATTCTCTTGGGGGCTTTACTGTTATTTCCCCTTCCTTTAGAATAAATAAAATTCGGCGATGACTCTGTACTTTTTATGGTGCGACACATATCATTGTATTTTCATAAATAAAAAATTGCATGTCAAAAACAAAAATTCATGCATCCGCATTCATCAACGTGCATATTTTACCATAAAAAAAACTCATCCCACTTTTTTCCATAACCAACAAGTTGATCTCTCGACACTCGCTCAAACCTTGAAACAACTCCAGAAGAATTATGGACGAGTTTGTACTAAAATAAGAAGCACTTAATTACGAAGTCAACTAATTGAAAGATAAAGTGGGTTAGATTTTGATAGCCTTGCAATCTCTAGTGGAAAAAGAGAAAATCAAGAACATGTGGTTTCAAGTGTGAGGCATTTTAACGTCATTCCTCAACCGTAACATTTTAATCGTCCTTCTCTTCATCATCGTCAAGGGGTAGTAGGTTCAAGCAAGGTTTGACTAACTGAACCTTATAAAAGAGAAAGGTGGACCTTTGATTCTTACAACGACGGATGGAGAGGAGATTCCACTCCCAATGAAATCTGATGCAGTCAAAAAATAATATGCCTAGTAAAAACCTAAGAAAACCTGAAAGGGAGACTTAGAAAAAAAAGGGAATCTCAGTGGACAGAAAACCCGATAGGTGATCCAGGAAAAAGTTAGGGATATACAGAAAATTATAGCTCGCTAAGTTGAAAAAACGAGAGGGCGGCTTAGGAAAAAAATAGCATCCCGGTGGACTGAAAACTTGAAAGGGAAGTCCAGGAAAAAATTAGGTACATCAAAGGCAAAAAGACTACAGCACGCGAGATTGCTCTAAAACAAAAGATAGGAATAATCAACGGAAGTCTTCCAGATGCGGTAGAAGTCATGCATCCAAGGTTAGAAGAACTTGAGGAATAAGACTTAGTCAATGTCATTGAAACCTAAAACACTATCTCAGCTGCGAAAAACCTATCGACCTTAATTTTGGAGTGGGTAAAAGTCCGACCAAACAATGAATCAAGCATGGGAAAGTTTCCTCAACACGGATGATCATTTAGCTATTTTATCATTTGAATTTGTATTTTCCTTGCATGTCGAACACTTATTTTCTCTTAAACTTGTTTATTCGGAATGGTATAACTAATGAAATGATCATGCATCTTTTGAATTAATCCATTAGTGTTCACTCTTTCTATACTTCCTTCCTATTTTTTTATTTACAAAACAAAAAAAAAGGTTTTCTTCCCATTAACTTGTCTTTATCAAACTTCTGATATAGCAAATATTAGAGGGATGCTGATGAAAACAAAATACTCAAAATTGTTGACGACATGCTTTGAAATAAATTTTTGTTGATGATGTAGGGCATTATTTCAAATCCCCAAATACTAAGAAGTTAAGGACTTAATCCTTAGTCAACCCCTTCAAGCCCAGAAGTTGGTGTTTCTTTTTGTATGAAAAAACCCATTAATCTTAACCAGGGGCAGGGTAGTTTTCAGTTAATTTAACTGTGCATTCAAATTTCAAGAGAGAACATTCCATTAGAGGTTCAACCAAATGTCAAAGAAATCGTGAAAAACCTAAAAGTTTATAGTGGTTGTTTCTCACCAATCATTAACATGTCAATCACAACCTTTCAATAAAGTAAAAAAATGCAAAATAAAAAAATACTCGCTAAGTCGAACACCAGAAAAGGGGACTTACGCAAAAAAAGCATGGCATCCCGGTGTACTAAAAGCTTCAAACAAGAGGTTCATGAAAGAATTAGGGATAAAAAAAATGGAGGTCATCATAATCCTCAACAAAAAACAAGAATATGTGACCACCATATCAATAATCAAAGGGTCACCAAAATTCTTGAGAAAAACAAAATTTTGTGAAAAAAGCAAACTAAGTTAGGTGACTGCCACTTCAAGAAAATCTTGTTAGTTATTGAACCTTCATCTTTACCCTTTCACCTTCAAAATTATCTTGGAAGTTGAATGCGTGTGTCGAATTAACTGAATGTATGACTGGAGATCATCAAGGAGAATGAGTTAAGTTAAATTAAATTTTGAGCCATATATCCTTTTGTTTCAGAAAACCGTGAACCACGTCATGCTACAACCCTTAAAAGACCTAATTAAAACAAAGTTTAGTTTGAAAGCATACTACGACAAGGTTGCTTGAACCTGACTCTAAAGATCTTTACTAATCATGTTTATTGATATCACCATCTTTCACACTTTGAATGACTAGATCAATATTGTGTTTCAATCACTTATTCACTATGTATCATAACACCGTCTCAATAATGATTTTGATTTGAAAACCTGCATGAGTATTGCATTGGAATTACTATTTTGAAGGAATAATTTTATCTGCAAATCAAAACTTAGTATTAAGAAAGTTCCAACAATGAGTAGTCAGTTGAGCAACTTGATCATGTGAAGCCAACCACTCCAAAAGTCAGTTAGTCAGGATAAATATCTTTAAGGCTCATACTAGGGCAAGCTACCTCAAAAGCATAGTGAAACCAACCACTCCAAGAGTCATTTAGTCAAGGATAAATCTCTTCAAGGCTCATACTAGAACAAACCACCTCAAGTGCATAGTGAAAACAACCACTACAAGAGTCAATTAGCCAGTGATAAATCTCTTCAAGGCTCATACTGGGGCAAACAACCTCAAGAGCATAGTGAAGCCAACCCTCCCAAGATCGGTCAATCAGAGGTAAACCACTCAAAGTGTCGGTTAATCAGGGGAAAACTACTTCAAGATTCAAAAAATTAGGGAAAGTCGTCGTATGACAGACCACTTCAAGGTTTAAAATATTGGGGCAAGTCGTCTCGAGTTCATCTTATGGCAAAACTGCTTCAAAACTCCTTTCTAGGAAAAATTCTTCAAAAACGCAATAGACTGGGGGTAAGATAAGCTATAGAGGGGAAAGTCATCTCCATACTTTCAAGCTGCTCAAGCAAAATCCTGTCGTACATCAACAACCGTTGAGTTTGAAATGAGTGTCGGGTGATCATGCTAGCATCATATCCTATAACCTTTGCCTTTTGACAAGAAGCCTTATTGCAAAATAAATAAAAATACTTATCAATTTTAACCGTCATTTACCTTCTAGATGGCCACTTGTTGAAGCATTCAAGTCATCGCATAAATCATCATCGTGCATTAATCAGGTTTGTGTACATATGTTAAAAATATTAAAGCCTCGTAACACAAGTAAAAATGAAACATCTACAATTAAAAGGCCTAACCTTCAGTGGCACAACTCGAAACCAACATATTGCATGCATTAACCATTCACCAATTCTTGCATCATTGCATACTGCATGCATAAACACAAATCTCATTCATAACATGAATCATGCATGGCATTAATATGCATTCCCAGAGATCAAGAGTCATTATCATCAAAGTACAACGTCGCTTGGCACCCAATCATGACCATCCTTTGTCCTACAAAATGCAATGTATTTTCTTTCTGATGGATTTCCAGATCTCACTCTTTGTTACGAGGACTGTCGTAACCACTCCTACTTATTTATCCAATGGATTGTCGGATGTTTATTTTTTTCTGATGGATTGCCAAAACTTACTTTTTTATCCAATGGATTTTCAGATGTTTACCTTCGTTCTGATGGATTTCCATAACTCACTCTTCTATCTGATGGACTGCCGAATGTTTACTTATGTTCTGATGGATTTCCATAACTTTCTCTTTTATTCCATGGATTGTCGAATGTTTACTTTCATTTTAATGGATTTCATGAACTCACTTTTATATCTAATGGATTTCCGAATGTTTACTTTCTTTCTGATGAATTTCCATAACTCACTCTTTTATCCGATGGATTTTTGGATCTTTACTTTCATTCTGATGGAATTCCATAGCTCACTCTTTTATCCGATGGAGTGTTGTATGTTTACTTTCATTCTGATGGATTTCCAAAACTCACTTTTCTATCCGATGGATTGCCCGCTGTTTACTTTTGTTCTCATCTATTTCTATAACTCACTCTTCTATCTGGTGGATTGTCAAATATTTGGTTTTGTTCTGATGGATTTCCAGAACTTATCTTTTATATCCAATGGATTTCCGAATATTCACTTGTCAGTTCTGACGGATTTTCAGGACTTACCTTTAAAAAATTTCCCCAGTAGACCTTCTTCGCAGATTACCTTGTTTAATCTCGAATGAGTTCACCTTGCATTTTTTGTCCCTAATAAAGGCAATTTATCAATAATATACATTGCATGTTCCATCCCCAACAAGAGAAATCTTCCATAAACTCATAGCATGTCATCTCATATCATCAAGGGGAAAAATTCAGGTCCTTTTTATTTAAATATCTTCTACCATGATCATATGAAGACTAATATACTCCATATCCTCTAGTAAAAGATATTTAAATAGGGGAAACTGTCATACCTCAATTTTCCCATTGTCATTTTATTCATTTGCATATTATTACATGCATTTTTAGGCATAATTCAAAAGTTTAAAAGCCAACTCTTGGCTTTTTTTTATATAAAAAAAATCAACTTGCTTTATTTTCTTTGGTTATTCTTTAGCCCATTCATATAAATGCATTTACCATGTTAAATCCGTTTTCTTTTAGGTCAATTCATGTGATTTCATGCATTATCATACATATGCATTAATCATATGTTGATTTTTGAACATAATAATCATCACCAAATAAAATTGCAAAAAATAGGCCTTTGAATCCACTCATTCTTATTTATACACTGCTTTATCATTCATGAATATTTTTATCCAAAAATCTAAGTTAAGATTGGTTGAACCTTGCCATCACAATTTCAAATTCAATGAAACTCAAGATCAAGCACACTTGATTGAAAATTCCAATTTAAGTTTGACCTAACTATGAGTATTTGAAGTCTTTCATTCATGTTTCATAAACAATTTGCATCATCTCATCTTATTCAAACTAATATAGTATCACATATTACTATTTCAACATTTTATTATACCGCATCCATACATGCATCTTTTTCAAATAAAGACCTTTGGTTCAAAACCAAAGTCACAAAATAAACAAGTTAGATATGAAATGAATTTGAATTTTATGTTCATTTTCACAATCATCATCATATAACCACATTTTCATTAATAAACAAAACTCAAGTAAATGATCAATTTGAATTGAATTAGAATTGGAATTAAGAGAAGAAAAAGACTTTATTCACTCATTCAATAATATTGCAATGTTTACATGAGAATTACATCAAATTACAGTGAGAAATTTTGCACATGGCCCCCCTGATAAACATCACTTGGTTTACTCTCACTCCCAACAAAATCAAGGGAAATCTTCACTTTAAACCTCACTCTAACCCCTCATTCTTATCCCTCAATTACAACTCATGGTCAACTCACACCTTTAATCTTTATCAATAATTCACACACTTACAAAATCCTCACTCACTCACTAAATCCAAGCCTAAGTGTAGCCTATAAATCCTAAAGAAAATTACTCTATCAACAACCACAAAAAACCTGCAAATTTAGAGCTATAATTTCACACCATTGAGAACAATACACATAATAACAAACCTCTAACCTACAATCTCAAAGAGAATTCAGAAATAGGAAAAATAAAACCAAAAATGCCTAAGTTGAGCCTTCATTAATCTGAGCCATATGAAACCCATTATTGTCAAAACTCTATAGCTCATTTCATTAAATCCTTTGAGCCTCAACCACACCACCACCTCAGAACCAATAGAAAAGATTTAAAACAAAGCGAAAAAGGATAAGAGCGAGTAAACGACAAAAGAAGAGGAAAAAATTAGAAGAACAGAAGGAGAAAAAGCATAAATAAGAAGAAGAAAGGAACAAAAGAGTGGCAAAAGAGAAACAAAAGGCCTTACCCGTGGAACTTCAAATCTGGGAACATACATATTGGTAAAATTTCTCTTTCTCTTTATGAAAAATCATGCCAATTGGGTGTATAAAGTGTTGTCTTGATGTTTGTGACTGATTTGAATGTTTGAATTCGTGTTTGAGATGTTGATTTGGGATTCTAAGGTTTGTTCAGATTAGTAAGATTTGTTATGTGTTGTTGTTAGTTTGTAAAATATGAGCTTGAATTTATATTCAGTAGATAATTTGAGGGGGGGGGGGGTGTTGAAAAGTTTCAGATATGAGTAGTTTTTAGGGTTTTTTGGATTTCACCTCATAAGCACTCATAATTTTCTAGAGTGTTCTAATTGTGTTCATAATTTTCTTGAAAACGGGGGGAGTTTTGATAAAAAAAGAAAGAGAGGGAGAGAGGGTTGAGTTGTGTTTATGGAGAGAGCACACAAAGATAATATAAGATGAAAAGGATAGAAAAAAAGAGAGGAAAATGAAATCTTGCATGACACTTTTCACTCTTATGCTTAGGGTTTGATCTGTGTTTGGGCTAATATGGCCTAACCTGGTTGGCTTTTCGTGCACCCATCCTTTGCCAGCGTCGACATTCCCTTATTTTTTAGCTACTGGGTCATTCGTTTTGGGCCTTTATTTCTTCTGCTTTTTCCTGCACCCATTCTAGTCTCACACCCCCTTCTAGTGTGAAACATTTGGATGATGGGTCCTTTTCTGGGCCGTAGCTAGTATCTCATTTCTTACATGCACACCTTTTTATTTTCACTTTATTTTGTTACTTTTAATTGATTTTATTCTAAGATAATTAACTAATTAATTAAATAACTATTAAAATTAATCTTTTTAGATAAAAAATGCTTTATCAACATCAAGTAATTTTCAAAATATTTCACCAACCTTAATCAACTTCAAAACCACTTCACCATCAAATCAAAAACCATTTCATAATCAAATTGATTTCAAAATGCAAATCAAAACACTTGATAAACATCAAGTCTTTTTTCAAATCAAACCAAATCCATTTAACTTAATAAACTTCAAACATTTTCATAAAAAAATGGACTAAAAATGACTAGTTGGACGTAATATCCAATCCTAGTCTCGAATACTTGGATACAAGCTGTAATTAGCTTGCCTGCTAGAGTATTTGTCTTTCGCTTAAAATCCATCTAACGTGTTTTAAACCTTTCGCAATTAAATTGGATTAAAAAGGACTAGTTAAACATAATATCCAATCCTAGTATCGAATACTTGGGTACAAGCCGTAATTAGCTTGCCCGCTCGAGTATTTGTCTTCAGCTTAAAATCCATCTAATGGGTTTTAAACCTTTCACAATTAACTTGGATTAAAAAGGACTAGTTGGACATAATATCCAATGTTAGTCTCGATTACTTGGTTACAAGCCGTGATTAACTTACTCGCTCAAGTATTTGTCTTCCGCTTAAAATTCATCGAATGTGTGTCAAACCTTTTCACAATAAAACTTGGATTAAAAAGGATTAGTTGGATGTAATATCCAATCCTAGTCTCGAATACTTGGGTACAAGTCGTAATTAGCTTGCTCGCTCGACTACTTGGATTCCACCTAAAAAGAATCCAACCAATCAAACCTACATTTTTCCGTCCTAGCGCGACCAAAAACCTTTCATAAACAAACGATGTTTTGTTCATTATTATGTGAAGTATGAACTAACGCTTCATTCCCCATATGCGCAAGAAGCAAGCAACCTTTCCACTTGAATGCGATTAAAATTTTTATCTGATGGATTACTATATCATGTTTTATCTATTCTGACGTGATGCTCAAACAAACGTTCACTTTTCCCATGTATGGGTAACAAGCAATGTGTTATAGCTCAAACGCGACTCTAACATTGTTCGCTAAAGTTGACCAACACACAAACATTTGCTGTCTAGAACTACGTAGCTTTGAATTTCACATCGCACTAGAGGATACATAGGAGCGAGATTCAACGTCCCGTCAAACACTATAATAAAAAATCCAAAAATATCTTTTTCTTACCCATAACTACGTAACTTTGAATTTCTCATCGTACTTGAGGATATGTATGAGCAAGACTTGTAATCTTGTCAAACACCCTAATAAAAAAACCTCATTTCTAATCTTCTTTTCCTTTAAGATAAGATTTTAATAATAAGAAGGAATGCCAATATTTTTAAGCTAACACCTAACACAAAACTAAATAGATGGTTCCCGTTGAGTACAACAGATGTGAGAGGTATTAATATTTTCCCCTCATATAACCGACTCCCGAACTCGATTTGGTTGTGACGATCATTTATTTTTTTCTTTAAGGGTTGTATCAATATTTTTATTTCCTTTTTTGAAATAAATAAACTCTAGTGGCGACTCTATTGTTATGTCGAGCGTTCGTTATGCTTGGGTATTTTTTTGCACCGCGACACTCGCCTCACATGAGCTTGCTCTCTCCATAGACAAAAACACCATCGAACAAGATTTCTCACCACTATGAACTAGCCTTATACCACCGGAAATCACTAAGGCCTATGACCACCTCTACCAGCATAGGGGTGACACATATTATGTACTTTTTGACAAGTACAGATCCAAAGAACGGAAGATCTAGAAACGATCCATGATTAACTCTTGGTGGAGCAAGATTTGGTCGTGTAGGGTTAGAAGGAGACGCCGCCAAAATTGGGACGTATTCTAATTGAGGAGGAGGAATAAGTGAAGCTCTAACAGCAACTTACCGCTGAACAACAATTTGTGTGGCTTTGGATGCTACCATGGTTGTTGAATCTGACGATGGATCTGTTGGAGAAAGAGGTTGAAACTTCAAGAAAGAGGATCAAGATTTGAACCTTATATGAAATGATATTTGAATATCTAGACCAAAGGATATTTGAAAGTAGAAATTCGGGGGAATCAAATTTCGTTTCCCACATACAGTGTCACTATTTTGTTGTGGATCCAGAGTTGTTCGGTGAACAGTGAGGTAGAACCTACAAGTGTAACGCCCAAGTCAGTGAGAGAATAAAAAGTGATGTGAGAGTGAGAATGTATTTGAATATTTGAGAATGATGCATTTTCTTTCTTATGTAGTGTGAGGGGTTAAAACCATATGCGAGGAGTGTGATATATTGTGCAGACAACCACCTGATTGATCTGGATGATTGACAATGCTATAGTGGACAGAGTTGTCCATTTTAGGTAAAAATGGGGAACACTATTTCCTCGTGTTTCCTTTGCATTTGTCTTGGATCTTGTGAGCTGCCCATAACAATTATAAATATAAATTTAATCAAACATAATAATAATTATTAAATTAGTAAATCTCACATCAATGTTTTAAAAAGTATGGTTCAATTTTCAAAATTAACAAAATAGGGTAACTAAAATTACCTAATTATAAATAAATAAATTAAATTTTAAAATTGATTTAAAAAAATAAGGATCAAAATTACTAATTTAAAAATAAATCCCAAATTCAAAATCCAAAAACCAATAAAAATAATGAACAAACTGTAATTATGATCTATGTTTTAAAAATCAGATCAAACTAGCTGGTTCAATCGGTTAAACTGAGAACTAGGGTTGAATTCGGTATGATCAATCTTTCAAAATCGCTAATGAATCAAAACCAGAATAAAACCAGAATAAAACCGAAAAAACTGAATTGAACTGTTCAAAATCGTTCTAACCAAAGAACCAAAATCAGTTTTGTAAAACCGTATTCAAAAAACTACATCAACTTAGTCATTTTTAAAATTATTTTCTAAAAAATTTAACATGTCAATATCAAAACTTAAAACACTCTTCAATCACAAAAAAAAATCATTATTTTTTCTACAATCATACAAACTTCTAAATTTTGTCACTCTTTTATAGTTTTTCATCCACACACCTTCATCCGCATGTTGTCACTTTCAAACATAGTCACATTGTCCAACTCAATATTAATTATCATTCATGTCAATATTGTGTTCAACTCAAATTTACTTATTATTCAATTAAGTATGTTGTATTGTTTATTTTTTATAATTCTATCTTATTTAATTTATTTTTAATTATTTAGGTTTTATTTTAGTTATAATAGTCTATTATTTTAATTTAGATTTAAATTAATAATTTTTTAATATTTTTAAATAAATATTGAAATTAAATGTATAATTATATTGCGTATGAACATATTTATAAAATTTAATTTCTTATTATTAATTTATTTTATGAATAATTCAACAGTATATTTAATCCGTTAAGTAATTAATCTTAAACAGAAAGTTTCACTTATTCATTTTGGGGATAATAATTTCCTAACCAAAATAGCACTTTGATATATATATATATATATATATATATATATATATATATATATATATATATATATATATATATATATATATATATATATATATATATATATATATATATATATATATATATATATATATATATATATATATATATATATATATATATATATATATATATGGTCTATATTTATATTTGATAACATTGAGGAAGATTAATCCGTTGAATAATTAATCTTAAACAGAATGTCTCACTTATTCATTTTACGGATAATAACTTTTCTAACCAAAGTAGCACTTTGGTGTATATATATATATATATATATATATATATATATATATATATATATATATATATATATATATATATATATATATATATATATATATATATATATATTAAATGGTCTATATTTATATTTGATAACATAAAAACCTTTTTGCATGTACCAGGAAGATTATAATGTAGAAATAATTTTTTAATGGACTTTGAAGCTTACGTCCAAAATAAATAAAAAAGACTTTGGAATTTATGTGGATGTATTGTAGAAACAACAAGTATGCTTAAATAATAAATAAATAATTAAATTTGACGATGAAGATTTTAATTTTTGTTATATAAATGGTCCACACGCAGTACATTATTATATCAAAAAATGCCTAATTTTAGGTAGAAGATTATAATTAACGTCATGATTCATGACAAACACTTAACAGTTAAGATAAAACATAATTTCTCCACACCGTGTAATTAATTATGATATGCCTATACTTATAAAGTATAAACCTGAACCAGAACCAACCTTTGGATCGTTATTAAACAAATACTACATGTGACAATACCAGCTAAGCTAACTATAATTAAGCTCTTATAATGGACAAATAAGTTTCAACTACTGACAACAGCAGCATCAAACCAGAATACAAAATGTTGCGTGTGTGTTTACATTGACATATCTCAAACGCCACATCCACGTCCTAATTTTGATATCCCAACAGCCATAATTTCCAGCCTAATTGCCTTATATTATTAATTGAATTTTATCCAGTAGACTTTCAGGTTAGATTTCTAATTTAATCCATAAAAATCAATATTTAAAAATTTAAATAGTTGTTTATCCAAATTATATGTTGCTGATAGGAACATGATTCAATGTAAACTAACTGATCTGATCATGATAAAGGTTCCTTTGACCTTCATTCCAACATTAAAGATTCTTGTCTTAGAACTAATTGAAGCAAATCATTTGCATGGATTACTATTTTGAGAACTTTTTAGTTAAAATGAAATCTATGCTGGTAGACCATGTAATCAGATTATCATTGTTTTTTTTTGTTTGGTTGTAATATTTTATTAAGGGGTTTACTTTGATGGACTATACAAGGTGTGTTATTTTAGATGAAAAAATATTACATTTGTGTGTATAGATGTAAATATTAATTTTAAAATATTAGTGGTAGGGCGAAGATATTTAAACATGATTGAAACGGGTTTGAATTTTTTTATTTATATTTTTGTCAAAAATTGAAGTGGAAAATAATTATTATTTGAGAATTCGAATTTTAGCATATGAGAGATAAAAATCATCTTTCATCGCACCATTATCATGTCTAAAAATAAAAAAGAGTATTATAAATTTAACTCTAATTTTTTTTTAAATAAAAAAAACACTCATACATTAAACATAAATAACTCTGAGTTAGAATCCATTAATAAATAATTAAATCAACTTTATTAATATAATTTATATTAGTGTATTCGGCTGAAATAATATAATTTTTTTATTATATTTAAAATATTTTTTTAAAATTATATTGTTTGAATAAAATATTTAGAGAATTTTGTATGAGTGAATCAACTCAACTAATATGTTTTAGTTAAATTAAATATATATAAATTATTGAATAGAGTTCAATCTGAACAAATTATATTTATTTATATTTATGTATAGTATTTATCAATCAACAATTTTTATTAGTAAAATTTGAAAAAATTATAAAATATTCTTTTCTGAATTAAGTTGAGAAAATTTCAAATAACATCTAAAAAATTTAAAATTTAAAATTCTTATTTCTCTCTTTTACATATGAATATTATATTAGTTATTATTAAAATTTTAAGTTTTATAAATTTGTCTGTATATTTTTTTTATAATTTTTAAATTGATCAATCTAATTTTCTCTAAAATTTTCAAAATAAATAAATATAAATTACTCCCTTTAAATTTGTAAACATTGAAAATTAATTGATTCATATGTTTCAAAATTTTCAAATTTAAGGTTCAACTCTGAGCCTATATATTTTTACTTTAATTTTGAATGTACTTGTAGAAACATCCAAGAGCTAACACCAAGATGCATGTTTTTCATAAATGATATAGTATTATTTAGAGAGTCGAAAGACAATTTAAATAAGAGGTTGAATACTTGCAGATGAGTTTTAGAAAACACGACTTTCGCCTAAACAAAAGTAATGACAGAGTATATGAAATGTAAATTTAATGAAAGGAGAAGTGTTTTTAACCTAGAGATAAAAGTTGGTGACCATATCATCCCACAAGTCACGTGATTTAAATATTTTGGATCTGTAATAAGAAATGATGGAGAAATAGAAGGGGATGTAAATTATCGAATTCAAGCTTAATGACTAAAATGAAGGAGGGCTTCAGGGTTTTATGTGACACAAAGGTATCGCTCAAACTGAAGATTTTTTTTATCAAACAACAATAAGACTTGTAATGTTGTATTAGATAGAATGTTTGACGATTAAGAATTAACACGAGAATAAAGTAAGTGTAGCAGAGATGAAGATGTTGTGTTGAATGTGTGGTAGGACTAGACAAATAAGATCGGAACAATATTAGAGAGAGTGTTGAGATAACACCTATAGTAAAAAAATGATGTAAAATAGACTTAGGTGATTTGGACATGTAGATAGAAGATCTGCAAATTCTATGGTATGAATAGTATATCAGATGGAGAAAAGCCAAATAACTACAAATAGATGAATACCTATAAAAATTATAAGAAAAGTTATTAAATAAAACCTCGAAATTAACAATTTGAAGTATGATCTTGAATAAAATATTATCTAAAAATTTAATTCATGTAGTCGTCCCCTTTAATAAAATAATATTTGATTGTTATTGTCGATATAATTAAGGCAATTTAATTGTCTAAAATTTTAAAATTTTATACGCACAAACATTAGTATTGCAATAGGTACACACTAAACCATAATTTCATATTGAAATTAATTTATAAAATTTTATTTATCTTAATAAATATTTTTCTACATATATTTATGAGATTGAACTTTAATAACATATATCTTAAAAATAAGATAGAGTTTTTTAAGCAATAAAAGGTATGTTAGTGCATAAGCACTTTGGTGGAGAAGGAATGAAAGAGAGATTTAAAGAGAATGAAAAGTAATTGTATTGAAAAGTTGTTAAAGTTGAATTACACTAATGTGTTTATATACAAGTAAGTTACTTGCACTTCAAGTAATTTACATGCTAAGTAACTAACTAATAATTTGGGTTATATATCACAATCTACCCCATTATAATCCAAGTTATCAAACACAGGCTAATCATAATCGATCTGAATTATTTTTAATTTCTTTCTCAACGTCATGAATTTGTCGATCTTCAATCCTTTGGTGAAGACATCAGTCAAATGTGTTTCATTCGAGCAATGTCTCACTTCAAGTTCACTTTGATTTACCTTCTTCCTTAAGAGCTGAAATCTAGCCTCAATGTGCTTACTCCTTTCATGCATAACTAGATTCTTTGAAAGATTAATGGTTGACTTGTTGTCGATCTACAACACCAGAGGTTTCTTCACTTCGACCTCCATCTCATCCACCATAGATCTTATCCATATTATTTTAAAAGCAGCATAGGATCATGTTATATACTCAGTCTCACATGATAATAATGTCACCACAAGTTATTTTCTTGAGAACCATAAGATTGGGGTATCAAATACTTGAAAGAAATAACCAATTATGCTTATTCAATCGTCCTTATCTCCAAATCAATCAACATCTGAATAGCAATTAATCACACCTTCTTTTCTTTCAGAATCTCGTGGAAACAGGATTCCACAATTTATTGATCCTTTTAGTTATCTCGGGATTCTTCTTGCAGCCTTCATGTGTGACACCTTTGTTCATCCACATATATACTTACATATCCGATTGAGAAACCTATATCAAGTGTGTTATTGCACACATACCTCAGTGATCCAACAATTTGTTTGAACAATGTGACATCGACCTTATCATCTTCTCCATGCTTCTCTAGTTTCATATTAGGTTTGATAGGTGAGGATGCATGATTCAAATCTTCCATCTTGAATATCTTGAGTATTTCTTTTACATACTTCCTTTGATGCAACACCATATCTTGCTTGGTAATTTGAAATTCCATGCCTATGAAATACGACAAGTTTCCCATATTCAACATTTCAAATTCCCTCTTCATTATGTCCTTGAACTTTGACAAGTTCTCCTTGATATTTCCAGTTATTAGCAAGTCATCGACATTTAAACAAATGATGGTTATATCTTGTGTCATGACCTATACATAGACACCATACTCATACCTGCATTTGATGAACCCCAATTCGACTAAGTATGAGTCAATCTTCTTGGTTCATGCCCTAGGTACCAGTTTGAGACCATATAAAACTTTATGCAACTTGTACACTTGCCTTATTTCCTCCTGTATCACAAACCCAAGAGGTTGTATGACATACACGACTTCATCTAGGGGACCATTAAATTTTTTTGATTTCACATCTAAGTGAAATGTTGACCAGTCTTACTTGCATGTCAAGGCTATCACCAATTTGACAGTCTCCATTCTTGCTGCTCATGCATATAATTTAGAGTAGTCGAGTTCTCACTACTCTAAATTTCACCTTATTCTACCAAAAATCGAGGTAAAAGGTCAATGCGCGCCATGTTTTTTAATAAATACCACACATTCTCTCGATTTCTAAATAAAACAGAGGGGAAAAATATTTCAGGACATGCTTCAAATCCCAACATCAGCAGTATATGTTTTTATTTCTTTAAAAGTGATGTCTTTTTTTTTCCTTCTATTTTTAAATTAATGATCTATTCCTTTGGTTATATTTAATAACCAAGAGATTATACTATCATATTTTACTATAAAAACACTTGTTAATCAGATTTTACCATAAACCAAACTTATATGTAGTCACTCCAAAGTCTTACGCATCATTCTC
Organism: Lathyrus oleraceus; assembly: GCF_024323335.1. NCBI lineage: Eukaryota > Viridiplantae > Streptophyta > Magnoliopsida > Fabales > Fabaceae > Lathyrus > Lathyrus oleraceus. The sequence continues at coordinate 44,626,447 of NC_066582.1, forward strand.
TGGGATGGATTGCAAGACAGGAGAAGTCTTCAATATTCTTAAATATTTAACAAAACATTTTTTCTACCTTGCAATCTATTTCGCATAATGATGTTGATGTTGTTGTTGTATTTATAATAAACTTATTATGTTGTCAATCAAATAAAACATTGAGAAATTTATTATTTTTCACGGTTGACAACAATGAGAAATTTATTTCTAAAACAATCATCCATTTTTTTTTCACGTTCTCTTTCATGTGAAAGCATTTGCCATGAAAATATTTGCTCAAGATAATGAGATGGATTACAAGTAAATAAAAATAAATTATCTTATTTGGAACAAACAACTTATAAAAAATTAGAAAAGATTGGTTGTTCTCCAAGAATCCATTGTCAAACTCTTGATTTATTTAAATAATTTATTTTAATATTCTGTATAAACAATGTAAATATAAAAAAAAAAGTTTTTTCCCCTCGGTTTTTAACAGAAATCAAGATGTATGTGGCGCTTGAGTTGATACATATTTTTATTTTATTTTATTATTTAAAAAGAAACACATTCTACCTCGATTTTGAGTAATAATCGAGGTAAAATATAAGTGTGTTTATTCAGTTTCTTTACCGTCCTTAAACAAATCTTTGTCATCCATTTAATGAGTATCAACACTCAAGACACTGTCATTAGTGATCCTCGTGAAACCTAAAAGCCTCATTATAAAAACATTCTCAATATTAAACTTTGATAGTAGTGAATCCACAAAAAACTCAAACATTGTTATGAAACTCTCTATGTTTAATCAGAGCACCGTGAGATTTTACAAAGTAAAAGTATCAATGTGATAAATTGGAAGAGCAGGAAAAATTTAGGTTTATTTAATATGTGGTTGGTGAGATTGTATTTACTTTGTCAAAGATTTATGTGATGGATTGCAAGAGCGTGAAATCATTTGGGTTCAAGGTTTGTGTTCTTAAATAATCATATATTGAATATTTATTTTATTTATCTATTTTTTGTTTATTTTATATCATAAACAAATGAATGCAAAAGTCATAGAGAATATATTGCATTCAAAATTTGATCTTCCTCAAGATCAACGAAACGAGGATCCCCAACATTTACTCTTCTCCAAAATATCAAACATTTATTCTTCACCGACAACGATGACGATGAAGAACAACATTTTTACTTTAATATTATGTGTAATATATATATATATATATATATATATATATATATATATATATATATATATATATATATATATATATATATATATATATATATATATATATATATATATATATGTATAATTCATCGGTTTTGTTATTAAACCGAGAGGTATATGGTGTTGTTAGGAAAATATTAAAAAAAATATTGTTGGGGTTCAAACTCATGATCATTTAAAGTAGCCACTCGGTTATTTTTAAACTGAGGGGTAAAATTCTCATTTTTCATATCACCCTTCATTACCTCGGCATTGTAACCGAGGTGAAATTTATTTTGCGTACGATATGACATGTGTTATTTGTAGTAGTGCATGTTCTCTGAAGAAATCTTAGATATACTAATCTTGACTTATGTCTTACAATCGACCCATCATGATTTTGCTTCAGCTTGAACACTCACTTTACTTCAATAACTTTTGTGTGTTTTGGCAATTCTAATAACTCTCATGTGTTGTTTCTTTAGATCACTTGTAACTCTTTGACCATAGTTTCCTTCCATTGTTTATCCATTAAGGCCTCACTATAGTTGATTACTCAACACCTGCAAGTAAAGCGAAATAAACCAAATCTCCATCTGGTGTGACTTCATCATCACCAACCACTTTGCAGTCTTGAAGCCTTGTTGAGAGAACTCTGGTTCTTTGAGGTCTTTGGCTTGTGCTAGCCGCACCCTCTTTATTTCCTGCTTCGACTTCGACTGCAAATGGAGTGTTAATAACTAGGATTTCTTTGTGCTCACTACTTTCTTCATCAATAACATAGCTCGTTAATGGCTTGTTAGTTGTAGCACCTAAATTCCAATCCCATGCAGAGTTCTCATCAATCAAAATTTCTTGACTCATCATGATCTTATTATTCATTGGATTGAATAACTTATATGCTCCAATTTTATGATATCATGCAAGAATCATAGGTTCGCACTTATCATCAAGCTTTCGTCTCCTAGCATCAGGAACATGTTTGTAGAAAATAGAGTCAACCACCTTCAAATGACTCACCGATGGTCGTTTAGCACTCCATACTTCTTCAGTAACCTTGTTCTTAAGTTTATTTGTAGGTAACCTGCTCAAAATTTAAACACCAGTAGTAGTTGCTTCACCCTGTAAGGATTTTGGCAAGTTATTTTGTTTTGACATGCAACTTTCCATATCTAGTATGGTCTAGTTTCTTCTTTCTGTTATTCTATTATGTTGAGGTGTGTTAGGATCGATTACCTCATGATCAATACCATGTTATGCACATACCTCTTCAAATATCTTGGATGTGTATTCCCCAACTCTATATATTTGCAGAACCTTTATCTTCTTTTCACTCTGATTTTTTATTAGCATTTTAAATCTCTTAAAGATTTAAAATACTTTGTCTTTGCGTCAGATCACATAGATCAAAACCTTTCGATTATACTCATCACAAATGAGACAAAATACATGTTTCCACCAATGGTATGATCCTCAAATGGGCCACATACGTCTGAATGTACTACTTCTAGTATGAAGGAGGATCTTATTGGCATAGTCAAAAGAAAAGACTTTTTGGATTACTTCCCTACTAAGCAAGCTTCATAGAGTTTATCGGGCATCACAAGACTTGGTATACCAGTTACCATATCTTGATTAATCAGTTGATTAAGCGACCTAAGGTTTAAATGGTATACCTCAAATAACACAACCAATTAGGCTTGTGGCGACAACTTTTTTAAGCATTATACCTCACTCGAACTGATCATGGTCTTAAATGTCCTATTCTTCGACATTGGAGATTTTAAGACCAATATTCTGGGTGTCGAACAATTTAAAGGATCCATATTTCATAACCACTGAGAAACCTTTTACGACCAGTTGTCCAACACTTAGCAGATTTCACTTCGTGTTAGGTACACAAAGTACATCTTTGATCATAGTTTTTTCTCCATTACACCTTTGAATAACTATGTTATCAGTACCTTCTACTTGTAACGAGTTATTATTTGCAATCATGGCCCTGCTCTTCTTCAACTCGTCGAAATTTTCTAACCACGCTCTTTGACCAGTCATGTGATTCAAGCATCCTGTGTTGAGGAACAAAGTTTTGGAGTCGACATGGTCATCTGCAACTGCAGCCATATGCATCATACCATCAGAATCATCTGAATCTTGACGTGCAAGGTTTTATCATTCATCATCCTTGCCTTTTTTCGCTTCATTGTCTTTCTTGTACCAAAAATTCTTGGCCAAATGACCCCACTTTTCACCGTTATATCATTACACATTTTTTCTCTTGTTTTTCTTTCTGATGTGAGGTTCCTTCTCCTTTTTTCAAGGATTCAGAAGCCCTATCATCAACCTTATAATTTTGAGGATTCACCTAAGAATTTTTGTTATGAGTCTTGTTTCCCGTGGCCTTGAACTTGTTGGAACCAACATTCTTTTTCCATGTATGGGCCTGTAATGCTTTTATTGAATCTTGAACACCTTTCCTCTCGAAAATTCTTAACTCACGCGCCTCCAAAGAACCAACCAAATCTTCCAATTTCAAGGTTTCAAGATTGTTGGATTCTTGAATGGCTATGATAACATGATCAAAGTGATAGGTCAATGTACATATTACCTTCTCAACTATCACCTCAGTTAGGACTTCACCATAACCTTTCATGAGATAAATAAGATTCTGCACCTTCGAGACATAGCCTGCAATATTTTCATCTTATCCCATATGAAATAACTCATACTACCTTCTTAGTTTCTGCAACTTGAAAACTTTAACCTTATCACCACCTTCATAATACTTGACAAGAATATCCCATGCCTCCTTCACCGATTCAGCATGAGAAATTCGATTGAAATTCGTCGTATCTACTACAGATTGAATATAGAACGCAACCTTGTAATCTTTCTTCTTTGCATCCTTATGAGTAACTTTCTAAACATATTTTGCATTTTGAACAAGCTCAGGGACACCGTTAGTAACCACTTATAGGATTTCTTGAAAACCAAACAGTTATTGCATATGTTTTCTCCATCGGATCCAATTTTTGCCATCAAGAATTGGAAGAGAATTGGGAATACCATTGATATCATTCATCTTAGTAGCAAACACGATTCACGATCCCAAGAAGCACGACCATTGATGTGCAGTTCTTAAATTTTCAATCACGAAAGTGAATCAGAAGCTCTACATACCAATTTGTTAGTGTATAAGCACTTTGGGTGGGGAAGGAATGTGTGTGTGTGTGTGTGAGAGAGAGAGAGAGAGAGAGATGGAAAGAGAATGAAAAGTAATTATATTGAACAAAAATCGTCTTAGGCCGTATATAATAGAACTCGAATGAGCTCATATTTTAACTAAGGCTACTGAATCGCAGAAAGGGGAAACAAACTTCCCGCATAAAATTATCTTCAGTCGAAATAGTGATCACCATGGATAAAAATATGCACTACCATGACACAAAGTGTTAGACGTTTTGACTTTACTACACTTTCTCGTCAACACTAAGATCTTGAGCATAGTTGCTTTCAGAGGCGATCTCTTGGTGATACTTCTCCTATGTGTGGTTGTTGAGCATTGCGGCAAGGAATAAATATTTTCGTGCCCGAATCCGTCCAAAGAAAGAGGACGTTGGATATGCCACAATATAAGTCGCTCGACAAGCACAACATTTATGACCGACGCTGTAGCGAGGTATTCATTACCTTATGGTTTATTGACTAAACCAAAAGTAAACATACAATTCGAGTCGCCATCGCACTTTTATTTGTCCAAAGGAAAGGCTAAAAAGCGAACAAAAGCCAAGTAAGAAGTTTTATCAAGTCAAAAACTAATAAAAATGTCAGAGATCTAGGTAAGGGGGTTGGTTATGAGATGGGAAGGTTTTACACACCCAAAATATCCTTAGTACTCTAAGGGAACCTCTTTTTGCAAATATGTGTTGTAGGTTGGTATTTGTGAAAATATGTGCAAAGGATTGGAGGGATGAGAAGAGAATATATTATATTTACAAATTTGTTATTTGAATGGATGAACCCATTGCCTACGTACCATCACAAAGGTAGGATCAAAACCTCGTAGTTCGGGTAAAAATCTCAAAGATTGGTGAGTTGATTTGTCCAAAAGCCTTAAGGTCTTTTGTTATCAAAGGGAGAAAACTCAACTCAAACCAACAATCCACCATGTGAGGAAGGCTTCAACATACTAGTGAGGGGTTAACCCTATAATAAGTATGGAAGACTTATAATCCAATCACTAAGGATAAGGTGAGGTTTACATCAACCACTATGATAACTCAAGCCTATGGCTAATGTTTATGAAAAAGGTTTTAACAAAGGTGGCCATTGAAACCACAAAATCAACTTGAAGTGAGTTGTAATTACAAGTTTGATTTATTTACAAAATGAAGTCAAAGTTGGATTAAGATTTATTCACAATGAGTATTAATGAAAAGGATTTTGAAAAGTCAAAGGCATAAGGCCTAGGTTTCTAGTTTGAAACAAAGTCAAAGTTTGCATATAAAGAGTTTGACTTGGGTTAGAGTGAGGAGAAGAAGAGAAGGGCTAATCCTAAAGCATACAATGGTACGAGAAGAGATAAAACCCTTGAAGTTCCTTTTCTTGAGATCATAAAGATGATTCAAGATGCTCCTTTCCTTTGGACTTAGCAAACAACAAGCAATCAACCAATATAGATTCAAGCTCCTAGGATCTCCATTTGGCTTGTCTCTCTTAACTTGGCTACTCATGACAATGGTCCTTCTTACTATCTCAAGATGGAATCCCTATCACACAAGAGCAAACATCAAAAAGTTCACAACACAATAAGAGAAATTGACAAAGAATGAGTTTAGATTAGGAAGTCCTTTGAAGTCAACTTTGAGATTTAGCATTCTATAGGCATGAGGCCTAGTTGCTCTTCAACAAATTTAGCATTCTAAAGGCATGAGGCCTAGTTGCTCTTGAACTCCTTTAAGCATAGGTAAGGTCCTAATTCTAAGTCCTTTCTCCTTTATGCATTGGGTTCACACAACCAAAAGTAAAACCAACACAAGACAACAATATATTTATTCACAATAATGAGCTCAAATGAGCAAAAGGAAAATGACATAAACATAAAATATATGCTCAAGTGAGCAAAGGGAAAAGCAATATGAATAAATGAGCAAGAAAGTAAATTGCATTAAAGTAAATTGCAAGAAATTAAATGCTCAAATTAAAGTTAGTAGTTAATAGTTATGTTAGTGTGTCATAAGACAATTTAGCACTATGTTAAGCAATCGTAAGTGGACTAATGTAGTAGTCACACCTATCTGAGGCCGGTCAATAAAACTATAGGCAAATAAACACAAGTTAGAGATCATGACTAGTAAGCCAAGCTCCTACGACTTGCCATGCCAAAAGAAAAAGAGGAAGGCCTTGTATGGACTTTAGGTTTTTTGCTTGACCAAGAAGCAACCTATCTTGGACACAAAGCAACTCACTTGATCTTGGATCAAGTTGAGTTTGATTTGGATCAAAGAAGGTTAAACCTCTCATATGTCAAGACCAACCATAAGACATTAACTCATTGGCCAAAATAAAAAGAAATAAGATGAAGATGAAATGAAATGGACAAAAGAAATAAAATGTCAAAAACAATTGGTCAAAAGTGAACCAAATCATCATCAACCAATGCTAAACAGAAGAGAAATGAAGATTAGAAGTCAACAAGTCAAACATATTTTTTGGTATTTTTTGGAATTAAAATAAATGCAAAAATTAAAATGGACAAAATATGGTCAAACCTCAAATTCAATTCAAATCAAATTAAACAAGTCCAATTAAATTCTCATAGGTCTAACATGGTCAAACAAGGTTTGACAAAAAATTTGAACAATTTTTGAAATCAGAAACTATTTTAAAACAACTAAAAACAATAAAAATAACACAATATGAATTCAAATCTCAAATAAATCTCAAATTAATTAAGAAATTGATGAGACTATTTTTCATTGACTCATCATGATCCATATATGTTAAGAAAATATTTTTGGAATTTTCAGATATCAAAAAGTGTTTAAAATGAATTAAAAACTATTAAAAACCAAATAATTCACAAAAAATATTAAATGAAGTCACAAAAATAATTAAAAATCAGATTATGAAACTAGATTTTTCAAGAATTTTTTTGGCATTGGTCTCATATTTTTGTGACTTCAAATAAAATATTTATGAATTTTTGAAAATAAAAGGAATTAAAACAGAAAATAAAAAATAGTAAAAATCAGCGCCCATTGGATCCGTCTCATTAATTGACGTGGCATCATCACACGGCTCAAAGGCACAGTCATACCATGTTCTCAAGTCAAGCGCATCACATTTAGAATTAAAACAAGTCAACATGATCAATGGCCACGATTATAACATTTTGCTAAGATCGAAAGGACCAGAAGTATCCACGTGGGGATGGTGGTGGAAACCACCATCTTCTCCGTCCAGAGAACCAACTCCGGCCACCACGCGCAGGTTTTGAAAGCTTAATGAAAATAAACAAGTAGGTTATCAAAATGAAGCTGGGGTGATGTACAGCACCCCTGTAACCTTGGATCTTCCTCAATGTTTCTATTTAATGAGAAATCAGAGCTTGAAGATCAAGGTACACCACGATTCATCAAATTAAGACCACCATTGGCCTGCCTCTTGCTCGAGGACTTCAGAAAACAGTTCAAACTCAAGCAATTCACATTGTATAGCAAGATCCAGATCCAAATAGTTTAGTGATATACCTCTGAAATGCAGCTTTGAACATCACGATTTACTCAAGTTCTTGATCCAATTTTGATCTGGAGATGTGATGAGGATGCAAGGCTAAGGAATTAAGACTTGAAGATCAACTAAGGATGTTGAAATTCAAGCTTCAAATTGAGAAATGAAAACTAAAATTCCTTTGAGTGAGGGTGAGGTTTCAATCCAGCAGTGTTTCAGATCTCCTTCAGGTTGAATTTTGAATGAGGAAGAGCTTCTATTTATAGTTGAGCTTGATGCAATGAGGTGATTTGCTCGTGTGCATGAAGATTGGACCTTCCATGCATGGGTCTGTACAGGCGCTTGCAAAGCCCAAGGATGAATGGAAATGCATGCTGAAGTCATTTTGAAGTGAATTGGGCGTGCACAAGGCCTGTTATTTGCTTGCATTTCAAGTTATGATGTGAATTGCCAAAATGCACATAAACATTCATCTCTTCGAAAGTCCCACATGGAGAATCCGAAAGTGGTCATGTGAGTAATGGTTGGAAAACTCTTAACATAAGGAATAAAAATTATGTTGGGCAAAAATCTATTTGGAGTTTGAAAATTTATGAAAACTGGCTTTGAAGTTTGGGGTACAAAACATGTCTAGGTTCCCTTTGAATTTTTTTGTCAAAAGTGAGCAACTTCAAGCCCTTTTGTTTCAATGATGAAAGCCTCAAATGGAAACACCTCCAACATAAAAGTTGTAGATCTTTTCAAGATGATAAATTTAGACTTAAATATTGCATCATTTGGATTTTTCATGAGAAAGTTATGGGCACTTGAAGTTGGACATTTTTCAAATTCAATGGTTTTGGTCCAAAGTGACCTATAATGTTTTGTATTATCACTTGTGTTTCTTTTAGGATTATGAAATTTTGTCCAACATAAATTTTGAAGTAGACATCTTAATCTTTCCAATGAAATTGGTCTCACCTAAAAATCCTAAAAAATAAGGAAGTTAGGTCCTTGGGAAGTTGACCCAAAATTAGGGTTTCAATCAAAATGACCTATAATGTTTTGAAATGAATGATGACCTTAAAAGTTTCAAATTAATTTTTGATGAACATGAAAGTTGTTTATATGGTTCTTAAGAACATTTTTTATCTTGGGTTCATCTTCATTTGGCAAACACATCAAAAGTTAGGTCTCAGGGATCCTCAGTTTAGTCAGATGACTTGACTGGTCAACTTCTCAAGGCCAAACTTCAAATCTTGATGAATGAATGATTGAGGATAATAAAATAGGCTCATATATGCATAAAATAATGAATGAAATAACTTCACTTGATTGTATTTGATCATAGGTTGAGGTTGCTTCATGAGCAAGGCACAGTCAATGCACAGTTGAATTAGGGTTTCCTTGGGAAACAATCCTCAAGCCCTTTGGGTTATCTTGATAAAATTGGAAAATTCAGATACTTGGGAGACATATATGATGATTAGAATCTTTGTGGACCATTGTCATGCTTGTTCTCATCTTCATCTAGCCACTTCATTAAGCTTAGGAGCCTCCTAGGAGCATGGGAGCATATGATCACTTGAGCTTCAAAACAAAAAGAGTTAGTGACATATTTTTGTGCTTTTGGTTAGTAAACAAAGTAATAAAATCAATAATATACAATACAAGTATGCTTGGTGATCTCAAACCACTCACACAAGTCCCAACCCTAGGGTAAAGGATCCATACAGGCTATGATCCTTGAGGCTATGCATTGAGCAAATGATATGATGCCATGAGGGATCTTAGGGTCAAAATTAGGGCCTTACAGACGCCAGGGTGCACACAAGATAGCTCGTAGGAAATGTCCTAAAGGCATCAAGGTCCATTCTGGCGAAGCCAAAATGTCGTATCTCCATAGGTGAGCCTGCAGGGTAACAGACATCCACTAGATCCGCATATAGGGGCGGTACCCCAGACTCTAGTGGAGGGGAAACAAAGTCTCATCAAGGGCACCTCTACTCGGTAGTTATACTTAATCCCCTATCTGACATTTTTGTTTAGTAAGGAGATTATTAGGTGAAGGAAGTGAGCCAAAATCCATTTGTGATGGTTGGAAGATGGGCCTCTCAAGGAATTTCACCGTCGTCTGACCCTACTCTTGGCCCCAGTAGAATCTGACTGTATGCTAGAAGACAAATATCCATGACTCTGGTAAGTAGAATTTCAATCACGCCTTATTTTACCAGGGAGAATACTCGCATCGTTGGTCAGAATGCATGGCGCCGAAATATCCCAAAAGACAATTATGTGGCTCCGAAATTTCTATGATCGCCTTTAAGATATATCCTCAACGAAGCCGAAAATCCCATGGCACTTGTCTTTTACAAAGTCCCTAAGGCGCCCAAAGTGGACCATTACCCTGCGGGGCAAATAAAGATAAGGCGACCTACACTGACGCCCCAATAAATGGAAGAGAATATGATAGAAAGGAGGACATCGTATCCTTACCTATACTTTTATTAGTTATATACTCAGTAAAAGTTGTTACACGATTTTCATTGTTGATATCCTAATTGTAAAATGATATGATTACAACGAATATTATGTGTTCCATGCAGGATGGTAAGAGTCAGTCTTTTAAGACATGCTTCACGTCCAAGGACCATTCTCCTCAACATAGAAGACGCCTCCCCCCTATCTAGTCTAGGCAAATCTAAGGGCGTTAAACAGTGGAGCCCAAAGAAGTCTACCTTGATTCGAGTCATACCTCAGAGGAAGTGATAAGGATCCTACCCTTGGTTGGGGAACAATCCTCGTCGGGTCCAGACCCCACCTCAGGAAAAACAAATACACACCAATTCAGTGGTTGCTAACTACAGCAAACAAATACCCAATTCTCCAATGTATGTTAAATACAACATACAAATATGCATTGATTAAGTGACTGCTAATTACATCAAATGAATACATCGAATCAGTATACACTCATTATAACATACAAACATAAGAATCAAACATGGTGGAAAACAACATCTAATACATTAAAGTGTGATTTACAAAAGGACATTATTAAGCATGTCCAAAGGCACTTCATAGTACTTTGACATAATAGAGAACCTTTTTTCCTCATAAAGGCAAGTCATAAATGTTATCACACCCAAATAAACTGCAATGGTGCCACGTGAAGCACGCCGCTACAGACCGGTATCACCCATAAAGCAAAAAAAAAACTAGCGATGCAACAACTCGTTAACAATCCGAAATGTTGCACAACAACAATGTAGTAATGACAAATACAATACTCAGAGTTATACAATGCACCACCCGTTGAGGTAAAAATATTTTATTATCTAAATATTATCATTACACCCAGGGCACAAAGTTTGAAAAATGTTACAAGAAAAAGAAAAAGAAAAAGAAGCAGTCAAGCAGTAACGTCCAGGGTTGAAGCACTCATATTACCCTCTGGAATCCCCTCGGGAGCAACCTGGAAGGGGTTCAACTCTTCAATAGGAATGCGAGCAGTAGGGAGAAACCTCATATCCTATTCCATGACCTGGTCGAAGGCCCCGAGCACAACTTGCATAGTCAGTTGAAGGCAATCCTGGAACGTCCCCCTAAAACTGGCAACCTCACTCTCAAAAGCCTTCAAAGCCTCAACATATGCCTCACTCTCCAATTAAAGAGTTTTCTAATCCTATTTTCTAATGTGGGTTATCTAAGTAACAACATCAGAAACTTCCTGGCATTGCTTCTTCTCTTCCTCAAGAGCAATCTTCAGCTCAGATATTCGGGAAGCCAAAGTAGAAGGAGAATTGTGGATCTTTATCTCCTCTTGAAAAGAGTCAACATGTTTGGCTCTCTCCTTCAGCTCAACCACTTCCTTCTTAAAAGTAAAAAAAAAACTTTTGATCTATAAATTTTCATTTACCCTTCCAAGTGTCTCTCTCCTTTAAGGGAATGCTCGCTGCTAAGACATATCCCATGCATAAAACGGCCAGAGAAAACTGAGAAGATGTATAGTACATGTTGTGGATAATCTTATAGAGGAGTGCCACCTTATCCCCCTCGGGGAGGTTTGGGACGAAGGACAAATCCCCCCGCTGATACAACAAGAGTATCTTCCTCATGAGTGAGAGAAAGCCAGTATGGAAGAATGTCGGGCAACTGCTGAAATTGAGTTATCTCCTCCGAGGAAGCATCCCCGATCAGGTGTGTCTGTTTGGAATAACTCTCTTCTATAGGGGATTGTTGGCATACATCTTGACCCCTCTTTGTTGAAATTAGTGACAGGGACATTTCTTCTACAGTTGAAACTGCCACAGAATCTCAGGATAGTGGTAGTAGTCGCGGTGCCATAGAGGGGAGCAACGCTAGGAGTAGGAGCAGTAATATGAGGAATAGGCACCATGGTCTGGCCAGTAGAAACATTCTTTATACCTTGAGCGCTAGCAAGGTCAAAGAACATATGCAATTTATCCATGTTATCTTTGATCAGTCACCATTTGCATTAAGTTTTCGTTACTGACCCGACAAGAAACCGAGGATTTTGAAACACTATGCAAGCATTTTTGATACTTTTCAAGGCAATTTTACTTCCGGTATAATATTTAAGCATTTCGATTCATTGTTATATTTTAATTCTATTTTCATGATTTTATGCGTGGGATAGCTGTGTTTTTGTCCGACAGGTCCAGGTAGAAGAACCAGGAAACTCAGAGCGAGACGATGCGAGATTCTGGCAAGAAAAGAAGTGGAAAACCCCAGTACAGGAGGCCTGACACGGCCACCTGTGTCACCTGACACAGGTCGTGTCAAGCAAAGGAGGGTGTGACAAGGAAGACAGTGGCCTGACACGGCCACCCGTGTCAACTGACACGGGCCGTGTCAGGCATCAACCCGCCCGTGTCAAGAGACCATCGGTGTGTCACCAATAACAGTAGGCTGACACGACCACCCGTGTCAGCCCAAGCCCCAAATTTCCCTCTTTCTCGGGCTTTTGTTCGTCGGGCTTTTCAGAGAGATTTTTGGACATGTCCACCTGCTGCTTGGAATTTTCATTATGAAAGAGGACCTTCTTCCTAAGGATAAAGCATCTGGGAATAAGGCAAAATACAGTATTGTGAAGCAATCAAGTATTACAAAGAACAAGGAGTTTGGAGAGTTGAAGGTTTTCATGAGCGGGAGCGATTGAAGATCAAAGTCATCCAATTAGTTGTAATGTGTAATTTTTATCTTGAATTTGTTTTAAACAATATGAGTAGCTAAACCCCCAAATGTTAGGGGGTGTCCCTAATTTAGAATTGTAACGAATTTGAGTTTACATTTGCATTTATAATATTATTCTTACGGTAACCTTTTGATCTGTTTATTGCTTTCTCTTTCGGACCAATCGAGATTCATTTGTGGTTATCAGTTAGGCTGGACCACCATTGATAAGGTTTTCATAAGGTTACTCTACAGTAGATATCACCTATGACTAGGGATATCCTGTATGAACCAGAGTATTCTTGATATTATAAAGCTTAACTTCACCTTAATTGCCTATGGACATAGAAATTAGGGTATATTGATTAAAGGTTTTCTCACCAAGGACTTGGGAGAAAATACCCTTTAGAACTGGTAGTAATTGATATTTGTTAATGCAATAGTGACTCAGAGTTGTTATAGGGATAAATCATACACCTTCCCTGGCATTGTTCCTTTTACCCTGCAAACCCTTATTTTCATTCTTATTTGTCTTTGCCTTTATTCTTATACTTTTACATCTAAAAACCAAATTAATACTTTTTGTTTAATTGAATGATAACTTAAACTCGATATTAACGTGTAGTCCTTGAGATCGACATTCGGGGAATTTCCCCATCATTACTATAAAAGACAAAATAGTACACTTGCTATTTTCTCGATCAAGTTTTTGGCGTCGTTGCCGGAGACTGCCAAAATATAAAGTTTAATTTTAAATTCAATTAAAATTTTGTTGCTCTGCAATAAAATTATTTTCCTGTCATTTATAATTTACTAATTTGTGTATGTGAGGAGAACCCTCAGTTGAATTTCTTTTTGACGCAGAGATCGAGAGAACCTTTCACCGAAGACGCAGAAATAAAAGAGTGGATTCCAAATAAGAAAGTATCTCTGATCACTCAGAAGTCAAAGAACCAATGGCTGAAGTTCCTCCAATTCCACCTCTTTCACCTTCGGAAAGACTCCTAGGTGACTATGGAGGTGCAAACGCACCGGGTGGTCGACTGACAATTGTCAACCAACCGGTGAATGTGACGAATTTTCAACTACATCCTAGCATAATCAATCAATTGGAAAGAAAACCTTTCACCGGAAAGGTTAATGAAGATGCCAACAAACACTTGCAAAGATTTCTGACCATGAGCATCACCTTGAAAATTGATGGTCACAGTGATGAAGCAAAGAAATTAAGAATGTTCTCGTTCACCTTAGTTGAAGATGTGGAATAGTGGTTCTACTATCTTCCAGCCGAAAGTATCACATCATGGGAAGAGATGGAAACTGCATTCTTAAATTAGTACTTTCTAGCATCAGTATTCCTGAGAAAAAGGTATGAAATCCTTAATTTTAAACAGAAGGATGGTGAATCATTGGGAGACGCCTACAAAATATTCAAAAGGGTCTTAGTAGCATGTCCAACTCATAGTATGGATCAGACCGAACAAATGCAGATGTTCGTTAATGGGATGAAAATAAAAACAAAATAGTTGATTGATACAGCAGCCGGTGGCTCAACAAATTTCTCAACAGCCACTGGTATTAAAAGGAATATTGAAGCCATAACTGCCAATGAGCATCTAGAATTATATGACAGGTGTACTAGTCAGCCAGAGGGGGTGATTGATCTCAAATTAGAGACAAATAAAATCCGTCTGGAAGACACAGTTGCTGCGAAGTAGACAAGAAGTTGAAAGCTATGAATATAGGTACTCAACAGATAGCTCAGGTCTAGCCGGCCCAGGCTAGCACTTGTGAAATTTATAATGGACCTCATCACACGGTCTATTGCTTTGCTACCCCCTAACAATTGAAGAGATCAAATTCTTGAAGCAGAATAATCCTTACTCTAACACGTACAACCCAGGTTGGAAGAACCATCCAAATTTCTCCTGGAAAGATCAGAGAGGGAATGTTCCGCAACAAGGTACAAGGCAATATCAGACTCAATATCAACAACATCAACAACAACAGACACCTAAAAAGGCTAAATGGGAAATCTCCATTGAAAAATTAGCCGCCCACAACATGCAGTTGTAAGAAGAAACAAGGACTAACCAGAAAAACACCACAGCCTCCATCAAAAATCTCGAAGTCCAAATGGGTCAGATAGCACAACAGTTAGCTTCAAATTCTCAAACCCCGGTACCCTACCTAGTGGTACGGTAACAAATCCGAGGGAACATAACACTGTTAATATTGTCGTAACCCGAAGTGGAAAGTCAATGGAGGAAAACAGTATGGAAAAAGATGGATTGTTAGAAGTGGATTTAAAAATCAAGGAAACCAAGGACCAAGATGAAAAAGTGATACTACCACCTGTCAAGGAGAAAGAAAAGGTTCCAAAACCAGTCATCAAACTCCCTTACCCTCCAAGACAGAAAAAGAAAGATCAACATGAGAATTTTTTTGAGAAGTTCCTGGAAATGTTCAAAAAGCTGGAAATAAACATCCCTTTTTCTGAGGCATTAGAACAAATGCCAATATATGCCAAGTTCATGAAAGAAATCATCTCCAAGAAGCATTCCACTGATATGGACCCGATCATCCTAACTGAAACATGTAGTGCCATTCTCCAAGGCATGAAAATCCCAGTGAAAAAGAAAGCCAGGGGGTCGGTTACTATTCCATGCACTATTGGTGATAGAAAATTCAAGAAGGCTCTGATTAACTTAGGAGCAAGTGTAAACCTGATGCCACTATCCGTCTATAAAAAATTAGGCATTGACACTGTTCAAGATACTCGAATGACACTTCAGTTTGCGGATCGCTCGGTTAGGCAACCCTATGGGATTGTGGAAGACGTTCTTGTAAAAATTGACTAGTTTGTTTTCCCAGCTGAATTCGTCATTCTGGAAATGCCTAAAGATGAGGAGATTCCTCTCATATTGGGCAGACCATTCTTAGAAATAGGACGGTGGATGATAGACATCGAGGAAGGAACAATGACCCTCAAAGTCTATGATGAAGAGCTAAAAATAGATGTGAGGAACACAATGCAATACAAAGATGATATTGGCACAAGCCACACTATAGAGGTGATAGATCAAGCAATTGCTCAAGAAATTGAAAGGCGTAGACCCCAGTCACCACTAGAACGGGTCTTAAGTCTATCAATTTTTGAAAGTGATGAAGATGAAGGAGAGTCTGAGGTGCTCGCTATGATGGAAAAACAACCTGAATGGATTAGATCTAGAACACACCGATGGGAAGATTTAAGACCACCACCACCATCAGATGTCACTGAAGAACCAAAAACAGAGGTGAATCTGAAGGAGTTACTGTTGCACCCCAAAATTTGCCCTCTATTTTTAACTCTAACCAATTTTTTGTTTCACATTCATTTGCATCATCTTCATAGCATAACATTTTTTTCTGTCTTAATATTAGCCGGAATAATTTCTCGGAATTTACAAACAGACTGGTCTAATTAACTTTTTAACTGTGCCTAAAATTAGTCAACGAAAAAAATGTCAAGTTTAAGTTTGCAAATGTCGGTAACATTAATCTGCGGTTCACGTGGTTTAATTTGACATGCTAAAAATATGTTTACGACTATTTTTGGTCATATGTTGATCAGTCTGAGCAGTTTAAACGGTCATAATTTTTATTTCAAAATCCGACCAAACGCTGTATTTTTCCGAGTCATTTATTTCGCGCTGATTATTTTGACGTGTTCATTTTATTTTTTCGAGTATTTTGGTGCCCGACTTTTTTTTTTTTTGAGTCTATTTATTTTTATATTGGGTCTAGAATAAATAAATAGGTTAATTAGTTTTTATTTTAATTTTAACTATTTTAATTATTTAACTTTATTCAGTTTTTAATTTAATATTGGGTTTCAAAATAAACTTAGGCCCATTATCATTAACCTAATTTGTTCCTATATATATTTACTAGCATGACTGATAGAAGGAGGCGGAAAGACAGAACAAAAAAGAGAAACTGAGAGTGGCTGATCTATATTATCGTACACACAGTTTGGTAATAGTATATATATATATATATATATTTCTATTTTATGTTATAATTTGATTATGTTTTTGGATCGGATCGTGTCAATACGCCGTTTTCACATATACGTGTATGAGGCGTGACATTTGTGTTATCCGATCCAGTTGCGATGATCGCAATTTTGCGCTAGCAACGCCGTTGTTTTTTTTAATTCATATTTTTTTTTATATATACATATATTTAGATCTGTACATTTTTTCATAACTAACTACCCTGATTTTTCCTAAACCCTGACAATTTCGCCACAAACTCTAAATTTCAAACCTAAAACTTTAACCGTGTTGTTTCCTCTAAACCATAAACCTTTTCTTAAACCTTAACAAACCTTATTATTATTTCCTATTTTCGCTCATATTTATGTTATTCATACACGGTAACTGCTTCGCCCTTGTAATATTTTAAGTTTTAACTTGTAATATTTTCAGTTTACTTTTCGCCATCTTTATTATGTAACTGCACCAAAGCGTTGTAATAATTAGGGTTTTATTTTCTGCCATTGATTTTCTGCCATTTTATTTTTCTGCCATTTAAATTCCTGCCATTGATCCTATATTAACTGCGTGGTTTAGTAATGTAGGGCATGAAAACCTACTAAATTAATTATTTAATATTTTTCTATAACCTTTATATTTTTTTTGTAAATAAATAATAAATACTAACTATTTTAATAAAAAAATTTTATTACTTACTTATAATAATAAATCCTTATATATTTTGTAAATAAAATCTAATTGACCATTTTTCTAATTGAATAATAATAATAAACCTATTAATCTAATAATTTGATATTTTCTATAACCTTTATTTATTTTGTAAATAACAAACTTAATATTTTTCATATAACTCTTTTATTTTATAATTTGTACATTAATATATTTTAAATTCTTTTATTATTACTAATTTATTTTAAACTCATATTTTTCTAATAACTTCTAAAAAGATCTAACTTGTTTAACCTAAAATAATTTCTTTTAAAATTCTAACCTTTTTATTATCACTTTATTATTATTGTTATTTTATTATTGCTTTATTACCATTGTTTATTTATTATTTTATTATTATTTGCTTTTATCTATTCTATTTTTGCTTCATTATTTTCCTTATTTTAATTTTGTTTTATTTATAATATTAGGAACAAATGTATAGGTTGTAAATTTATTCTTTCTCGCCTGATTATTATGTATCTGTCCCATAGCCATGTAATAGTTTAGGAATTTATTTTTCTTGCTTTTATTTTTGTAAATATTTATTGCGTGGTTAGTAATTTAGGGAGTGCAAAAAACTAACTGTAAATAATTGAACTTAGAAAATTAAATTCAAGACAAATATCTGAAAAATAACACTCACACACGTAAGTCGATCTTTGATCGCCATCTGTACTTCCTAGGGTATTCCTCTTGGTTGCCTTCTTTAAATGGTCAAGTCCCTCGAAAATAGGGGTGTCTTAAGCAAAGTCCCTTCAAACAGAAAAATCATCAAGTCCCTATAAACTTAAAAGATCAAGTCCCTACGAGGTTGCCTACGATATAATGATCTTGTCCCTTCGGTAAATATGATGATAGTCCCTACGAGTTGCTAAAGACACCCCTTATGTTGCCTTCATTGACCATACGATGACCCTACGCCCGTCCCTTAAACACATCCAAGGTAATGACTACCTATTCCTTAATAATAGGGACAGTCTTACCATTGAAAGAATATAAGAGAACACGAAAGACTTAATCTAGGGTAGGTATCTCATAGTTACTTGCTCACACTTTTCAAAATTACTTTTACACCTCACAATTTCTAAACTAGGCTTTGTATACACCCATACGAGGGTCATTACAAAGTACTTAAAGAAATTTTTCTAATCACACACTACACTCTTGCAAACAAACAAAGTGAGCTAAGTAACTAAGAGCCCATGGATAACCATGGATATAAAGGGTGTTAATACCTTCCCTTTGTATAACCTACCCCCCGAACTCAAAATCTTTTTAAGGTCTTTCCTGTTCTTTTATGTCCTTTCCTTTTGGATAAAATAAAAGTCGGTGGCGACTCTTGCTATCTGCAACATTTAACTAAAGTCAGTTCTCCCACCATGTTACAGAACTGGCAACTCTGCTGGGGATTTAATAAAAGAGGGGTACCCTTAGGAATTAGATCACTTTAAAATTGTTTGCCTTGTTTGCTTTATACTTATCTGTTGGGTGCTCTTATGTGTGAAAGACCCTAACCCGAATCTAGTGTACCTTAGGTAAATGGCAATAGACCAAGGAAACTGTACGGCGTATATCGATATGGTTGATCTGGTGGCCATAGTTAGTGTGACTTCTTGGTTGGTGCTTATGTTCCTTAAGCAAGTTGAGGATAATATGAGGCTGCCATATGTTGTCAATACACTAACTGACTTTTAGAACCCTAGTCATCCCATCTTGGCCTTTAGAAAGTAGTGAGATAATCGGCTTTGGTGAAGACTGAAGTTGGTTGATACTCGATACTACACTCATTGAGATCCTAAACTTGGAGGGTTTTGGTTGGCAAGTAAGTTGCCTACTGAACGACCACCCTTGTGAAGGATCAATGATTTTGAGACCCCTTAGAACCTGGTTACTTTTGTAGGACAGGATGAATCAACTAAACTTCAGGGGAGGGTACTTACCTTTAAACCTCATGCAAGCCTTCAAACCTAGGGCTATTGTGTGACTTGTTTGTGTGTGCCACATGTTTGTGATTGAGCATAACATCATAGCATCATCATGCATCATAAGCATAGCATTTTCACTAACCATTTCAAGGACCAAAGGATTTTTCTTTGTTCTTTGTTGCAGGTCATGGCTTCTGCTCGTAGGAATACTATCCGGATCAACTTTGTAGGAGTACCTCCTAAGCTTAAGGAATTGGTCTCTCAAGTTTCTGAAAACTCCCAGTTCATCAAGAGGCATGGTCACCTACTGGATCTAGTCACTTCAGGGTTCAATGAAGACATGATGAGTGTCCTGTTTCAGTTCTTTGACCCTAAACATCATTGTTTCACATTTCCCGACTATCAGCTGGTTCCTACAATGGAAGAGTTCTCCAAGCTTCTGGGTATACCTATTCTTGATCAAAAACCCTTCACAGGCTTGGAAAAAGAGCCTAAACCTGAAGTCATTGTTGCAGCCTTACATTTAAAGAAATCAGACATTGTCCTAGAAACAAGGAGTGGAGTTAAGGGTATTCTTGCTAAGGTATTGGTGGAGAAAGCTCAAGTATTCCTGAAGGCTATGAGTTATGATGCTTTTGAGGAGATCTTAGCCCTATTGATTTATGGCTTAGTACTGTTCCCCAATCCAGACCAGTTCATAGACGTACACGCCATCAACATATTTCTGACTCGCAATCCAGTGCCTACATTACTTGGAGACATCTTACACTCTCTTCATACCCGTACTACGAAGGCACGAGGAACTCTGATGTGTTGCATACCTCTATTATCTAGGTGGTTTATTTCTCACCTTCCTCGATCAGTGATGAAGAATGAACAAGGGTTCAGGTGGTCCAAGAGGATTATGTCACTTTCTCATTCAGATATTCATTGGTGCTCTAGATCTATGGAGAATGTTACCATCATTGACCGTTGTGGGGAGTTCCCTAATGTGCCACTCCTTGGCATAAGAGGGGGCATTACCTACAACCCTTCTTTAGCTCTACGTCAGTTTGGTTATGCTCGGACTGATGGTCCTCATGACATGCTTATTCATGGTATTGTGTTCGACTACGACAACGATCTTCAAGGTTACCGTCAAAGGTTCATACGAGCATGGGGTAAAGTGAACAAGGTTGACAGCAAGACTCTGGAACCCAAGTACACTATTCCTATGGAACCATATCTCAGATGGGTACGATCTCGTGCTCAGACTCTTATGATGCCATATCCTGCTATCCTGCCAGTTACCATGGAGCCTGTTGCTGAAGGAGATACTTCTTACATCATTCTTCATCCAGACATGCCCACTGACATGGAAGAGTTACAGAGGTCCTGGATCCAGTTGAAGGAGCAAAGAGATACTTTTGAGACTCATTACAAGGCAAGTCAGGAAAGAATCCTGGAGCTAACAAAACAACTTCACGAGGAGCGGAATCTCAACTCATACCTCAACACAAAGAGGAAACGTCCATGGGAGACTTAAAACCCCATTTTTTGTATTCATTTCATTTTTATTGTAAGCCCAAGGGGCAAACAAGTTTATTACTAATAAAAGTTTACTTTTTGGTGGTTTAAACAAATTTAAATCCTACGGTCCTTGAAAACATTGCATAAGCATCTACATACCATATTATTGCATCACAAGTTTCTTATGAACAGGTATCTTATCTTCTCGCTGTTTATTTCAGCAGAAATGGCTCTTGAACAGACTGTCAAGATCACTTCCAAGGGTCCTATCAAAATTACTGTTGAAGGCCTGGTGAAGACTGTTGCTGAAGTTAGAGTGCCTCCCATGATTATTACCACTTCTGGCCCTATTCCTTATACTTCTGATAAAGCTATACCCTGGAATTACGGTTCTGATGTTTATATCCATGGTGTTAAGCAGGAACCTTTGACTGATACACCTGTTACTGATGATAACCTTGATGTTGATAATATTGCTGGATCTAGTAAGATCACCAGAAGTGGAAGAATTTTCTCTCCTCCAACTACCTCAAAAAATACAGTTCTTCCAACTACTACCTCCACTTCTGAGCCAAGTATTGATGCTCGAGGCAAAGGTCCTGTGGTTGAACCTGTGCAAGCTGAAGCACCGACTGCTGAAAATCTCTCTAAACAGATGGAAGAAGTGCTGAAGATCATTCATAAGAGTGATTATGATGTTGTTGACCAGTTGGGGCATACTCCCTCCAAAATTTCCATGTTGTCTTTGTTGCTGTGTTCTGAGGCTCATGCTAAAGCCTTGATCAAATTCTTAAGGACTGCTCATGTACCAAATGAAATTTCTGTGGATCAATTTGAAAATTGTGTTGCACATCTGACTTATGATAATGGGTTAGGTTTTTCTGATGCTGACTTGACTCCTGCCAAAAGAAACCATAACAGAGCTTTACATATCTCCATTGAATGTAGGGGCAATACCTTGTCTCATGTGTTGATAGACAATGGCTCTTCATTGAATGTACTTCCCAAAGAGGTTCTGAACAAGCTCAGTCCTGAAGATGCTGTGTTAAGATCAAGTAATATAGTGGTGAGAGCCTTTGATGGTTCAAGAAGAGTGGTGCATGGAGAAATAGATCTCCCGACCAAAGTAGGCTCTCAAGTCTTCGATTCTACCTTCTATGTAATGGATATTCGTCCTGCGTACTCTTGTTTGCTTGGGCGCCCCTGGATCCACGGGGCAGGTGCTGTGACCTCCACTCTACATCACAAGTTGAGATATCCGATGAAGGGAAAGATTGTAACTGTTTATGGAGAGGAAGAATATATGGTCAGTCATGTGAATACATTTAAGTATGTTGAAGTGGAAGGTGAATATGTTGAGACTCCTTGCCAGACATTTGAAGTAGTTCCTTGGGTCGTTCCCGCTACTGAAGCTCCTCCTGTGGTTAAAAGAGTTCCTGTGGTTACCAGAGTACCTCCTACAATGGCTTCCCTCAAAGATGCTAGAGCTGTGGTTGAAGAAGGTGGTTGTACTATTTGGGGTCAGCTTCCCGACATTCCTTACAAGTCTGACAAGTTTGGTTTGGGTTTCACTGCAGAGTCCCAGAAGGCTGTTCGTCGTGCTCGTGCTGTTCGTATCACCAATCCAGGGAACATGAAAGATCAAATCAATGTTGTGGGTGACTATAATGAAGACTACAATCTGGATAACTGGATTTTTCCTACTGTGGGTGATGGGCTCAACAATTGGAAGACTGAAGACGTTATTCCTATCTCCTTTAGTCAGGAGTAAATACTATTACTGCGTTGTTATTTTTAAGCCTTGTGCCTTACCCGGGGCACAATGGTATGCTTGTTTCGGGATGTCATTTCATTTGCATACTTCATTCAATAAAAATCAATGGACGTTTCGTTTTCGTAAATATTGGGCTCTTTGTTTTTCTTTTATTTTATTTTCATCAGCTATGTGTTCTTACACACACCCACATCACTAAAATGCAGATCCTCATCCACCCTGGATCCTGTTGATAACAGTTCTACTATTGCCAATTATAATTTCGAGAATCCGATCTATCAAGCTGAAGATGGAAAGGATGAAGATTGTGAAGTACCTGTAGAGCTTGCTAGGTTATTACAACAAGAAGAGAAAGTTACACAGCCGCATGAGGAATCAATTGAGGTTGTAAATCTGGGTACTGAAGTAGACAAGAAAGAAGTCAAAATAGGAGCAGGCTTGGAAAACAGTGTCAAAGAAAGATTGAGTCGGATGTTACGTGACTATGTAGAGGTTTTCGCTGGAAAAATCAAGAGATGATATGGAATGATGAATGTCAAGAAGCTTTTGACAAAATAAAAAAGTATCTCCAAGAACCTATAAATCTGATGCCACCAGTTGAAGGAAGACCTCTAATCATGTATTTGACCGTGTTAGAAAATTCAATAGGGTGTGTGTTGGGGCAACATGACGAGTCTGGTCGAAAAGAGCATGCAATATACTACCTTAGCAAAAGGTACCGACTGTGAAACAAGATACTCCCAGCTCGAGAAAGCTTGCTATGCTTTGGCTTAGGCTGCTCGCCGACTAAGACAGTATATGTTGAATCATACCACTTTATTGATTTCTAAGATGGATCTTATCAAATATACATCTGAGAAACCTGCTCTCTCCGGAAGAACAACAAGATGATTGCTGAACTCTGCACGCAGTTCAAAATAAAACACCATAACTCTTCTCCGTACCGGCCAAAGATGAATGGCGCCGTGGAGGCTGCTAATAAGAATATTAAGAAGATCATACAAAAGATGACAGTAACATACAAAGACTGGCATGAGATGTTACCCTTTGCTCTTCATGGTTATCGCACTTCAGTGCGCACTTTGACAGGGGCAACTCCTTTCTCTTTGGTCTACGGAATGGAAGCCGTGTTACCAGTGGAAGTTCAGATTCCCTCTCTAAGAATCATGAAAGAGGCAGGTTTAGACGAGGATGAATGGATTCAGACTCGACTCGACCAGATAAATTTGATTGATGAGAAGAGGTTGGCAGCTGTTTGTCATGGTCAGATGTACCAGAAACGGATGATCAAAGCTTTCAATAAGAAGGTTAAGCCAAAGGTATATCAGGCTGGTGACTTGGTAATCAAGCGTATCATACTACCACAGGGTGATCCTAGGGGCAAGTGGACTCCTACATATGAAGGACCATTTGTGGTCAAAAGAGTATTCTCAGGAGGTGCCATGATGCTTGCTACTATGGATGGTGAAGACTTTCCACAGCCTGTAAACGCAGACATAGTTAAAAAATACTACGCATAAAAAGAGACCCGCTAGGTTGACTGGCCTAGGCAAAAATAAGGGCATCCCGGCAAACCAAAAGGGTTCGGGCAAAAATTAGGGATATATAAAAAAAATGTACACCCGGCAAGTCGAAAACCTGACAAGGCGGCTTGGACAAAAAAGGGTATCCCGGTGGATTGAAAACCTGAAAGGGCAATCCAGGCAAAAGTTAGGGATTAAAGCGTATGACTATGTCTCGTTTGGATCACTCATGTAACTTCAACTGATGGTGCTACCTAAATCAAGTTCAAACAGATAAAGATCAATCCAATCGTTTCTGTCTCAACAGCAGAAGATGAGATATTTGAAGATAATGGCAATAGTAGAATTGAAACTCAATAGGATCATTTTTCACATAGCTGTTTTCTTTGTTTTATAAAAAATTTACGACGAATTCCTCTTACTAGGATTTCTGTCTCCTTGTACAAACTTGCCTATGTATAGGTCACTTTGTGATATAAATAAAATTTCATTTTTGAATCCAGATTTACTTTTACTCTATTTACATAAGCGAAAACGTCCATTAGTTGTGTTTGAATGTATGTATGCTTTTGAATACGATTGATGTTTACCAGAAATGCATAAAATGCAGTAATAGTATTTACTAAGGACGAACGAGGGTAGTAGTTCAACGAAGCTTCGCCGGTTCATCCCCACTACAAATCCCCAGTAGAGCAAATCTATCTTTATAGATGCTTCGAATTACGTCTCCCCTTGAATTTATGTCCATCTCTTTTATCCTCAGTCGGGATACTCAAGAAATTATTCCTTCAATAGAAGTACGACGAACGAATACGGGAAGTGACAAATACTATACTATCAAACAAGACGGGAACGAGTTCCTCATATTCTTCAGCAACGAATCGGGATTTATTTTCCCTAGCCAGCAGTTGTTATACAAAGATATCCGGACGCTTCAGGCCGCATGATTCATACATACATCATTTACATCATACCATAGCATATCCATAAGTGCATAATACATTTACTTAGATGCACCATGCCATGCATGCATACATATTGCATAAACTAACCTTTTCCTTGCAGGATGGTTATATACAGATAAAATACTATCAACAATTCACAACAGGTCAGAAACGATCTATACGAAGATCTAGTGCTGATACTTAATCATTACTCAAGGTGTCCTTGGATAGTAGGCAAACGATCTATACGAAGATCTAGTGCTGATACTTAATCATTACTCAAGGTGTCCTTGGATAGTAGGCAAACGGTCTATACGAAGATCTATTCCCTAGTCCAGGATGTTTTCAGGAGAGTTAATCCTGATACTCTTTTGTCCTCGAATAGTAGGCAAACGGTCTATACGAAGATCTATTCCCTAGTCCATGATATTTTCAGGAGATTTCATCCTGATATTCTTTTGTCCTCGGATAGTAGGCAAACGGTCTATACGAAGATCTATTCCCTAGTCCAGGATATTTTCAGAAGATTTAATCCTGATATTCTTTTGTTCTTGGATAGTAGGCAAACGGTCTATACGAAGATCTATTCCCTAATCCAGGATATTTCCAGAAGAGATAATCATCACGAAGATTTATTTCTACTGGTCTATTCAACAATTCAAAACAGTTCAGAGACGATCTATACGAAGGTCTAGTGCTGATACTTAATTCAGAAAGAAATCGCCACGAAGATTTGGTTCTGACACTTAAATTAAAAGTATGTTCTTAGATACGATTCAGAGACGGCCTATACGAAGACCTAGTACTGATATCCAGTATCAACATCAAGATATTATCACCTCCTGATATTATGGATGGCATCTATAAGCCCATCTTCAGTTCTTCCAAGTGGCATCTTCAAGCCCACTTAAGCATATACAACCAGTCATCAGTGTTACTTTACGCACCGACGAGTGCAAATTTTTGGGCTTTTGTGTTCAATCCCCTTCAACCTTCCAAGTCACGAATGGCACACCGGCCAATCTAACTCCTCAGGTTTCAGAAAATTGAACAGGGACAGCTGTTGCACCCAAAAATTTGCCCTCTATTTTTAACTCTAACCAATTTTTTGTTTCACATTCATTTGCATCATCTTCATAGCATAACATTTTTTTCTGTCTTAATATTAGCCGGAATAATTTCTCGGAATTTACAAACAGACTGGTCAAATTAACTTTTTAACTGTGCCTAAAATTAGTCAACGAAAAAATGTCAAGTTTAAGTTTGCAAATATCGGTAACATTAATCTACGGTTCACGTGGTTTAATTTGACATGCTAAAAATATTTTTACGACTATTTTTGGTCATATGTTGATCAGTCTGAGCAGTTTAAACGGTCATAATTTTTATTTCAAAATCCGACCAAACACTGTATTTTTCCGAGTCATTTATTTCGCGCTGATTATTTTGACGTGTTCATTTTATTTTTTCGAGTATTTTGGTGCCCGACTTTTTTTTTTTTGAGTCTATTTATTTTTATATTGGGTCTAGAATAAATAAATAGGTTAATTAGTTTTTATTTTAATTTTAACTATTTTAATTATTTAACTTTATTCAGTTTTTAATTTAATATTGGGTTTCAAAATAAACTTAGGCCCATTATCATTAACCTAATTTGTTCCTATATATATTTACTAGCATGACTAATAGAAGGAGGCGGAAAGACAGAACAAAAAAGAGAAACTGAGAGTGGCTGATCTATACTATCGTACACACAGTTTGGTAATAGTTTATATATATATA
This sequence comes from Lathyrus oleraceus, assembly GCF_024323335.1. Taxonomy (NCBI): domain Eukaryota; kingdom Viridiplantae; phylum Streptophyta; class Magnoliopsida; order Fabales; family Fabaceae; genus Lathyrus; species Lathyrus oleraceus. Next base: position 44,653,751 of record NC_066582.1, read on the forward strand.
TATATATATATATATATATATTTCTATTTTATGTTATAATTTGATTATGTTTTCGGATCGGATCGTGTCAATACGCCGTTTTCACATATACGTGTATGAGGCGTGACATTTGTGTTATCCGATCCAGTCGCGATGATCGCAATTTTGCGCTAGCAACGCCGTTGTTTTTTTTAATTCATTTTTTTTTATATATACATATATTTAGATCTGCATATTTTTTCATAACTAACTACCCTGATTTTTCCTAAACCCTGACAATTTCGCCACAAACTCTAAATTTCAAACCTAAAACTTTAACCGTGTTGTTTCCTCTAAACCATAAACCTTTTCTTAAACCTTAACAAACCTTATTATTATTTCCTATTTTCGCTTATATTTATGTTATTCATACACTGTAACTACTTCGCCCTTGTAATATTTTAAGTTTTAACTTGTAATATTTTCAGTTTTACTTTTCGCCATCTTTATTATGTAACTGCACCAAAGCGTTGTAATAATTAGGATTTTATTTTCTGCCATTGATTTTCTGCCATTTTATTTTTCTGCCATTTATTTTTCTGCCATTTAAATTCCTGCCATTGATCCTATATTAACTGCGTGGTTTAGTAATGTAGGGCGTGAAAACCTACTAAATTAATTATTTAATATTTTTCTATAACCTTTATATTTTTTTTGTAAATAAATAATAAATACTAACTATTTTAATAATTTTTTTTATTACTTACTTATAATAATAAATCCTTATATATTTTGTAAATAAAATCTAATTGACCATTTTTCTAATTGAATAATAATAATAAACCTATTAATCTAATAATTTGATATTTTCTATAACCTTTATTTATTTTGTAAATAACAAACTTAATATTTTTCATATAACTCTTTTATTTTATAATTTGTACATTAATATATTTTAAATTCTTTTATTATTACTAATTTATTTTAAACTCATATTTTTCTAATAACTTCTAAAAAGATCTAACTTGTTTAACCTAAAATAATTTCTTTTAAAATTCTAACCTTTTTATTATCACTTTATTATTATTGTTATTTTATTATTGCTTTATTACCATTGTTTATTTATTATTTTATTATTATTTGCTTTTATCTATTCTATTTTTGCTTCATTATTTTCCTTATTTTAATTTTGTTTTATTTATAATATTAGGAACAAATGTATAGGTTGTAAATTTATTCTTTCTCGCCTGATTATTATGTATCTGTCCCATAGCCATGTAATAGTTTAGGAATTTATTTTTCTTGCTTTTATTTTTGTAAATATTTATTGCGTGGTTAGTAATTTAGGGAGTGCAAAAAACTAACTGTAAATAATTGAACTTAGAAAATTAAATTCAAGACAAATATCTGAAAAATAACACTCACACACGTAAGTCGATCTTTGATCGCCATCTGTACTTCCTAGGGTATTCCTCTTGGTTGCCTTCTTTAAATGGTCAAGTCCCTCGAAAATAGGGGTGTCTTAAGCAAAGTCCCTTCAAACAGAAAAATCATCAAGTCCCTATAAACTTAAAAGATCAAGTCCCTACGAGGTTGCCTACGATATAATGATCTTGTCCCTTCGGTAAATATGATGATAGTCCCTACGAGTTGCTAAAGACACCCCTTATGTTGCCTTCATTGACCATACGATGACCCTACGCCCGTCCCTTAAACACATCCAAGGTAATGACTACCTATTCCTTAATAATAGGGACAGTCTTACCATTGAAAGAATATAAGAGAACACGAAAGACTTAATCTAGGGTAGGTATCTCATAGTTACTTGCTCACACTTTTCAAAATTACTTTTACACCTCACAATTTCTAAACTAGGCTTTGTATACACCCATACGAGGGTCATTACAAAGTACTTAAAGAAATTTTTCTAATCACACACTACACTCTTGCAAACAAACAAAGTGAGCTAAGTAACTAAGAGCCAATGGATAACCATGGATATAAAGGGTGCTAATACCTTCCCTTTGTATAACCTACCCCCCGAACTCAAAATCTTTTTAAGGTCTTTCCTGTTCTTTTATGTCCTTTCCTTTTGGATAAAATAAAAGTCGGTGGCGACTCTTGCTATCTGCAACATTTAACTAAAGCCAGTTCTCCCACCGTGTTACAGTTACCAACAAATCTGAAGTATGTATTTCTGGACACTAAAAAAAAATGCCAAGCTATTATCAATGCCAGTCTACAAAGTATCCAAGAAGCAGAACTCATTCAAGTGCTAAAAAAATACAAAGGCGCAATCGGATGGGCAATTGAGGACTTGAAAGGTATAAGCCCGACCGTTTGCATGCATAAAATCTTAATGGAAGATGATCACAAACCGGTGGTGCAACCACAACGAAGACTTAACCCAACCATGAAAGAAGTGGTACGCAAAGAAGTTGTAAAATTGTTAGATGCATGCTTAATTTATCCTATTTCCGATAGTTCTTGGGTAAGTCCAATCCATGTGGTACCAAAAAAAGGGGGCACTACGATGATTAAAAATGAGAAGAATGAGTTAATTCCAACCGGAACTGTTACAGGTTGGAGAGTGTGCATAAATTACAGAAGACTAAACGTGGCAACACGAAAGGACCACTTTCCGTTACCATCCATTTATCAAATGCTGGAAAGGTTAGCCAGACACGATTACTATTGTTTCTTAGATGGGTACTCGGGGTACAACCAGATTGCGGTTTCCCCTGAAGATCAAGAGAAGACTGCATTCACATGCCCCTATGGTACTTTCGCTTATAGAAGAATTCCATTTGAGTTGTGCAATGCACCGACCACTTTTCAAAGGTGTATGACATCAATCTTTGCTGACATGCTCGAAAAGCATATGGAAGTATTTATGGATGACTTTTCAGTATTAGGTTTTTCTTTCGATAAACGTTTAACTAACTTGTCACTTGTGTTAGGAAGATACCAGCAAACGAATTTGATCTTGAACTGGGAAAAGTGCCATTTTATGGTACGTGAAGGTATAGTGTTGGGACACAACATCTCCAACCGAGGTATCAAAGTGGACATTGCAAAAGTGGAGGTAATAACTGATTTACCACCTCCGGTAAATGAAAAAGGCATCTGAAGCTTCTTGGGACATGCGGGGTTCTACCGCAGGTTCATAAGAGATTTCTCCAAGATCGCAAAGCCACTAACTAGTCTACTAGTGAAGGATACACCATTCTTATTTGACAAGGAGTGCAGGCAAGCCTTCGAGACTTTGAAGAAGGAACTTGTGTCATCCCCCATAGTTATTGCCCCTGATTGGTCTCTCCCTTTTGAGATAATGTGCGATGCTAGTGATAATGCAGTAGGGGCAGTATTAGAGCAACGAAAGGAGAAGCTCTTGCATGTGATCTATTATGCAAGCCACATATTGAACCCTGCTCAAATGAACTATGCAACCACTGAAAAAGAACTCCTGGCAGTTGTGTACACGTTTGATAAGTTTAGATCATATTTGTTGGGATTAAAGGTAATTGTGTATACTGACCATGCTACTTTAAAATATCTTTTTGCCAAACAGGAATCAAAGCCAAGGCTGCTGCGATGGATCCTACTACTACAAGAGTTCGACCTGGAAACCAGAGATAAAAAAGGTATTGAAAACACTGTTGCTGATCACTTGTCTCGAATGACTCCGATTCAAGAAACAGAAGAAACACACCCCATCAGAGATGAGTTCACCGACGAACGTATCCTAGCCATTACACATATCCCATGGTTCGCAGATTACACGGACTTTGTGGTAGGTGTACTAATACCTGATGACTTTGACTCTAATAGAAGAAAAAAGTTTTTGCATCATTGCAGATTTTATGTGTGGGATGATCCATTCCTTTACAAAAAAGGATTAGATGTCCTAGTAAGGAGATGTGTTACGGAGGAAGAGCAAAGGGACATCCTAAAAGCCTGTCACAACTCAGAATATGGAGGACATTTTAGCGGAGATAGAACCGCAACAAAAGTCCTCCAGTCTGGATTATACTGGCCTACACTGTTCAAAGATGCATAAGAGATGGTAAAAGAGTGCGACAGATGTCAGAGAACAGGAAACATATCCAAGAGAAATCAGATGCCTCAAAATGCCATGTTAGAGGTAGAACTGTTCGATGTGTGGGAAATAGATTTTATGGGACCCTTACCACCGTCCTTTAGAAAGCAATACATTCTGGTCGTGGTTGATTATGTGTCAAAATGGGTGGAAGCAGTAGCACTGCCCACGAATGACGCGAAAGTGGTAATAAATTTCCTCAAAAATTGTATCTTTGCACGATTTGGGGTACCAAGAGCACTGATTAGTGACGAAGGTATCCACTCCTCAACAAGCTGATGGAGAACCTGCTAAGGAAATACAATGTCAAGCATAGAATCGCCACACCGTACCACCCCCAGACTAGTGGACAGGTTGAGGTATCAAATCGGTAGATCAAGCAAATCCTAGAAAAGACAGTTAGCGCCTCATGAAAAGATTGGTCAATCAAGCTAGATGATGCACTCTGGGCATACCGAACATAATTCAAAACCCCAATAGGTATGTCCCCGTATCAACTGGTCTATGGTAAAGCTTGTCATCTGCCGCTCGAACTAGAGCACAGGGCATTTTGGGATACTAAATTTCTCAACTATGATCTGTTCAAAGCGGGTAAATCTCGGATCCTTCAATTACAAGAGCTGGAAGAATTCAGAAATCGAGCATATGAGAATGCCGAGATATACAAAGAGCAAACCAAAACATGGCATGACAGACGCATTCAGAAGAAAGAACTTCAGGAAGGACAACTGGTCTTATTATTTAACTCAAGGTTGAAGTTATTCCCAGGGAAACTAAGGTCAAGATGGTCGGGACCCTTTATGATACGAAAAGTATTTCTGGATGGAGCCGTTGAACTAAGAAATCCCGCAAACGGAGACACGTTCAAGGAGAATGGGCAGAGAGTAAAACCATACCTGCAAGACCAGAAAGGTGGTCTAATAGAAAAAATCCGTCTCACCTAAAAAGACGGAGAACCGTCGAGCCATGCGATGTTAAACACAACGCTTCGTGGGAGGCAACCCACACATTTTAAATCTAATCAGTTATGTATGTTTGTAGGTTTACACAGGAGCTCTACAAGGAGGGAACATCGCGTCAACAAATATCTAAGTCATGAAAAAGGATAATCCACGTGGCCAGAGGTACCGAAGGTTGAACAGGAGAAAAAGCCAAAAAATGGCCAAAAGGGCAGTCTGACACGGCCACCCGTGTCAGCTGACACGAGCCGTGTCAGGAGGGTGAAAAAACAGTGGCCTAACACGGCCACCCGTGTCATGAACACTGAAAGGGAAAGGGAAATTTTGTCAACAGTAGCCTGACACGGGCGCCCGTGTCAGGAGCACTGAAGGAAATATTGAAAATGTGGTGATGGACAGTAGCCTAACACGGTCGTTTCAGGCAGGCGGAATTTTTGAAAATCCAAATTCTGCAGTGGGCCCCACCTATTTACTCCACCTTAACCACACTTTACCCCATTTACCTTATCATTATCATATTTTTTCATTATACTATCATCATTCTCTCTCATCATTATAATCATTCTCACTCTCTTTCTCTTCTAAACCTCACAAACCCCATTAAAACTTACAAACCCCATTACCTCAAAGCTTCCATAACCACCACTTCCACTCTCCTATTGCAAAAACACCCTTCACAAATATTACTCACTCGTCATCCCCGTTCTAACCATGGATTCAGAATTTTCTAATTCCCTATTTCAAATAATTTCTATTTTTGCAGGTCCAAAATGCCCCCGAGGAGAATTCTCACCGGAAAGCAACAACTTGCGGAGATGTCGAGGTCACGGAAGCGACCAAGCCGGAACCCAAATCCACACAACATCGTGTTTGTCAATTTGGAATTAGAAAAGAGGTGCCAAATTCACCAGAAGAGGAACCTCACACCGACAAGGTACATGTGTGAGCATACTCTGAACGTACTAGGGCTCAAAATTGAGGTATACCGGATGTTCCACGTTTTAGGAATGATCGAGTTCATGAACTTGGAAGCACCGACATACGTGCACATCATGCTCAAATCCCCCAGCTTGTTGGAATTCCAACTCGAAAAGAGGTGGATAGACACGACCAGGTATTATTTCGGAACTTTGCGTTTCCGCTTGTTTAATAATTATCATGAATTGTCGGTTGAGGAATTGGCAGGGATACTCCGACTCCCACTGTACGGACCAGGAGCGATCCCAGATGGGTTCTCACCTAAGGATTTATGGATTGCCATAACCGGGAGGACGGATTACACCTCCAAAGGTGCTAAGGCCTCCGGCATCCATAATCCATGTTTCTGGTATGCTCAGAAGGGTTTGGCCTACACCCTGTTTGGAAGAGGCGATAACATAGGGGTAGCTACTCAGAGAGAGCTATTTTATATATACTCGATGGCACAAAACAAATCCAGCAATGTAGCTGCCTTTGCAGCTGACTACCTGGGCAGAGTTGGCCGAGCAGACTCTAGAGGCATCTCAGTGGGTGGCATGATCACCCAAATAGCTGAACATTTCCGGTATCAAGTTGTGTTACTCGAAGACACGCCAATTGCAAGTAAGACCAAAATTGACATGTCCGCTCTAATTCAACAAGGTATGATTGATGTTGCCCCTACTTACTATTATGTGCTTATCCATAAGAGGTTTATTATAGCTCTGTTGGATCCAAACAGAGTTGCTATTACTGAATGTGCCAACTGGTTGTATGTGAGCGCTGACTCCGACGCGGAGGAAGGCCACGACACTGACCATTTTGCTGCAGGTGAGCATTTTGTAGATGACCAGGTGGATGTCACGGAGGCAGAAGAAGAGGAACCCCAAGCACCTCAGGAACAGTTTCTACCACCACATTAGGAACCTACCCAGCAGGAGGCAGGTTCCTCTTCCTGGTCCATTGAGGTCCGAAATAGGTGACTTAAGGACAGAACAACAACGGCAAGGCATTGAGCAAGCCCGACAGGGGGCAATGTTGGATGAGATGAGCAACATGATGCGACAGTTGATGTTGCATTTTCCACAACCACCTCCTCAATTGAGGCTAATGTTTAGTTCAAGTGTGGGGGAGATTTTATGTCTTTTATTGTTATTTTTAGTATTTTGTTATTTTATTTCAGTATGGTGTTATTTTACTTTATTGCATTCTAGATTTAGTTTTTCTGTTTGAAGTTACATTATGCTGCGAGTGTTTCAAGTCTGTGGTGATATTTTGGAAATAGTAATGGTCACGAGTGGGAGTGGATGAAAGGATCACGCCATTTACCATGGCTTATTGTGAAGGATCTCCCCAGGAAGTTGACACTGCTGAAAAAGAAAGATCAGACGCAACGTATACAGCTTAACCAACATAAGTGTCCTGTACATTCCGAAGTAAGGAAGAAGTCGCACCAGGCTAAAGAGTACTGTGGATACTGTCAAAGCTTAACCAAATAGGGTGAGTCATAAAAAGCCAAACACATTGATCATCATGAGCGATATTCAGATTTGTCTTTATCACTCTAAATTTGTGTAGACTCTCTGGGATTGTCACTGCATGATTACACACACTGATGCACATTGTTTGAAATTAACCCCGAGCCTTTCTAGCCATCCTAAATAATTATATCCCTTGTAAACCCCATTTAAGCCTGTATCAATTTGTTTGTTTAAACCCCATAAATGTACCCCTTGACCAAAACACTTCCTTACCCTGTTCAGAGTCATGTTAATACCTTTAAACTGTGTTAACAAGCTAAGTTTAGGGTAAAAACCCCAAAGATTTCCAAACGCCCAAGAAAGTGCGAAAACAAAAAAAAAGTGAAATAGGAAATCATCGAGAGAAAAGGAAAAAAAATTATTATAAATAAACTCGAAGATTCAAAAGAAGCACAAAAAAGGGCACTCGATTGAAAAATAGAAAAAAAAAAAGAGAAAACCGAGCGAAAAAACAAAAGAAACCAACACAGTAGGTAACATTGACTCTGAACCAAAAACCACTTGTTTCCCATTTTTGTTTGAATATCCACACCCTAACCCAAGCCAAGTTACAACCCGAAAGACCTCAAAAGTGTGTGTGTTGGGTGTAGGTGATATGAAAAGAGAGACTATTCAAACTTGCGAGTTGATATTGCATATTCTGAATTAGGAGTGAAAACACTTAACCCCGAGAGAATTGGTGAGAATGTGATATAAGCTGACAGGTAAAACGGTGCTTTAAAATGGAAGTGCCATTGAAAACTAACAAGGAAAAAGCAGGACTTATGGAAGAAAGAGGGAAAACGTTAACGAATGATCTCGGCAGTGTTAGGAAACAAGAATCATGGGGAGTGACACACAGTGTTATCTTAAACATTACTTGAGGACAAGCAATGAGCTAAGTTTGGGGTTGTGATCAGTCACCATTTGCATTAAGTTTTCGTTACTGATTCATAAGAAACCGAGGATTTTAAAACACTGTGCAAGAATTTTTGATACTTTTCAAGGCAATTTTACTTCTGGTATAATATTTAAGCATTTCCATTCATTGTTATATTTTAATTCTATTTTCGTGATTTTATGCGTGGGATAGCTGTGTTTTTGTCCGACAGGTCCAGGTAGAAGAACCAGGAAACTCAGAGCGAGACGATGCGAGATTCCGACAAGCAAGGGAGTGGAAAACCCCGGTACAGGAGGCCTAACACGGCCACCCGTGTCACCTGACACGGGCCGTGTCAAGCAAATGAGGGCGTGGCAAGGAAGACAGTGGCCTGACACGGCCACCCGTGTCAGACATCAACCCCCCCGTGTCAAGAGACCATGGGCGTGTCACCAATAACAGTAGGCTGACACGGCCACCCGTGTCAGCCCAAACCCAAAATTTCCCTTTTTCTCGGGCTTTTGTTCGTCGGGCTTTTCAGGGAGATTTTTGGACATGTCCACCTGCTGCTTGGAATTTTCATTATGAAAGAGGACCTTCTGCCTAAGGAAAAATCATCTGGGAATAAGGCAAAATACAATATTGTGAAGCAATCAAGTATTACAAAGAACAAGGAGTTTGGAGAGTTGAAGGTTTTCATGAGCGGGAGCGATTGAAGATCAAAGTCATCCAATTACTTGTAATGTGTAATTTTTATCTTGAATTTGTTTTAAACAATATGAGTAGCTAAACCCCCAAATGCTAGGGGGTATCCCTGATTTAGAATTGTAACGAATTTGAGTTTACATTTGCATTTATAATATTATTCTTACGGTAACCTTTTGATGTGTTTATTGCTTTCTCTTTCGGACCAATCGAGATTGATTTGTGGTTATCAGTTAGGTTGAAACATCATTGATAAGGTTTTCATAAGGTTACTCTACAGTAGATATCACCTATGACTAGGGATACCCCGTATGAACCAGAGTATTCTTGATATTATAAAGCTTAACTTCACCTTAATTGCCTATGGACATAGAAATTAGGGTAGATTGATTAAAGGTTTTCTCACCAAGGACTTGGGAGAAAATACCCTTAAGAACTGGTAGTAATTGATATTTGTTAATGCAATAGCGACTCAGAGTTGTTAAAGGGATAAATCATACACCTTCCCTGGTATTGTTCCTTTTATCCTGCAAACCCTTATTTTCATTCTTATTTGTCTTTGCCTTTATTCTTATACTTTTACATCTAAAAACCAAATTAATACTTTTTGTTTAATTGAATGATAATTTAAACTCGATATTAATGTGTAGTCCTTGAGATCGACATTCGGGGAATTTCCCCATTATTACTATAAAAGGCAAAATAGTAAACTTGTTATTCTCCCGATCAATCTTCAAACCACAATCACACTTGTCAAAAAATAAATAATTAAATAAATAAAACAGGACTTCATCTTCACCAAAAATCTATTTCCTCACCTCCTGCATATTCACACTCAAAATGGAATAAATGTCAATCAGTTTCTTCCTCGCCTCGGAAGAAGGCACTTCGTTGGGCCCAAATCCTTCTTCATAACCAAGCCCTTGAAACCAGGAATACAGGTTTTCCTTCATAACTACCTCATTAGGGGAAACAATGTATGGTTTGGTATGGTAGAAAAGAATGTCCTAGCGAAAATGAGATGAAGATCAATACTTCAGAAACATGCCCTTGTAGAAGCGGGAAGACTTATCAGGGAGTAGAAAAAGGTGAGATGAGTCTCTAGCATAAGGAGTTTCACCAGCAAGAAGCTCCCTAGAAAATCACCTCATTTTTGGGTGAAGTGGTCGTACCAAGGGACGTCAGTGTGGAAGCTAATGAGCCCTTGGTCGTGGTAGTCATCCTGAGAAGTACGAACCAGGTAAAATAAGTTGAAGAACAACTTGAGTAGGGGATTCCAAGATTTATGCTTGGCACATAGCTGGAATACCCTCATGTAAGCCAAGAACCTCAGGTGAAGTTCGGAAGGAGCAACCTTTAAATGCTATAGGGCAGACACTTTGAAGTTAATAAAGGGGAACTGTAGTCCTATTCGTGTGAACAAACACTCATGAAGGGACCACACAACCTTCAAAAGAGTTGCATATCCTCTTCTCTGGGTCCATTAGAAGAATCTACCAATCAAGAGGGTCACTGACCACTATTAGCCTCTATTGCGACTCCAATATTTAGGGTAGAGGGGGTTCCTACCACCTTAGCCTCCACCTAGTTGTACTTCATTACATCAACCAACTTTACTAGCGTCACGCCCTTCCGGGTGTGATCTAAAACACTACATTTGACCAACCCCGGATATCCAAATGGGTCTTCATCTCAATGTTGTTGGGTTTGTTGTTATTAGTTCTCAGGAAGAGTTAAACGAAATCATCAGCATGTTCCCTCATATGATTGATAGCTTGTATTTCCTCCTCAGTCAAAACGGGAGGGGCCATGGGGGCTTTAGTATGATTCCTATCTTCGTTGTCATCTGAAAAGAGAGCCTTGAATGAGTTGAATAAAGAATCTCATTCCTCATAGGAGTTGCCATATGCCCTTTCTGAGTCAGAATCATTAAATAAAGGTATAACTTTTTGGTCCGTGCAATCATGAGCCAGGGGAGGTAGATAAGAATCAGGGAACGTCCCCATTCTCGCAGCAAAAGAAGTATCGCACTCATAATCACTTGCTAGGTTAACAACATTATCACCCATCCTGACTAGAAAGTTGGAAATATTAAAGTAAAACCTTGAGTTGATGAAGGTACCTAAATATTTGAGAGTGAAGAAGCATAGTAAATGAAGAAAAGCAAATATTCTGATCAAGGAACTATAATCATTCTGATTAATGCTCTCAAAAAATAAGAGATGAATGTGTTTGATAATGAAATGAATATGAATGAACTTGAATGTCAAAAGTTGCAAAACGTTTTTCAACACTCAACTCCCACCTATTTATAAGCAAAAATGGTTGAATGATCCAGATTTACAAAGTAAAGGAAGATGAAATCAACTACTGAAGCTCTCCTAGGGAATGCATGCACACTCGAGTGCACTTAACTGAATCCTAAGTTGAATCATGCCTTAATTTGTTGCGTCAACCCATGTGTCAAAAGAGAGCAGCGAAGCATTTCATAATGGAGATGAATTTAATGCACTTGTTCCCCACTACTTTTTCAACTGACTCCAAGCGTTTTGATTCTAGCTCACATCGAACAACATTCTTGGAGGATGATCAAAATCATCAAAGGCTTCCCCGACCCTCACAGTACCTAGCAAAGTCTTGGGTGTAACTATTCTAGACCAACCAAAGATCCAAATAGCTAAGACCCAACTCACCTCAAATCCACTCCACTAGACCCAAGGTATAAAATTCAGGTCACACGGAAAGTAATATACATTCTTTGATCTCCATTTTTCATTACACTCATCTTGAATCTTGAATTGGCTTAGGCGTTGGAGTACTAACCTTGCAGGTCCATCCTGCGCCACTGTATCGTAAACCAACATTGTCGATTCAAGATCATCAATTCCTCAACTATATCCAATTCTGATTTCAGGCCTGAAAAAATTAAATAAAAAAATAAAATCTGTTTAGAATATGCAAAAGCAAATTCTAAGAATTTAGTGCATATATTTTAAATTGAACTATAGTGTTCATAAGTATTTAATTCAATCATGTTAAAATGTCCAGTTATTTAAAAAAAAAAATTTATTATTAATATTTTTTATGTTGTTTCTTTTTTGATTGCTTGCATTATGCAAAACAACATAGTTTGTTCAAGTTAGTTTGTGAAAAAAGAACACATGTGAGAACAGATGTCCCAGCATGTGTGCAAAGCTACTTTTGTGAAGAAAGAACACATGTGGGAACATATGTCCCAGTATGTGTGCAACATTTGTCCCTTGTCAGCAGGTCAATATTGTAGCTGTTTTGCACGTGTTTTCCTTTGTTATAATCATATTTGTTGCTATCTTTTAGCAATGCATTTATGTGGACTTGTTTGATTGGATTAGACGCAATCAAATTAATTTAAATGGAGATTTAAATTTGAATTTGAATAAAAAATAAATCATATCTTTTGGAGACTTTTGTGGAACAAATCAAATCAAAATCTCTTAGAATTGTGGACGAGATCAAAGTTGCTTATGCCCATTGGAAAAAGCCCAGAAGAAGCATTGATATATAAGGAGACTCAAGCATAAAGTTTGAATACATGTGTAAGGATTGAAGATATCTCGTGTTAGGTTTTTTTTAATCCTTTGTTTGTGTTGATTGTACACCACGCGAGTGCCCTTATTCATATCATAAGGCATATTGTTGGTTTGTTTAGTTGAGTTTTAACTCAACATTCTCTAAGTTGTTTATTAAAGCGTGTCATTTGTGATTAGTGGTTAAAAGAAAGTGATAGGGTTTTTTCATATTTAGGGAGAGACCTAAATAGAAAGTCATTAAAATTAGGAAGAAACGTTGAACATCACGGGGTTGAAGTTCCTATAAGTCTAAATGTATTAATTCAAGATAATGAATTTTCTTTCTTGGATAGAGTGCTCCTTATACGTGGGGTGTGTGTTAACTATTTTATATATTTCTTTATTGTTTTTTTTCATCGTCTTGTTTATCATTTGTTTGTTATTTTCGGTGTCAGATATTGAACATCTTTGCTTAAGTATTTGGTCCAATATTTTTCCCTATAATTATAATATATAAATCTTATAATTTTATATTAAATTTCTATAATTAATTAAACATATTATTTAATATATATTTTACAAACACTTAATATAATAATATTATTTATAATAAATCAAATGGAAACCTGAGTTCTTACTCCATGTACAAAATCTAACCAAAAATAAACATATAATTGTGTTTGTGAGGTTGAATCTATTTTGTTCTAATTTATGACCATCAACTGTCGGTTGAAGGTGACACTTTTTTGTATTTGTTGATATCATAAATGTGACCAATGCCCACCTGCGTGGCTAATCCAATAATAGTATTTAATAACCACTAAAGGTGTGTTTAAACTAACATTTAGAAATACATTTTTGATAAAATTTATTTGTATGTGTTCAAATATAAATAAATATTTTTTGGTTAATATTTCTATTAATGTATTATCTTATGCATAAGTAATAGACCAACTAGTGTTCCATCACCATTAGGCAACACAACACAATCATGCAAAGCATGTCTGACCCAGCTGCCTTTGGAATAGGTCTGGTCAAAGAAGACTCCTGCTTGATTCGTAACCGACAAACAACAATCGCTCAATAATTAGTTCCAACAAAACAAACGAGAAACATGTTCTTGAAAGTTGAAAGAAACATATATAAACATATATCAAGTATACATTATTTTTAAAAGTATGTATTAATTTTTTATTGGAAAGTGAATTCATTCAAACAACAAAGAGGTATTTTCACAGTGAGAAATAAACATAAAATTTGTCGGTTCCATGGAGCATGTCAAGTCAATGGTGAAAAAATACTCGGTTGTAACAATAATTTTTACTTGGATTACTCATTATTTATTTTCACATTTTAAATATTCAATCTTGGATGTGATGAGATATTAAAAATCTTATATTGAATAATATATGATTTGATATAAGTCGAGGTAATTTTTAATATATAAATCGGTTTTGTAAGGATGAATTAGGCTCAATATTTCTTAACCGTTCTAAAAGTTGTTTATGACGTTATTTCATCTCATATGTTTTTTTTTCTGTATTGCTACAATGATAATATATAGTTAAACTTTTTATTATTCAAGTTAGATGTAATTAATTGTACATTGATGTATTACTTTTTATCATAATATTATATATATGTTATAGTTATTCATTTGTATTATATTGTGTTTATTCATGTGTTTAATGTCTTTCATAGTTTGATCAATTATAATTGGATATTTTGATTTAAATTGTTATTGAAAAATACTCTTCAAATTTAAATTCACATTTGTTAAACACTAAATTCTAAAGATCATCAATTAAAAAATACGACCGATTTCACAATATTATTTGTGCATGAATTACATTCTCATATCGACAAAAGATAATAATATAGTAAAGTATATATAATTGATCATCAAAATACTTTATAATAAAGTTAATGTAGTCTAATTTCATCAACATCTCATCAATTTTTACTTCTTTATTATTTATCGTTTTTATATTCTCATTGCAATGAGGACCAATCAAAAGCATGAAGAAAATAATGAAATATTTTATTTTAATTTACCTTTTAACAATTTATTTAGTTTTAATTTAGATTTTTAATAGTTTTAATTTTGAATTAGTTCATGTTTTTCTTACATTTATTTTAGAAAATATGATGTAACCCAATATAGGCGTATAAAATAGTGTAATTTATGATCTATTTAAGTTTAGAAATAGTCTTACTATAAATAAACATTTGTAATCTCATTTGAGACAAGCTTGAAATCAATTAAATTTTTTTCCATGAGAAATGTGAGTGAGCTAAGTTTTTTTTGTTTGGTTTTTGAATTAAAATCCTAATTGAATCTTAGGAATGACTTCCTTATTATTGTAGTGATTCCTCACTTGCTTATCAATCTCTTAAGTTATGACGCTTTTTCTTTTAAATCTTCTTAACTCGATTCATACATGTGTTCTTTGTTTCTCATTTTATTAATCACTTTGTTTAAGAATTCATTTGGATAGATATTCATTATAGTTGAAACATCTTCTCCCACATCATAATGTATTTCATAATCAACTTACAAACTTTTTTCATTTAAAATTATAACAATGGTTGAATGACTATTTATTACATAAGTACTTATAGATACAATATAAATATACTTACTTTTGATATTTATATTATATCACTTTATATCAAAAACAGTTAGATAGAGTATTTAATGAGCTCTTCATGGATAATGAGCATTGAAGTGAATCAAAGTGAATACTAGCAAATGTTTGAGGGATCATCTACATGATGTTTCATTTCATTTATTTCTTTTATAGTGCTACCATGACAAGTAGGTAAATTATTTCTTGTTGTGATTACATGAAATTTATCATAATTTTTATGAATTGCTCTGGATTATTTTATTATATATTTTGGTTATTCATTCGTATAGATGTTTATTCTTGTGTTTAATGTCTCTTATAGTATGGTCAATTATAACTTGATATATTGATTTGAAGTGTTATTGAAAAATACCTTTTAGGTTTATATCAATAATATTCACCTCTTAAAAATTAAACTCTAGAGATAAATTTATGTTTAACATTCATAAGTTTCGTCAATATATAATTTAATCATATTATTTGTTCGAATGGTAGAACGTTGATTAAGAAATATGATCGACATCACAATATTATTCATGCATAAAATTTATAGAGAAACAAGTGATAATATTGAATGATAGATAAAATATGTATAACTGATCATTAGATACATTGAAAGATAGTTAATACAATTTAATCTCAACATGTTCTCATTAATGTTTATTTAATTATTTATCACACAAGCCTTTCCGGATACAATATAAGTGTTAATTGAAAAATAAAATTCTGCTTTTATTTTTAATCACTTTAGTTGTAGCTTGTATTCCAATTATATAAATACATTTGTATTATCCCAATTCATGGTTAATGCAAAAAATATACTCATCCAAAATATTACTCTATTCTCTCTATTTTTCTCTCTCAACTTCATCTTCCCAAATCTTCTTTTCTTCCACCATTGTTGAACCTTCAATTTTCAGTTTTGAGTTTTATGTTCCAACATTTGGCATCAAGAGCCTTGGTTATCGATCCTAATCCGCTGCAACAATGGCAACCGTTTCCAATGATCGAATTCCTACCAATCTCCTGATTCTTGATTCAAAGAACTATGATAAATGGGCAAAACAAATGAGGGTTTTGTTTGGTTATCAAGAGGTGCTTGAGATCGTCGTCAATGGAGTTACGCAATTAGGGGCAGAGACTACCGACATTCAAAGAGCTACACACAAAGAAGAGAAGAAGAAGAATTACAAAGCCCTATTCTTGATTCATTCTTGTGTTGATAACGACAATTTCGAGAAGGTTGGCGATTGTGAATCGGCGAAGCAAGCATGGGAAATCTTGGAGAAAGCATATGTCGGTGCCGTCAAAGCGAAGGTTGTAAGGTTACAAACTTACAAGCGACAATTCGAGTTAACACAAATGGAAGATAAAGAAACGATCAACGACTACATTACGTGCATTACCCAGTTAGTTAATCAAATCAAATCTTGTGGGGAAACGATTCTTGAGCAGAATGTTGTATCGAAAGTATTGCATTCGTTAACGCCGCGTTTCGACAACATAGTTGTGGCTATTGAAGAATCAAAGGATCTAACAACTTTGAGCAAGGATGAATTGCAAAGTTCGTTAGAGGCACATGAACAAAGGATGGATGAGAGAGGCGCCGACAAAGCCAAAACGTAGATTGCTTTGCAAGCGCGTTTCAATGAGAAGAATAAGAGGTCGAAAGGAAAATTTGCGGCGAGAGATAAATCAAATTTTCAGAATTTTGGTTCAAATGATTCGCAAAATTCAAAGCATTCGACGAGTGAAAATGGTGAATGTAGCTCCAAGGATAGTGGTCATAGCAATGGTTTCAAGAAGCGTGATGTGAGTAAGGTTCAATGCTACAAGTGCAGAAAGTTTGGACACTTTGCAAATTCGTGTCGTGGTAAATCGAACGAGAATCACAATAATGAAGCCAAGGTTGCTAGGGAAGAGGTAGATGATGAGGACACACTTCTAGTAATGATCACGGAGGGGAGTTATGGCATTACGGATGTTCCTACTGTAGTGACAGTTTGCGGGATAACAGTTGTACCGTTCCGGAAAATAGCAAGAAAATGCATTCGGATCGAAATGCGTTGGTTACCGTTCGTGATGGAGTCCAAGGGAGAGATGAGTGGTACTTGGATTCCGGTTGCTCAACACATATGACGGGTCGAAAAGATTGGTTTGTGCAAATCAATCAAGCGGAAAAAAGTAAAGTCAAATTTGCCGACGACACCACTTTAAGCGCCGAAGGGGTAGGAGATGTTTTGATCGGAAAGAGGAATGGTGGACATTCGAGGATCAAAGATGTCTTGTATATACCGGAAATTAAGTGTAATCTTTTAAGTATTGGCCAATTACTTGAAAGAGGATACAAAATTCGGTTGGAGGACAAGATTTTATGCGTTTTAGATTCAAATGGTTTGATTCTAAAAGCGTCGATGGCTGCCAACAAAACTTTTAAGGTTGAGTTAAAGGTTATGGAGCATCGTTGTCTAGCTACCGCCGCAAGTAGAGATTAGTGGTTATGGCATTACCGTCTTGGTCACCTTAATTTTAGGGATCTAAGGAAGTTGCAATAAAGTGAAATGGTAACGGGGCTGCCACACATTAGTATTCCAACTGAATTGTGTGAGGAATGTGTGAAGGCTAAACAGCACAAGAATGTGTTTAGCAAAGATGCGAGTCGAAGAACCAAAGACTTACTTGAGGTGGTATGTTCCGACGTTTGCAGACCAATGCAAGTAGAGACTTATGGTGGCAATCGATACTTTGTTACGTTCATTGACGATTTTAGTAGGAAGCTTTTGACATATCTTATCAAGAGAAAAAATGAGGTATTTGGAGTTTTCAAGAATTTCAAATCCATGGTGGAGCGCCAAAGCGGTCGAAAGCTCAAAATTCTCAAAACGGATGGTGGAGGTGAGTATGCCTCTAGTGAGTTTGGGAAGTTTTGTGATCTTGAGGGAATTGTACGTGAGGTGGTGCCTCCGTATACGCCTCAACAAAATGGGGCTGCCGAGAGGAAAAATCGTACAATAATGAACATGGTGCGTAGTATGCTTTGTGGGAAGAATTTGCCTAAGGAATTGTGGGGTGAGGCCGTGTCTACAGCCACCTACTTGTTGAATAGGTGTCCCACTAAGAAGCTGGAGAAACTCACACCGGAAGAGGCTTGGAGTGGCTTCAAACCAAATTTGAATCATTTGCGCGTTTTTGGATCGATTACATATCGTCATGTACCGGATCAACTTCGGAAGAAATTGGATGATAAGGGTGAGAAACTGATATTTGTAGGATATCATTCTACTGGAGGGTACAAGTTGTTCGATGGAAGAAATCGGAAGGTCGTCATAACCCGGGATGTGACTTTTGATGAAGTAAAAAATGCAGAAAATGCTGAAGTAATCGGTTACCCAAATAGCAGTAACCGGTTACTCACAGAAAATGCAGTAGTAACCGGTTACCTAAATTGCAGTAACCGGTTACACAGTGAAGATTTGCAGCAGCAACAGGTTTTTGAATTCTCTGATCCTGAGGTGAATGACACAGTTGTACCAGCACCTACAGTAGCGCAAAATGATGTTGTTAATGATGGTAGACCAGTGAGGCAAAGAGACTTGCCTCATAGACTTCGAGATTACGAAAGATTCCAAGATAACGAAGTTAATAACGATGGTGACTTTGTTCATTTCGCGCTTATGGCCGAATCCGAACCGGTAAATGAGGAAGAAGCCTTAAGTGATCCTAAGTGGATATGTGCAATGAAAGAGGAGCTGGAATCTATTGAGAAGAACGGTACTTGGGAGTTGGTCGATTTACCACTTGGAAAGAAACCGATAGGTGTGCGATGGGTTTATGAGGTTAAAGCAAATCCCAAAGGTGAAGTAATCAAGCACAAAGCTCGATTAGTGGCGAAGGGGTTCTTGCAACGAGAAGGTATAGATTATGAGGAGGTATTCGCATCGGTGGCTAGATTAGAGACTATTCGTTTGGTTATTGGTATTGCGCATAACAACAATTGGATGGTTTACCAAATGGATGTCAAATCTGCGTTTTTGAATGGTCCTCTTGTTGAGGAGGTCTATGTGGGGCAGCCACCCGGTTTCGTGATAAAAGATCAAGAGATGAAGTATTACAAGCTACACAAGGCATTGTACGGTTTGAAACAAGCTCCAAGAGCTTGGAACAAACGTATTGACGGTTTTCTTATTGACATTGGTTTCAAACGATGTGTATCCAAACATGGAGTTTATGTGAGATCGGATACGAATGATGGTGTGATTATACTTTGCTTGTATGTTGATGATCTCTTGATTACGGGCAGCCATGACAAGAGTGTTTCAAGGTTCAAAGGTGAGCTCATGAGAGAGTTTGAGATGACGGATCTTGGTGTCATGAATTACTTCCTTGGCATAGAGTTTCACAAGTCAAAAGTGGGGATGCTTATGCACCAAAGGAGGTACGCTCTAGATATTTTGAAGAAGTGTGATATGGAGCATTGTAATGCTTGTATTACACCTTGTGAGGCTAGAGTGCAGTTGTCCAAAAGTGATGAGGAGGATGATGTCGATCCAACGCTTTACCGGAGCTTGATTGGATCGTTACGGTATTTGTGCAATACGCGACCGTATTTGGTTTTTAGTGTCGGTATTGCAAGTAGATTCATGGAGAGACCGAAGGTGTCTCACTTGGCGGCGGTCAAGAGGATCCTTAGATATGTGAAAGATACTCTTGGTTGCGGAATTCTCTTTCCCGCATCGGACACGGGGCGTAAGTGCAATTTACTTGGCTACACCGATTCCAATTGGTGCGGAGATAAAGATGACCGAAAATCAATGGCGGGGTACATCTTTATGTTTGGTAGTACACCAATCTCTTGGTGTTCGAAAAAGGAACAGGTTGTAGCACTCTCTTCTTGTGAGGCCGAGTACATTGTGGCGTCGTTAGGTGCGTGCCAAGCTATGTGGCTTATGAATCTATTGAAGGAATTGGGATGTGGTGATGATGCTGCCACCACACTGTTTGTAGACAATGTTTCCGTAATAAATCTTGCGAAGAACCCGATTGCACACGGAAGGAGCAAGCATATTGAGATGCGGTTTCATTATTTGAGAGAATTGGTTGGTGATGGAAAGCTTAGATTGAGTTATTGCCGAAGCGAAGACCAAGTCGCGGATTTGTTGACAAAGGGTGTGACAAATGATGTGTTCAAGAGGCTAAAGAAGAGCTTGAGCATGATGGACTTGGAGCAACTAAAGTGAGGTGGTGTGTTAATTGAAAAATAAAATTCTGCTTTTATTTTTAATCATTTTAGTTGTAGCTTGTATTCCAATTGTATAAATACATTTGTATCATCCCAATTCATGGTTAATGCAAAAAATATACTCATCCAAAATATTACTCTATTCTCTCTATTTTTCTCTCTCAATTTCATCTTCCCCAATCTTCTTTTCTTCCACCATTGTTGAACCTTCAATTTTCAGTTTTGAGTTTTATGTTCCAACAATAAGCATACTTCTTTTTTATACTTAGGATTCAACCGGTTTATATCAAAGACATTAAGATATAGTATTTGTTGAGTTCAGAGATAGAGCATCGAAACAGGTCAAAGTGAATATCGTCAAACACTCGAGATCGTCCAGATGATATTTTGTTTTATTTGTTTCTTGTGTACTTCTACCATGACGATCTAATCTCTCTATTGTTGAGATTAAACGTAATTTATCAAAGACGTTAAAAGTAATTTATAATAACTCAGATGAGTATTACTTGATTGTTTTATTATATGTTATGGTTATTAATATGTGTTGATGTTTATTATTGCATTTCATGAATGTTATACAGTCTGATCAATTATAACTTAATAAATGAATTTGAATTATTATTGAAAAAAAATAGATCTAGATCAATAATATTCATCTATTAAACTCTAATATATATATATATATATATATATATATATATATATATATATATATATATATATATATATGTGTGTGTGTGTGTGTGTGTGTGTGTGTGTGTGTGTGTGTGTGTTTGTGCGTGTATGAGTCTGCGTGTTTGTGTGTATGTGTGTGTGTGTGTGTGTGTGTGTGTGTGTGAGTCTGCGTGTTTGTGCGTCTGTGTGTGTGTGTGTGTGTGTGTGAGAGAGAGAGAGAGAGAGAGAGAGAGAGTCTGCGTTTTTGTGTGTGTGTGTGTGTGTGAGTGAGTCTGCGTGTGTATGTCTGTGTGTGTATCTGTGTGTGTGTGTGTCTGCGTGTGTGTGTGTATGTATGTGTGCATGTTTGCGTGTTTGCGTGTTTACGTGTGTGTGTGCATGTGTGTGTGTGTGTGTGTGTGTGTGTGTGAGAGAGAGAGAGAGAGAGAGAGAGAGAGAGAGTGTGGGTGCGCGTACGTGCATGTGTGTTTTCTTTTTAACATTCATAATCAATATGTAATGTGATCATATTGGTTATTATGTTAGCAAATCGTTGATTAAGCAATCGAACTATCTCAAATATTATTAAGATATGAATGACATTTGATGATAAACATGTGATATTATTGAATGTGAACTTTAACATATATATGTTGATCATGAAAGTAAATTTGGTTAAGATTAATGCAATCTAATCATTACATCTTTTTAGGAGTGTTAAATCTCATATTTGTTTTATCGCTTTTAATAGTTTCATAGTCAACTACTACAAAAAACACATGTAACATCAGACGCAAAGTTAATTTAACCTCAGTTAAAAGTACGAGGTAACGAAGAGCGTCATGAAAAACTGTCATTTTATCCCTCAGTTTAAGAATAATCTAGGGGTTAGTTGAAATGGACATGGATTCGATCCCCAATAATAACTTTTTTATATTTTTCAAACTAGCACCATATACCTTTTGATTTAATAACAAAACCGAGGGAAATACATATTCTTTTTTTAAATACTCATTACATTCTTTACACATAATATTATTAAATTAATTTGCTTACGAACGACATTGGTTACACAAAATATTACATTGTTTACACATAATAAATTAATTTGAATCCAATTCATCGTCATCGTTGTCGGTGAAGAACAAATGATGAGTATCTTATAGAAGAGCAAATGTTGAGGATCCTCGTTTCATTGATCTTGAGAAAGAAAAAATGTCTGATATAAAACAAAAAAAATGTTAGATAAATAAAATAAATATTCAGCTATATGATTTAAAAACACAAACCTTGAACCTAAATAATTTTATACTCTTGCAATTCATCCTTAAGAATTTTTCCCAAACAAAATAAACGTCTTTTTAAGTTTGAAAGTTTTCGTGTCAAATGTTTCATTATCAATTTTTAATATTCAAAATTATTTTATAATTAGGATTTTAGGTTTCAAGAGGATCACTAATGACAGTATCTTGAGCGTCGATACTTATTAAATTGACGAAAAAGATTTGTTTAAGGACGGTGAAGAAGCTGAATAAACACACATATATTTTACTTCAGTTATTACTCAAACCAAGGTAAAATGTGTTTTTTTAAAATAAAAAAATACTATAAAATATGTTTCACCCTAAGCGCCACATACATATCACTTTCTGTCAAAAACCGGGTGGGGGTGGGGGGTGGGGGGGGGGGGAGGGGTGTACATATGAAAGAGAACATGAAAGAGAAATAGATGATTTGTGTTTAGAAATAAATTTCTCAATGTTGTCAAACGAGAAAAACAATAAATTTCTCAAAGTTTTCTTTGATTGACAACATAGGAAGGTTATTCTAAAAAAACAACAACATAAACATCATTATGTGAGATAGATTGCAAGGGAAGAAAAAAAATTTGTTCAAGATTGAGGAACATTGAAGATTTTTTTTGTATTGCAATTTGTAGCGGTGTATTCATTACCATTGGAGATATTGACTAAATCCAAGGTAAATCATACAAAGTCGAGTCGCCACCGCACTTCTATTTATCCAAAGGAATGGTTAGAAAGCGAACAAAAACCTAAAAAGTTTTACAAACAAAACTAGTAAAAGAGACAGAGATCTGGGTAAGGGGGTTGGTTATGTAATGGGAAGGTGTTAGGCACCCAAAATATCCTAGGTACTCCTAGGGAGCCCTTTTCACACTTGTTGTAAAGGTTATTGTTTTATGAATTTTTTTGTGCAAACATGATTGAAGAGATGAGAAAAGAATATACAAGTTTATTTACATTTTGTGTTTGGATGGATAAACCCATTGCCTACGTACCCTCTTATAAAAAGATTAGGATCAAAACCTCGTAGTTCGGGTAAAATATCTCAAAACAAATGAGTGGATTGATTAGTCCAAAAGCCTTAAGGTCTTTTGTTATCAAAGGGAGAAAACTCAACCTGAAAACCACAAGTCCACCATGTGAGGATAGCTTCAACATGCTAGTGAGGGGTTAACCCTATAATAAGCAATGGAAGACTCATTGTCCATCACTAAGGACCAAGGTGAGTATTATATCTACCACAAAGATAACTCAAACCTAATAGCTAAAGGTTATGAAAAATTTGATTAAGAAGTGGACATAGGAACCACAAAAGAAACACATTTGAGTGGGTTATATTAACCAATTAGAAGTATATACAAAATGGTCAAAGTTGACTTAAAGATTCAATTCAAAATGAGTATTATGAAAAGAAAGTTTGAAAATCAAAAGCCTAAGGCTTAGGTTTCTAATGTTGAAAACAAGTCAAATGTTTGTACAAAAAGTTTTTGGTTTGGGTTAGGATGGAGTGATAAAGAAGAACAAAAGGTGAGGGTTAAGGAATGAAACCACATTAGGAGTTCCTCTCTTGAGATCATAGAGATGATCCAAGTAAGTTCCTTTGGAATAAGCAAGCTCAAAGCAAAAGCAAGTCTCAATAAGAGAACCCACAATAAAAGGAAACAGAATGCCAATATATGGACTTACATCCAACTCCTAACAACAAAAAGGAAACAAAATGCTAATATATGGACTTATATCTGACTCCCAACAACAAACAGGAAATAGAATGCCAATATATGGACTTACATCCAACTCCCAACAACAGGAAACAGAATGCCAATATATGGACTTAGATCCGACTCCCAACCACAAACAAACATCAAAAGCAAACACATCAAAAGGTTCATAAGCAAACAATCATCACACACTATATACAAACAAGAGGCTCAATCAAATAGGTGGGCTTTAGTCAAGAGGGGTCATATCAACATCGACAAACAAGCCAAACTGAAATGGGTAATTTGTGAGCTCTTAACCACTAACATTGAGAGTTAGGGTGAAGCTGATCAAAATAGAAACGAGGATGAGACCTCATGCTCTTAACCCTGGCCTGGGTGAGCTTATGACAAAGAAAGCGTGGGGATCTAGAAAGTGAGATCCTATTCCACTTGACATACACTGGACAAAGATCTTGGGTACTTGTTTAGAAGCATCAGCACGTAGTGCGAGCATAAAGAACGACTCACTGAATAACGGGGGATTGATTACTAATCCCTTTTATCCGTCAATTGCCTCTTCACTTAGGAGGACTTATCAAGTAACACATGCCTCAACTTGGAGGTCTTTGGCACAATCTGTAAACATACACAAACAGAGCCTCTTAAGGAGGACTTCCAGCAAAATGCCTGCCAAAAAGGTGACAGGACTTCCAGACTACATGAAGTAATAGAATAGCTACCTAAGTGGTGTATCAACCACAATCCAAAGCTCAATCAAGAGCTAAAAGCAAGCAACTAAGGTACATGTACAAAAGCTAAACAGTTAATATTTCAGTCATACAAACAGAAAACAGACAGTGAAACCATCCAACTGTACACAAATCAATGAACAATGCTCAAGCACTCAAATGAGCTCAAGCCTATCACTTAGAACCCTACAAAACAAACATAAGTTAGAATTCAAATCATTTGCATCTCACAAAGTGAGACCAAACCAACCATCAATGCTAAATGTCCAAACCTGAAACACAAAGCACAATTAGTATATGCACAAAACACTAGTACAGAAACTAGGTCCAAAACCAAACCAAATGATCAAAACAGAAGTCAATCTTTTGCACAATGCACATTCAAACATGTCACAAGATGTCCTCAAAAGGACCAGCATCAATTCAAAAAGCAAAGGCATCAAATGGCTCATGCTATGCAAAGACCAACAAGTGAGCACAAAATGGACATCCAAATTAGAAAATCCAAATCAAATCAGAAATGTATGAAATGGCTTTGAAATTTTTTATACAAGTTTCTCATGTTATGAACAAACAATGTGCAAAAAATTAAATCCAAAAAAGTTCAAATGATAGATGAACAAAAATGCACAAATTGAATGCCCAAAAATGTGACACAAATTGTCACACTATATCTTCATGTGTCAAAAACAGGGATAGCATATGAGAAAAATTCCAAACCAATTATCAAAAATCATATCATGAGTGAAGATCAAGCATACAAAAAATCAGATCAATTGGATCAAAGATAAGCATTTCATAAAGCATTGAATGCAACACATCAATTTAGCACAAGGTTCAATCAAAAATTCCAAAATAAAAATCCAGAAACAAACAATTCATGAAATTAATCCTATAAAAAACTAGACATTAAAACAGAACTAGGAAAAAAAATTGGAGTTAATTTGGAGCATTTTTCTATTTTTAATGATTTTTCTAAGATGAGCAAAATAGAATGGGATAACATGTAAAATATGGAGGGAAATAATAAAATTCAAATAAACTCAGAATTAATCTCATCCACACGATGAAGCGCGCAAAGCAATCAAGCGGTCCTCATTCAAAACACCAAAACGCATCACTTTATTAAACAGTCAGCATCACACCTCAGCAGTCCAACACACACATGGCATAGTCAAAGCAGTCAGGACCAAACAAATGGACATGCAAGTGAAAGCGTGGCAGCCAACACAGCATAAATGAAACGATGTGTTTCATTTATGAGTCACCAACACGCATCAGCGAGTCAAGGCTCGCGTGGATCGGTCAAAACATTCGTAGCCAAACAAACATACACACAAGCGCATACGTGGATAACAGGTGGACAAAACCCTAGCAAGTGAACCAGACGCCGGAGCTGTAGCTCCGGTCGTCTTCTCCGACCAACCAGGCGGCGGAGCTTCAAAAAAATTTCCAGAATTCTACAAACTATACATTATTCGAACCGCTCTTTCATGCACAATCCAAATCCATAATCAATCAATCCTAATTCTTCCTAAATTCCATGGATCGAAGAGAAACATTTATGACATCAAAACTTATATTCAACATAGCATGCACAATACTCAACCAAATCAAGATCTAAACACATGTACAAGCTCAGCTAAGTGTGATCTACACAATTATGACAAGAAAATAACAGAAGGAGAGGATCGATTTGAAGTCACCTTGAACTTGAAGTTTCTGTACACGTGCTATCAACAGCTCAAAAGCTCCATATCTACTCTACTTTACTCCTCTTGAAGCTTTGTGCAAGAAGAATCAATTGAAAACACCTAGATCCACTTCAATTTCAAAAATCCATTTCCATGAAAGTGCACTTGATCTGCTCGAAATCCAGCTCAATTGTCCAAAGTAAGGGATGAATCTTGCTTAGAATTGCACCAGGATCAACAATATGCCAAGAGATTTGGTGTTTGTATGGAGAAAATTGAATTTCGAAGAGAGAGAAAAATGGAGGGGAACTTGAAATTCTAGATCTGAAAATTTTGTTCTGAGCAATTGAGATTAGGGTTTGGCTTTTATATGGCCTGCTAATGACACTGAAAATCCAATTAGGCATTGGTTAAACTTGATTAGGGAAAATTCAAGTGTCTTGCAAATTTGCAAATGGAACTTGCATGGCCATGTAGCACGTGCTCTTTCTCATGCAAGAGTTTGATTTCACTTAAAATCAAGCAAGGATCATCATGGGATTGGTAATTTGCTTGTATCATAAGCCAATTTCAAATTATGGAATTTCCCTCCAAAATGAACACTTGTGAAATGATGGGCATACAAGCCTCTCTCATGCATGGCAAGGCTTGTTTTGAGAAGTATTGGTCATGAGGAGTATTTTGCAAAAAGAATGGACCAATTTGGAGCTTTGTATCAAAAGTTATGTCACTTTGAACTTCCATGTACACTTTGTAATCATTTGGCCATAACTTCTTAACCAATCATCATATGAATATGAAATAGGACTTTTTTGGAAAGGGGAGACAAATATCTACAACTTTGATGTTCACCAAAAATCCATTTGAAACTTATTTGATGTTGAAAAGTCAAGTTGAATGTGGACCAGAAACTTGCCATTTTTGGAAACTTGAAATTACAGGTCACTTTCCATTTTTAGAAACCTTTGCCATGACTTCAAAACCTTCAAGATAGATGTTTAATATGATGAATATGCCTTGTTTGAACATGATTGAGGTGTCTCAACTCATTTCCCCACCTCAAAGCCCTCAGTTGACTGCACAGTTGATTATTTTGGTCCTCAGATGACCTTGACAGGCTTTGATTAGCTTGAGCCTTTACCACTTGAGGAAATTGCTTCAAAATGAAACCCTAGCTCATGTAAGCTCCATATAATGATCATGTGGTCCTCATCTCAAGAAAATACCTCCTCACTTGCACAAAGGAAATCCTTGAAGATCTTGACCTGATGATTGCTTCGGCTACAAAACAAATGGTTAATGACATATTATTGTGCTTTTGGTTAGTGAGTAAAACAAGAAAAGCAATGATATACAATTCAAGCATGCCTGGTGATCTTAACCCACTCACAGGAGATCCCTACCCAAAGGGAAAGGAAGCCAAGATGCTCAAAAATCCTTGAGGCTATGCAATGCAATGCTATGATGCCATGAGGGATCTTAGGGACAAAATTGGGGTCTTACACAATCCATCCCAAAGTATGATGCGTACGACTTTGGAGCGGCTACATATAAGTTAGATTTAGGATAAAATTTGATTAACGAGTGATTTTATAGTAAAATATGACAATCTAACCCCTTGGTTATAAAATATAACCGAAGGTACAGATTATTAATTTAAAAATGAAAAATAAAATAAAAAGAAAGACACCACTTTTGAAGAAATAAATATAAAAACTGCTTTTACTGGGATTCAAAGCATGTCATAAATTATTTTCCCCTCGGTTATATTTTGAAACCGAGGGAATATGTAGTATTTATTTTAAAATAAAAATAAAACATGGTGCGTCTTGGCATTTTATCTTGATTTTTGGTTGAGTGAGGTGAAAGTTTTGTTATGAAATGTATTATTTGTAGCAATGGTTATTTCGAAATAAAATTACAAACCCTTTCCACTTAAAATTATAATGAGCGTTGAACTGATTTTATCGCACAAGCCCATGTGCATATGATATAAATACACTTATTTTTATACTTATTTTACAGAAATTTGCTAAGCTAAATCCCATTTGATTAGAGAATTTGAGGCAGAGGTAAACCAAATAAAATAGAGCAAATCTTCTAAGTGAATAATCATTCGATCATAGGATGTAAAACGTCTAAAACTCATTTCTTAACACCATATGAAGTCCATTTCTCTAATAAAACAATTCTTTGATTAGAAAATGAAGAACATTCAAAAAATTATAAATAGAAACTTATGTCGTTAGTTTGAAAAAATTATGTTATTTTCTACGCTAGTAACTGTTGAGATATAATAGATCATCCAAGTTTTATGTGGCCCAAGCCCAAAGTCAATTAGTGTTTAACGTTTGTTATTTAGTTTGTTAAATTTGTTACTTAGTAGTTAAGTCACTTAGGTGTATATAAATAGATACTTTGTAATTCAGTTTTGTAACAAAATCATTCTTCAATGTTAGTAATCCTTATTTCTTATTCTCTCTTTATTTCTCTCCTCACTAAAAGTGTCTCACGCACTAACAAATTGGTATCTAAAGCTTTTGTTAGATTCTTGATTATTTTTTCAAGAATCACATGTCGGTGATCATGTTTCCGAAATTGTGGGTTATTAATCAATCGCTGCAAAGATGAATGGTACTGATAGAATTTTGAATTCTCTTCCAATTATTGACGGAAAGAATTGGATTCGATGGAGAAAACAGATGCAATCCTTGTTCGGCTTTCATGAAACCCAATAAGTGGTTACTAATGGCGTCCTTGAGCTTATTGAGAATGAAACTGATGCTCAGAGATTCACACACAAGGAGGCGAAGAAGAAAGACTATAAGGTTGTGTATTGCATTCAATCGGTGGTAGATTTGAATTTTTTTGACAAGAACTCTCATGTTGAATCCGCGAAGGAGGCATGGGATATTCTTGTCAAGTACTATGAAGGTGGATAGAAAGTAAAAGTCGTCAAATTAAAGACTTTGTGACGACAATATGAATTGCTGAAAATGGGAGAAGATGAAAAGATTACAAACTATATGTCGAAGGTGCATAATCTCGTCTATCTCATGAAGGGTTGTGGTGAAACCCTAGCTGATAAGATGATAGTTGAGAAGGTAATGTGTATGTTAAACTATCACTTTGATCATGTTATCGTAGCTATTCAAGAATCCAACAATCTTGAAACCATGAAACTGGAAGATTTGGTTGGTTAATTGGAGGCGCGTGAGATTAGGAATGTTGAAAGAAAAAGGGTTCAAGATTCGATACAAGCAGCACAGGCTTAGGCTTGGAAGAAGCATGTTGGTTCTGACAAGTTAAAAGGAAAAAGATATAATACTTAGAGTAAGAAGTATTGATCAAACCCTCAAAATCAGAAGGTCAATGATAGGGCTTATGAATCCTCTAAAAGAGGAGGAGGAAACCCCTATCAGAAAGAGAGAAAAAGGTGTGCAATTTTATAACTGTGAAAAATGGAATCACTTGGCCAAGCACTGTTGAAATTCTGGCGTAGTCAGAATTCAGATGTTCTACTCCAAGTTATGACATCTGATCCAACATTGTAACTAACATAGCAAGATAGTTAACACTTTAAACCCTGTACTAAAGCACGCTTTCATAGATGTCACGACATCTCCTTCTATGTCACCCTAGAATGAAGGAACCCCTAGTCCTGTGCATCAGGTATACAACCTCAGCAGAGATCAATCATAGCTCTCACTTCTGTTGTTTTCCTACACAGTTATCAGCACGATGTCTTAATATTGATCATCTGTTATATTATTCCAGTGTGCTTGCCTTTTACTTGTATTTCCTAAAATAAAGGTTGAATACATTAATCTAATTACCACTTCTTAGATTGCTAACAAATAAGCTATTTGTTAGGTTCATTAATTGTAGGGTAGTAGTTGGTTTCCTGGATTTTAGCTCAGTTGTTGGATTCCTAAAGAATAGCCTGAGAAAAATACTGAAACAGAAAAACTAATCATCCTACACTTTAGCACATGCTGTCAGGAATGAATGTCACAACATTCAGTTTGACAGTCAGAACATATACATCATGCTGATTCTGTTATGTTCCTGAAAAACAGACTGTGCTAAATTTGTTGTACTGTAAAAGACCAACCAGTCTCTAATTCAGTATCAGCCTACATGACCAACTGTATAGACATCCAGTTTGACAGTTTCACAATGATCCTTTGGCCAGGTCTGTTTTCCACTTGAAAACCAGACTTAAATATATACTGAACTGAAGCATAAAAACCAACCTGCCTATTATTCAGTATATGATGTCAATGATGAATGTCAAGACATCCTGATTGACATTCAACCAGAAGGCTATGTATCAGGTCTGTTATTATCTTGGTAGGCAGACTGAAATACAAGCTTAGTTATGGCATACAGGATTATAACATATGCAGAAGGAAAACACACACAGGAAATTGTTAACCCAGTTCAGTCCAACATGACCTACGTCTGGGGGCTACCAAGCCAGGAAGAAGATCCACTATCAGCAGTATTAATTCAGAGTTAAACTCCCCCGTTTACAACTCTTCACTTAATCCCTACCCAATGCAATCTATACCTAGGAACTCCTAGATAGAAACCTCCAGTTTCCATTCCTATCACTACAAATACAATGTAATGTTAAACCAACTTGAACTTGCTTCACAGCTTCATTCAAGAACATAATCACTCTTGCCTACAGGCTTTGAGTTACAAATACTCTCAGCTTTGAACATTGAGAAACACATGGTAACCTTCCCACAGGTTGGGAGGTTTACCGCACACACACCCCTAAATTTTCATTCTCTGAGGCTTACAAAAACTAGGTTACAATATGCTATTTATAACCTAATCACCCAACTGGATTTGGGCCTTCAGAAATCGCAGCAAACTTGTTCTTTGCTGTTACAAAGTCAGCAGAAACTTTCAGCTACAATCAAGGTCTTCAATCCTAAAATCTCTCCATATATATCTCCTTATTTTGAGCCTATATATATTCTGATTGAGTCTTTAAGACCTCCACATGGGAGTTAGGATATTCACCAAATATCCTTACTAATCCCAGAATATATACTGAATTAATTAATTCAGTTTTCTACACATGTACGATGTCACAGGCATGATGTCGTGACATCGTACATGACATGTTGGTCCAGATGTTGAACTTCTTCAACCCAACATATTAAAACAACAGAGATGATTACATTATTTGTTTTACAAAATTAATGCCAATCCTAAGGTATTAACAATCTCCCCCTTTGGCAAATTTTAGCTAAAACAAATAAACATTACACTGGACAAAACATCCCAATATGGGTATGCTCTTCATCTCTGTCATTGACTCCACCACCACGAACACCAAAGTTGGTGTACATGAGGAAGTAGAGGTACAAGAATCAGTTGTACCAGAACCCTTCCCCTCAACAGGAGGGCTTCCTGAAGAATATGTAATGCTGAGTACATAGATAATATAACTCAGATCACAAGGCAAAGCTGTCTTCTTAACTCAGATCACAAGACACAGGTGGTATACCCAGTTGGTGGATTTTATGCCTGACGCCAGCTTCTGTTTGCTACCACAACCACAGTTAGCTTGCTTCTGGTACATTCTCAGGACTCTATTTCTCTCCCCCTTTTTAGCTAAACATTTACAAACGAACCCTTCACAAAACCAGATCCAGGCGCAATTTGCCCACACCTTGACATATCCCATGGTTTAGTGGGAATGGAATGTTTCTCTTGTGAGAGGAGGAGTGTTGATACATCCTTTAAATAGTCCAGCTCGTGCTTAGGAATTAACGGTGGGAATAAATGCTTGGTCAAGATTCATTAATATTTGCTGAGAAACAGTCAGAGAATCACCAACAAAATCTCAGACTATCTTTGAATACCTTTTATAGCTCTTGACTGTTTCTTTTTCGAAACAGCAGTTCCAGTGCATGGAGACTATTCCATATATGCAGTCAGACACGTTGCACGCGATGTCTTAACATTCCACGCGGCTTTTCCCTGCATTCTGCCAGTATTCAACATTTCCTAAGACCACTTTCATACCTCCATTAGAGACTGGACATCTGGCACTACTAAAGCCAAAATCACAAACACCGGTAGATGGTTACTCCCCCTGTACCACACAACTGTGACCATCAGGCTTATTCTAATTTATCAGAATTAGACACACCACATCCATAATTCCTAATGACTTTAAGATTCAGAAGGAACTAACAGCATTGTCCAGGGCAATGTCATGACATCCGGTCAGACATTCTTCTGCTCACTCAGCCTTGACTTACATCACATCATCCTAACAAGGTGCCATACCCAGTTATCTGAGACCATATAGACCACAAGCTTGATGATTACTTGCAGCACAAAGACAGAACTCCCCCTGTCATGAACAACCCACTCTCCTCTTGAAACTTGGAGATCACATATGAGCATATCCAACATCCCAAAGTTGGACCTTCACATACTTCCTGATTCAAAGAGAACCCAGACCACTTGATGAATGGAAAACATAAGATGCATCTTCATGTCTTCAAGAGCACACCCTCTGTTCAACCCTCTTGGCTGAATACATCCACACTCTGTGTCAATCTCTCTTCTAACCAGAACAGAAAACCACTTCACAAAATGTTCTAACATTAGTTAGGACATCCTCACAACATAACAAGGCCCACCATCTGATAATTTTCAGATATCACTGAGTCACCAACTTAGTCCAAAGGAGCCAGACACAAATTGGGACACATACATTCTCATCCCATTACAAGAGATAATCTTCCATAGATAGCTTAGAACTCCTACCACAAGCTCCAAGAGATGAATAGAGAGACATCTCCTTTTGTCTTCAACTTACTACTTTTCTGCTCAAAAGTAATTTGTCTCAGACTTTCCTCAAGAATAATCGGCTGCCATATGTTGATTATCTTGATCCTTCGAACTCACTTCTGAGATAGACCAAATGCCACTGGTTGATTACCTCCTTCATGAATCCTCATATGAAAAAGTCAAATGCCACTTTTTGACCTCTCCAAGTTTATCAGACTTCTCCCAAAGATATTCTGACCTTCCAAGTGAGATTTGAACTTCAAGCTTTTTGAAGTGTCCAATCTACAACCCTGTAGACCCTTCTATCTCAAGTTGATGTGCCACTTCACCAACTAAGAATCTGATGTTGAACCAAATGTCACAACATTGTGTTTTGACATCTAGCTGTTGAATTCAGCTCCTTCTTCTGCCACTTGAAAGAACTTCCTCCCTTCACAGAACAAGAGTTCAATGTTCTCATAGACTTGATTGTGGAACCAAGTTTGAGTAAACAACCTCCATCCTGCAGGTTTGCAGTTAAGTCATCCAAGTTCACACCTTGATGAATCCCTGCTTCTTCTCCAAAGACATCAGACACTCTGGTGCATGAGTCTTCAAAAGGACCAGTTAGAAACTAACCCTTCAGCTATACCAAGGATTCCACTTCCTAAAGCAAGACTGTTTCCATGATGTTAAGAAAGCTGCCACTTGTTCTTAACTTCATAGTGTGCATTAGCCAATGCACTTCCTTACTTAGATCAGAGATGAACTGATTCAAGCAACCACCATCAAAACTATGATGTCTTCTTCTTCTTGTACACACCAAGGCTGAACATGTTTCTTTCCAGGAAACCTTTTCAGAGATCATATGTTTTTGCTGCCACCAAAGAGATAGATCATAAACCAATGTACTATCCTTCTTGTGATTCTGCACAGGGTCTTGAAGAAGAGATGCTCCAACATCTTTAAGAACATCAGTTATCTTGAGCTCCAAGGATAATCAATTAACTACTTGTACTTGGCACAAGTTGACATTGATCTTAAATCCTTTCCCAATATTCCTTTCAGATACTTCCACCATAGGACTACTTTGAAAATACTCTTCTAGTGTCAACATCTTCTGCTTGCAAGCACCTCAGCAGTCTTGAGACTCTTTCCAGATTAGATTCACCCTTAGGAATGAGAGAGATGAATCCTTCCTTGCAAATGTGTCACACAACAACCAGAACCCATGTGACACAGGTCAACAGCCAACCAGACCCTAGGCTGACCAACCGTGGGGAGGTTAACCAAAACTCCCCCTCAAATTACCAATCATGGAAACTCCACACCAATATCCATGCATTGTACACAAGTGTCTCAACATGACATACACCATCCCTACTAGTGGCACCTAACTCTATGATTTATACCTATACATACTCCAATCACACCAATCAGACTTCAGTTGACCATAAGTACTAGTGAAAAACAACACCAGTCAATTGTAGATATGCATTTCCAGAGCATACTACCTCAACCAACCTCTGAATCTTCATATTCTCACTCCTTGAAGGAACTGCCACTTCTGAGCGAGGTGTTTGAATAACAAGATTCATGGTCCCAATCCTCTTAAATGGAATAGCAGTCAGGTTACCCCATTATTGACTTCTATCATCCAGGGACTTGTCTTCCAGCATAACATAGTACTTCAGGGAACAACTATCCAACCCTGATCAAGTTATAGGAATAAGGCAAATAGCAGGCAATTGCACAATGTCACATCTCAACCAGCTCCACTTCTAGAGAACAAATTTCTAAAAGTGACCTACTTGAGCACACACACAGTTGACCCTACCCTTGTCAACTTAGCACACACAGATGTCTCCTCTTCCAGGTCAGGAGTAGGTTCCAAACAAAAGTATCCCTTTGTTTGACACCTAAAAACATCTGTTCTTCAACCAGCATCTGCATACTTGTTGAACAACATGTTCTAACATCACATAGAACATTGGTTCCACCTCCTTGGAATAAAACCTCCTTGAAGGTCTTCAAGGTCTTCATATACACTACCCAAGAGTGTAAACGAACCAGTGATCAGGTGATTCTTACCATCCTGAAGAGAGAACGTCATGATGGGTGCACTTGAGGGGACTCAAGTATCTTTGACATCTTCAGTAGGTTATGATGAAATCTTGAATACAACAGCCTTTCATCCACAAGAGGAGAGACTACATCAGAGTTTGAGCTTTGCCAGGTATTATGCAGCGGAAATCATAATACAACTCAACTTATGGACACACACTTCACCAGATCAGCCTCCACGAACATACCAGGCTTGGATATGATTCAATACTAGCACAGCTGTCCCACACAGAGGCCAATTGCCAACCTCCAGAGACAGGTACATATCATTCCTGTCATGAACAGTCCATCCACCTACTTCAAGGGACCATTCAAGGGAATTACAGAACCTTCCACAGGTTCCAGCATCAGTACTAACATAACTCCTTGCAAGATACCAGAAAGTATCACCCATGGATCTCATCCAGAAGCAGAACAGGATGCCTGCTCTGATACCATTTGAAATTCTGGCATAGTCAGAATTCAGATGTTCTACTCCAAGTCATGACATCTGATCCAACATTGTAACTAACATAGCAAGACAGTTAACACTTTAAACCATGTACTAAAGCACGCTTTCACAGATGTCACGACATCTCCTTCTATGTCACCCTATAATGAAGGAACCCCCAGTCCTGTGCATCAGGTATACAACCTCAGCAGAGATCAATCATAGCTCTCACTTCTGTTGTTTTCCTACACAGTTATCAGCACGATGTCTTAATATTGATCATCTGTTATATTATTCCAGTGTGCTTGCCTTTTACTTGTATTTCCTAAAATAAAGGTTGAATACATTAATCTAATTACCACTTATTAGATTGCTAACAAATAGGCTATTTGTTAGGTTCATTAATTGTAGGGTAGTAGTTGGTTTCCTGGATTTTAGCTCAGCTGTTGGATTCCTAAAGAATAGCCTGAGAAAAATACTGAAACAGAAAAACTAATTATCCTACACTTTAGCACATGCTGTCAGGAATGAATGTCACAACATTCAGTTTGACAGTCAGAACATATACATCATGCTGATTCTGTTATGTTCCTGAAAAACAGACTGTGCTAAATTTGCTGTACTGTAAAAGACCAACCAGTCTCTAATTCAGTATCAGCCTACATGACCAACTGTATAGACATCCAGTTTGACAGTTTCACAATGATCCTTTGGCCAGGTCTGTTTTCCACTTGAAAACCAGACTTAAATATATACTGAACTGAAGCATAAAAACCAACCTGCCTATTATTCAGTATATGCTGTCAATGATGAATGTCAAGACATTCTGATTGACATTCAACCAGAAGGCTATGTATCAGGTCTGTTATTATCTTGGTAGGCAGACTGAAATACAAGCTTAGTTATGGCATACAGGATTATAACATATGCAGAAGGAAAACACACACAGGAAATTGTTAACCCAGTTCAGTCCAACATGACCTACGTCTGGGGGCTACCAAGCCAGGAAGAAGATCCACTATCAGCAGTATTAATTCAGAGTTAAACTCCCCCGTTTACAACTCTTCACTTAATCCCTACCCAATGCAATCTATACCTAGGAACTCCTAGATAGAAACCTCCAGTTTCCATTCCTATCACTACAAATACAATGTAATGTTAAACCAACTTGAACTTGCTTCACAGATTCATTCAAGAACATAATCACTCTTGCCTACAGGCTTTGAGTTACAAATACTCTCAGCTTTGAACACTGAGAAACACATGGTAACCTTCCCACAGGTTGGGAGGTTTACCGCACACACACTCCTAAATTTTCATTCTCTGAGGCTTACAAAAACTAGGTTACAATATGCTATTTATAACCTAATCACCCAACTGGATTTGGGTCTTCAGAAATCGCAGCAAACTTGTTCTTTGCTGTTACAAAGTCAGCAGAAACTTTCTGCTACAATCAAGGTCTTCAATCCTAAAATCTCTCCATATATATCTCCTTATTTTGAGCCTATATATATTCTGATTGAGTCTTTAAGACCTCCACATGGGAGTTAGGATATTCACCAAATATCCTTACTAATCCCAGAATATATACTGAATTAACTAATTCAGTTTTCTACACATGTACGATGTCACAGGCATGATGTCGTGACATCGTACATGACATGTTGGTCCAGATGTTGACTTCTTCAACCCAACATATTAAAACAACAGAGATGATTACATTATTTGTTTTACAAAATTAATGCCAATCCTAAGGTATTAACAACTGTTGGTACAATAAAGATAATAGAGCAATAAAAGGCAAGGAGGAAGGAGGAAGCCTTTCACACCAAGATTCAGATGATTCTTAAGATATGGTAGTTATGATTGCAGTTGCAGATGACCAGGTTGTCTCCAAGATCTGGTTCCTCGACTCAGGATGCTTGAATGACATGATTGATCAAATAGTGTGGTTAGCAGATTTCGACTCGTCGAAGAAGAGTAAGGTAAAACTTGCTGATAATAACTCGTTGCAAACAAAACGTATTGGTGACATAGTTATTCAAAAGAGAAATAAAGGAAAAGCTATGATCAAAGATGTATTATATTTATCGGGAATGAAGTGCAATCTTCTAAGTGTTGGACAACTAGTCGAAAAAGGCTTCTCGGTGGTTAGGAAAGATGGAGCCTTGGAACTGTTCGATACTCATAATAATTTGGTCTTGAAATCTCCTTTGTTAAAGAATAGGATATTCAAGACCATGATCAGTTCGACTGAAGTACAATGTCTAAAAATTATTGTCGACCACAAGCATAGTTGGCTTGGAATTTGAGGTTTGGACATTTGAAATTTCGATCACTCAATCAACTGATTACTCAAGATATGGTAATTGGTATACCAAGTCTGGAGATGCCCGACAAACTCTATAAAGGTTGTCTAGTCAGAAAACAATCTAGAAAGTCTTTCATTTTAACTATGCCAATGAGATCCTCCTGCATACTCAAAGATTTACATTCAGATGTATGTGGCCCTTTTGAAGAGCATACCAATGGTGGAAACATGTTCTTTGTTTCGATTGTCGATGAGTTTAGTCAAAAGTTGTGGATCTATGTGATCCAGTGAAAGGACGGAGTATTTGAAATCTTTAAGAGATTCAAGACGCTTTTCGAAAACTAAAGGGAGAAAAAGATCAAAGTTCTGCAAACAGATGGGGGTGGCAAATACACATCCAATATGTTTGAAGAATTTTATGCAGAACATGGTATTGATAATGAGGTAACTGCTCCTCACACGCCTTAACATAATGGAATAGCAAAAAGAAGAAATATGACCATATTGGACATGGCGAGATGCATGCTGAAGTAGAAGAATTTTCCAAAATCCTTATATGGTGAAGTTGTCACCACTATTGTTTATATTCTTAACAGGTGTTGTCGCTACGTGAAAAATACAGAGTCGCCATCGGTTTTTATTTATTCCAAAGGAAAGGGAAAATATCGAGAAAACCCCATAAGAATGGTCATCGCAACCACGAACAGGTTCAAAAGTCGGTTATGCAAGGGGAAGGTATTAACACCCCTCACATACATGGTACTCCATGGGAACCATCTAGGATGTTTGCACTTGAATGGATGTTGTTTATCGAAATGTTTGATTGCCAAAGGTTTGCAGAGTGGAGGTAGATTTTAAATTAGTGTGCTCGCCAAGGATTGTGTCCTTGTGCCTAAGTATGCCCACTTGTTGAAGTGGAAAATCAGAGCCCCGTAGTTCGTGGGTTTAAAATATTTGTTTGTTTTGTTGATTTTATTACCTTGAAGAAGGGTTTTCGATGGTGATGCCCTAAGGCTCAAACAAAAGGTTTGAATGTGTTGAAGTTGTTTTTAGGTTTTTAGAAAATGTTATTGATTTCAGATTGCACTAAAGACTATGGATGAAGGTGAATACCTCAAACTACCAAGCCAAACGTCATGTGTTCGAAGCATTTAGAACGAGTGTAGGAAAGCTCCATTCTCATCCCTTCTTTACCACTTAAGGCTCGTGACGTACAATCCTAATTGTATTTATTGTGTTTTTTGAATTTGATTTGGAAAAGACCGCTTGACATTGGATCAAGGGTTTGCTTAGTGATTGCGAAATAGTGATCGCTCCTAATGCCTAAGGAATAGCTAACAAGCAATAGCAAAGATAATGAAAGCAAGTAAAAGCATACATCTGAAAGGGGAGGGGGTACATGTAAAGTACAAGGGAGTGAAGTAAATAAAAGATCTCATTGTCAGGTAGCCCAAGAGAAAGCCTTGTGTATGCAATTGTGTCCTAAACTAACAATCGGATAATGAAATTACAAAACAAGTCTCCCTCGGGTAGTGCCATGAATGCATTCCATTCTTGCAATAAAAGATTACAAGTCCTCGGAAACTCCAAGTTGCATAGGTCAATCACACAAGTCCAAGTCCAAATGCAAGGGTCCTAATGAGAATTCCCTAAATCATTTGTCCATCGTCCTTTCCATGCATAGGAATTATTGTCTTTTTTAAGTCTTAACCATTTTTAAGTTCATTTTAGAATTAAGGTGAAAAATGTACAATGTGGAATATAAAGCAACATAAAGGAAATGACGAAATTAAATGTTAGAAGTTAAATGCGGAATAGTAAAGTTAGATGTTAATGGTAGGATTAATCAAAATCAAAAGAAA
The DNA here is from genome assembly GCF_024323335.1 of Lathyrus oleraceus. Taxonomy (NCBI): domain Eukaryota; kingdom Viridiplantae; phylum Streptophyta; class Magnoliopsida; order Fabales; family Fabaceae; genus Lathyrus; species Lathyrus oleraceus. Next base: position 44,693,878 of record NC_066582.1, read on the forward strand.
AGTTATAAGAGAATTAATATCAATATTAAATCTAAAACACAATTATCAATAATTAAATTCTAAATAAAATCATCAATAATTAAAATTCTAAACAAAATTATCAACAATCAAAGTTCTAAACAATCCTAAGTCACGCTAAAATTCTAATTACCATTATGAAATTCTATCTAAACAAATAACATCCTAATTATCATTAACTATTATTATAACTAATTAACTTCTAATATTCCTCTAATCCTAAATCTAAATCTAACCTTAATCCTAATATTAATCTAGTTACTCTAACATTAACCTAAGCTAATCCTAATTACCTACCTAACTTGGCTGTCTAAACTCCACAAACCCTTAAAAATGGAAAGATAGGCCAGTATGGGCCTGAATGCCCAGCCCAAACGCTACGGGGGTTTACTAGTGAAGTTGAGGGTGTAATATATAGACAACAATTGGGCTTGTTGCAGCTTTGTTGTTGCTGCTGTGACTTTTTCCTTTCATTTTTTATTGTAAATTGTTTAATGGTTATGTACAACATGTTTGGATAATGTAAAGTATAACTTGGATAATTGTTTTGGATTTAAAGAATGGGATAATGAATTGGGTATTGATTTTGGATAATGATCTTGGATAATGAAAAAAAAGCAAATTTGAATGGAGAATTGGATAAATTGTAAATGGATTTGGTTTAGTGGATAGTTAAAATGGATTTTGGAATTTGAATATTGTCATACCCCAAAATTTGCCCTCCTTTTCGCTTTTTCATCTGACCGTAAATTGATAACCATCTAACCTCATTCATGCTCATTCATGTGCATTCATTCATTCATGATTAACATATCCTAACAGGCATCATGGATTCAAGGTTTGTGGTTGATAAAATCAGTGTCGGATTGAAGTTTATGGTATTGCACGTCATATGGATTGAAACCTTGATTCATGACTTTGCTAGTCGGGGATCTTGTACATGACCTGTTGATTGATTAACATTCACCTTGGTTTGATTCATAGCATTGACCTAGGTCATTTTGTTCAGGATTGTGGTCCACATTCATTTGTTCATAATTCAAATAAAATCCAATTATCTTTTTCTTATCCAAATCCAATTTCATTTTAATATCCATTTACCCAAATTAGTTTCCATTAATTATCCATTCAATAAACCATTATCCAATTTACAAAACAATTAAAAGAAAACCATTTAACCATTTTTTAACAACTATCCATTTCATATCCAAATTCCAAAATCCATTTTAACTATCCACTAAACCAAATCCATTTACAATTTATCCAATTCTCCATTCAAAACTGATTTTTTTTCATTATCCAAGATCATTATCCAAAATCAATACCCAATTCATTATCCCATTTCTTAAATAAAAAACAATAAGCAAACCCTTGATCCAATGTCAAGCGGTCCTTTCTTAAATCAAACTAAAAAACACAATAAATATGATTAGGATTGTATGCCACGAGCCTTAAGTGGTAAAGAAGGGATGATAATGGAGCTTTCCTACACTTGTTCTGAATGCTTCGAACACAAGATGTTTGGCTTGGTAGTTCGAGGTATTCACCTTTATCCATAATCTTTAGTGCAATCCGAAATCAATAACACTTTCTCAAAACCTAAAAAAAATTCAACGCATTCAAACCTTTTGTTTGAGCCTTAGGGCGACACAATCGAAAACCCTTCTTCAAGGTAATAAAATAAAATAAAAACAAATAAACATTTTATACCCACGAACTACGGGCTCTGATTTCTCACTTCAACAAGTGGGCATACGTAGGCATGAGGACCCAATCCTTGGCGAGCACACTAATTTAAAATCTATCTTCACTTCGCAAACCTTTGGCAAACAAACATTTCGATAAACAACATCCACGTAAGCGCAAACATCCTAGATGGTTCCCATGGAGTACCATGTATGTGAGGGGTGCTAATACCTTCCCCTTGTATAACCGACTTCCAAACCTGTTCGTGGTTACGATGACCATTCTTTGGGGTTTTCTCGATATTTCCTCTTTCCTTTGGAAATAATAAAAACCGATGGTGACTCTGTATTTTTCGCGTAGTGACAGATATGAAATGGATAGTTTTTTAAAAAAATGGTTAAATGGTTTTATTTTAATTGGCTTGTAAATTGAATAATGGTTTATTAAATGTATAATTAATGGAAACTAATTTGGGTAAATGGATCTTAAAATGAAATTGGATCTGGATAAGAAAAAGGTAATTGGATTTTATTGGAATTATGAACAAATGGATGTGGACCACAATCTTGAACGAAATGACCTAGGTTAATGCTATGAATCAAACCAAGGTGAATGTTAATTAGTCATTAGGTCATGCACAAGATCCCTGACTAGCAAAGTCATGAATCAAGGTTTCAATCCATATGACGTGCAATACCATAAACTTCAATCCGACCCGGATTTTATCAACCACAAACCTTGAATCCATGATGCCTGTTAGCATATGTTAATCATGAATGAACGAATGCACATGAATGAGCATGAATGAGGTTAGATGGTTATCAATTTACAGTCAGATGAAAAACCGAAAAGGAGGACAAATTTTGGGGTATGACAGGTGCCCTACCAAGAAGTTGAAGAACAAGGTTCTTGAAGAAGTTTAGAGTGGAAAACAACCATCAGTGAGTCATCTGAAGGTGTTTGGCTCTATTTGTTACAAGCATGTTTCTGATGCTAGAAGAAGGAAGCTTGATGACAAGAGTGAACCTATGAATCTGGTAGGATATCATAAAACTAGTGTATATATGTTGTTCAATCCAATTAATTAGAAGATCATGATGAGTCGAGATATTGTGATTGATGAAAATTCTGCTTGGGATTGGAATTGTAGTGATGCAATTAACAGACTATTTATGAGCTATGAATTCGACGAAGTAAGTAATGATGTCAAAGTAGAAGATATTTTCGATATTCCAGTTGAACTCGAAGTAGTTGTTGACATGCCTGACATAGTCGAAGTTGAATATGGTGTAGTTAGTACTAGTCAAAGACCTCAAAGAACTAGTGCTCGTCCAGCAAGACTTCAAGACTATGAAGTGACTGGTGATGATGAAGTCACACCAAATGGAGAATTAGTTCATTTTTCCTTACTTGTAGGTGTTGAACCAATCAACTATAGTGAAACCTTAAACAAAAAATAGTGGAAGTCATATATGGTCGAAGAGTTATAAACAATCAAAAGAAACAAAACATGGGAGTTAGTCAAATTTCCAGCACATACAAACGCAATCTACTACTCTGAAGTACATGCACTAGTAGCAAGATTAGAGACTGTTCAACTAGTCGCCGCCTTAGCTTGCAATCAAGGCTGGTCGACATTTCACTTAGATGTGAAATTAACATTTTTGAATGGTCCTCTAGATGAAGAGGTATATGTGACACAACCTCCTGGGTTTGTGATTTAGGAGGAAGCAAGTAAAGTATACAAGTTGCACAAAACACTATATGGTCTCAAGCAGGCACCTATGTCATGGAACAAGAAGATCGACTCATATATAGTTGAATTGGGATTCATCAAATGCAAATTTAAGTATGATGTCTATGTCCAGGTTGTGGCATAAGATATAACAATCATCTGTTTATATGTTGATGACTTGCTAGTAACTGGGAATAGCTCAGAGAACTTGTCGAAGTTCAAAGAGTTGATGAAGAAGGAATTTGAAATGTAGGATATGGGAAACTTGTCTTATTTCCTAGGCATGGAATTTCAAATGTCAAAGCAAGGTATGCTGCTATATCAAAGAAAGTATATCAAAAACATACTCAAGTCGATGCAAATTTGAAGTTAGATAAGCATGGAGAGGAAGACAAAGTCGATGCAACTTTGTTCAAAAAATTTGTTAGATCTCTGAGATATGTGTGTAACAGTCAACTTAATATAGGTTTCTCAATCAGATTAGTAAGCATATACATGAGTGAACCAAGAGTGTCACACATGAAGGTTGCAAGAAGAATTCTGAGATACTTAAAATGATGGATAAACTATGGAATTATGTTTAGACAAGAATCTGAAAGCAAAGAAGCTACATTTACTTGTTATTCAGATGCTGATTGGTGTGGAGATAAGGAAGATCGAAGAAGCACAATTGATTATTTCTTTCAAGTATTTGGTGCCCAATGTCACGGTGCTCGAGAAAGCAACCTGTGGTGGCATTGTCATCGTGTGATGCTGAATATATTACTGGAACTTATGCTGATTGTCAAACAATTTGGATTAGATCAGTGCTGGAAGAGATTGAGGTCGAAATGAGGAAACCTCTTGTGTTGCATATTGACAACAAGTCAGCCATAAATCTTGTGAAGAATCCAGTTTTTCATGGAAGGAGTAAGCACATCGAAGCTAGATTTCATTTCTTAAGTTAAGAGGTAAATCTAGGTGAACTTGAAGTAAGACATTGCTCAAGTGAAGCATAGTTAGCTGAAATTTTCACCAAAGGATTGAAGATCGACAGATTTCTGAATTTGAGAAAGAAATTAGAAATAGTTCAGATCGACCATGATTAATGTATGTTCGACAACTTGGATTATAGAGGTGTATGTTGAGATATAAGATATAATTCAAGTTGTGTGTGGTCTAAGCCCAAAGTCAATTAGGGTTTAGGGTTTGTTACTTAATTTGTTGTATTTGTTACTTAGTAGTCAAGTCACTTAGGTGTATATAGATAGATACTTTGTAATTCAATTTTTTAACAAAATCATTCTTAAATAATAGTAATCCTTATTTCTTATTCTCTCTTGCTTTCTCTCTTCACTAAAATTTCCTCACGCATTAACAGTAACATTGACAGACGATGTGTGTGTTACCATTTTCATAATTAAGGAGTTTCAAAGAAGTTTGAGGCGAATATCGACAGAATTTTGATTGATCGTTCCTGGTGCTATTTTATAATATTTGTTTCTAAACTCTATCATGTTGGGGTTAGATGTAATTAATTGTATTTTGATGTATAACTTTTGATCAGAGTGTTATATATGTTTAGTTATTCATTCATATTGATGTTTATTCTTAAGTTTAATGCATGTTATAGTGTGATCACTTATAACTTGATGTTTAAATTTAACTTGTTATTGAGAAATACTCTTTAAATTTAGATATAAAATATTTACATGCTAAAGACAAACTCTATAGATGGATTTAGTTTTAACATTCACAAATATTTTTTATATGTAATGTGATTGAATTGGTTATTTGGTTGAGAGATCGTCTATTAAGCAATATGATCAATCTTAGGACATTATTCAAACATGAATAATGTTCGTATAGTGACAAATAATAATAATAATAATAATAATAATAATAATAATAATAATAGTTAAAATATGTATAAGTGATAATTAGAATACATTGAAATAAAGTCAACGCAATTTAATTCTAATATTTTCTCATCAATTTTTATTTTGTTGTCATTTACCATTTTCATATTTTCATAGTTTATTTTAAAATCAACTTACAAATCATTTTCACTTAATATTATAATGATTAAAGGGCTCTTTATGGTACCAGTCTTTATGGATATGATAAATAAATTTACTTTTGATGCTTATGATCCTAATTGTTTATATCATAGATATCATAATAGAGTATTTACTAAGTTCTTCGTATAAAGGGATCATCAAAGTGAATATTGACAAACGTTCGTGGGATCGTCCAATAGTTGCTGATTTCATTTATTTCTTTTGTAATACTACTATGACAATGCTTACTTAAACTCTTTTTTATTGTGATATTAACTATAATTTAGTATAACTCTTATGTATCACTCTTTATTGTTTTATTATAAATGTTGGTTATTCATTATTTTTAACGTTTGTTGTAATCTTATCAATTATAGCTTGATATATGAGTTTGAATTGTTATTTATCAATACCTTTTAGGTCTAAATCAATAATATTTATCTATTAAACACAAAACTCTAGAGATAGATTTAGGATTAACATTCATATAGGTAATATTTAAACATAATATGATCTTATTGGTTATTCAAATGAGATCATTGGTTAAGCAATACAACCGATCTCACAATATTATTCAGACATAAATAAAATTTATTGAGCGAAAGATAATAATATTAAATATTAACTTATAAGTGTTGATCATTGTAGCGGTGTATTCGTCACTTTATGATTTATTGATTAAACCAAAAGCAAAGCATACAAAGAATCGAGTCGCCACCGCACTTTTATTTATCCAAAGGAATGGCTAAAAAGCGAACAAAAGCCTAAGAAGTTTTACACATAGAAAACTAATGAAAGATCAGAGAATCTGGGTAAGGGGTAAATTACGCAATGGGAAGGTGTTAGGCACCCAAAACGTCCTAGGTATTCCTAGGGAGCCCTTTTCACACTTGTTGTATAAAAAAGTTTATTTGTTTATGACATATTGTGCAAACATGATTGGGAAGATGAGAAAAGAATATACAAGTTATTATTTTTGTGTTTGAACGGATGAACCCGTTGCCTACGTACCTTTCCATGGAAGGTAAGGATCAAAACGCCGTAGTTCGGCTAAAAGATTTCCAAAATATGAGTGGGTTCATTTTAAACAAAAGCCCTAAGGTCTTTCGTTATCCACGGGAGAAAACTCAACCTTATACAAACAACGAGTCCACCATGTGAGAACAGCTTCAACTTGCTAGTGAGGGGTTAACCCTATAATAAGCAAGGAAGTCTTACAATTCAATCACTAAGGACAAGAAGGTGAGATTAATATCAACCAACTAGGATAAATCAAACCTATGGCTGATGTATGAAAACTTATCAAGAATGGACAGAGCCACAAAACAATTGAATGAGTTGGATTAACCAATTAGGATTTATTCACAAAAAATAGTCAAAGTATGATTAGAATTCAATTCAAAGAAGTATTATGAAATGGAGTTTGGAAAATCAAAGGCCTAAAGCCTAGGTTTCTAATTTTAAAAGAGATGAAAATGTTTGCACAATAGTTCAAAGTTTGGATTAACATGTCAAAAGGGAGTTTTGAAAACACACACAAAAAATGGAAGGGTGAGGAAGTAAAACTTCTGAGATGTTCACCTCTTGAAATCATATGTAGATGATTCAAGTGTGTCCTTTGGAATGAGGCAACAATGCATATAAGCAAACGAACAAAGCAAGGTGATACCGGATGCCAATCAATGGACTCACACCAATCTCACAAACAAAGGTGGATACCGGATACCAATCAATGGATTTACACCAATCTCCTAAAACAAAACAATGATACCGGATGCCAATCAATGGACTTACACCAATCTCACAAACAAAGGTGGATACCGGATACCAATCAATGGATTTACACCAATCTCCTAAAACAAAACAATGATACCGGATGCCAATCAATGGACTTACACCAATCTCACAAACAAAGGTGGATACTGGATACCAATCAATGGATTTCCACGAATCTCCTAAAACAAAACAATGATATCGGATGCCAATCAATGGACTTATACCAATCTCACAAAACAAACACGGATACCGGATACCAATCAATGGATTTACACCAATCTCCTAAAACAAAACAAATGATACCAGATGCCAATCAATGGACTTACACTAGTCTCACACCATATCATTGGAACAACTGCCAAGTAATGGACTTATGCTTGTCTCCTCCATGGACAAAGCAAAAATGCTATAAAGCAAAGCTTATGAAATGATAGACAAATGATGATGATAAATGCAAAAAGGCACACTCAAGCAGATATGCACAGATGAATCAAATAAGCAGACAATCAAGTCAGTTAACACACACTATATACAAGCAATTAGGCTCAAGCAAGGTTAGACTTTACAGTCAACTGGAATGGGGTAAGTTGTGCTCTTAACCTTAACATTGAGAGTTAAGGTGAAGCAGATGAAATGGAGATGAGGGGTGTGCCTCATAGCTCTTATCCCTGGTCTGGGAGAGCTTTGAATGATAGTATGTGTGGGAGTTCAGAAAGTTGGAACTCTCTCCACAAGTGAATGACTCTATAGATCTTGGGTTAATATCCACAATGCATCAACATGTTATGTTAGCAAAGGGATGACACACTGAATAGTAGGAGATGGACTACACATCTCTTTTATCTACCAATTGCCTCATATGAGGACTTTTCCTGCTTGGCACAAAAAGTAAACAATCACAAGCATTGCCTCTTAAGGAGGACTTCAGACAGGTGCCTGACCACATAACAGGCCAGGTCTTCCAGACTACATGAAGAAGAGAAATTATACCTATGTGGTTAAGCAACCAAGCAAAAGCAAGTTCAAAATGAACTTAAGCAACTAATGTCCCTGTTGAAACATCAAACAAATCAATACAACTGTACAGACAAACAACCAACAGTTAATGCAACAGACAACCAATATAAGCAAAGGCATAAGCTATAAATCAAACTCAAAAGAGTCAACATCAACCTACAAAACACACATCAGTAAGCAAAAGCAAATATCAAATGCTCTCAAGATGAGGCATCATCAATTGTGTAACTTGAATGTGTAACCTGAAACAAAGCTTCAAACATGAGAGGCAAACCACTAGGTCAAAGCCTAGGGTCAAAGATGGAGAAAAAATTTAAAACAGAAGCTAAAAATTAACATGAATCAACTTCAATCAATTAATATCACAATCCAAAGGGTCTCATGTCAATAGCATTTACCAAATTCATTTCACAAACCAATCATGGCAAGGCATGCAAGTTGAAAGCACATTGAAGCAACAGAATGAACAAATGCACATTAATCCAAAAATGGTTCAATTAATCTCAAGAAAAATCATGGATAAACAAAACACATCACATGATTAACACACCAAAAATCAAGGCATTTGGATATGTTTAAGCATGGAAAAGAAATTCCTTAAGGCAAGGCAAGCACAAACAAGCTCAAATAGGACACAATTTGGTACATCCACTTAGCACAAGCCTAAAACAGAATTGGCAAATGATAAAGACCTCAAACCAAAGCCACAATAAACTTCAAAGTGTCTAGAAACAATGTGCAAAATTTCAAGTTCATATGATAAAGCATAAGCATTTCACAAATCATTGAAGTTCACGACTATTCAAAAGTTCAAACATGACAATCCAGAAAGAAAAATCCCAAACAAATCAGAAATAAATCCTAAAATTCTACAAAAATTCATGATCATCCACAACATGCATAAAAATTATCACACAAAAAATCCGATCATTTGGAGCTCATTTGGCATTGCAAAGAAAATTCACAAGTTGAGCAAGCAAAGGTATGACACACATTGTCACACCTACATTAACCAGATCATATCTCAACAACCATAAATGCTAAAAATTCAAACTCAACACCAAAATGACCAGCAAGATGTCTAGTTTAAGCATACCAAATTTCAGATCCATTGGATAAACCATAATCATTTCACAAATGGAAAGGCGAGCAAGGTGCAAAGCATGATACATGTTAACATTCCCTAGCACTAATTAAAAACTAGCCAAGCAAAATTTGTATAAAAATAACCAAACAAATCTAGACAGAAAATGGGACCTAACACAAAAATCCTCATATTTTTTGGAATTGTTTTCAATTTAATATGGATTTTAGAAGTGGATGGAAAAATAAAAAATGAAGGAAGCATAGCATATGAAGCATGTACATGAATGTGGAATAAATCAGCATGGCATATGAAGTTTTGCTACAACCAGGAATCGAATGGAGGACAAATTCAAAAGGCCAAGCGCGCCAAGACCAAACGCGGTCGTTTCACCCAAACCCTAGGCGCAACGTGCATGCATGCAAGCGAAAATCCGCAGGAAATGTGGATGAACACGCAGGTAAATTCGTAGGTAACAGCATGAAGGTGGTAGGAAAATTCGCAGGTAATATGCAGCAAATGAAGAACACGATGAAGATCTTCATGATCTTCATCATCAATTTTCCAGAAAATCTCAACATGCACAGAAACACAAATTGAGCATTGCATCATGTAGATCTAACATCAGGCAACAAGAATCAACAATTATTTCAACAAAAACACATCATATACGCATGGATCGAGTGAAACAAGAATCATCCACTAAACTTAAATCAATCGATTCTCACTCATTTTGGCACGAATTCACACGATTCAAAGCTTAAACTAACCAGCACTCAAAGATCTATCACATCATATCAATAAAAAGCAAAATTATGAAGGTTGAATTTGTGACCTCTTGTAGAACAGTGCTGGAATTGGATGGATTCAAGGACTTGTAATGCTTGAAAACTCTTCTACAATGCTTGTGAAGTTAACTGGATGAGAATTGGAGGCTTGGATGTGCACGAATCCTCAAGAATTTGGAGCTGCCATGGATGATTCAAAGCTTCCCTATGCTTCAATGTTGCTCGAATTCCACTGTTTCTATGAAGGATCCTGCTCAAAATCAACTCAATAACAATAATCCAACACGAAAATGCAATGGCAAATGAAGAAATTGGAAGAAAATTTGAGAGAGAAAATTTGTATTCTAGATCTAGATCTTGAGAAATGAAGTGTTGTTACTGATTTTCTGTTAGGTTTTAGCTTATATACTCCCTACTAAACATGTTTAATTAAACTCTAATCAAGTGCAAATGGAAATTAGGGAAAATGGAGGTGTTTGGACAAATTGCAATTTACACCTTATGCATGAGCATGGTGCATGAACAGTGCACGTGGCTCACTTGATTTCACTTAAATTTTCATTTTGGAGCTAAATGCATTGGTGTATCATTCAAATAATGTACCAATTTCAAATTATAATTTTTCCCTCCAAAAATTCAAGTGAAATGCAAGTAATCATGTGATGAGAATTGATGAAATGTAATGCATGATTTGGATAGTAGAGTTCAAGAGAGGAATTTAGCAAAAAGAACCACCCCCTTTGGCCATTTGGTTGAGAAGTTATGCATGTTTGAATCTCCATGTACACCTTGCCATGTTTTGATCATATCTCTTCAACCACAAATGAGAAATTGATGTTCTTGGACTTTTTGGAAAGGGAAGAAAAAGATCTACAACTTTCATGTTCAACAAAATTTCATTTGAAGCATTTTTGGTCATGTAATCTTGAGGAGAAAATCTTTCCTTTTTTGGCAATTTTGAATTACAGGTCACTTCCTATTTTTGGAAAGTTTTAACCTGACTTTATTTTCTTCAATGGTGATGTTTGAAATGTCAAATGAGACCCCTTTGAACATGAATGAAGTATTTCCCATCACTTCCCACCTCCAAAATCCACAGTTGACTGGCAATTGACTGGCTAGGGCTTCAGTTGACTCAAGAATGCCTTGATGAGATTCAAGCCTCTACCACTTGGGATTCTGATTCAAAATGATGTCATAGCTCATATGAACTCTTATGAATGATTATGGTTCCCAAATTCTCAAGAATGGCCACCATCTATTGCTCAATGAATGCCTTGACCTGTGATTGCTTCATCTGCAAGTAACAAGGTTAGATGACATATTTTTGTACTTTTGGTTAGTGAACAAATGAAAAGCAATGATATACAAATGCAAAACATGCTTGGTGATCAAGAACCACTCTCAAAAGATAACCCACCCACTAAAGAGGCAAGCAAGGTGCACAATGATCCTTGAGGCAATGCAATGATATGATATGATGCCATGAGGGATCTTAAGGACAAAATTGGGGTCTTACAGATGCCCCTATTTAAGGTCATTCTAGCCGGAGAAGTGAAGTTTAGAAATCTTCATCTCGACGCGGTAGAATGGGCTTAAATAACCACAATGAGACAAATTTTGGTCCCTAAGAGACCTCATGATGCAAGATGTATGCATGCAAAAGAACAAAACTCTATGGGGAATACTGGTCCACAAAGAAAAGACGATCCATCGGAGTAATACACTCACCAGGAACAAAGACTCTAACAGGACTCTCATGGGGATAAGAAAAAGGAAAAGAATGCGTGAGCAGGACACGACTCTGAATTAGGGGAAACAAGAATTATACACAGCGTGAGCAGGACACGACTGGACCAGAGACCTCACTGGCGAGTGAAGGACTCGAACTAGGAAAAAGAAGAATTCCAAAGGAAGACACATCCATTAGAAAGACACAAGCTGACTCAAACTATCCACAAAGGATACTTCGGATAAAAATCCGGACTCGGATCAAGGAACGATTCACAAAGAACCTCCCTGCGGGGGAAAATTGCATATATTGGGGAAAACGCCAATACAGCAAAAGGGTAAAATCACAACAGGAAACTCCACTGGAGAAGGTCTAACAAAGAGACTCTCACGGGGAAGCAACAAAGAATGAGATGTTACCAGTATAAGGGTAACAAACTCGGGAAGAATGAATATCTAAGACCGGTATAAGGGTGAGAGATATCAATCAACCAAACATCTGAGAAAGACCTGAAAAAGGTACATCAACTCAGGAAAATCTGACTCCACAGGGGACCAAGGTCATAATAGGGAGCAGAAAGGAAGGAACACCAGGGATACCGGTTACTGGGTATATAATAGGTGACCGACCAAAGCGTGAATTGGTATATATGCCAAGACACTCATCATCCGAAAGGAGGGCTTAAAAAAAAACAAATCGACTTACAGGATGGACATTCGAATCCTCAACAGGAAAACGAATCTTACTCAACTGGGGACACAAACCCAAAGAGTGCATGAGATATAATATCCATTACCGTCAGAACGTGGATAGAATACTCGCATGAGATATATTATCTATTACCGTCAGAACGTAGATAATACACTCGCATGAAAGGAAACACCAGGGATACCGGTTAGGGCATATAATAGGTGACCTACCGAAAACGTGAATTGGTATATATGCCAAAACACTCATCATCCAAAACACAAACTTGTTAAAGGATGGGTATTCGATTCTACAAAGAATACGAATCTTACTCTACTGGGGAAAATCAACAAAGGACTCCAACCAAAGAGTGAAAGAGATATATTATTCATTACCGTCAAAACGTGAATAATACACTCGAAAAGGAAGAGACACCAGAGATACCGGTTACTGGGTATATAATAGGTGGTCAACCAAAAAGAGAAACAATCGATACCAACAACAACAGGGTAAACGAAAGATAACTCATAAGGGATAGATTGCAAGCATCCGACAATTATCCAACAACAAAGAAATATTCGATTCCGCAAAGGAACACGAATCTTACTCGACTGGGGAAACACTACAGGCTTCGACATGAAGAGTGCATGAGATATATTATCCATTACCGTCAGAACGTGGATAACACACTCGCATGGAAGATTATCCGCAACCGGTTACTGGGTTAACAAAGGATAAATCGACCGAAAAGAAAGGCATCGGGATACCAAACTAGGTATATAATGATGACCAATCAAAAGGAAGCAACAATCATTACCAAGCAAACGGGTAAATGAAAGAAGACTCACCGGGGATGAATTGCATAAACAACAATTATCCACAAGGACTTGCTGGCGACTTCAAAGGAGATAACATTGCAACCATATGGCAATGATCCAGAAGACTGCTGGGGATACAATTGCTAGCAACCGGCAATTATCCAGAAGCAAGGGAGGAATATCAACATCGAATATTGAATGAAGATAACCACAAAGAGTAACCATCATCGGTTAGGATGAACAACAAGGTTAACTCTGCAAAGGGGAGAAATTAGGGTTTACAACTACCGAATACGGGGTAGAATACCAAACTCTGGCTGGGGATAGGGTTGCTAGCATCCGACAACTATCCACAAGAAAGCACAGACTCCGTTGGGAATAAAACCACAACAACACAAAATCCACCATCAACCAGAACGAACCACAAGGTTACCTCTGCTAGGGGAAAAGAGATAGGACTTACGACTACCGAATACGGGGTAGTAGCCAACAACTCCGATGAGGATAAAAAGATAGGGTTTACATCTACCGAATACGGGGTAGAAAACCACAACTCCGCGTGAGAATGAAAGAAACACAATTCCGCACGGGAAACAAAATATGGTTTATAACAAACCACCAGCTGCTGAAGAGCAGAAAAACCAGGATTTACAACTACCGAATATTAGGTAGAAAACCAAAATACTCTTGCTGAGGAATAAAAGGTATATAACCACAAATTCCGCCAAGAAGAGGGAACATAGGACTTACAACTACCGGTATAAGGGTAGAGGCCCCAAAAAGATTCCGCTGGGGATAAAAGAATTAATGTCGGTTACTGGGCAATTCATTCATTTATTCCACAGGGAAGCACGAGAAACAGCTGACAAATAATCAATTCGGGGTCGATCCGAAAAGACAGACTGAATCAAAACTCATCCTATGAGGATATAACTCAACAGGAAAATCCATCCCAATATATGTGTTGGGAGGAAACGGAAGAAACCGTCATCCACGAGGATATATCTCAGTGGGGAACTGCAGAAGAAAAGACAGACACTTTCTGTTTATAGGGCTGACTCTATATGGAGAGATTTAAACACCCGACATCCGCTTGGGAAGATCTATTGGAGATCTATATCACCCATAGCAGGAGACCACAAACAAGAGGTATATGGTAAAAAATGCAACATGAATATCTGAATGTTTTTATGATTATGCATGAATATGCGTAATTTATGTTTGATGAATGCTGACAAAACAGACATATCTAACACAAACAGGTCCAGGAATCAAACGCCCGGTACTACACTTCCAGAGGAAGAACCAACTGGAAAACCAATCTGCTGGAGATCCACATGCTGAAAAGTAAAGATCTGCGGGGAGGCAAAAGATCAGAGATATCACCAAATCTCTGAGTGATGGATCAACAATCAACCCAACTGGAGAACAGAAAGTCACAACAGGCATAAACAGCCACAAAGACAAATCTGTTGGGGGAATGGGGGAAATCCCGAGATATCTGCAGGGGGACAAGAGTTCATTGCACAAGCGAGAACTACAACGAAAGCAACTCCACACAACTCTACTGGGAAACAACCCACGAAGGGAGAACAGATCATCCATGCAGAATTCGCTGCACAAGCAACTCTACCTGGGGAAAACACAAGTAGCCACTCCATCGGGAATACACCCACTGAAGGAAAAACAGATCACACAAGTAAATTCTGCAACAAACCACTCTACTGAGGATCAAAAGCAATCAGGAAATCAACCCAAACTCTGGATGCTAAACCACCAACTGGCCCTACTGGGGAAACAGAGATTTTCAACAAGCAGAAACTACCACAAAAGCAACTCTGTCGAGGATACCAGCTCTGGCGGAGACTCTGAGGGAATTATCACAGATGCAATCCTGACTCTGTCGGGAATACCAACTCTTTTGGGGATTTCACATAAATACAATCCACCAAACCACAAACCTACTGACGGCCATGGAATCCATCGAGGGACCCACTGGGGATATGGAGGAGAGTTGGGGAATCAACCACTAAATGCTACACCTTCCAAAAACAAAACAACAACTGCCGAGGAGGAAAATAATCACTACTCTGCTGAAGGCTAAACGCTCTGATGGGGAGATAGCAACAACTCTGCTCGCGACAATGTTGAGGAAAGTGGTAAAGTACCGGGATATCAATCCACCAACCACTGAATCTTCAAAAAGAAAGCAACCAAGCTGAGGAGAGAAACAACAACTCCGCTGGCGACTGCAATGGAGAGAGTGACGGGGTACCAGGGTTTCAAACCACCTGCTACCGAATCTACCAAAAGGGAAACACCCATGCTGGGAGAGAATACTGCTGGAGAAGAAAACGAAGTCTTCAACAAGCACTCTGCTTGGGGAACAACCCACAACAACCACTCTGCTTGGGGAACAACCCCAACAACAAAGCAGGATAAAGAGGATACAACCAAGCCAGGAATATGAACAAATGTCTTACCTGTTGGAAATGATGCCACCCTTGGGAGAGCACTGAGAAATTCTTGAGTATCCTTCCATCATTGTGAATGTTCACTTTGTTTAAAACAACAATTTGAAAAAATTTATTTGTTGAAAACAATGACATTTTATCAATTAAAACATGCAAAACATTTGTTGAATTGAAACAAATAAGAGTGCAAATAATTGGATAAAAAGCTCAAATTGATTTGATGGAATGGTAGCCTGCAAATGGCAAGACTCCATAGATCTGTACAAGTTTGAAATCAGTGATATATATTGGAAGAGGGCTACATTGAACATAATGATCCTTTCTCTACCAATTTGAATCTCGATGTATTCGAAGCTTCAGTCAACGACGAATCGAGAACCTCTGACGAAAAGACAGTTGCGGAACAGAAAGTCTTGTCAGGATGTAGTTACTTGCCAAATCCCTAATTTTTGCCTAGATTTCCCCAGGGTGAGGTACTCAATCTAGCGGGATGCAAATATACTTTTTTCAATGTCTCTAATTTTTGCCTGGATCACCCTTTCGGGTTCCCCACCGAGACGCTCATTTTTGCCTAAGCCGCCCTTTCGGGTTTTCAACTTAGCGAGCTATTCTGTTTTTCATTTGCATATACTCTTTTTTTTTAGGCAAAGTATTTCTTGACTGCATCTGAATTCACAGGACGAGTGAAATCCTCCCCATCCATTGTTGTAAGAATCAGTGCACCGCCTGAAAAGGCTCTCTTAACAACATATGGACCTTCGTAGTTTGGAGTCCACTTGCCCCTGGAATCGGGCGCGAAAGACAAGACTTTCTTGAGCACGAGGTCACCTTCTCGGAACACACGAGGCTTGACCTTCTTATCGAATGCTTTCTTCATTCTCTGCTGATATAACTGACCATGACACATGGCAGTCAATCGCTTCTCTTCAATCAAATTTAGTTGGTCGTAACGACTCTGAATCCATTCAGCATCAGTCAACTTGGCTTCCATCAAGACTCTCATTCATGGGATCTCCACCTCTACTGGGAGAACAGCCTCCATGCCGTAAACAAGAGAAAAAGGGGTTGCCCCTGTTGAAGTGCGGACAGATGTACGATAACCATGCAAAGCAAATGGTAGCATCTCATGCCAATCTTTGTACGTAACTGTCATCTTCTGGATAATCTTCTTGATATTCTTATTAGCAGCTTCAACAGCCCCATTCATATTTGGTCTGTAAGGAGAGGAGTTATGGTGTGCAATCTTGAACGCAACGCACAAATCTTCCATCATCTTATTATTCAGATTAGATCCATTATCAGTAATGATCTTATCTGGCACACCATAACGGCAAATCAGTTGGTTCTTGATAAACTTCACAACCACCTGCCTGGTCACATTCGCATACGAAGCGGCTTCAACCCATTTGGTGAAGTAATCAATTGCTACGAGAATAAACCTGTGCCCATTGGACGCTTTCGGTTCAATCATGCCTATCATGTCAATTCCCCACATAGAGAAAGGCCATGGTGACGAAATCACATTCAGAAGTGTCAGGGGAATATGAATCTTATCCGCATAAATCTGACACTTGTGGCATTTCTTCACATATTTGCAGCAGTCAGACTCCATTATCAGCCAATAGTAGCCTGCCCTCAACATCTTTCTAGCCATGGCGTGTCCATTGGAGTGAGTACCAAATGAACCCTCATGGACCTCAGTCATCAACAGGTTTGCTTCGTGTCTATCCACGCATCTGAGCAAAACCATGTCAAAATTTCTCTTATACAGCACTTTACCACTGAGGTAGAAACTGCCTGACAACCTTCTCAAAGTTTTCCTATCTTTCACAGATGCCCCAGGCGGGTAGACCTAGTTCTGGAGGAAATTCTTGATGTCAAAATACCAAGGCTTGTCATCATTCACTTCTTCAACTGCAAATACGTGAGCTGGTCTATCCAAGCGCATCACAGCAATGTTAGGAACTTCATTCCAATACTTGACCACAATCATGGAAGCAAGCGTAGCAAGCGCATCTGCCATCCGATTATCCTCTCGAGGAATATGATGAAAGTCAACTTCAGTAAAGAACGTTGAAATCCTCCTCGCATAATCTCTATATGGAATGAGACCTGGCTGATTCGTCTCACATTCACCCTTGATCTGATTAACAACTAGGGCCGAATCACCAAACACATCAAGATGCTTGATTCTCAAATCAATACATTCTTCCAATCCCATAATACAGGCCTCATACTCAGCCATATTATTCGTGCATTTGAAAGTTAGCCTTGCTGTAAACGGAATATGTGTGCCATGAGGAGTAATGATTACTGCCCCAATTCCATTTCCGTACTGATTTACAGCGCCATCAAACACCATCGTCCATCTGGAACCAGGTTCCGGACCTTCATCAAGTGTAGGCTCATCACAATCTTTCATTTTCAAATACAGAATCTCCTCATCTGGGAAGTCATACTGAACAGACTGATGATCTTCAATCGGCTGGTGCGCTAAATGGTCAGCCAAGATACTACCTTTGATAGCTTTCTGAGCTCGATACTCGATATCATACTCAGATAACAACATCTGCCAACGGGCAATCCTCCCAGTTAAAGCAGGCTTCTCGAAATATACTTAATTGGATCCATTCTGGATATCAACCAAGTAGTATGATTTATCATGTATTGGCGCAAACGCTTAGCAGCCCAAGCCAAAGCACAACACGTCTTCTCAAGCATTGAGTATCGAGACTCGCAATCAGTAAACTTCTTACTGAGGTAGTAGATAGCAGATTCCTTCTTCCCTGATTCATCTTGCTGACCGAGTACACAACCCATCGAGTCTTCAAGAACAGTCAAATACATAATCAGAGGTCTTCCTTCCACAGGCGGAGACAAGATCGGAGGTTCAGACAGATACTCTTTGATACTGTCGAAAGCTTTCTGGCAATCCTCGGTCCAATCATGAGACTGATCTTTCCGAAGGAGCTTGAATATCGGCGCACATGTGGCAGTCATGTGGGATATAAATCTGGAAATATAGTTCAAGCGGCCAAGAAAACCTCGGACTTGCTTCTCAGTTTTGGGTGCAGGCATCTCTTGTATTGCTTTGACCTTGCAGGATCAACTTCAATACCTCTCTCGCTAACAACAAACCCAACAACTTGCCGGAACGGACTCCAAATGTACATTTGTTCGGATTCAGCGAAGTCTAAACTTCCTCAAACGCTGAAAAAGCTTCAACAAATGCTCAACATGTTCAACTTCCGTTCGGGACTTAGCAATCATATCATCAACATAGACCTCTATCTCCTTGTGCATCATATCATGAAACAAGGTAGTCATAGCACGTTGATACGTGGCTCCGGCGTTCTTCAAACCGAAGGGCATCACTCGATAACAGAATGTTCCCCAAGGTGTGATGAATGTTGTCTTCTCCATATCCTCGGGTGCCATCTTGATTTGATTATATCCGGAAAATCCGTCCATAAACGAAAAGACTTTGAATTTAGCTGTATTGTCTACCAACATATCAATGTGTGGTAGAGGAAAATCATCTTTCGGACTAGCTTTATTCAAATCTCTGTAATCAACACACATACGGACTTTTCCGTCCTTCTTAGGCACAGGCACAATATTGGCCACCCATTGAGGATATGTAGAAGTCACCAGAAACCCCGCATCAATTTGCTTCTGAACTTCCTCTTTGATCTTCACTGCCATATCTGGATGAGTTCTTCTGAGCTTCTGCTTCACAGGCACGCACTCAGGCTTCAAAGGCAGGAAATGTTGCACAATATCTGTATCTAGACCCGGCATGTCTTCGTACGACCAAGCAAAGATATCAGAATATTCTCGTAGCAAACTGATCAACCCCTTCTTGACAGACTCTTCAAGAAGTGCCCCAATCTTCACCATACGAACACAATCCTCAGACCCCAAGTTGACTGTTTCCAGATCTTCGAGATGCGGCTGAATGATCTTCTTCTCGTGCTCAAGGAGACGGGTAATCTCATCAGGAATTCCTTCAACATCATCTTCCTCTGCCTCGAATACAGGGAATTCAAAATTGGTAGATGGCGTTGGATCATTATGTTCAATGGGTTTTAGGATCAACCTGCATAATGATTTTGGTTAATAAAAACTTTAGAATTTAGGCAAGCAAACCATAATGCAGATAAAAAGATTGTTTTTATTCTTGTTTTTATGGGTTTTTTCTGATCACTGATTTCATGCAAAAGCAAAAAGTGAAAACAAATGGAAAAACAAATGTTTAACAATGCATTAATTGAATGAAAATATCATTGTATAAATGATGCCAACAATGTCATCACTTCTCCTTTTGGCATGGGAGAAGGGTTTTGAACAAAGTGAACCATTACTCTGATCTATGAATGACTGTAGGAACATCTACAGCGACCCAATTATGGCAGACACCACCAGGTATGATGAAGTTGCTCAAATCCTCTGCATCCTCTTCCAAGATAGCAGCAGCTTCCTCAGCTTGATCAGCATGGATGAAACCTCCACTCTTGAACAGCCCATGCTCGTTAAATGCCCCAGAGGAATAGCCAATGCCAGCCCGAGATTTATTGTCTTCAAGCTCAATCATCTTCCCTAAACCAGCAACTGCACCACATTCAATGGCCAGTTTTGCATCACGATAGGAAGCAAATGAAGGAGACTTCTTCTCAATCGGCTCAACAATAGATAAAGCATGGAAAGGAGTTCCAACTTCATCCTCAGCATCAATATATGAGAAAGAAGACAAGTGGCTAACCAGGAGAGCCTTTTCTCCCCCTACCACAACCAATTTCTTATTCTTAACAAATTTCAGCTTCTGGTGTAGGGTGGATGTCACGGCGCCAGCCTCGTGAATCCATGGTCTACCAAGGAGACATCTATATGATGGGTGGATATCCATAACCTAGAAGGTAACTTGGAAATCACTTGGTCCAATCTTGATTGGGAGATCAACTTCCCCAATCACAGTCTTACGTGACCCATCAAAAGCCTTCACAACAACACCACTCTGCCTCATAGGAGGACCCTGATATGACAATCGAGAGAGTGTGGTCTTTGGCAATACATTAAGAGATGATCCAGTGTCCACCAGTATGTTGGACATGGCGTCAGTCTTATAGTTCATAGAAATATGTAAAACCATGTTGTGGCCTCTTCCCTCCTCAGGGAGATCAGCGTCACAGAAACTCAAAGTGTTGCAAGCAGTGATGTTTGCAACAATACTGTCAAACTGTTCAATAGTGACGTCATGATCAACATAAGCCAGATCCAAAACTTTCTGCAGAGCCTCCCTATGAGGTTCTGAACTCAGAAGCAAAGATAGCACGGATATCTTGGACGGCGTTTGTAGAAGCTGGTCCACAACGTTGTACTCACTCTTCTTGATGAGCCTCAGCATCTCATCACATTCTTCATTCACAGTGCCACTCGGGCCAACAGAAGAAGCAGGAGTCTTTTGTACAGAGGAGGGTTTGGCAACAGCAAGTGCCGGGTTCTGAACATTCACAGCCGTCCCAACCGGACGCTCAGTAGAATCAGAAACAACATGATGCTTTGGGGGTGCAGAAAACACACGACCACTACGGGTCAACCCGCTCACATCAGCAATATTGGTAACAGAAGTTAAAGGCAATGGCACTTCTTTCCCATCTTCCACAGCAACGGGATTGTATCTGAAGGGAATTGCTTTCTTCGAAGAATAAGGCACAGGGCCTGCGGGCTTGATTATCAGAGAAGGAGCAACCTTCGGCTTGCTACCATCGTAACGGATGACAACAGGCTCGGGCAAATTGAACACAGGAGAAATAACATTGACTTCTGGTTCATCTTCATCAACATTACGGTTCTGAAGAATCTCTATAGTACCTTCATCCAACAGCTCTTGAAGCTCTCTTCGCACTTGGCGGCAAGCCAGTCTATTAACTGAACAGATGCGGCATCTGTCATGGTCATGCTCCATATGACTGTATTGACACAGCAAACGATGCAACTCGACCAATGACTGTCGAATATGACTCACATATTTGACTTTATACTTCCCAAGGCACCCCTGGACCATGTTCACTGATTTCCCATGCTCAGGCAATGGGTTCTTTGTAACATTGGGGCCTGAGTCCTCGAAGCTCAGGATACCGCATCGCATAAGGTCTTGAACCTTAGTCTTCAATGGATAACAATTTTCAATGTTGTGTCCCGGAGCACTGGAATGATAAACACAGTGTTGATCTGGCTTATACCACCACTGCGGATTCGCAGGCACAGCTGGAGGATCCCTGGGAGTAACCAGCTTCCTTTCCAACAAGGAAGGATATAGTTCAGCGTATGACATAGGAATGGGATCGAAGCTGATCTTCTTCCTATCATAGTTCAGATTGGCTTGGTTACTAGTACTGCCACGAGGCTAGTAAGCCTGTTGCTGTGGACGGTGCTGCTGATACTGAGGTTGTTGCTGATGCTGATGTTGATTAGGCTGCTGATACGGAGCATTATCTCTGAAAACAGGTGCTATATGAGCCACCTGGTGCTGATGACGCGTCGGCTTCCTCTTGACAGAGGGTCTTCTTGGTTTAGCATGGGATTGCACAGCATGTGCCTCCCTATATTTCTTCTTAAACACCCCATACCATTTAGAAGAGCTCTCATCCTTCGACAGACGTCCCTCACGGACTCCTTCCTCCAGACGCATCCCTATGTTCACCATCTCGGTGAAATCAGAGGGAGCACTCGCAACCATCCGCTCATAATAGAATGAGCTAAGAGTCTTCAAAAAGATCTTAGTCATTTCTTTCTCTTCCAGCGGAGGAGTAATCTGAGCTGCCAGCTCTCGCCACCTCTGGGCGTACTCCTTAAATGTCTCTTTATCCTTCTGGGCCATGGCCCTGAGTTGATCACGGTCAGGCGCCATATCAATATTGTACTTGTATTGCTTGACGAAAGCCTCGCCAAGATCATTGAAGGATCGGTTATTTGCACTATCAAGGCTCATATACCAACGAAGAGCCGCATCGGACAAACTATCCTGGAAATAATGGATCAGAAGCTGATCATTATCTGTTTGCGTAGACATTTTCCTGGCATACATGACCAGGTGAGCGAGAGGGCAGGTGTTCCCCTTATATTTCTCAAAGTCAGGGACTTTGAATTTGATTGGAATCTTAACACCGGGAAACAGGCAAAGTTCAGCAGCAGACTTGCCAAACAGGTCTTTCCCTCGGAGGGTCTTCAATTCCTTACGCAGCTCAAGGAATTGGTCATTCATTGCATCCATCTTCTCATTGACATCTGGGCCCTCAGACGGCTCAGAATGATAGATGGTGTCGTCTACCCTGGGAATGGTATGCACGACAGGAGGAGCAGCAGCAAGGACCGGGCTAGATGCCGGCATGGAAGCAAAAGTTGGTGCTGGAATATCTGGCATGAAACCCGGAGGCATACCCCACGGAAACCCGGATGGCATGGCATTAGGCATGAAATGAGCACTAGCAGCTGGCACAGTCGGAGCAACAACTTTTGATATGACAGTCCTCTGGGGAGGAGTTGCAGGCGGAAGAGACGGTTGATTCTGAGCAAACAGAAATTGCTCCATCAGAGCACTCAGACGAGCGACCTCTTCCTTCAGCTCTCTGTTCTCTTGTTCAAGTTGATCCATCACTCTTGCAGAATTGGCTCTGGTATAGTACTGGTGAGTCAGCTTGTCTTCAAAATAAATGAAGAGCACAGAGTTAGGCCACAGACAAGAAGACCAGAACAACCACCTGCTTATGCAAAATGATGCATGTGATGTTTGTGCATATGCTTTTTATTTTCAAGGAACCTTTTAGGGCATTTATTTGCAAATTTGAATATTTAAGCATTTAATAGCATATGGAAAATATCTCATCAAATATATTTGGAACAAAGAAGTATAGCATTTTTGATCATTACAAAAGGGAAAAGGAAAATAAACATCCTATGGATCCCTAGAAGCTCGGGATGCTGGAAGACAAGATGCACACAGCTTCTTGATCTCTCTCTCATAGGCTGCTTCCATATCCGCTTTCTCCTTTGCAAGTCAATCGTACTTCCTCTTCCAGAACTTGGAAGACTGAGAAAGCAGAGAAGTCCAAGTATCATTCGGATCATCGATCACCTGATGCTCGAGAAACTCAATCAGAGCGTCCTTCTCCTTAAGTTGTTGAAGCAACTCTTCTCTTTCACGGATCCATGCACGTGAAAGGTCTTCTTCTCTCAATTCCTCTACATCTTGGGTGGGAAGGGCCGAAGGCCCAGCCACATTCAACGGTGTAGGTCTCGGATGATCATACGGCATCAGATATTCAGAAGCTCTCTGTCTGACCCAAGAGGTATATGGCTCCAAAGCAATGCAATTCTTCGGACCCAATTCATTCCTACCCTTCTTATGAATCTTGCGCCAAGCGCGGACAAATCTGGCTTTCAGGCCTTGGGGATCTTTACCCTCCTGAAAGAATACACCTTCTAACAGAATGTTATGAGGTTTATCCTTTAGGGGGAACCCAAGCTGACGACGTGCTAAGATAGGATTGTAGCTGATCCCACCACATGTACCAAGAAGAGGCACATTAGGGAATTCACCACAATAATCAATGATCTGCACAGTATCATACACGCGATCATACCAAGAGATATCATCATTAGTGAGAGACATAAGTCTTTGAGACCACCGTAGACATCCCTTGTTCTCCTTGAAAGCGACCGTCTGCGGTAAGTGAGAAATAAACCACTTATACAACAGAGGCAAACAGCACACGATAACTCCTCCACCCTTTGCGTTCCTCAGATGCAAAGAGACATAGGCATCACCCAACAGAGTCGGAACGGGATTAAGAACTGAGAATATCCTAATGGCATTCACATCCACAAATTTGTCGATGTTGGGGAACAATACCAACCAATAGATGAGCAACACAAATAAAGCCTCAAAGGCATCCTCACTCCTGGCCTTCCCATAAACGGTAGCTTGAGCAATGAGGAACTCGGAAGGAAGACCCTGAATTCCACCTTTGGTAGTCAGATTAGCTTTAATCAAGGCTTCATCTATGTGCAACAAGTCTGCGATCTCTCGAGAAGTCGGAATACTCTCCAAGCCACTGAACGGCACCTAATTCAGAATCGGGATCCCAATAAGATGAGCATACTCCTCAAGCGTAGGCAACAGCTGGAAATCCGGAAATGAGAAGCAGTGATACAGAGGATCATAGAACTGAGCCAAAGTACTCATCAAACCCTCATCAACCTGAGTAGTCAACAGAGACAGAAGCTTCCCATAGCGAGCTTTGAAACCCAAGGGATCTAATACATAGGATGTCAGATTCCTTAACTCTTTCACATCAGGTTGTCTAAAGCTGTACTTCTTTGTATGCCTTTTTGGTCTTTCCATGTCTGAAAATTTTGCAAATAAACCCTTTAAGTTCCTTGAAAATTTTCTCATTTTTCTGATGACATGAATGCAGATGAATGCATGAATGCATGAATGCAACAATCACACTCAAGGATCAAGCAAGTCACACCAGACAAAGGTCATGGGAAAGCTCATTGTATCCCTAATATCAATCATCCATTTTGGTGGATTATGGTTTTCACCTTATCAACACCCAAGTTCCATTGATATTAACGGTACATGAACCGACTCAATCATCCTTAATATCAATCATCCGTTTTGGCAGATTATGGCTTTCACCTTATCGACGCCTAGGTTCCATTGATATTACGGATGTCTGAACGACTCAACCATGAATCACGGGTTTGCTGAGAGTCACGAGCATGGAGTCTTGGTTAAGAACCACCCAAAGGGAGTGTACTAGGGTTTAAACCTGCCGAACATGTTCTACAAGAGGTTCCCATAGTCATCATCCCATCTTTCGGATATTATCGGAGGAACGAATACTCGTATTCCAAGAATATTCTCAAGAGAGACTCTTATGAGTGTAGTATCGCGTAACAATCGCATCAGATCTGACATCTGAACGACCTCCGCACTACGTCCTAAAATAGGCCAAGATGGGCTTGGTAAACTAAGGTCCTTGGCTTCTAAGGCACATGATTGAAAGAATAATGTCTAACCACAAATAACTTGTGTGACATTATTAATCCAACATGACCTCCACCAAGTGAATGGACTCGCAAGTCAACTTGCTAAGGAATACTCCACACAAGTCGACAAGACTATGCCATTCTCCTATCCTAAGGTGCACTCGAGTTCGGGTATAGAACTCATCTCACAGAGATCACCAAAGCAAACAACAATTGTATATCAAGCAATTCAAATATTACAATCAATACAGTTATCCCAAATTGTACAAAAATATGTCACATAACAAATAACAATATATCACAACAAGGGTGAAAAGTAGGCAAAACCACCAAGGAGATTTCTTTCCCCAGCAGAGTCGCCACTTTTCTGTAGCGGTGTATTCGTCACTTTATGATTTATTGATTAAACCAAAAGCAAAGCATACAAAGAATCGAGTCGCCACCGCACTTTTATTTATCCAAAGGAATGGCTAAAAAGCGAACAAAAGCCTAAGAAGTTTTACACATAGAAAACTAATGAAAGATCAGAGAATCTGGGTAAGGGATAAATTACGCAATGGGAAGGTGTTAGGCACCCAAAACGTCCTAGGTATTCCTAGGGAGCCCTTTTCACACTTGTTGTATAAAAAAGTTTATTTGTTTATGACATATTGTGCAAACATGATTGGGAAGATGAGAAAAGAATATACAAGTTATTATTTTTGTGTTTGAACGGATGAACCCGTTGCCTACGTACCTTTCCATGGAAGGTAAGGATCAAAACGCCGTAGTTCGGCTAAAAGATTTCCAAAATATGAGTGGGTTCATTTTAAACAAAAGCCCTAAGGTCTTTCGTTATCCACGGGAGAAAACTCAACCTTATACAAACAACGAGTCCACCATATGAGAACAGCTTCAACTTGCTAGTGAGGGGTTAACCCTATAATAAGCAAGGAAGTCTTACAATTCAATCACTAAGGACAAGAAGGTGAGATTAATATCAACCAACTAGGATAAATCAAACCTATGGCTGATGTATGAAAACTTATCAAGAATGGACAGAGCCACAAAACAATTGAATGAGTTGGATTAACCAATTAGGATTTATTCACAAAAAATAGTCAAAGTATGATTATAATTCAATTCAAAGAAGTATTATGAAATGGAGTTTGGAAAATCAAAGGCCTAAAGCCTAGGTTTCTAATTTGAAAAGAGATGAAAATGTTTGCACAATAGTTCAAAGTTTGGATTAACATGTGAAAAGGGAGTTTTGAAAACACACACAAAAAATGGAAGGGTGAGGAAGTAAAACTTCTGAGATGTTCACCTCTTGAAATCATATGTAGATGATTCAAGTGTGTCCTTTGGAATGAGGCAACAATGCATATAAGCAAACGAACAAAGCAAGGTGATACCGGATGCCAATCAATGGACTCACACCAATCTCACAAACAAAGGTGGATACCGGATACCAATCAATGGATTTACACCAATCTCCTAAAACAAAACAATGATACCGGATGCCAATCAATGGACTTACACCAATCTCACAAACAAAGGTGGATACCGGATACCAATCAATGGATTTACACCAATCTCCTAAAACAAAACAATGATACCGGATGCCAATCAATGGACTTACACCAATCTCACAAACAAAGGTGGATACCGGATACCAATCAATGGATTTACACCAATCTCCTAAAACAAAACAATGATACCGGATGCCAATCAATGGACTTATACCAATCTCACAAAACAAACACGGATACCGGATACCAATCAATGGATTTACACCAATCTCCTAAAACAAAACAAATGATACCAGATGCCAATCAATGGACTTACACTAGTCTCACACCATATCATTGGAACAACTTCCAAGTAATGGACTTATGCTTGTCTCCTCCATGGACAAAGCAAAAATGCTATAAAGCAAAGCTTATGAAATGACAGACAAATGATGATGATAAATGTACAAAGGCACACTCAAGCAGATATGCACAGATGAATCAAATAAGCAGACAATCAAGTCAGTTAACACACACTATATACAAGCAATTAGGCTCAAGCAAGGTTAGACTTTACAGTCAACTAGAATGGGGTAAGTTGTGCTCTTAACCTTAACATTGAGAGTTAAGGTGAAGCAGATGAAATGGAGATGAGGGGTGTGCCTCATAGCTCTTATCCCTGATCTGGGAGAGCTTTGAATGATAGAATGTGTGGGAGTTCAGAAAGTTGGAACTCTCTCCACAAGTGAATGACTCTATAGATCTTGGGTTAATATCCACAATGCATCAACATGTTATGTGAGCAAAGGGATGACACACTGAATAGTAGGAGATGGACTACACATCTCTTTTATCTACCAATTGCCTCATATGAGGACTTTTCCTGCTTGGCACAAAAAGTAAACAATCACAAGCATTGCCTCTTAAGGAGGACTTCAGACAGGTGCCTGACCACATAACAGGCCAGGTCTTCCAGACTACATGAAGAAGAGAAATTATACCTAAGTGGTTAATCAACCAAGCAAAAGCAAGTTCAAAATGAACTTAAGCAACTAATGTACCTGTTGAAACATCAAACAAATCAGTACAACTGTACAGACAAACAACCAACAGTTAATGCAACAGACAACTAATATAAGCAAAGGCATAAGCTATAAATCAAACTCAAAAGAGTCAACATCAACCTACAAAACACACATTAGTAAGCAAAAGCAAATATCAAATGCTCTCAAGATGAGGCATCATCAATTGTGTAACTTGAATGTGTAACCTGAAACAAAGCTTCAAACATGAGAGGCAAACCACTAGGTCAAAGCCTAGGGTCAAAGATGGAGAAAAAATTTAAAACAGAAGCTAAAAATTAACATGAATCAACTTCAATCAATTAAGATCACAATCCAAAGGGTCTCATGTCAATAGCATTTACCAAATTCATTTCACAAACCAATCATGGCAAGGCATGCAAGTTGAAAGCACATTGAAGCAACAGAATGAACAAATGCACATTAATTCAAAAATGGTTCAATTAATCTCAAGAAAAATCATGGCTAAACAGAACACATCACATGATCAACACACCAAAAATCAAGGCATTTGGATATGTTTAAGCATGGAAAAGAAATTCCTTAAGGCAAGGCAAGCACAAACAAGCTCAAATAGGACACAATTTGGTACATCCACTTAGCACAAGCCTAAAACAGAATTGGCAAATGATAAAGACCTCAAACCAAAGCCACAATAAATTTCAAAGTGTCTAGAAACAATGTCCAAAATTTCAAGTTCATATGATAAAGCATAAGCATTTCACAAATCATTGAAGTTCACGACTATTCAAAAGTTCAAACATGACAATCCAGAAAGAAAAATCCCAAACAAATCAGAAATGAATCCTAAAATTCTACAAAAAATCATGATCATCCACAACATGCATAAAAATTATCACACAAAAAATCAGATCATTTGGAGCTCATTTGGCATTGCAAAGAAAATTCACAAGTTGAGCAAGCAAAGGTGTGACACACATTGTCACACCTACATTAACCAGATCATATCTCAACAACCATAAATGCTAAAAATTCAAACTCAACACCAAAATGACCAGCAAGATGTCTAGTTTAAGCATACCAAATTTCAGATCCATTGGATAAACCATAATCATTTCACAAATGGAAAGGCGATCAAGGTGCAAAGCATGATACATGTTAACATTCCCTAGCACTAATTAAAAACTAGCCAAGCAAAATTTGTATAAAAATTACCAAAAAAATCTAGACAGAAAATGGGACCTAACACAAAAATCCTCATATTTTTTGGAATTGTTTTCAATTTAATATGGATTTTAGAAGTGGATGGAAAAATAAAAAATGAAGGAAGCATAGCATATGAAGTATGTACATGAATGTGGAATAAATCAGCATGGCATATGAAGTTTTGCTACAACCAGGAATCGAATGGAGGACAAATTCAAAAGGCCAAGCGCGCCAAGACCAAACGCGGTCGTTTCACCCAAACCCTAGTGTAGCACCTCAAATTTGCACCTATCATTGTACATACATTCTCATATTAGGTCATAGCATAACATGGCCCATATCATATCATATCATGGCCTCAAGGATCATTGCATGCCCTAGCTCCCCTCCTAATGGGTGGTTTGCCTTGTGAGTGTGGTTCTTGATCACCAAGCATGTTTTGCATTTGTATATATTTGCTTTTCATATGTTTATCATTCAAAAAGTACAAAAATATTGTCAGTTTAACCTTGTTGCTTGCAGTTGAAGCAATCACCAGCAATTAGGTCAAAGTCAGTCATTGGTCAGTCAAAGCAGTGCCTGGTGGCCATTCTTGCAGAATTTGGGCACCATGATCAATAATCAAGAGTTCATATGATTTGGGACATCATTTGGAATCAAGATATCAAGGAATTAGGGTTTGGAATTCATCAGAAGGTGCTTCAGTCAAGCAAAACCCTAGAAAGTCAAACTTGGTCAACTGTCCATTTAATCAGGGATTTGAGGATGGGATTTGGTATGAGAGGTCTCATTCATGCCTATATAAGCTTCATATACCATGTCAAGCATCCACAGTGAAGAAAATAAAGTCAGACAAGAAATTTCCAGAAATAGAAAGTTGACCTGTAATTTTAACTGCCAAAATTGGAAACTTCTTGATCTTAAACCTACATCATGATAAAAGCTTCAAATGAATTTTTGCCCAACATGAAAGTTGAAGATCTTGTTCTCCCATTTCCAAAAAGTCCAAGAACTCTCAAATCCCATGTATGGTTGGCAAGATATGATCAATTCATTTTCACAAATTTTTGAACTTCAAAAGGCCATATCTCTCAAACCATTTGGCCAATTTTGGTGGGGTTTTTTCCTACAAACCACATTTCATCTCCTCTTTCCAAAAATATAAATTTCATGTACCAAAAATCTATGGATCAAAATGGCATTTTTGGACTTGTCTTATTTAAATTCAAGTGTGGACCAAAGTTGACTTTTTGATTTAGCAATTTTCAGCACATTTGGCCATTTGGGATCTGTTTAGAAGGATATTTGAGACATGTTTTGAGGCCCAATTCGTGCAGACCTTACACCCTCCATGTGCATATGTTGAAAAATTAGCAATTGGCAATTCACTTCATTTGAGTTAACCAAGCTTAACACTTCATTAACTAATGCTAAACAGTCAATATATAAGGGATTTTCTGCAAAATAAACCCTAGCAGCAGCCTGATATCAAACAGAATTCTCTCTTCTCTCTCATTTTCCATTTTTCACATATTGCATTTTCTGGCCAAAAACTCCCAAACCACTCGAGCTAGCTTTCATTGTTTCATCACCTAACCATCTTTGTGAGCCCTTTGCAAGCATATAACACCAACTGCACAGCCATTTTCGGGTTCTGTTTCTTCAAGCTACCAACAATGGCAGGTTCTGGTTCGAGCTATCTCATGCATTCTTGAGTTGAAATAACTTCAGCATCCATCATTCCCAACCCTAATCTTCATCTGTTTCAAGCTAAGGCACTCAAAACAACACTGTTTCACAAGTTTCTTCATAACCAAGTAAGATTTCGACTCTCTTTTTTCTCCAATCCATGCTATGTTTAGGATAGATCTCTCTTTGCTGATTCTAATGAACTATAGATTGCTTGAAATGGTTGAATATTGAGTGAAATATCTGGAAATGAAGTTTGGTGTTCATTGTTGATTTTACTCGATGCATGCTATTCATTGTGTTTCAATGCATTTGGTTGATAGATTTGTAATGTTTGAAGTTTGTTTGGTCGATTTGTATGGCTAATTTCATGATCTGGGCACTTTGACTTTCATGATTGTTTGTAAGTGATGAAGTTATGCTGTGGCGGTTGAAACCCTAGAACCATTTTTCCAGATTTTCCCAGAATCGTGTTTGGTTTATTGTTGTTTGATGTTGCATGAATGTTAATTGCTATGTTGTTTATGAGGTTCTGGTTGATTTTGTTTTTGATGTTGATGAGCATGAAGATGGTGTTGCCCTGCTGTTCCAAAACCCTAATCACCTGCCCAGAACATGAACTCGTGAATGGATTGGCTGTTGTTGTTTGACTTTTCTGCTTGAATTACTGTTCCATTGGTGACAACCAATGAGAACATTTCATTTCCCATGCCCTGTATGCACCGTTTTGCTTAATGAGGGCGTTAATTACCAGAATGCCACTCGGTCAACATGTTGACCTAGTATTCCATGTTCATTTTGTTTGTTTGTTCCAAATTGTTACTCAACTTCTAAAAATCATTTCTCACTCATTTCAACTCCAAAATTCATGAAATTTTTTCCATCATATTCACATGAATGTCTACTTTTTTATCATGATTTTTGCTGATTTTTTGGATGGCTGGATTTTTAATGGCATTAGGTTTCTTGACATGTATGCATATTTGATACCTTTTGCCAAAACCATTGTGAAATTGTGATGATGTATCCAATGACCCTGAAATATTTTGTGCTTAATCTACACTCATTCATGCTTTTTTTGATGTAGAGTTTTTGAATTTATCATATGTGGTTTGTGAGATATGAATTTTGGAAGTAGGGTGTGACAATTTGTGTCACACCAATGATGTGCAATTTCATGATTTTTGTTGACATGCTTCCTGACTTCCAATTAATGTGAAATTTTGCATGATCCATCTCTTATATGTCTAGTTGATGTGTAATTTTTCTGGGAATTAATTATGCCATTTCCTAATTGTTTGAGATTTTTCTCCCCTGTCTAGTCAAATGTTGACTTTGTGTGACACATCTTGCCATTCCATTTGGGAAATTCTCATACTTTATTGAATGATCATGAAATTTTACATGTGCATACTAGACATCTTAAGCTTTGCATTGGTGTTGATCCCATCCATTTCTCATATGTTTTCATTTAGTTATGATTTTTTGAAGTTGACACATGTTTGTTTGACTTCTTTGTGCATACTTGAAATTGTCTTGACTTCCTGATTTTAATTGACCATCTTCCCATGATCCAATTGAGCTGAAATTTTATATGCATGTCATGTTATGGATTGTGATTGACCCTGAATTATTTGATAATTTTTGGAATTGACTATGTTTGGTTTTGAGCTAAGTCTTGCTGTTGGCTTCATTGAGCATGTTTAAATTTGCTTTGACTTCATGATTTTTATTGACTGCCTTCCACTTGTCCAATTGTGATGAAATTTTACATGCTTACCATGCTAGGTGTTAGGATTGATCATGAATTATTTGGTGATTTTTGAAAATGTTTGAGTTGACTTTTGATGCAAGCCTTTCTGTTGACTTCTATGTGCACCAATTTGCCATGCTTTGCCTTCTTTTGTTTGTGAAATGATGATAATGCATGATATGAACTTGAGACCAATTGTGCTTGCTTCTTAAATGTTTGAATTTGATTTTAGTTGACTTTCATTTGCTGTTTTGACTTTCTCATTTATTTTTGACCCTAGGTTTGTCCTAGTGGTCTTTTTGGCTTATGATTGAGTTCATGTTTCAGGTTAAGCAACAATGCCTCAAAGATCATACAAATTTGATTGAGCTTGATTATATATCATGTGCTAACCTTTGTTTTGTAGGTGGTATGACTCATATTATTTGAGTCTTGTGCTTTGCACATTTGTTTCTCTGTGTTGACTGTTGAGTCCATTCCTTTTGTTTTAACTGTTGAAATGTGTACTGATTAGTTTGACTATTTCAGGTACCCTTAGTTGCTTAAGTTCTTTGAACTTGCTTTGCTTTGCTATTTAGCAATTTGCTTTGAGGTAATCCCTCTTTCTTCATGTAGTCTGGAAGACCTGGCCTGTTACTAGGCCAGGCAACTGTCTGAAGTCTTCCTTAAGAGGCAATGCTTGTGTGTGTTTAATTTTGTCCCCAAGCAGGAAAAGTCCTTCAAATAAGGCAATTGGTAGATCAAAGGGATAAGCAACCTATCCCCTACTATTCTGTGAGTCTTCTCCTTGCTCCCATTACATGGTTGTAGCATTGAGATCCAAGCCCAAGATCAATCGAGTCAATAATATGTGGAGAGAGTTCCTACTTTCTGAACTCCCACGCCTTCTGATATTCAAATGCTCTCCCTGACCAGGGATAAGAGCAATGAGGCACACCCCTCATCTCCTTTCATCTGCTTCACCTTAGCCTCTCAATGGCAAGGTTAAGAGCAACTTTTGACCCTATTCCAGTTGGCCTCAGTGCCTAACCCTTTGTGTGAGCCTCATTGTATGGTTATAGTGTGTGCTGATTGACTTCATTGATTGCTTGCTTTATATACACATGCTTGCTTGTGTGCTCTATGCATTTATCATCATTTATTGCTCATCAATACATAATCATCTCATTTGTCTTTGTGACATTATCATTGCTGTCTACCCATTGAGGACAATTGTAAGACCATTCATTGGCCATTGCTCCTATGATATGGAAGTGAGTATAAGACCATCACATTGGCCGCTCATCTCTTTGCTTGATGCATTTAATTGTATGTGAGGATACAATTGTAAGTCCCCACAAGTTGGCATTTGTTTTCCTAGGATCATACTGTGTATGTCAGAGTAAGCCCAGACAGATTGGCATCTGACATCCATGTTTTGCTTTCTTTGTTTATGAGAGGATGCAATTGTAAGTCCGCAAGTTGGCATTTGCTTTCCTATGATCATATGTGGAGTTAACCTAAGTCCAGATAGATTGGCAGTTGATTTCCATATTTCATTCTTGTTTTCTTTTGAGGAGATTAGTGTAAGACCATTGAGTGGCATCTGATATCCAGTTTTGTTTTAGGAGATTGGTGTAAATCCATCTATTGGTATCCGATATCCGCCTTTGTTTGTGAGATTGGAGTAAGACCATTGAGTGGCATCCGGTATCATTTGCTTGCTTACATTATTATTATCCATTGCTTATTCCAAAGGACACACTTGAATCATCTCCTATATGATCTCAAGAAGTGAACCTTCTAAGAAGTTTTACAATCCATCCTCATTCATTCATCCCCATTGTGTCCTAAACCTTTTCACACTTTACTTTTCAAACTTGAGATAGATATTGTGCAAACATCTTCATGTTTTCAAATTAAAAACCTGGACCCCAAGTCCTTGACCTTTTTCAAACTCCATTTCATAATACTTCTTTTGAATCAATCTTAATCATACTTTGACTCCATTTTCATAATCATAATCAATTAACTTCACCCATTCACTTGTTTTGGCTTTGTCCATTGTTAATCTTTTCATGCATTAGCCGTAGGTTTCAATTATCATTGTGGTTGATGTAAATCTTGCCTATCCTTAGTGAGTCGACAGTAAGACTTCCGTACTGAAAACAGGGCTAACCCCTCTAGTACGTCGAAGCTATCCTCGCATGGTGGATGTTGGTCTTGGTCGAGTTTTCTCCCATTGATAATGAAAAGCCTCAGTGCTTGTGTTTAAAATTGAATCCACCAACTTTTGGAAATCTTTTAGCCGAACTACGGCGTTTTGATCCTTA
This sequence comes from Lathyrus oleraceus, assembly GCF_024323335.1. Taxonomy (NCBI): domain Eukaryota; kingdom Viridiplantae; phylum Streptophyta; class Magnoliopsida; order Fabales; family Fabaceae; genus Lathyrus; species Lathyrus oleraceus. The sequence continues at coordinate 44,729,281 of NC_066582.1, forward strand.
CCTTTGATGGAAGGTACGTAGGCAACGGGTTCATCCGTTCAAACCCAATAAAATTGTATATTCTTTTCTCACCATCCCAATCATGTTTGCACAATGTTTATGTCATAACAAATAACAATTTTGTACAACAAGTGTAAAAAGGGCTCCCTAGGAGTACCTAGGACGTAGTGGGTGCCTAACACCTTCCCATTGCGTAATTTACCCCTTACCCAGACTCTCTGATCTTTTTATTAGTTTTCTACGTGTAAAACTTCTTAGGCTTTTGTTCGCTTTTTAGCCAATCCTTTGGATAAATAAAAGTGCGGTGGCGACTCGAAAATTCATTGTATCCCTTGCTTATGATTTAACAGATAGATCATATAGCGACGAATACACCGCTACAGAAAAGTGGCGACTCTGCTGGGGATGACATAACTTCCTTGGTGGTATTGCCTACTTTTCACCCTTGCTGTGATATATTGTTACTTGTCATATGACATATTTTTGTACAATTTGGGATCACTGTATTGATTGTAATGTGTGAATTGCTTGATATACAATTGTTGTTTGCTTTGGTGATCTGTGAGATGAGTTCTATACCCGAACTCGAGTGCACTCTAGGATAGGAGAATGGCATAGTCTTGTTGACTGGTGTGGAGTATTCCTTAGCCAGTTGACTTGCGAGTCCATTCACTTGGTGGAGGTCATGTTGAACTAATAATGTCACACAAGTTATTTGTGGTTAGGCATTATTCTTTCAATCATGTGCCGCAGAAGCCGAGGACCTTAGTTTACCAAACCCATCTTGGCCTATTTTTAGGATCGTAGTGCGGAAGTCGTTCAGATGTCAGTTCTGATACGATTGTTACGCGGTACTACACTCATAAGAGTTTCTCTTGAGAATATTCTTGGAATACGAGTATTCGTTCCTCCGATAATATTCGAAAGATGGAACGATGATTATGGGAACCTCTGATAGAACATGTCTGGCAGGTTTAAACCCTAGTACACTCCCTTTGGGTGGTTCTTAACCGAGACTCCATGCTCGTGACTCTCAACAAACCCATGATTCGTGGTTGAGTCGTTCAAACATTGTTAATATCAATGGATCCCGGATCAGGGGTAAAACCTAAAATCCACCAAAGCGGCTGGTTGATATTAAGGATGTTTTAGCCGGTTCATGTACCGTTAATATCAATGGAACTTGGGTGTCGATAAGGTGAAAACCTAAATCCACCAAAATGGATGATTGATATTAAGGATACATAGAGCTTTCCCACGACCTTTGTGTGGTGTGCCTTGCTTGATCCTTGAGTGTGTTTGTTGCATTCATGCATTCACGCATTCATTCGCATTCATGTCATCAGAAAAAGAAAATTTTCAAGGAACTTAAAGGGTTATTTTGCAAAATTTTCAGACATGGAAAGACCAAAGAGGCATACAAAGAAGTACAGCTTTAAGCAGCCCGACGTAAAAGAGTTAAGGAATCTGACATCATATGTATTAGATCCCTTGGGTTTCAAAGCTCGCTATGGGAAACTCCTACCTCTGCTCACCACTCAGGTTGACGAAGGGTTGATGAATACCTTGGCTCAGTTCTACGATCCCTTGCATCACTGCTTCTTATTTCCGGACTTCCAGTTGTTGCCGACTTTGGAGGAGTACTCTCACCTTATTGGGATTCCGATTCTGGATCAAGTGCCGTTCAGTGGCCTAGAGAGTATTCCATCTGCTCGAGAGATGGCTAGTCTGTTGCACATAGATGAAGATCTGATTAGAGCTAATCTGACTACCAAAGGCGGAATTCAGGGTTTTCCTTCCGAGTTCCTCATTGCCCAAGCTACCTTCTATGGGAAGGCCATGAGTGAGGATGCCTTCGAGGCTCTATTTGTGCTGCTCATCTATGGATTGGTGCTATTTCCCAACTTCGACAAGTTCGTGGACATGAACGCCATTAGGATCTTCTCAGTTCTTAATCCAGTTCCGACTTTGTTGGGCGATGCTTATGTTTCCTTGCACCTGAGGAATATGAAGAATGGAGGAGTTATTGTCTGCTGTTTACCCCTGCTGTACAAGTGGTTTATTTCGCACTTGCCGCAGACAGTTGCTTTCAAGGAGAACAAGGGATGTCTACGGTGGTCTCAGAGACTCATGTCTCTCACCAATGATGATATCACCTGGTATGATCGTGTGTATGATACCGTTCAGATCATCGACTATTGTGGGGAATTCCCTAATGTGCCTCTTCTTGGCACATGTGGTGGGATTACCTACAATCCCATTCTTGCACGTCGTCAGCTTGGGTTCCCCCTGAAAGATAAACCTAATAACATTCTGTTAGGAGGTGTGTTTTTTCAGGAGGGTAAAGATCCCCAAGGCCTGAAAGCCAGATTTGTCCGTGCTTGGCGCAGTATTCACAAGAAGAGTAGGAATGAATTGGGTCCAAAGAATTGCATTGCTTTGGAGCCATACACCTCTTGGGTCAGACAGAGGGCCGCTACCTACCTGATGCCGTATGATCATCCAAGACCTACACCGTTGGATATGGCTGGGCCTTCAACCCTCCCTACCCAACGTGTAGAGGAGTTGAGAGAAGAAGACCTTTCGCGTGCTTGGATCCGTGAAAGAGAGGAATTGCTGCAGCAGCTCAAGGAGAAGGACGCTATGATTGAATTTCTCGAGCACCGAGTGATCGACGATCCGAACGACACTTGGACTTCTCTGCTTCCTCAGTCATCCAAATTCTGGAAGAGGAGGTATGATCGACTTGCAAAAGAGAAAGCTGACATGGAGGCTGCCTATGAGAGAGAGATCAAGAAGTTGTGCACTTCTCGTCTTCCAGCATCCCGAGCTTCTAGGGATCCATAGGATGTCATTTACCTTTTCTCTTTGTAATGAATCAAAAATACTATATTTCTGTGTCTCAATATATTGAATGAAATATTTCCATGAGCAATTAAAATGTGTAAATATTCAAAATATTGCAAATAATACCCTAAGGGTTCCTTGAAAACAAAGCATTTGCACAAGCATTGCATGCATCATCTTTGCATAAACAGGTGTTCTCGTGCCGTCTTCTCACCTTGATTCCTGTGTCCAGACAGGATAGCTTATCAAAGGCCGCACCGCTACTCAACGCGACTCAACCATCAACGCAATATGGACCAAGTACAAGCCGAGTTAGCTGAGATGAGGGCTAACATGGCCCAATTTATTCACATGATGCAAGGGGTTGCGCAAGGTCAAGAAGAACTCCGAGCACTGGTCCAGAGGCAAGAAGCTACATTGCCACCACCCAACCAGCCTCTACAAGAAGGAAACCCAGTTCCTGACATTCCTGCTGCTGCTATTCCCGTCAACAATTATGCTGTAGGTGAAGAGTTGAGGGGTATTCGAGTCGACGGTCAACCGATTGCTCCAGATGCTGCTAGTGCCAGAGTCATCCATGCTCCGGCCCGTAACAGAATTCCGATTGTTGACAGACAAGAGGATTTACTCACTATGCTCAGCGAGGACGACGACATTTTGGGCAGAAATGATGCGAGAGATCGTAAAGTTGAGGCCCTTGCTGAGAAGATCCGGGCAATGGAATGTCAAAACTCCCTCGGTTTTGATGTTACAAACATGGGATTGGTAGAAGGACTGAGAATCCCGCACAAATTCAAGGCGCCGTCATTTGATAAATACAACGGTACCTCCTGTCCTCGCACTCATGTGCAGGCGTACTACAGAAAGATATCCGCATACACTGATGATGAGAAGATGTGGATGTATTTCTTCCAAGATAGCCTATCTGGGGCGTCTTTGGATTGGTATATGGAGTTGAAGCGGGATTCCATCAGGTGCTGGAGAGATCTGGGTGAGGCATTCCTCAGACAGTATAAGCACAACATGGACATGGCTCCGACCAGGACTCAGCTGCAGAGTCTTTGTCAGAATAATAACGAAAGCTTTAAAGAGTACGCCCAGAGGTGGCGTGAACTAGCTGCGAGAGTTCAACCCCCTATGCTGGAAAGGGAGTTGACTGACATGTTCATCAGTACTCTGCAAGGTGTATATATGGACCGGATGGGAAGCTGCCCATTCGGAAGTTTTTCTGACGTCGTCATCTGTGGCGAGAGAACAGAAAGTTTAATCAAAGCTGGGAGGATTCATGACGCAGGTTCTTCGTCGTCCTCGAAGAAACCCTTCTCTGGGGCACCTCGCCGTAGAGAAGGAGAGACCAATGCTGTACAACACAGAGGGGGTGTGTACAGAGCCAATGCAAACAGAGATCAGTATCGTCCAGTGGCTGCAGTGACTATTCCTGCACCTCAACCTCGTCCACAACAACAACAGAGAGTTCAACAACAACCGCAACAACAACAACAGCAACCACGTCCGTATCAGCCCAGACAAAGAATGGCTGAGCAACGTTTTGATCCATTGTCAATGTCGTACGCTGAATTATTACCCGAACTACTCCGGTTAGGGTTTGTTGAACTGCGTACCATGGCTACACCAACAGTATTGCCGCCTGGGTATGATGCGAACGTTCGCTGTGACTTTCATTCTGGGGCACCAGGGCACCATACTGAGAGATGCCGGGTTTTGCAGCACAAGGTACAAGACTTGATTGATGCTAAGGCAATCAATTTCGCTCCGGTGCCGAATGTGGTGAACAATCCTATGCCTCAGCATGGTGGGCATAGGGTTAACAATATTGAAGAAGGAGAGGCTGAAGATTTGATTGACAATGTGGAAGATGTTCAGACGTCTTTGTTGGTAGTCAAGGGCCGTTTGCTGAAGGGGGGTGTTGACCCGGGTTGTAAAGAAGATTGTGTGGGTTGTTCAGAAGCTGATAATGGTTGTGACCAGCTGAAGGCTGGTATTCAAAGACTGATTGATGAGGGTTGTCTCCAGTTCAGCCGGGCTGTTAAAGGTAATGAGGCAGTGTCTACTGTCACCATTTATTTCAAGCCGTCTGAAGGACGAGGAAGAGGGGCTGTCGGTGCACCTACAACGAGCAATACTCCGGTTACCATTCCAGCTCCGGTGACCATCAGTGCACCAACTACTATTGTTGCGTCCGGCAGAGGACGAGTTGAGAATAGTAGGGCTGTTCCCTGGAGGTACGACAACGCCTATCGCAATGATAGAAGGGCTGGCAATCAGACAAGGCCAGTGGTGCGAGCGCCAGTAACAATCAGTGCTCCAGTGAGAACTCCTGCGGTTACAAGTCCGGTGGTGGACAATGTTGGAGGGCCAGGAGGTTTCACTAGGAGTGGACGACTGTTTGCTCCTCAACCTTTGAGAGATGCTACTGCTGAGGCATCTGCTAGGGCTAAGGGAAAACAAGCTGTGGTTGACGAGGAACCGGCTCAGAAGGAGGCTGAGGGTTCTTTTGAAAAAGACGTTGAGGAATTCATGAAGATAATCAAGAAGAGTGACTACAAGATCGTAGATCAACTCAACCAGACTCCGTCTAAGATTTCGATACTCTCTTTGCTGATGTGCTCTGAGGCACATCGGGACGCTTTGCTGAAGATGCTGAACATGGCGTACGTCCCGCAAGAGATTTCCGTCAACCAGTTGGAGGGTGTGCTAGCCAATGTGAGTACCAGGCACGGTGTAGGTTTCACTGACCTAGACCTAACGCCTGAGGGACGTAATCATAACAAAGCCTTGCACATCACTATGGAGTGCAAAGGTGCTGTTTTATCTCACGTGCTGGTAGACACCGGGTCGTCCCTGAATGTCCTACCCAAGCAGATTCTAAAGAAGATTGATGTCGAGGGAGTTGTGCTCACTCCCAGTGACCTTATAGTTCGTGCATTTGATGGATCCAAGCGTTCTGTCTTTGGTGAAGTCACATTGCCGGTGAAGATAGGTCCGGAGGTATTCGACATCGTGTTCTACGTGATGGACATTCAGCCTGCCTATAGCTGTTTGTTGGGACGTCCGTGGATACACGCAGCTGGGGCAGTCTCATCGACTCTCCACCAAAAACTCAAATATGTCTGGAACGGTCAGATTGTGACCGTCTGTGGCGAAGAAGAGATTCTGGTGAGTCATCTCTCCTCATTCAAGTATGTTGAGGTAGATGGCGAGATCCACGAAACCCTGTGCCAGGCATTTGAGACTGTGGCGCTTAAAGGGGTTGCTTGTGCTGAGCAGAGGAAGCCTGGTGCTTCGATTTCATCGTACAAGCAGGCCAAAGAGGTGGTTGACTCTGGCAAAGCTGAAGGCTGGGGCAAGATGGTTGACTTGCCAATCAAAGAAGACAAATTCGGCATTGGGTACGAGCCTCTCCGAGCAGAGCAGAGCGTACAAGCAGGTCCGAGCACCTTCACCAGCGCTGGGCTGATGAACCATGGTGATGTCTTTGCTACTGATGGTGAGGACTGTGATTGTGATTTGGATGTCTGGGTCCGCCCTTGTGCACCTGGGGAGTCTATCAACAATTGGACGGCTGAAGAAGTGGTCCAAGTTACCCTTCTGACAGAGTAATTTTCCTTTGTTTTTTTCATTTTGCATGAAAACCCTACGTTCTTCCCAAGGCGTAGTGGTTCATTGTAGGGCCACATCATGTTTACAATGTTTATAAATAAAGGACGTTTTGCAATCAAATTTTGAGATCTTTGTCTTTCTATTTTTTCTGTTTTTTTTCACTTTTTCAAAACAATAAAAATGGCAATGTTTTTTGTTTTTTGTGACTTTATTGAAATCTTTTTCTAAAAACAAAACATTAAACATGCAGAAGTGATATTTTGGCATCCACTGTGAGCGACTCTGTTATGGCTCAGTATGATTTCGACAATCCCATCTACCAAGCTGAAGAGGAGAGTGAGGAAGACTGTGAACTCCCTGCAGAATTGGTCAGACTACTGAAGCAAGAGGAAAGGGTCATCCAACCTCATCAGGAGGAGTTGGAGATTGTTAATCTGGGTACTGAGGACGCCAGAAGAGAGATCAAGATTGGGGCTGCTTTAGAAGACTCTGTCAAAAGGAGGCTAATTGAGATGCTAAGAGAATATGTGGAAATATTCGCCTGGACATATCAAGATATGCCTGGGTTGGATACAGACATTGTGGTGCATCGGTTACCTCTCAGAGAAGAGTGTCCGTCGGTCAAGCAGAAGCTTCGCAGAACTAGTCCTGACATGGCTGTCAAGATCAAGGAAGAGGTTCAGAAGCAGTGGGATGCAGGTTTTCTGGCTGTTACCAGTTATCCACCGTGGGTTGCCAACATTGTTCCCGTGCCAAAGAAGGATGGCAAAGTCAGAATGTGTGTCGATTACCGGGATTTGAATAGGGCGAGTCCGAAAGATGATTTCCCATTACCTCACATTGATGTATTGGTGGATAATACGGCTCAATCCTCGGTATTCTCTTTCATGGACGGTTTCTCAGGCTATAACCAGATCAAGATGGCGCCAGAGGACATGGAAAAGACGACATTCATTACACCTTGGGGCACGTTCTGCTACAAAGTGATGCCGTTTGGGCTGAAGAATGCCGGTGCTACCTATCAGAGGGCAATGACGACTCTCTTTCATGACATGATGCACAATGAAATTGAAGTGTACGTGGATGATATGATTGCGAAGTCGCAGACAGAAGAGGAGCACTTGGTTAATTTGCAGAAGTTGTTTGACAGACTGGTCAAATTCAAACTGAGGCTGAATCCGAACAAGTGTACGTTTGGGGTGAGATCAGGGAAGCTTTTAGGCTTCATTGTCAGTGAGAAAGGGATTGAGGTAGATCCAGCAAAAGTCAAAGCTATTCAAGAGATGCCTGAACCGAAAACGGAAAAGCAAGTCCGTGGGTTTTTAGGGAGGTTGAACTACATTGCAAGGTTCATATCTCATCTAACTGCCACATGTGAACCAATTTTCAAACTGCTCAAAAAAAACCAGGCGATCAAATGGAATGATGATTGTCAGAAAGCTTTTGACAAAATCAAAGAGTATTTATAGAAACCTCCAATCCTGATTCCTCCAGTTCCAGGGAGACCATTGATAATGTACCTGTCAGTTACCGAGACTTCGATGGGGTGTGTATTGGGGCAGCATGACGAGTCTGGTCGAAAAGAGCATGCCATATACTACCTAAGCAAAAAGTTTACCGACTGTGAAACAAGATATTCACTGCTCGAGAAAACTTGCTGTGCTTTGGCCTGGGCTGCTCGCCGACTAAGGCAGTATATGTTGAACCATACTACTCTGTTGATTTCTAGGATGGATCCAGTAAAATACATCTTTGAGAAGCCAGCTCTCACCGGACGTGTTGCCCGTTGGCAGATGATCTTAACGGAATACGACATTCAGTACACGTCACAGAAGGCCATCAAAGGTAGTATTTTGTCCGACTATCTTGCCGAGCAACCGATCGACGACTATCAGCCTATGATGTTTGAATTCCCTGATGAAGACATCATGTATTTGAAGATGAAAGACTGTGAAGAGCCGCTTGTCGAGGAAGGACCAGATCCTGATGACAAGTGGACACTGATGTTTGATGGGGCTGTGAATATGAACGGTAACGGTGTTGGGGCAGTGTTGATCAATCCCAAAGGTGCTCATATACCTTTCTCTGCCAGATTGACTTTCGACGTCACCAACAATGAAGCTGAGTACGAGGCTTGTATCATGGGGATAGAAGAAGCCATTGATCTGAGGATCAAAACGCTGGACATATTTGGAGATTCTGCTCTAGTGATCAATCAGGTCAATGGAGATTGGAATACAAACCAGCCGCATTTGATTCCGTATAGAGATTACACCAGAAGAATACTGACGTTCTTCAAGAAGGTGAAGTTGTATCATGTCCCTCGGGATGAGAATCAAATGGCTGATGCTTTGGCTACTTTATCCTCTATGATAAAGGTTCATTGGTGGAATCATGTGCCACATGTTGCGGTAAATCGACTCGAGAGGCCTGCATATGTGTTTGCAGCCGAGTCTGTTGTTGCTATTGATGAAAAGCCGTGGTATTATGACATCAAGAATTTCCTCAAGACTCAAGAGTATCCTGAGGGTGCGTCAAAGAATGATAAGAAGACCCTGAGAAGGCTAGCTGGAAGCTTTTATCTGAATCAGGATGACGTGTTGTACAAGAGGAACTTTGACATGGTCTTGCTCAGATGCGTGGATAGACACGAAGCAGACATGTTGATGCAAGAAGTGCACGAGGGTTCGTTTGGTACCCACGCTGGTGGGCATGCAATGTCGAAGAAATTGCTGAGAGCCGGATATTACTGGATGACTATGGAATCCGATTGCTTCAAATATGCTCGGAAATGCCACAAGTGTCAAATCTTTGCTGATAAGGTGCATGTACCACCAAGCCCGTTGAATGTCATGAACTCGCCTTGGCCGTTTGCCATGTGGGGCATTGATATGATTGGGAAGATAGAGCCTACTGCTTCTAATGGACATCGCTTCATCTTGGTGGCGATCGATTACTTCACCAAATGGGTGGAAGCAGCTTCCTATGCCAACGTCACCAAACAAGTGGTTGCCCGGTTCATCAAGAAAGAAATCATCTGTCGTTATGGAGTCCCTGAGAGAATCATCACTGACAATGGTTCGAATCTCAACAACAAGATGATGAAAGAGCTTTGCAAAGATTTCAAGATCGAACATCACAATTCTTCTCCTTACAGACCAAAGATGAATGGTGCTGTAGAGGCAGCTAACAAGAATATCAAGAAGATTGTGCAGAAAATGGTCGTTACGTACAAAGATTGGCATGAGATGTTGCCTTTCGCTTTGCATGGGTACCGTACCTCAGTACGTACGTCGACCGGGGCAACCCCTTACTCCCTTGTGTATGGTATGGAAGCAGTCCTACCAGTTGAAGTGGAGATCCCTTCTCTGAGTGTATTATTGGATGTCAAGCTGGACGAAGCCGAGTGGATTCGTACAAGGTTTAACGAGTTAAGCCTTATCGAAGAAAGACGGTTAGCAGCTGTTTGCCATGGGCAGTTATATCAGAAGAGGATGAAGCGAGCCTTTGATCAGAAAGTGCGTCCTCGGACATTTCAAACTGGCGATCTGGTTTTGAAGAGGATCCTTCCTCCCGGTACAGATAACAGGGGCAAGTGGACTCCTAATTACGAAGGTCCATATGTTGTGAAGAAGGTCTTCTCTGGTGGAGCCTTGATGCTTACAACTATGGATGGCGAAGATTTTCCTTCCCCTGTTAATTCAGATGTAGTCAAAAAATACTTCGCATAAATTGACCCGCTGGACAAAAAGAATAAAAGAGTCCAGGCAAAAATGGGCATCCCGGCGAACCAAAAAACAGAAAGAAAAGGTTCGGGAAAAAGTTAGGGATAAAAATGGAAAATTGTACACCCGGTAAGTCGAAAACCCGCAAGGGCGGCTTAGGCAAAATGGGTATCCCGGTGGATTGAAAACCCGAAAGGGCGATCCAGCCAAAAGAGGGATTAAAGCGAAGACTACAATTTGAGTTATCTGTACTTCATCGTGCTTCGTCAGCTGCCATCTCGACAGATGTGATCGGTCCAGTCAGTCTTCTCAGAAAGCAAGGAATTGGGAGGAAACTGATGATCTATGAGTTATAACAGAGTTGGGAAACGGTGGATACTGTGATCACATTGCCATTAGGATAGTTTATTTTCCTTTTGTGCGCAATTACCTCTTTCTAGGAATTGCTTCCCAATGTATTTGCCTTTTCAGGCACATTTTCAATCAATAAAAGTCGTTATTCAGATAAATTGCTCTCTTGTTTTTACTTTTATTGTTTTGTTTGCAAAAAACGTCCGAATTTTTGATAAACATTGCATATAAAAACATGAAGGCTTAACAATAACGTGCAGAAAGAATTAAAACATTTGAAAATTATTTTGAATGTTGAGGACACTTGAGCGTATCTCGTCCATGTATCCCCCTGGGGCATCTGTCGTTCCGATGTGCAGGTCGTCACCTGTGAGCATTCTCCAGCAGTGCTTTCCCCAGACAGAGCCATTCTCCTAGCTACGGATTGTTTAAGTCTTCCCCGGCAAAGCAATTATTTTCTCCAGCAGAGTTTATCCTACTAGTGGTTTAGACGAGTCTACCGTAACAAATTGATATCCACATCCCCAGCTGAGTTGATTCTACTTGTGAATATTGCGGGTCGTCCCCGCGGAGTAACAGTTATTCCCCAAAGCATAGTCTATTTTATCTGAGGTTTGTATGAGCCTTATCCCCAAAGGTTTGCTTGGTTTATCTTCCCCAGCGGAGCAGTTATTTTCCCAAGAGGAATTTGATCCTACTTATGGATTGGTTGGCTCTCCCCAGTGAAGTCACCTGATTATCCCTAGCAAGTCGTCTGGTTACTCCCAAGCAAGGTTTGTCTTTCCCCGGCAGGGTGGAAGTTGACATGGTTATAAGATCCTCAGCACTGTTCCTGGAGTTCCCCGGTGTTGTCTCTGGAGGAGACATGTGTTTATGCATTCATCATTTAGATAAGCATAGCATATTGCATCATCAGTGCATAGCATTCCCATGATCATGATCATGGGGCATTATGTAAAACAAAAACTCATACATCAACATTGCAAACATGTCCATTAGCCCTAGGCCGTGGTGGCCCGCCGAGATTGGATTGTTGGAAAGAGTTTAGCATCGCGCCATTGGATCGGCTTCAGAATTGGGTTCATCAGCATGGTTGAGAGGTTGGTGTTTTCCCAACAAGTGATTCCTCAGTCGAGTGGGTATCCCCAGCAGTGTTACTCCCCAATTGTTAGCGTCTTGCCAGCTTGGGTCTTTTTCCTTAAGCAGATATGGGTGTGTCTGATCTCTCCATATAGAGTCTACCCCTTAAGCAGAAAGTGTCAATCCTTTCCTGCCATTTCCCCACTGAGATACATCCTCGTGGATGACGGTTGCTTCCGTTCCCTCCCTAACGGGATGGGTTTTCCCTATTGAGTTCTTTCCTCATTAGGATGAGTCCTGTTTCAGTCTGCCTTTTTGGATCGATCCTAAATTGGCTTCCTGTTAGCTGTCTCCTGTGATTCCCGGGGCATAAATGAATAGTCGCTCACTAATCGACACTCATTCATCTTATCCTCAGCAGAATTTGTTGTTTTCTGCCTACAAGCTGGTAGTTGTAAAATCCCACTTTCATCCCCTTGTTGGAATTAACCCTTTGTGCTCATCCCGATGATGACTGGTTACTTTTCCGTGGTTTTCTGCCTACAAACCGGTAGATGTAATCCCCTCTTTGCAGTTATCAGTATCCGGTTTGCGGTATTGATATTCTTTCCCCTTTGGATACTTGCTCCGAGTTAGCAACTTTATCCTCTTTTGATTGGTCATCTTTTGCATACCTAGTCCTGGTACCCTGATGCCTTTCTTTTCGGTCGATTATTCATTTAACAACCTACAACCCGATTATGGATAATCTTCCGTGCGAGTGTATTGTCTACATTTTGACGGCTATAGATAATATGTCTTATGTTTTTCCGGTATTCAGACCGAAGAAGTTTCCGACGATCAGGTCGATGCACTTATGTTTTTCCGGTATTCAGACCGAAGAAGTTTCCGACGATCAGGTCGATGTACTTATGTTTTTCCGGTATTCAGACCGAAGAAGTTTCCGACGATCAGGTCGATGTACTTATGTTTTTCCGGTATTCAGACTGAAGAAGTTTCCGACGATCAGGTCGATGTACTTATGTTTTTCCGGTATTCAGACCGAAGAAGTTTCCGACGATCAGGTCGATGTACTTATGTTTTTCCGGTATTCAGACCGAAGAAGTTTCCGACGATCAGGTCGATGTACTTATGTTTTTTCGGTATTCAGACCGAAGAAGTTTCCGACGATCAGGTCGATGTACTTATGTTTTTCCGGTATTCAGACCGAAGAAGTTTCCGACGATCAGGTCGATGCACTTATGTTTTTCCGGTATTCAGACCGAAGAAGTTTCCGACGATCAGGTCGATGCACTTATGTTTTTCCGGTATTCAGACCGAAGAAGTTTCCGACGATCAGGTCGATGCACTTATGTTTTTCCGGTATTCAGACCGAAGAAGTTTCCGACGATCAGGTCGATGTACTTATGTTTTTCCGGTATTCAGACCGAAGAAGTTTCCGACGATCAGGTCGATGTACTTACGACACTCAGGCATTGGTTATCCCTGTGTTACCATTTATTTTGGTATCCAGGTCGACGTTTCTGTTTCGGTATTCAGGCCGATTTCTTTTTTCCGTTCCAGACGGATTGTTCTTTCAAGACTGTTTCTTTGCCGATCCTGACAGGCATTCTTGTATTATATCCAGTCGGTGCAAATTTCTACGGTTCTTTTGTATTCAATCCCTGTTTACCCTGAAAGTCTGACAGCCATTGCTATCATCCGTTCGGGTTCCCAGCTGATTGAATAGGGGCAGCTGTAGCACCTCAAATTTGCACCTATCATTGTACATACATTCTCATATTAGGTCATAGCATAACATGGCCCATATCATATCATATCATGGCCTCAAGGATCATTGCATGCCCTAGCTCCCCTCCTAATGGGTGGTTTGCCTTGTGAGTGTGGTTCTTGATCACCAAGCATGTTTTGCATTTTTATATATTTGCTTTTCATATGTTTATCATTCAAAAAGTACAAAAATATTGTCAGTTTAACCTTGTTGCTTGCAGTTGAAGCAATCACCAGCAATTAGGTCAAAGTCAGTCATTGGTCAGTCAAAGCAGTGCCTGGTGGCCATTCTTGCAGAATTTGGGCACCATGATCAATAATCAAGAGTTCATATGATTTGGGACATCATTTGGAATCAAGATATCAAGGAATTAGGGTTTGGAATTCATCAGAAGGTGCTTCAGTCAAGCAAAACCCTAGAAAGTCAAACTTGGTCAACTGTCCATTTAATCAGGGATTTGAGGATGGGATTTGGTATGAGAGGTCTCACTCATGCCTATATAAGCTTCATATACCATGTCAAGCATCCACAGTGAAGAAAATAAAGTCAGACAAGAAATTTCCAGAAATAGAAAGTTGACCTGTAATTTTAACTGCCAAAATTGGAAACTTCTTGATCTTAAACCTACATCATGATAAAAGCTTCAAATGAATTTTTGCCCAACATGAAAGTTGAAGATCTTGTTCTCCCATTTCCAAAAAGTCCAAGAACTCTCAAATCCCATGTATGGTTGGCAAGATATGATCAATTCATTTTCACAAATTTTTGAACTTCAAAAGGCCATATCTCTCAAACCATTTGGCCAATTTTGGTGGGGTTTTTTCCTACAAACCACATTTCATCTCCTCTTTCCAAAAATATAAATTTCATGTACCAAAAATCTATGGATCAAAATGGCATTTTTGGACTTGTCTTATTTAAATTCAAGTGTGGACCAAAGTTGACTTTTTGATTTAGCAATTTTCAGCACATTTGGCCATTTGGGATCTGTTTAGAAGGATATTTGAGACATGTTTTGAGGCCCAATTCGTGCAGACCTTACACCCTCCATGTGCATATGTTGAAAAATTAGCAATTGGCAATTCACTTCATTTGAGTTAACCAAGCTTAACACTTCATTAACTAATGCTAAACAGTCAATATATAAGGGATTTTCTGCAAAATAAACCCTAGCAGCAGCCTGATATCAAACAGAATTCTCTCTTCTCTCTCATTTTCCATTTTTCACATATTGCATTTTCTGGCCAAAAACTCCCAAACCACTCGAGCTAGCTTTCATTGTTTCATCACCTAACCATCTTTGTGAGCCCTTTGCAAGCATATAACACCAACTGCACAGCCATTTTCGGGTTCTGTTTCTTCAAGCTACCAACAATGGCAGGTTCTGGTTCGAGCTATCTCATGCATTCTTGAGTTGAAATAACTTCAGCATCCATCATTTCCAACCCTAATCTTCATCTGTTTCAAGCTAAGGCACTCAAAACAACACTGTTTCACAAGTTTCTTCATAACCAAGTAAGATTTCGACTCTCTTTTTTCTCCAATCCATGCTATGTTTAGGATAGATCTCTCTTTGCTGATTCTAATGAACTATAGATTGCTTGAAATGGTTGAATATTGAGTGAAATATCTGGAAATGAAGTTTGGTGTTCATTGTTGATTTTACTCGATGCATGCTATTCATTGTGTTTCAATGCATTTGGTTGATAGATTTGTAATGTTTGAAGTTTGTTTGGTCGATTTGTATGGCTAATTTCATGATCTGGGCACTTTGACTTTCATGATTGTTTGTAAGTGATGAAGTTATGCTGTGGCGGTTGAAACCCTAGAACCATTTTTCCAGATTTTCCCAGAATCGTGTTTGGTTTATTGTTGTTTGATGTTGCATGAATGTTAATTGCTATGTTGTTTATGAGGTTCTGGTTGATTTTGTTTTTGATGTTGATGAGCATGAAGATGGTGTTGCCCTGCTGTTCCAAAACCCTAATCACCTGCCCAGAACATGAACTCGTGAATGGATTGGCTGTTGTTGTTTGACTTTTCTGCTTGAATTACTGTTCCATTGGTGACAACCAATGAGAACATTTCATTTCCCATGCCCTGTACGCACCGTTTTGCTTAATGAGGGCGTTAATTACCAGAATGCCACTCGGTCAACATGTTGACCTAGTATTCCATGTTCATTTTGTTTGTTTGTTCCAAATTGTTACTCAACTTCTAAAAATCATTTCTCACTCATTTCAACTCCAAAATTCATGAAATGTTTTCCATCATATTCACATGAATGTCTACTTTTTTATCATGATTTTTGCTGATTTTTTGGATGGCTGGATTTTTAATGGCATTAGGTTTCTTGACATGTATGCATATTTGATACCTTTTGCCAAAACCATTGTGAAATTGTGATGATGTATCCAATGACCCTGAAATATTTTGTGCTTAATCTACACTCATTCATGCTTGTTTTGATGTAGAGTTTTTGAATTTATCATATGTGGTTTGTGAGATATGAATTTTGGAAGTAGGGTGTGACAATTTGTGTCACACCAATGATGTGCAATTTCATGATTTTTGTTGACATGCTTCCTGACTTCCAATTAATGTGAAATTTTGCATGATCCATCTCTTATATGTCTAGTTGATGTGTGATTTTTTTGGGAATTAATTATGCCATTTCCTAATTGTTTGAGATTTTTCTCCCCTGTCTAGTCAAATGTTGACTTTGTGTGACACATCTTGCCATTCCATTTGGGAAATTCTCATACTTTATTGAATGATCATGAAATTTTACATGTGCATACTAGACATCTTAAGATTTGCATTGGTGTTGATCCCATCCATTTCTCATCTGTTTTCATTTAGTTATGATTTTTTGAAGTTGATACATGTTTGTTTGACTTCTTTGTGCATACTTGAAATTGTCTTGACTTCCTGATTTTAATTGACCATCTTCCCATGATCCAATTGAGCTGAAATTTTATATGCATGTCATGTTATGGATTGTGATTGACCCTGAATTATTTGATAATTTTTGGAATTGACTATGTTTGGTTTTGAGCTAAGTCTTGCTGTTGGCTTCATTGAGCATGTTTAAATTTGCTTTGACTTCATGATTTTTATTGACTGCCTTCCACTTGTCCAATTGTGATGAAATTTTACATGCTTACCATGCTAGGTGTTAGGATTGATCATGAATTATTTGGTGATTTTTGAAAATGTTTGAGTTGACTTTTGATGCAAGCCTTTCTGTTGACTTCTATGTGCACCAATTTGCCATGCTTTGCCTTCTTTTGTTTGTGAAATGATGATAATGCATGATATGAACTTGAGACCAATTGTGCTTGCTTCTTAAATGTTTGAATTTGATTTTAGTTGACTTTCATTTGCTGTTTTGACTTTCTCATTTATTTTTGACCCTAGGTTTGTCCTAGTGGTCTTTTTGGCTTATGATTGAGTTCATGTTTCAGGTTAAGCAACAATGCCTCAAAGATCATACAAATTTGATTGAGCTTGATTATATATCATGTGCTAACCTTTGTTTTGTAGGTGGTATGACTCATATTATTTGAGTCTTGTGCTTTGCACACTTGTTTCTCTGTGTTGACTGTTGAGTCCATTCCTTTTGTTTTAACTGTTGAAATGTGTACTGATTAGTTTGACTATTTCAGGTACCCTTAGTTGCTTAAGTTCTTTGAACTTGCTTTGCTTTGCTATTTAGCAATTTGCTTTGAGGTAATCCCTCTTTCTTCATGTAGTCTGGAAGACCTGGCCTGTTACTTGGCCAGGCAACTGTCTGAAGTCTTCCTTAAGAGGCAATGCTTGTGTGTGTTTAATTTTGTCCCCAAGCAGGAAAAGTCCTTCAAATAAGGCAATTGGTAGATCAAAGGGATAAGCAACCTATCCCCTACTATTCTGTGAGTCTTCTCCTTGCTCCCATTACATGGTTGTAGCATTGAGATCCAAGCCCAAGATCAATCGAGTCAATAATATGTGGAGAGAGTTCCTACTTTCTGAACTCCCACGCCTTCTGATATTCAAATGCTCTCCCTGACCAGGGATAAGAGCAATGAGGCACACCCCTCATCTCCTTTCATCTGCTTCACCTTAGCCTCTCAATGGCAAGGTTAAGAGCAACTTTTGACCCTATTCCAGTTGGCCTCAGTGCCTAACCCTTTGTGTGAGCCTCATTGTATGGTTATAGTGTGTGCTGATTGACTTCATTGATTGCTTGCTTTATATACACATGCTTGCTTGTGTGCTCTATGCATTTATCATCATTTATTGCTCATCAATACATAATCATCTCATTTGTCTTTGTGACATTATCATTGTTGTCTACCCATTGAGGACAATTGTAAGACCATTCATTGGCCATTGCTCCTATGATATGGAAGTGAGTATAAGACCATCACATTGGCCGCTCATCTCTTTGCTTGATGCATTTAATTGTATGTGAGGATACAATTGTAAGTCCCCACAAGTTGGCATTTGTTTTCCTAGGATCATACTGTGTATGTCAGAGTAAGCCCAGACAGATTGGCATCTGACATCCATGTTTTGCTTTCTTTGTTTATGAGAGGATGCAATTGTAAGTCCCGCAAGTTGGCATTTGCTTTCCTATGATCATATGTGGAGTTAACCTAAGTCCAGATAGATTGGCAGTTGATTTCCATATTTCATTCTTGTTTTCTTTTGAGGAGATTAGTGTAAGACCATTGAGTGGCATCTGATATCCAGTTTTGTTTTAGGAGATTGGTGTAAATCCATCTATTGGTATCCGATATCCGCCTTTGTTTGTGAGATTGGAGTAAGACCATTGAGTGGCATCCGGTATCATTTGCTTGCTTACATTATTATTATCCATTGCTTATTCCAAAGGACACACTTGAATCATCTCCTATATGATCTCAAGAAGTGAACCTTCTAAGAAGTTTTACAATCCATCCTCATTCATTCATCCCCATTGTGTCCTAAACCTTTTCACACTTTACTTTTCAAACTTGAGATAGATATTGTGCAAACATCTTCATGTTTTCAAATTAAAAACCTGGACCCCAAGTCCTTGACCTTTTTCAAACTCCATTTCATAATACTTCTTTTGAATCAATCTTAATCATACTTTGACTCCATTTTCATAATCATAATCAATTAACTTCACCCATTCACTTGTTTTGGCTTTGTCCATTGTTAATCTTTTCATGCATTAGCCGTAGGTTTCAATTATCATTGTGGTTGATGTAAATCTTGCCTATCCTTAGTGAGTCGACAGTAAGACTTCCGTACTGAAAACAGGGCTAACCCCTCTAGTACGTCGAAGCTATCCTCGCATGGTGGATGTTGGTCTTGGTCGAGTTTTCTCCCATTGATAATGAAAAGCCTCAGTGCTTGTGTTTAAAATTGAATCCACCAACTTTTGGAAATCTTTTAGCCGAACTACGGCGTTTTGATCCTTACCTTTGATGGAAGGTACGTAGGCAACGGGTTCATCCGTTCAAACCCAATAAAATTGTATATTCTTTTCTCACCATCCCAATCATGTTTGCACAATGTTTATGTCATAACAAATAACAATTTTGTACAACAAGTGTAAAAAGGGCTCCCTAGGAGTACCTAGGACGTAGTGGGTGCCTAACACCTTCCCATTGCGTAATTTACCCCTTACCCAGACTCTCTGATCTTTTTATTAGTTTTCTACGTGTAAAACTTCTTAGGCTTTTGTTCGCTTTTTAGCCAATCCTTTGGATAAATAAAAGTGCGGTGGCGACTCGAAAATTCATTGTATCCCTTGCTTATGATTTAACAGATAGATCATATAGCGACGAATACACCGCTACACCTAGGCGCAACGTGCATGCATGCAAGCGAAAATCCGCAGGAAATGTGGATGAACACGCAGGTAAATTCGTAGGTAACAGCATGAAGGTGGTAGAAAATCTCAACATGCACAGAAACACAAATTGAGCATTGCATCATGTAGATCTAACATCAGGCAACAAGAATCAACAATTATTTCAACAAAAACACATCATATACGCATGGATCGAGTGATACAAGAATCATCCACTAAACTTAAATCAATCGATTCTCACTCATTTTGGCACGAATTCACACGATTCAAAGCTTAAACTAACCAGCACTCAAAGATCTATCACATCATATCAATAAAAAGCAAAATTATGAAGGTTGAATTTGTGACCTCTTGTAGAACAGTGCTGGAATTGGATGGATTCAAGGACTTGTAATGCTTGAAAACTCTTCTACAATGCTTGTGAAGTTAACTGGATGAGAATTGGAGGCTTGGATGTGCACGAATCCTCAAGAATTTGGAGCTGCCATGGATGATTCAAAGCTTCCCTATGCTTCAATGTTGCTCGAATTCCACTGTTTCTATGAAGGATCCTGCTCAAAATCAACTCAATAACAATAATCCAACACGAAAATGCAATGGCAAATGAAGAAATTGGAAGAAAATTTGAGAGAGAAAATTTGTATTCTAGATCTAGATCTTGAGAAATGAAGTGTTGTTACTGATTTTCTGTTAGGTTTTAGCTTATATACTCCCTACTAAACATGTTTAATTAAACTCTAATCAAGTGCAAATGGAAATTAGGGAAAATGGAGGTGTTTGGACAAATTGCAATTTACACCTTATGCATGAGCATGGTGCATGAACAGTGCACGTGGCTCACTTGATTTCACTTAAATTTTCATTTTGGAGCTAAATGCATTGGTGTATCATTCAAATAATGTACCAATTTCAAATTATAATTTTTCCCTCCAAAAATTCAAGTGAAATGCAAGTAATCATGTGATGAGAATTGATGAAATGTAATGCATGATTTGGATAGTAGAGTTCAAGAGAGGAATTTAGCAAAAAGAACCACCCCCTTTGGCCATTTGGTTGAGAAGTTATGCATGTTTGAAGCTCCATATACACCTTGCCATGTTTTGATCATATCTCTTCAACCACAAATGAGAAATTGATGTTCTTTGACTTTTTGGAAAGGGGAGAAAAAGATCTACAACTTTCATGTTCAACAAAATGTCATTTGAAGCATTTTTGGTCATGTAATCTTGAGGAGAAAACCTTTCCTTTTTTGGCAATTTTGAATTACAGGTCACTTCCTATTTTTGGAAAGTTTTAACCTGACTTTATTTTCTTCAATGGTGATGTTTGAAATGTCAAATGAGACTTGTTTGAACATGAATGAAGTATTTCCCATCACTTCCCACCTCCAAAATCCACAGTTGACTGGCAGTTGACTAGCTAGGGCTTTAGTTGACTGAAGAATGCCTTGATGAGATTCAAGCCTCTACCACTTGGGATTCTGATTCAAAATGATGTCATAGCTCATATGAACTCTTATGAATGATTATGGTGCCCAAATTCTCAAGAATGTCCACCATCTATTGCTCAATGAATGCCTTGACCTGTGATTGCTTCATCTGCAAGTAACAAGGTTAGATGACATATTTTTGTACTTTTGGTTAGTGAACAAATGAAAAGCAATGATATACAAATGCAAAACATGCTTGGTGATCAAGAACCACTCTCAAAAGATAACCCACCCACTAAAGAGGCAAGCAAGGTGCACAATGATCCTTGAGGCAATGCAATGATATGATATGATATGATGCCATGAGGGATCTTAGGGACAAAATTGGGGTCTTACAATCATAAGAATACATTTAGTTAATATTAATGCAATATAATCTTAACATCATTTTATCACGGTTAAATCTCACATTTATTTTGTCGCTTTTAATAGTTCGGTTGTTAATTCTAAATCAACTTACAAACCTTTTTCACTTTAAGTTTTATGATTGTTGAATGGATATTTATCACACCACTCCATATTGATATGATTATTAAGCTAAAATTATTGATTTTATTGTGCCTTTATCACACCACTCCATGTTGATATGATTATTAAGCTAAAATTAAGCTGAAATTATTGATTTTATTCTGCCTTTGTCAACAAATTGTTTTGGGCCAAGACTATGCCATTTGTGTCTAGATCAATAACTCGAAGTTTTTTCTTAACATGATCTCTATTGTATTTCCCATGATGATAAATGATTGTCATTATTTAATGATGGCTATAACATCTTCACGACTCTTTAACATCAATGAAACATTTGCAGTTTCATATAATAAAAGCTTCTATTATTGTAGAAGTCCTTTGCAGAATAGATGAATTATATAAGTAATCATGTAAAGTCATGAAAATATCAAAAAGAGAAAAATAAATACAAAAGAGGGAACAACCCAAACTTTTCCCAAGGATAGAAGCAAGACGCATAAACATCCAACAAACAACATCTAAATCAAAACTATAATCATAAATTACCTCAACCAAACAAAACATCAAAATTATAGGACACGTTAGATTAGTTTATATTGATGTTAATGGTAATTTGGAAGAGTATTTATGCATACTAAATACTATGAGAAAAGTTGCAAAACAACTATTTGATAAAAAAGGATGTACATTCACATCCAACACTCATACTAACATAAAAGATAATTTCAACTTCATTACATCAAGGAGTTATAAAGTGATAGGTAATAAGAATGTTGAGAGAAATTAAATTCAACATGAAGAAAAAGAAAAGATCAAGGGAGAGATATAATCAAGGAATACTGAGAGAGAATTAGTTGAAGATAATGGAGATAAGAAAAAAAGAGTTGGAGATAGGAAGTAAAAACCAATTGCCAAAGACTCTGAAAGGAAATCAGAAGAATCCTTTTGTCTAAAATATACCATATCCACATAATCAAACTAATAAAGACAATGAAATACAATACACTATAATTATTCAAAAAAAATTACCACATAAGGAAAATGATCATGGTCAAGACCATCTTATCGATTAGAAAATTTGAGGAAGGGCACACCAAGTGAAGTAGGACAAATCCAATAAGAGAAATTCTTGTCGATTAGCGAATTACCAAAAAGGAAAATCCTCTAAGTAAAGAATCATTTTATTAGAGAATGCAAGGCAGTTCAAATATTTCTTAACAACAAATGAAGCATGTTTTGTTAATATAGTATTTCTTTTGATTAATGATTGAATATCATCATTGAATTCTATAAATATGGGCCAAGAGAACAAAATAAAGTTATCTTATTAATTTCCAATTTAGTTAGTATTAAGAGATAATTAGGTTTAGTGTTTTCACCATGAATCAGTGTCGACTTAGTTTGAAGTGCACACTGAAAAAAGTTCGAGAGACCATTCCTGACGACATTTCATTTAATATGTTTTTTCTACACTACTATCATGATAATACACAACTTAACTCTCTTATAATAAGGTTAGGTGTAATCAAGTGCATTCTAATGTATTACTTTTCATCGTAACATTATATATGTCTTAGTTATTCATTTACATTTTTGTTTATCCTTGCATTTATTGCTTGCTATAGTCTGATCAATTATGACTCATTATTTAGATTAAACATTTTATTGAGAAATACTCTTTAAATCTATGTCCAAGATATTCACATGTTAACCTCTAAACTCTATATACAAATTTAGGTTTAACATTCATAGGTGTTAGCAGAATAGCAGAAAGTGGAATTGGAAAATTTTGTATTCCATATTTCGTGTCTTTACAAGAATACAATTTTGGGATTTATACAATTCAGTATTAGCTTACTTAGGTATGTAAATCTCCTATAATAAAGCTATAATAAATCTATAATAAAACTGTAATCTCCTATAATTAATCTATATCAAATAATATCCGTATAATATCTCTTAACACCCTCCCTCAAACTCTAGTTGGTATGGTGGATGCCAACTGGAGTTTGCTTAATAAATCTTTGAAGCGCATCGGATTATGAGTTTTGGTGAAGGTATCAGTCGGTTGGTCCACAGAAGGAATAGAAATCAACTGTATGGTGCCATTAGTAACATGATGGCGTACAAGGTGACAATCAATTTCAATGTGTTTTGTGCGCTCATGAAAAACATCATTATGGGAAATCTGGATAGCACTTCTATTATCACAATGAAGCATAGTAGCAGAAGATTGTGTAACGCCCATATCGTTCAACAACCATCGTAACCAAAGTAACTCAGCAGTAGCATCAGCAAGAGCGCGATATTCAGATTCTGTGCTTGATCGGGCAACAACTGTTTGCTTTTTGCTACGCCAGGAAAGAAGAGAATTTCCTAAGAAGTAACAATACCCTGTTGTTGAGCGACGATCAGTAGGGTCATCTGCCCAATCTGCATCAGAGTATCCAGATAGGACCAAGGATGAATTAGCAGAGAAGCGTAAACCATGAAAAATAGTACCTTTAACATAGCGAATGATACATAGAATTGCAGAGAAATAAGATGACCGAGGGGCAGCCATAAATTGACTGACTTTATGGACAACATATGCAATATATGGGCGAGTGACAGTTAGGTAAACAAGACTACCAACAAGTTGTCGATACAAGGTGGCATCTTCAAGAGGAGTGTCGTCAAGTGGTGTGAGTTTGGAGTTGACTTCCAATGGTGTCAATTCAGTCTTGCAGTCTGTGATTCCTGCTCGAGAAAGCAAGTCAGAAGCATATTTGGCCTGGGAAAGATAATAGCCTTCTGAGTCTTGGGAAACTTCAAGCCTCAAAAAATAACTAAGGGAACCAAGGTCTTTCATTTCAAAATGTTGACTGAGATATTGTTGTAAAGCTGAGATTCCAGTCTTGTCATCTCCGGTTATGATCATATCATCTACATAAAGAAGCAGAATTACAATACCACTATCACTTCTTCAAGTGAATAGAGCAGAGTCATGTGGACTAGAGAGAAAACCAAATTGTGTTAGAGTAGAACTGAACTTGGCAAACCAGGCTCTAGGAGCTTGTTTCAACCCATATAAGGCTTTTTGAAGTTTACAGACCTTATGGGGAGAATGATATCCTGGAGGAGGGTGCATATATACTTCCTCTATCAAATCACCGTGAAGGAAGGCATTTTTGACATCCATCTGAAAAAGCTTCCATTTACGAACTGCAGCAATGGCCAAGAGGCTACAAACAGATGTTATTCGAGCTACCGGAGCAAATGTCTCTTCATAGTCTATACCATACTCTTGAGTGTACCCTTTGGCTACTAGGTGAGCTTTATAATGTTCTACAGTTCCATCAGAGCGAGTTTTAATTTTGTAGATCCATTTGCATCCAATAGGAATCTTATCTGCAGGAAGATCAACTAATTCCCAAGTATTTGTCTTTTCTAATGCTTGAATTTCTTCAGCCATAGCTTGCTGCCAAATGTGGTTAGTACTGGCCTCTCGATAAGAAGAAGGCTCATGAAGAGTTTTAATAGCAGAGTAACAATGGTAATCATTAAGACGAGTAGGTGGATTACTTACTCGGGTGGAATGGCGAGATGCAGGTACAATATCAACATCCGGAACAGGTTCAGTAGGAGCAGGTGAGGGAGGACGAGTATTGAGCTCAACATCTGGAACAAGTTCATTAGGAGCAGGTGAGGGAAGAGGAGTATTGAGGTCATTAGAGTTATCTTCATTAGAACTTGGAAACAACTCAACTGAGGGATCAGTGAAATAAAATGAGTCAGTGTCAAGGGAATGATGAAATGTAGAAAGAGAGGAGAACATTGTGTTTTCCCAAAAGGTAACATGACGTGAGATGTGTAATCTGTTAGAGATTGGATCCCAATAGCGATATCATTTGTGTTCTGTGCCATAGCCAAGAAAGCAACACAAGCGAGCACGTGGTTGTAATTTTGTATGCTCATGAGGCTACAAGAGAACAAAACAGACACATCCAAAAGGTTTAAGAATGGAATATTCAGGAGACTTACCAAATAGTTTTTCAAAAGGAGATAAGTTTTGAAGATTTATGGTGGGAAGTCGATTAATTGTATAGACAACATTAAGAGTTGCTTCCCCCCAAAACTTTTCTGAACACGAGGCTGAGAGGAGAAGAGCACGAACTGAGTCAAGGATGTGACAGTGTTTTCGTTCAGCCCGACCATTTCGTTGGGAGGTGTGAGGGCATGAACGTTGAACCATGGTGCCTTGCTGACTGAGAAACTGAAGCAATGAAGATTCACGGTATTCCATCGCATTGTCTATGCGAAGAATCTTAATAGCACAAGAAAATTGTGTTTTAACCATACGAGCAAAAGAAATATAAGTTTGAGGTAATTCATAGCGATTTTTCAAAAAATATATCCATGTAAACCGAGAAAAATCGTCAATAAACAATACAAAATAACGAAAACCATTTATTGAAGAAACAGGAGAAGGCCCCCAAATATCTGAATGAATTAAATCAAAAGGACTATCTGAAATAGAAACACTACGATTAAATGATAATGCATGTTATTTTGCAAGTTTACAATGTAAACAATCAAAAGACTCAAACTTTGTGGATCCTAATAACCCACGAAATATTAGAGGTTGAATTTTGCTTGCTGAGGCGTGACCAAGTCGAAGATGCCATTGATGAATTGGAGAATTCATAGTAGCAGCAGAGATATGATCTTTAGGAAGGTGAAGAGATTGTAGCTCAAATAACCGACCCACCCTGCGACCCGTCCCAATGATCTGCTTCGTTTGTGGATCCTGTACCTGAACACCAGAGGGGGGAAAATAAACATTCAGTCCTTGTTCACACAATTGACCAATGGAAATAAGATTGAGTTTCAAGTTAGGAATGTAATATGTGTCAGGAAGGGTGAGATTTAAGGTGGATACATGACCGGTATGAGTTATGTTCATTGTATTGCCACTGGCTGTGTGGATTGGTGGTAGAGATGAAACAAGTGTCGCAGCAGGTAATAATTTAATATCAGTGGTCATATGATTACTACATGCAGAATCAAAAAACCAACGAGAATTACCGGAAGTAGCAGACATGGCAGTAGAGGTATTGGAAGACATAACCCGTTTGATTAAAGCTTCAATATCACTCATAGTAATGGTCGTCGAACCTTTAGTGGCAGCAGCAGAGATGGAGGAAGATCCAGACTTTGGAACATTCTTGGATTTGGTGAAGCCACGATTTTGTTTTGGAGGTCGCGTGGGACAATGTTCAAGAATGTAACCGATACCATGGCAGTACCTACACTCTATAGTAGGACAGTTAGCAAATATATGACCGGTGCGATTGCAATTCTTACATGGATGATGATTCGATTTCTGATGTGAGAATCGAGTAGTTGCAAGAGCAGCATCTATTTGAGGAGTTTTGTCTAGGTTCAGACGTGTTTCTTCAAAAATGATTTCTTGAATAGCAGTGTCCAATGATGGAAGCGGATTTCGATGTAGCGGTGAGGCTCGTACGACTTCATATTCGGGCCGAAGAGCCATAAGGACTTGAATGAGATGAAGGTGTTCTTCACTGATTTTGGCCAGAGATATTTGGTGCCAAATTGGTTGGATTTGAGCAAGAAATTCATTCACTGGTTGACCAGGTTCTTGCTTGGTATTGTGAAGTGTGGTCCATAACTGATAATAATGTGCAAGTCCAGTTGTTTGATAGCGGTTTTTCAAGAATTCCCAAATTTCTTTTGCAGTATCGTAGTTATTAAACTGAATGTGAATAGACGGTACAGGCGTGTTGCGCAGCCACGTGATGATCTGATGATTTTTACTATCCCAATCTTCAAGGTGGTCCGCAAATTTTGTAGCAGATTCATCTTCGCCTTGAGTTGGCTTGACGACATCGCCGGTGACTATGCGCCAAAGCTTGCATCCGATCAGAAAACTCTTCATTCCTTGGACCCAGAGATTGTAGTTTGGTTCGGTCAAGGTTGTTATAATGGGTTTAACAATATCAGTTTTCTCCATGATGCAGAGATGAACAGATGAGCAAGATAATGGAGGACTGAGTTTGTACAGATCTGCAAGTAGATATACTAATGTTGCAGAAAAGAGAGAATTTTTTTTAGGGATCGATGACCTATGCTCTGTATACCATGTTAGCAGAATAGCAGAAAGTGGAATTGAAAAGTTCTGTATTCCATATTTTGTGTCTTTACAAGAATACAATTTTGGGATTTATACAATTCAGTATTAGCTTACTTGGGTATGTAAATCTCCTATAATAAAGCTATAATAAATCTATAATAAAACTGTAATCTCCTATAATTAATCTATATCAAATAATATCCCTATAATATCTCTTAACAATAGGTATTCTCGATACGTAATGCAATCATAGTGGTTATCGGGTTTGTCATACCCCAATTTTATTTTATTTTGTCCAGAATAAAATTTTAGTTTAGCAGACAGACTGGTTGAATCGATTTCTTAATCGCATGTAAAATCAGTGAACAATGTTTTCAAGTTTGGGCATACAACTGTCTATTTTACTGAACTACAGTACACATAGTTTAGTTTGATGTGCTCATTCTATTTTTTCACATTCATGCATGTTTGTATCTTGATCCGTTTGAGCCTTTTCATTAGAGTATTTTTAACTGCAATATTTGATCCACGACTATCTGTTTTACTAAATTATATTGTGTGTAGATTGTTTTAGTGCATTCATTTGTGTTTTTCGCATGTTTGCGCGTCCATGTTTTGCTTGATTTATTTCCCTTTTATTTATTTTTTAATCTAAATAATTAATAAAAATAAATAAGAATGAATAAAATAATTAAGTAGTTTTATGATAAAATTTGTGTGATATTTGTTCATCAATTTAAGACCCATTTGATCACTTAACAAGGCCTAAGGATATTGTTGGGATTAACTAATTTTGAGAACACTAATTACTAGTATAAAAGTTTAACTTTATGGATCAATAGAACAATAGTAAATGGTGGCGGCTGAAAGAATCTCTTTCTCTCTTTCTATCAGAATCAAAAGTAAATATAAGAAAATAAAAAAAAAAAGTGAATTGAAGAAGGAGGTCTTTCAGCCTCTTCTTTGTGTCTCTCTCGATTGCCTCCCTCTTAATATCCTTTCCTCTCTTTCACTCAAATAAATAATAAACATAAAAAAAGAAGCAAAAAAGAAAATAAATTTTTCTTCTTCTTCGTTCGTCACAAATCAGTCAAACTCATCTCCCTTGCCGACTAGCAATACTTCACCTCTACTGGCGTCCTCACCAACACTTTTCAACCTTCCGCCTCTCTCAAACTCACAAACACCAACAAGCTTACCTCATATTTTTACTCCCTCTGTATTCACCTCCCACTGGAGACGAAACCAATCTTCACCCCACAACAACACTTATCACCAATCCCTTTCATTACCACCTCAAAACTCTCTCCTCCGACGATGAAACCAAACACTTTTGGCATCTACACTTGGTTCCACACATCACCACACCTTCGGTCATCGACCAACCTCCAAACCACCTCACACTGCCAACATTTTCCTTCCATTCAAATGCATCCACCTCCAACTTCCTTTCCTCCTCCCTTCCATCAACCCTTCAACCAACCTCACATCCTCCCCCCACATTTGATTCCCTCACTTCCGGAAACCACTCTACTCTGGTAACCACTAACGAATTTGTCTCAACTTCAACAAAACAACATTGTTTGATTCGATCTCTTCCGCCAACACAAAAATGAAGCAATAAAAATCGGTTGGTAACATTTTGATTGATTTTCTTCTGTTTCATTGTGTATTCGTTGTTTTGTTGTACTTGAGCTTAAATATCAATTGCGTGTGATTATGTTTATTATGGCCCTGCTAGATTTTCTTGATTCTGTAATGCTTCTCTAATAATGTAAATATATTAGTTTATGTATGCTGTTATTTTTGTTTTCATGGTGTTGAAATCTATTTCGAATGTGTTATACGCATTCGGTTTTGTTTACTGACAATTTGTTACATACTTGCATGCAGTGGGATGTCTCGCATAATCCGTTGCATTACATTACGCCATTGCATACGTAAACATGTACACGTTCTATTTTTATTGTGTTTAGCAAGCGTGTCATATTTTATTTATACTTTGATTCAATTGCGATGAAGATATTTTGCGTTAGCGGTTTGTTGGCTGATTTTCTTTTGTTTACATGTGACATTTCAATTTTGTCTTTTTTGTATTTAAATCAGATTTGTATATATTATTGGTAGTTCTGCATATCGTCAATTCGTGTTTGCTCTCGCCAATTATCTTTTTTGTCACGTGACGTTGCTTGTTCGTATTTCATTTTGATTGCGATGACCGCACTTCACGCTAGAAACTTATTATTTGATTTGTGTTGGCATGCAACATTTTGATTTCATTGCATTTAAATTGGATCTAAATCATGGGTTGGTAGCTTTGTATTGCACACCCTCGCGTTACGTGAACTCAATTCGCGTCCTCGCATTGCGTTAATTTAATAAGTGCATGTTATATGTTTGCTTACTTTACGATTTGACTGCGATGAGTGCATGGTGGATGTGATTATTTTATATGCGATTTGATCCTCTTGTCATTTTGTTGCGTGCTTGTGTGCGGTATTGTGATTCGTATGATTCATCGTGTTAGAATTTGCACCTTCACGCTAGAATGCGCGCCATTGCGTTAGAACTCACGATCTTGCGTTAAAACTCGCGACCTTGCATTAGAATTCACGACATTGCATTATAATTCACGTCTTCACATTTTACCTTTGCGTATGTTAACTCATTTCGTTCATTGCATACTTTTCGATATTTTTTGCACTATATTTCAATATTTTGCATGACATTTCATCAAACCATTTTTTTCACAATTGTCAAAATCTTTTTCTTAATAAATTAAGATGAAAAAGGACATTGGGGTGCACACTACTTTGAAACCCCAAACAAACGGTCCCGAGGAACATGTTTTGGTCTTACCGTGTATTCATAATAATTTTCTTAAATCAAATGGATGAAAAATGAACTTGTGGTGGACACTCATTGGAAACATCGAATAATCGGCCCCGAGGCACACGTCTTGGTCTTACTGAGTATTCGTAATAATTTCCTTAAATCAAATGGATGAAAAAGGACCTTGGGGTGCACACTTCTTTGAAACCTCGTACAATCGGCCTCGAGGCACACGTCTTGGTCTTACCAAGCGTTCTCCATCCACCTAAAAACCACCCAACTAATCAAATCTCTTTTCTTCCTTAACACGGTGTCAAAAACATTTACAAACGAAAGATGCTTCGTCCATTCCGAGACGATGAAAACAAAGCTTTGTTCCTACCATGCACAATAAATAAGAATGCTTTCTGCTCAAATATGATGAAAACATAACTCTGTGAGATTCCAAGTTATGTTGTCCATCCTGACGCGATGTAAATGTCCACTTTTTCATGTTTTGGGTACCAAGCAAGTTTTCCGCTCGAATGCGAACTAAGTACATTTTTCTAAAATCGACCAACCCACAAATATTTGTTACCCATAACTATGTAACCTTGAATTCCACATTACACCTGGGGATGCATAGGAGCGAGATTCAATGTCTCGTCAGACACCCTAATAGAAAACTTATTTTTAGTCCTTTTCTCTTTTTAAACTTTTAGTAACAAGAAGAAAACAATAACAAAATCTAACATTCTATATGCA
Source organism: Lathyrus oleraceus (assembly GCF_024323335.1). NCBI lineage: Eukaryota > Viridiplantae > Streptophyta > Magnoliopsida > Fabales > Fabaceae > Lathyrus > Lathyrus oleraceus. Next base: position 44,760,193 of record NC_066582.1, read on the forward strand.
AAGCTAACTAAACGATTCCCGTTGAGTATAATGGATGTGAGGGGTGTTAATACCTTCCTCTCACATAACCGACTCCCGAACCCGAATTTGGTTGCGACGACCATTTTCTTTTTTTTAAAGGAGTTTTTATCAATATTTTCCCTTCCTTTTGGAATAAATAAACTTTGGTGCCGACTTTGTTATCATTTCGGGCGTGCGAGCACCCGTGGTATTTTTTTCGGGCGTGCGACTCTGTTGAGGGATCGTCATTTAACCAATATATTTGATCTCACGACATTATTCACACATGAATATCATTAGCAGAGCGACATATAATTATATTAAATTATATCTAAAATATGTATAACTGGTTATTAGAATACATTGGAAGAAAGTTAATACATTATAATTCCAATATATTCCCATCATGTTTATTTCATTATCATTTACTACTTTTATATTGTTTTGTTTTATAGATATCAAATTACAATCTTTTTCCTTTAAAGTTTTAATGATTGATGAACAGTTGTTCATTGCATTAGTCCTTTTGGATACGATATGAAAATACTTTTGATACTTCATCATAATAAACTCACCACCATTACATATAGTAAAGCAACCTCCCTCTACCAAGCTTCCTCTCGTTACTCAACTTAATGTTACATACTAATGTAATTGCAACCCTCCACTTAATCTATATGACCATTTCTACACCACCACCCCATTACCTAAACTCCCCACTTGCCCTACCCACGATGAACAAATCATAAACAAATTCCCACTCTGACATTCATACATTGTTGCATCAAGCCCTCACATTTTTTCCAAACCTAAAGGCTTGCCACCACCTAGACAACATGATCATCATATTCACCTACCCTCTTGTTTACTGGTGTTTTTGGTAAACAATCACGAGTTTGAAAGTCTATGAAATTCTAGTTATCAGACTTTGGATGTCACACGGGTTGTTATGACATCCAATTCTGCACAGACAGGAATTATGCAGAACTTAAAAGTAAATGCAGTAAATAACACAAGTAATTGTTTACCCAGTTCAGTCCAACATGACCTACATCTGGGGGCTACCAAGCCAGGGAGGAAATCCACTATCAGTAGTATCAATTCAAAGCTAAACTCACCCGTTTACAACTTATCACTTAATCCCTACCCAATGCAATTTCAATCTTACACTAAGATCAGAGTTCCTACTCACTCCCCCTCAATCACCTCAGTGATTACTATCTTTAAACAATCTTAAAGACAAGTTGAAGTCACACTTCAAACAACTCTTGATTGTGCTTCACAGCTTTAATCAAGATACACAGCACTCACGCTTAATGAACACCCTATGCCACAACAATCATCTACTTGATAATGGCTTGGCTTACAAGTTACGTCTAATACAAGACTCACAAAAATACAGCAGTGAAGTATGATGGACACATAAAATCTTCACGCCTCAAAATCCCCGAAACTGAATGAAGGAACGCCTTCCTTTTTATATTGCAGTACCTGGGCTTTTGCACCTGTATTCTCCTGAATTTAAGGTCACACGAGTTCCCATAAATTCAACATTTAGGTTACTAACAAATAGGCTATTTGTTAGGTTCATTAAATGTAACTTGGTTGTTGGTTTCCTGGTTTTTCTCTAAGCTGTTGACTTCCTGAAGAATAGCCCAAGAAAAGCTGAAACAGAAAACTGAACAACCTACAATATAGCATATGCTGTCAGGAATGAATGTCACGACATTCAGCTTGACATCAAGGTCCATATGCTGAGTTTGTTTTTCCAGAAAACAGACTGTACAATTTTGCTGACCTGTACATGATCAAAATGACCATACTACAGTAACAGCTTACATTAATAAATGTCAAAGTGTCCAATTTAACATTTACACAGTTGGCCTTAAGTTAGTTCTGTTATTCTCTTGAAGAACAGACTAAGTAACATGCTGAAGTATAGTAGAACACCACTCTGTCTAATGTTCAGTATATACTGTCCATGATGAATGTCATAACATCCAGTTTGACATTCATACAGTAGGCCTTATGCCAGATCTGGTTCTTCCTTGATAACCAGACTGCAAATGAATACTGAGCTCTAACAGAACACCAGTTGTTCTATTCCTCAGTAGCTGCTGACAGGAATGAATGTCACAGTCTCCAGTTTGACATTAAATAAATCCTGTATTAGCTAATCCTGCAGTAACTACTCAAGTGTGTCATGACATCAGTCAAGACATCAGAGTACAGTTAGATATTCTAACCTACAATGCAGTCACACATACACACCATGTCATGACATCAGTCAAGACATTAGAATCCAGCTAGTGTTTTACCATATAATGCAGCCAATTAAACACCTACAAACTCCCCCTTTGGCAAATTTTTGGCTAAAACACTTTGATCCCCATAACAGAGCTCATAGCAGCGGAATCACACATCTAGCAGGAAATAAACCTAGCTAATACACTCAGAGTGGCAGCACACTCACACACATGGAAGTTAAATAAAAACTTCACAAGCAGCACACATACCGAGGAGCAGAAGTTACATACAGAACTTCAACTCACATCAGCTGCAGGGGAGGGAATCTGTCATGAGAGTCTGTTGTAGAGGCCCACTCTGTTTGTCAGGGGTGGTGGTTATTACTCCCCCTTTTTGTCAAAAATGTTGCCAAAGCCAACAAAAAAACCAGAGAATAATGACAGAGTTATAGACTTGGTTTTACTCCTCAGTTTCAACCAAGTTAGCATCCACTTGATCTTGCTTCACAGCTTTGATCAAGTAATCACCCACTTTTGCTTTACAGTAGGTACCACCATATCAGATGCCATGATTTTGTTTCTGACATCCAGAACCACTCCTGCATGAACAGCATCCTTGAACTCCTGCAGGTATATTGGCCTTCTCACGGTAGGGTGTCTCCTTACCCTCTTGTAGCCACACTTGTTGCAAGTAGCATAGCTGTGATCTGTAGACCAATCAGAGCATAGCACCAATTGTTTAATAGGCAGAGATATTAAACAATACATCCCAAACATCAGTGGTTGCTATAAGGTCTCAGAGAGACATATTCCCAGTTTGCTCCTTAAGTTTTCAAACTGAGTAGCATCCAGAGCTTTTGTAAATATGTCAGCCAGTTGAAGGTCCGTGGCTACATGTACCAAAGTGATCACCTTGTCTTCCGCCAGATCTCTGATGAAGTGGTGCCTAATGTCAATATGTTTGGTCCTGCTGTGTTGGATGGGATTCTTGGAGATATTGATGGCACTGAGATTATCACAGAACAATGTCATAACATTTTGAGTGACATTGTACTCAGTGAGCATCTGTTTCATCCAAACCAGTTGGGAACAACTGCTTCCAGCAGTTATGTATTCAGCCTCTGCAGTGGACAGAGAAACACAATTCTGCTTCTTGCTGAACCAAGATATGAGATTGTCTCCTAAGAAGAAACATCCACCTGATGTGCTTTTTCTGTCATCAGCACTCCCAGCCCAGTCAGCATCACAGTACCCAGATAGGACAGGTTCAGACCCATGTGAATACAGCATCCCATAGTCACAAGTCCCATTGATGTACTTGAGAATCCTTTTGACTTGATTCAAGTGGCTCACTTTAGGCTCTGCTTGGTATCTAGCACATACTCCAACTGCATAAGAAATGTCAGGTCTACTTGCAGTTAGGTAAAGTAGGCTTCCTATCATGCTTCTATACAAGCATTGATCAACACCAGGCCCTCCATCATCTTTGGTTAACTTCAGATGAGTAGGTGCAGGAGTCCTCTTGTGCCTAGCATTATCCATACCAAACTTCTTGACTATGTTCTTGGCATACTTGCTTTGGGAGAGAAACATAGAGTCCTCCATTTGGTTTACTTGCATTCCAAGGAAATAGGTCAGTTCTCCAACTAGACTCATTTCAAACTCGGATTGCATCTGGTGAACAAATTGTTGAACCATTTGTTCTGACATTCCACCAAAGACTATATCATCCACATAGATTTGAGCAATCATGATTTTGCCGTCTTCATCCTTCACAAACAAGGTTTTATCTATTCCACCTTTTCTGTATCCATTTGAGGTCAGAAATTCGGTCAACCTTTCATACCATGCTCTAGGTGCTTGTTTCAACCCATACAAGGCTTTCCTCAACTTGTATACATGCTTAGGTTGGTTAGGATCACAGAACCCTTTAGGTTGTTCCACAAAGACTTCTTCATTCAAGTAGCCATTCAAGAATGCACTCTTCACATCCATTTGGAATAGTTTAAACTTCAGGATGCATGCTACCCCTAGCAGCAATCTGATGGACTCAAGCCTAGCCACAGGAGCAAATGTCTCATCAAAATCTACCCCTTCAACTTGAGTGTATCCTTGAGCCACTAGTCTTGCCTTATTCCTAGTAATTACTCCTTTCTCATCAGATTTGTTTTTGTAGATCCACTTGGTACCAATGATGTTGGTCCCTTCAGGTCTTGGAACTAGCTCCCATACTTCATTCCTTTTGAACTGCTCAAGTTCCTCTTGCATGGCAATGATCCAATATTCATCAGTCAGGGCTTCTTTCACATTTTTTGGTTCAACCTTGGATACAAAGCAGGAATTTGAGCTTATTCCCCGTGACCTGGTAGTCACACCACTATTGGGATCCCCTATGATAAGATCCTTAGGGTGGTCTTTCTGAATTCTGATAGATGACACTTTGGTGGTTGCATCTACTTCACATTCAGGAGGAGGTTCCTCTATTTCTTCAGACTTGACAGGAATGTCAGTTGAACTGTCAAGGAATGTTTCAACATCCTCCATGACATCGGTTCCTTCCTCTTTATCGTCCACAATAACATTTATGGATTCCATCAGGACATTGGTCCTGTAGTTGAACACTCTGTAGGCTCTGCTGTTAGTTGAGTATCCCAGAAATATACCCTTATCACTTTTCGGATCTAGCTTTCTTCTCTGTTCACGATCTGTGAGAATGTAGCATTTACTTCCAAAGATATGAAAGTACTTCACAGTAGGTTTTCTGCCTTTCCATATTTCATACAGAGTGGAGGAGGTTCCTTTTCTCAAGGTGACTCTGTTGTGAACATAGCACGCGGTATTCATTGCTTCAGCCCAAAAGTGCATGGGGAGCTTCTTTGCATGAATCATTGCTCTGGCAGATTCTTGAATAGTTCTATTTTTTCTTTCAACTATCCCATTCTGCTAGGGAGTTATAGGGGAGGAGAACTCATGACTTATTCCTTCAGACGAGCAAAACTCATCAAACTTGGAGTTCTTGAACTCCGTACCATGATCACTCCTAATTCGGACCACACAACTGTCCTTTTCCCTTTGAAGTCTGATGCACAGGTCTTTGAAGACATCGAATGTATCTGACTTCTCTCTGATGAAGCTTATCCACGTGTATCTGGAATGGTCATCAACCACCACGTAGGCATATCTCTTCCCACCAAGACTTTCAACCTGCATAGGTCCCATTAAGTCCATATGCAACAGTTCCAGAACTCTGGAAGTTGTAGGATGTCCCAGCTTCGGATGTGACATCTTGGTTTGCTTGCCCACTTGGCATTCACCACAGACTCTTCCTTCATCAATAAGCAGCTTTGGGATCCCTCTGACTGCTTCCTTGGATATAATCTTCTTCATTCCCCTTAAGTGGAGATGTCCAAGACGTCTATGCCACATCTTCACCTCCTGTTCTTCCTTGGTTGAGGAGCATATTGTAGAAAAGTTAGAGACTTTAGGTTCCCACAGATAGCAGTTATCTTTGGACCTGGTTCCTCTCATAACTTCCTGATTGTCACCATTAGCCACAATGCAAAGCTCCTTAGTAAACTGAACATGAAACCCTTGATCACACAGCTGACTTATGCTGATGAGGTTTGCAGTTAGTCCTCTTACTAACAGCACATTATTCAGTTTTGGAACTCCAGAGCAGTCCAGCTTACCCACACCTTTTATTTTACCTTTGGCACCATCACCAAAGGTCACATAGCTGGTAGTGTGAGGTTGAATATCCACCAGTAGATTTTCCATACCAGTCATATGTCTTGAGCATCCACTGTCAAAGTACCAGTCTTCTCTGGTAGAGGCCCTTATAGCAGTGTGTGCTATCCTAGCATACCATTGTTGCTTCTTGATGGGAACATAGCTCTTATATGGTTTATGCTTAGGCCTGACATGCGTGGCTTGGTTAGGGAAACCATGAATCCAGTAGCAGAAGGCTTTTATATGACCAAGCCTACCACAGTGGTGACACCTCCACTCCTGTTATTTCCTCTTCTGATGATCATTCATCCTAGTTCCTCGATGTTGAGACATTGGCTTTGACTTCCGCTTGACCTTCTGAACTTTTGCCTTTGGGCGTTTGTGTTCAGCTGAGGATCTTTTCCCAAATCCTAGGCCAGATTTGGTTCCAGACTGCTGTCCCACCTTTAGTATCTCTTCCAAGATGTCAGTTCCCTTATTCATCATTCTGATGGATTTGGTCATCTGATTCAGCTTGGAGGTCAGCAGGGCTATCTCACCATTTAGACCCTCTATGACAAACAGTTGCTTCTGTCTCTCATCTTCCATTTCCTTGATGAGGTTCTTCTGCTTTTCTCCTTGTGCACTCACTTCTGCACTGGTGGTACACAGCTTCTTATAGGCTTCAGCAAGTTCATCAAAGGTCAGTTCATCTGCACTTGAGTCATCATCAGAGGCACAAACACTGGTTAGTGCAGTGACATGTTTGGCAGATTCTCCTTCAGATTCACTTTCAGAATCTCCTTCAGACCATGTGATAGTTAGCTCCTTCTGTTTCATCTTGAGATAAGTAGGACATTCAGCTCTGACGTGTCCATACCCTTCACAACCATGACACTGGATTCCCTTGCCTTGGTTGAACTTTTCTTCAGAAGTTGATCTTTTCCTGATGTCAGACGGGATGTTCTTGACATTAGGTCTCCCTCTTTGATCAATCTTCTTCACGAACTTGTTGAACTGTCTCCCAAGCATGGCTAAGGCTTCTGATATACTTTCATCACCTTCAGTATATCCTGCTTCTGACTCCTCTTCAGCATTAGATACAAAAGCTATGCTTTTTTTCTTCTTTTCAGCATTCTCACACAAGCCCATTTCAAAGGTTTGGAGAGAACCAATGAGCTCATCCACCTTCATATTGCAGATGTCCTGCGCCTCCTCTATGGCTGTGACCTTCATAGCAAATCTCTTAGGCAAGGACCTGAGAATCTTTCTTACAAGTTTCTCTTCAGCCATTTTCTCACCTAGTCCACCAGAGGTGTTTGCAATTTCAAGAATATTCATGTGAAAGTCATGAATAGTCTCATCCTCTTTCATCCTCAGATTTTCAAACTTGGTGGTCAGCATCTGAAGTTTGGACATCTTCACCTTGGAAGTACCTTCATGAGTTACCTTGAGGGTATCCCAAACTTCCTTAGCTAGTTCACAGTGGTGTACCAGCCTGAAGATGTTCTTACTGATTCCATTGAACAATGCATTCAAGGCCTTGGAATTTCCAAGAGCTAATGCCTCTTGCTCCTTGTCCCACTCTTCTTCAGGAATCTGCACACTGACTCCATCTTCACCTGTCCTCATTGGATGTTCCCATCCTTTGTTGACAGCTCTCCAGACTTTGCTGTCTAGAGACCTTAAGAAGGCTATCATACGAGGCTTCCAGTCATCATAATTAGAGCCATCCAACATGGGTGGTCTGTTTGAGTGTCCTATATCCTTGTCCATGGTACTAGAAAGTAACTTCCCTAGATCTCACCCAGAAATTCACAGGCAGGGTGCCTGCTCTGATACCAATTGAAATTCTAGTTATCAGACTTTGGATGTCACACGGGTTGTTATGACATCCAATTCTGCACAGACAGGAATTATGCAGAACTTAAAAGTAAGTGCAGTAAATAACACAAGTAATTGTTTACCCAGTTCAGTCCAACATGACCTACATCTGGGGGCTACCAAGCCAAGGAGGAAATCCACTATCAGTAGTATCAATTCAAAGCTAAACTCACCCGTTTACAACTTATCACTTAATCCCTACCCAATGCAATTTCAATCTTACACTAAGATCAGAGTTCCTACTCACTCCCCCTCAATCACCTCAGTGATTACTATCTTTAAACAATCTTAAAGACAAGTTGAAGTCACACTTCAAACAACTCTTGATTGTGCTTCACAGCTTTAATCAAGATACACAACACTCACGCTTAAAAGCTTTGAGCGACACAACACTTACAACTCAATGAACACCCTATGCCACAGCAATCATCTACTTGATAATGGCTTGGCTTACAAGTTACGTCTAATACAAGACTCACAAAAATACAGCAGTGAAGTATGATGGACACATAAAATCTTCACGCCTCAAAATCCCCGAAACTGAATGAAGGAACGCCTTCCTTTTTATATTGCAGTACCTGGGCTTTTGCACCTGTATTCTCCTGAATTTAAGGTCACACGAGTTCCCATAAATTCAACATTTAGGTTACTAACAAATAGGCTATTTGTTAGGTTCATTAAATGTAACTTGGTTGTTGGTTTCCTGGTTTTTCTCTAAGTTGTTGACTTCCTGAAGAATAGCCCAAGAAAAGCTGAAACAGAAAACTGAACAACCTACAATATAGCATATGCTGTCAGGAATGAATGTCACGACATTCAGCTTGACATCAAGGTCCATATGCTGAGTCTGTTTTTCCAGAAAACAGACTGTACAATTTTGCTGACCTGTACATGATCAAAATGACCATACTACAGTAACAGCTTACATTAATAAATGTCAAAGTGTCCAATTTAACATTTACACAGTTGGCCTTAAGTTAGTTCTGTTATTCTCTTGAAGAACAGACTAAGTAACATGCTGAAGTATAGCAGAACACCACTCTGTCTAATGTTCAGTATATACTGTCCATGATGAATGTCATAACATCCAGTTTGACATTCATACAGTAGGCCTTATGCCAGATCTGGTTCTTCCTTGATAACCAGACTGCAAATGAATACTGAGCTCTAACAGAACACCAGCTGTTCTATTCCTCAGTAGCTGCTGACAGGAATGAATGTCACAGTCTCCAGTTTGACATTCAATAAATCCTGTATTAGCTAATCCTGCAGTAACTACTCAAGTGTGTCATGACATCAGTCAAGACATCAGAGTACAGTTAGATATTCTAACCTACAATGCAGTCACACATACACACCATGTCATGACATCAGTCAAGACATTAGAATCCAGCTAGTGTTTTACCATATAATGCAGCCAATTAAACACCTACAGTCTATGATATTAATTCGAAGAATCTCCAAAGTAATTTGTTCAAATAACTTGTGTGAACACATGTGCGTGTGAACTGAATGTAGCGTGACAAAATACTTTAAATGAAGTTAAGTTATGATGAATGATAACGTAAAAATACAGTAAATAACATTAAATAAAGCAAAGGAAAAAGTACATGTTCCCTTTAAGGAGACAAAAAGTTTTAAAAAGGGTGGACGCAGACAAATACAGGTTTCTTGCTCAATTGTTTCACTCTATGACTCGAGTACTCCAATAGTATGGAGAGTATGTATGAAATTATGCAACCTTTGATCCCATATATGAGTCGGTTATTTATTCTATTTACAAGATAATTGTCGATGGAGGTTATGACCACTAGGGGATTTGTAGCATTTGCTCCACGTTCAGTCCTTCATGTTCCCACTAGTGCGCTTATGTGTCCTCCAAGACATTATCTGTTTGTAACCCAAGTTGAGTGGTAACTACTTTTCCACTTCTTCCACTTCTTCAAGATCTCTCAATGATAACTGTGAAGGAAAATTGTGATCGAAAATGCAGCGAAAATTAAAAAATTTCCTTTAGTGATCCTTACGAATGGGCATGATCAGTGATAAAAATCATTACCTCTTATGGAGATAGAAACCTTTGATGCAAATCTAAGGAGTGATCACGAGCGTTGAATGGTGACAATGCCTCTACCCGGTCCACACAAACGGATTCCTTCAGTCTCAGTGCTAGTTGTTATGAATGAAGGCTTTAAGTGTGTGTGTGTGTGTGTGTGTGTGTGTGTGTGTGTGAGAGAGAGAGAGAGAGAGAGAGAGATGAAATTTCATCTAGTGAAATGCTTCTGCACAAGGGTTCTATTTATATAACCACTTGTGTGAGCTGCAAGCTAAAAATTCCACTTAAGTGTATGTGGCTCATATCTTATGGTATACCAAAAATCACTTAAGTGTGTGGTATCTTACCATACTTTGTATTCTACTTAAGTGCAAAGTACCTTACGATGTTCTACAATTCACTTAAGTGCACCGTACCTTACGATATTCCTTATTTACTCCATCTCTCATTAATTCGTCCTTTTGTGTGTGACCCTATAGGTTTTCGCGACATTGACAATTGTATTAAATCATGTATTTAACATAATAAATAGTGAGCGGTATCTAGCAACACATCACTGCTACCCAAGACACGACAATGTCATGTGATCTGACATATCCCTTTTTTGTAATAATACTTGTCTGTACATTTACCCTTTTTGCCCTTATGTCTATATTGAACACAAGGCATAGACCATATCATCCTTGTCCAATTCAATATTGGGCCTTTAGACATTTATCCTATTATGCAGGATGGGCAAATTCCATCTAGGTCACTCGTGTCCCTCAACATGCTTCGTGGAGTACCCATCAACTGTCTTTATGGTCATCCAATTATGGACAATGTTTGATCAGCAATAAAGAACTCGACTCTACATCTAGGATCCATATTGTTTCAGGTTGAAGGGTGGTATACATCACTATCACCATGAGAATAACTTGTGACACTTGCGAGTCAATCCAATATAAATATTATTCCTAATATTTATACCTATGTTTAAGACTTGATAACTCCTTATCCATGATCCGTGATATGTGATCATCAGTCTATATACATAATAGTCTTAATGCTTTAATATTATCCCACTTCACAACAAAGCTCAACTACAGATACTTTAAGAATAATTTTCTTATGTTTAATGAGATCTCATGATCAAGTCACACTTGATATATCAAATGGACTAGCTCTTCTAGGGACTTTATTAAACAAGCATAATAAAGAAAAAGCTTTTTTATTATTAATAAATAATTCGATACAAGTACCAAAAGTATTGACCTATAGGGCTTACACCAACAATCTCCCACTAGCACTAGAGCCAATCAAACATACCCCTAATACCCACATATCTAGTATGGCCATCATGCTTCTGCTGCGCAAGAGGCTTTGTCAGTGGGTTTAAAATATTGTCAAGTGTAGGTACTCTGCATATTTTCACATTTCCTCTATCTATTATCTCTCGAATGAGGTGATAACACCTAAGTATGTGTTTGGATCGTTGGTGAGATCTAGGCTCCTTAGCTTGTGCATAGCACCATTGTTATCACAATAGAGATCAATAGGATCCACAATGCTAGGAACTATGCCAAGTTCACTAATGAACTTTTTGATCCATACAGATTCCTTTGCTGCACTTGAGGCAACAACATACTCGGCCTTTGTTGTAGAATCAGCAATTGTATCTTGCTATGACCTTTTCCAGCTCATAGCGCCACAGTTTAAGCAGAACACATAACTAGATTGCGATCTAAAGTCATTCTTATCTGTCTGAAAGCTAGCATCGGTGTATCCAAATACAGCAAGCTCTTCCTGACCTCCATACATCAAGAATGAGTCCTTAGTCCTTCTCAAATACTTAAGGGTATTCTTCACAGCTACCCAATGAGCATCATTGAGATCAGATTGGTACCTACTCATTGCACTTAAAGCATACAAGACTGTTGTACCCCAAAATTTACCCTCTTCTTTTTTTATTATAGTTGGCTTATGTTTTATCATCACATTCATTCATGCATATCATTGGCTCTATGGTTTGGAGATCAAGTCATCCCTTTTGGGATTTTCTTCAAGCTTTAGAAGGAAGAAAAATGACAATCAGTGCAAGGAGGGTGGGATACCCTCAACCTCTTGATCATTCAAGCTTTAAGGGTTTCCTCATACTTTAAGACATCTCAAATGGTCCATTACTTCGTCAGTTGAATAAGAATTCCAAGAAAATGGAACTGGATCACACTCTTTTATCTTTAGATCCCTCAGCTAGAAGTGTTGACTATATCAGTATGTGGCATATTCATGAGCTAGTTTTGAATCATCCTCATCATATTATAATACAAGACCCCATTGTTCCAAAGTATTTCCACCTTCCCTATGAAAGATCAAGGTTTTGAAGATGAGTAGTCCTATTTGTCTTTCTTGACTAAAATTAGGGTTTGTGATAAAATCAATTTATTTCTGACTTTTTTAGTAAAACTTGATTCCATGGCATTCTATGTGTCCCTAAGTGTCTATGAGTAGAGTATTGTCTATGAGTAGAGAATTGACCATTAATTCCATTTATAAGAGGTTCAATTGGTCAGATGATTATTGGTTTGATTCGATTGGAGAAAAGTCAACTAGACAGGTTAAAAAGTCAACTTTTGATCTTTTTGGTCAATGTTATGTTCCTCAAGTCAAAATTGGCCTATGTGTGAAATTTGATCAAGAAAAGTCAAGAGATTCATCAAAAATCAAGAATTGTGGAAAATTGCTTAAATTGGAAACTAGGGTTTTAAAACTTACTATTTTTGGTAAGTTTAGTCTTAGTGAACAGCTACTTTCATGGCCCTTGTTCTACATGATCAAGACTCCAAACCAAGTTGTCCTTAACATGGGTTTTGTTCTCCTCCCTCCAAGCTTCAAGGAGGTACCAAGTTTAAGTCATTTGGATCATCATAGCCCAATATATGGTTGTGGAAAGTAGGGTGTTTCAAATTCATCCATTTGTCCCAAGACTTAGAAATTTTCTAAGTATCCCAAGTCAGGATTACCAAGCATTGTTCATGGCAGTTTTTTCAAGACCTTAAGGGCTTCATCTCAATTGGTTTCAAACATGAAAGTTATACTATTAGATCTCCCCTTTCCATTACTTCCAAGAGCAAGTCATTTGGATCACCATAGCTTAAGATATAACTCTCACAAGTCGTGACTTTGGATTGATTAAGTGGCCTGTGTACTTAGTGGATTTTTTCTAAGTTTTTATGCATTCCAAACCACATACTTCATGCCCATTTTCCATAAGGTTCCAGATCTTATTAGGATTCAACCTCAACATGAAACTTGTTCCTCTCATTCCCCTCTTTTCAAAAACCTCTAATTCATTCCTTTTGGCCAAGAGAGCGTGAAGTTGTGTTGGTTTAATATCACCATGTTGCAAGCCTTCCTACATCACCTCTTTGGTCGAATTCTCGAATGATGATTACACTCCTTTGCAGTAAGTCCATTTGCTACTCAAGTACACCTCATTCGTTACTCTTTTTGGCCAAGCATCATGTTATCCCATGCATGCATGTCATGTATCAGATTTTCCAAATGAAGGAAATATGTTTTTTGACCAAGCTTGCTTCACACACTTCTTCACAAGCCACGAGATATGTCTTTTTCCTACTGCATCTCAGCACTAAAAAAACTACATAACACTCTCATTCTTCACAAGTCAAACACAAATCTGCATACCAAAGGCTCTTCTACATATTTGGACCAGTTTTCCCTCCAATGGATGGGTACAAGAGATAAGGCATGACACCTCATCTGTAGAGGTATATATAAGCTAACTTTAACCTAGTTAAGGAGTGGAGAGACCATTTTGGATAAGGAAGAAACTTGGGAGCTACAACACCTCACAAAGCCTTTTGCATGTTCCATTTCATTTGGGATCTTTGCTACTCATCCAATACCATTCTTGCTTGAAGAGAATAACCAAGCTTCATTGGCTTTGCTTCTGCAACTCATTTGGGATCAAGAAGCAGTGGGCTTTTCTCCACTAGGTAGGTTATCCACTCTTTGTATTACATCCATTTTGAAACATGCACATACTATAGGTGATTAAGAGTGTTGTTTGGAGTTGGTTCAGTGCATTATTCTCATATGTATACTCGAATATGTGATGTATAAGCTTGTTGAAGTTTTGATTATAATGAGTTTTCTCCAACTTTCATGCCATACTTCTCTTAAAATAGACCTTGTTTTTTAATTTGGTTTGAGACGTCTTTGTAGTGCTCCAGGAAATATTTGTTTTGTCTTTTTATTTCGTGTGTTTTCATGCACTACAATTTGAGATATTTGGATTGGAAGTGTTGCCTTCAGGATCGAATTTAGGGTTTGTGTATGCATGACTTGAGGTAGGGGGCGATTTGCTAGCCATTTCTGATTGGTTGGGGTTTGGTTTTGTCCTCTAGTGACTTAAGTAATGTGACCGGTTGATGGTCAAGTCCACATGATTTTTGTACATCTTATTTATTTCTTTTAATGTCATGCTGCTAAAAAAAACCTGGCCTTGGGTTTGGTTGGTCATTGGGCTTGGACATTTCGCTTCTCACACCCCTCGTTTTGGGCCTATAAGCATGTTTTACCTATTGATCAGTTCGTTCCTTATTTACTAATGCACCCCCTTTTTTCTTTCTCATTTATTTTTTTACCACTTTTATTTAATTCTATTTAAAATATTTCTTTTAGGCCAAAAATATTGATTTAATTCATGAAGGACATTTGAAGTGTTATTTAACTTTTCATATTATTTATTTTCTTTTTCAATTTATTTTAATATTTATTTCATTTTTTTTATTACATGTGTCCATTTATGCTAGCTTACCTTGTTAGGGTTTGATTTTTAATTTTCCCCTTTGAGTTTTGACCCAATGTTTTACACACTTGTATACATATGTATATAAGTCTTTTAATCTTTCATTCTTGCTTTGGTTGTTGATTTTGAGTCAATTTTGAACCTATTTTTGGAGGTATTTTTGTAATGGTTACTTGTTTGTGCTAGTCTAGGTGATCTAATTACTTAAACATATTTTACACATGGTTTTGAGAATGTCTCTAGGATATCTTGTGATTTTGACCTCATCTTTCTATGAATAATTTTTCATAATTTATCTATGCTTGTAACTATTTTTCTTGAATTGTGAAAGGCATGCTTATTTCCTTGTGTTACATTTTTGCATTTAGTTGTTGTTTTGGATTGCGTTTGTGTAATCATTGGGGATCTCTTTCCTTTTCTCCCTTGACTTCATCATCATCATCATCATCTAGGAGATTTAAATTCACCCATGTGAACTATTTTGAGTATCTCCATTTGATTTTTCTCTGCTTACTTATCTTGGGTGCTTCCTACTTGCTCTAGGAGGCCCTAGTGGGATTTTGTCTTGTGCATTCTACTTTGAATACTATGAGTCCGATGGATGTTATTTCTCTTGCCTACACTTAGGTTTTACTTGGTCTTGGAAACCTTATGTCTCGCTCTTGTGATTCTTCTAGTCGTACTCCATTACCATTCATCAAGATGACACATTAAGAGCTACATTCTTTTCTTTCTTGACCTAGTTTTGGGTTTGATAGATGGTGTAACTCTTAGGGGTTTAGGATCCATATTTGGATATTTTGGTATTGTTCTTATTTCATTTATTTATATCTCAGTTCCATTTCACATGGCCTTTTACTTTGGACAAAGACTCCTTGTTTGGATGATGTCCATCTTTAGACTTTGGTTATGCTTAAACTTTGAGTTTATGGTTTTGTTGATACCTTCTGAAGTTTAGAATTTGTATTTGATGCTTTGAATAGGACTTTGCCATTATCCCATGACCCATGAGCATCCCTCTTTTAATATTTGTTCATCTGGTTGATAAATAATTCCTTTTCTAGGATGATACCTTTACTTGTTTATCAAGTTACTTTACTTTGATTTGTGTATGAAGTTTAGATGACTTCTTTTGTTACTCTTAGACCTCATCTTGAGTTAACTTTTTACACATGTATCACATTCCTTAATGTCATGTGCGTGCTTCCTTTGTTTGATTATTTTTTGCTTGATCTTTCTTGGACTTATGTGATGTTGTTGCTTATCTTGACTCATTAACTTGCCATTTGCTTGTATCCTTTTACCATGACTTGATACGGATTACTCTGTGATCTTTAATTTATTCTTCCACGACTTGATATGGATTGATTTACCTTTATATTATTTTATCTTTCTTCCATGACTTGATATGGATTTCTTTGCCTTTATATTCTTTTATCTTTCTTCCATGACTTGATGTGGATTGCTTTGACTTTATTTCTTCCATCTATTTTTCCATGACTTAATATGGACTGCTATTACTTTTATTTTACCATGACTTGATATGACTTACTCTATGAATTTATATCTACTTTCACCATGACCTGATATGGATTTGTCTTCTTTTATCTCTTTCCCTTTTGTGGATAGCATGTCCCCTATAGGATCTCTTTGGTTCATTCTTGGCTAAGTTTGACCTAAAGTGGACCTTAGGTTTGATAACCAAGCATGGCAACATTAGATAGACCCCCTTTGACCCTTAACCCTAGGTAAATATTTGCATGATAATCTAGGTAAATGTTTCCCTTTTATCCTAACTTTAGGACCACTCTTGCATGCCAACATTAGAGTTTATCTTGAGAATTCCCTTAGATTTTCCATTTCTCTTTTTGCATTCATTCTAAAACAAAAACCATCTCTTAATAAAGATCCAAAAATATTTTGAATACAACTTGAACTCTTTTAACAATGAGAGAGAAGTACTTAGATACCTCATGCCTTAGGAGGATCATTTGGTGTATTCTCTTAACAAAACACTCAACCAATCAAATTTCTTTTGCCGCTTGGCTTTTCTTATGAAAATTTTCAATAAGGGTGGTCATCCATAAAAAGCACCAAAAAATCATTTTTTTTAGAAGAACTACGGTGCTCTGATTCTTTTGATACATAGGCATTGGGTTGCAAAACCTAAGCGAACGCAATAATAAAAAACTTTCTTTTTGTTTACAATTCAATGTTTGCATGCATCCCCTTTTCTTTAGTTAGTAAGTCTTAGAATAAACACACCCTTTTGATTGGAACAACAAAAGTGGATCCTGTAGAATACTACAGACGTGAGGGGTGTTAATACTTTCCCCTTGCGTAATCGACTCCCTTACCCGTCTTTTGGGTGTGAGATCATCAGATTCATCCTTCTTTAGGTTTATTCAGTGTTTCCTTTCCCTCTCATGGGATAAATAAACTCTTTTACCTTTTCCTATGAATGGAGACTTTGTCATCTTTCCAATTAAACAAGATATACATGTCTCATATGATTCATAATCAAAAGAGTCCAAGAGTCCATCTTTATGGAGTTTGGAAATGTGTTTCTCATTTATGTGGCCTAATCGACAATACCAAGGGTAAGTTGGATTTAACTCATTAGGTTTTATCCTTTTAGTATTAATGTTATAAATAGGCATTTCAAGATCAAGGACATATAGTCCATTGTTCATTTGTGCAGTAGCATATAATATACCATTCAAATAAGTGAGTAATAATTATTTTTTATTATGAATGAAAAACCAAACTTGTCCAAACAAAAAACGGAAATAATATTCCTGCTAATTGTAGGTACATAATAACAGTTCTCTAACTGAATTATTAAACCACTAGGTAAAGTTAATACATAAGTTCCTACGGCTAAAGCAACAACCTTTTCTCCATTGCCAACTCGTAGGTCAACTTCACCTTTTGCCAAATCTCTACTCCTTTTTATCCCCTACACATTGGTACAAATGTGAGAACCGCATCCAGTAACTAATACCTATGATGCAGAAGTAGATAGATTAATTTCAATAACAAAAATACCCGAAGTTGAAGTCTCTACTCAATTCTTCTTATCTTCCAGGTACTTTGGGTAGTTTCTCTTTCAGTGTCTGGTCTTACTACAATGGAAGCAGGTGTCATCCTTTAATATGCCTCCACTAGGATTCAAAGCAGGAGCATTGGGTTTAGGTTTGGCAACTTCCTTGCCTTTCCCTTTACCACCCTGCTTAGTGGGGCTTTTGTTTTGTTTCTTTCCATTTCCAATCATCAGGATGGACTTCCTTTTTTACTTCAGATTCTTCTCAGCAGTTCTTAACATGCCTAGAAGTTCATGAAGAGTTTTGTCCATATCATTCATGTTGGAATTAAGGACAAATTGACTGAAGCTATCTGGCAACGATTGCAAGATCAAATCTGTCGCAAGTTCCTTTTTGAGGGGAAAACCCAACCTCTCAAGGTTCTCCACATACCCAATCATCTTGAGCACATGGGGTCCTACGGGGGCTCCCTCAACTAACTTGCCTTGAAAAAGAGCTTTTGAAACTTCAAACCTTTCATGCCTTGCCTTCTCTTGATATAGCATCTTCAAGTGTCCGATCATATCGAACGTTGTCATGTTCTCATGTTGCTTTTGCAACTCCAAGTTCATGGTAGCTAACATGAGGCAAGCAACTTCATTGGCATCATCGACACGCTTCTTATAAGCATCTCTTTCTGCCTTAGGTGCAAAACTAGGAGGTTCCTCTTTAGGAACATGTTCCTTTCCGAGGGGAAAACCCAACCTCTCAAGGTTCTCCACATACCCAATCATCTTGAGCACATGGGGTCCTACGGGGGCTCCCACAGCTAACTTGCCTTGAAAAAGAGCTTTTGAAACTTCAAACCTTTCATGCCTTGCCTTCTCTTGATATAGCATCTTCAAGTGTCTGATCATATCGAACGTTGTCATGTTCTCATGTTGCTTTTGCAACTCCAAGTTCATGGTAGCTAGCATGAGGCAAACAACTTCATTGGCATCATCGACATGCTTCTTATAAGCATCTCTTTCTGCCTTAGGTGCAGAACTAGGAGGTTTCTCTTTAGGAAGGTTCCTCCAAGACATACAACTTTTTATCATGCTTGAGGACAATCCTCAGATTTCGTGCCAATCCAGAAAATTTGTCCCAAAAACTTTTTTCTTATCAAAGATTGATCGCAAAATATTGTTAGAGGTGTTTTTTGTCATGGTAATCTACATGAAAAATATGAATATATAAGTATCATTAAAATAACATATTTAATTAGGCCTTTAATTAAATATGCTCCCACTATTTTACTCAAAACAAATGACCCTCATCATTTGATTCGGAAAATCCCATTGGAAGATTTTCTAGTGGGTTGAGATCCACATTTCACTTTGTTTTAAGTTCGCATAGACGGATTACACAAAACTAAGCTATTTAGGTAGGAACTCCTTCCAATCGTATCTAATACAACTCTCAAATATTTTAGTTGGGTGAATAACTCCTTATTCCAATCCATCGTATGGATCATTTCCAACCCTTGCTTCTAAACGTATATAATCTTATTATAATTTGTTTAGTTATGTTTGACCCATTGTTTTAGCAATTAGATATTACAATTATCCCATCACACCTTACTAATATAGAACATGTACCTCGCGTAGGCGAAACCTACATTATTCGATATTAGTTTTGATGAGTGCTAAAACTTGGAAAGCATAAACTTAATATTTAATTTGAGGGAATTTGCAATTATTTTGATCTCACCGGCCTATTTATCATATAAATCGTCTCTCACATACATCAACATACATTCACATGCATAAACATACATACAAAATGAAGCAGTTATGGCCCCTAGCGCAATTGTTCTCCCAAGCCAATGAGAGAACCTAAGCTAACCTAATAACGATCTAAGCTTCTCCAAGCAAGACCTTCAAGGTTGTCCTAATTTGATATTGTGTTCTTCTCTTTCTTCATAACATTACATTACATAAAAGAAACTTGTTTTACATACGAGGGAGTGAGATGAGAAAGAAAGTTACATTAAGAGATTAAAAGAGAGGCACGACACGCATGCCGTATTTTAAAATCTCAAAAACAAAATAAAGGAAAACTAAGGTCATAACCGATCACCACAAGACAATAATAATAAACAAATTATTATTATCAATTCAAATTTTGTTAATTAAATAAACCAAATTAAATTTCGGCGATTGATCATACTACGTAGAGTTAGTCGGGGGTTTCGCTGCCCAGTCAGCAAACGGTGGTTCCCCGTGCAAAATTTTAATGAACAATTCATTTGAGACGGATGTCATTTTTCGCATCAACACTTGATACTTTAAAGCACAACTCTTGTGCAGTCACAACCTTAATCGCATAACTCTTTGACAACACAACCCTTGTACCGTCATGAACCTTAATGCATCAATTTCATACCATCAAACAAACCTCGATTGATAATTCAACATGATTGATCAACACATCATTGCTTCACCATACTAATGTTGGATTCCGAAGCAAATGACCATTGATCGCTCAAAGAAATATCAATCGTTAAGTGTTTGAATGAACAAAATAGAAAGAGTATATCATATATACCATATTTTGCATTAGAATTACTTATATATATATATATATATATATATATATATATATATATATATATATATATATATATATATATATATATATATATATATATATATATATATATATATATATATATATATATATATATATAACTTGATCGATCTCATTTGTTTAACCTATGGACGATCGATGTATCGCTGCTTCACCATACTAACGTTGGATTCTAAAGCATAATCAACATCAATCATCCAAATCATACACACATGATGCCAAATTTAATTACTCATTTATTATTTAATTCATTCTATCTTTTAATCGTATTAATACAGAAAATAAACAACTATCAGATGCATGGTTTCGTAAGTGGCTCTGATACCACTCGAGGAAAATTGTGATCCAAAATGCAGCGAAATTAAAATTTTTCCTTTAGTGATCCTTACGAATGGGCATGATTAGTGATAGAAATCATTACCTCTTGTGGCGATTGAAACCTTTGATGCAAATTTAAGGAGTGATCACGAGCGTTAAATGGTGACAACGCCTCTACTCAATCCACACGAATAGAATCCTTCAGTCTTAGTGCTAGCTGTTACGAATGAAGACTTTAAGTGTGTGTATGTGTGTGTGTGTGTGTGTGTGTGAGTGTGTGTGTGTGTGTGTGTGTGTGTGTGTGTGTGTGTGTATGTGTGTGTGTGTGTATGTGTGTGTGTGTGTGTGTGTGTGTGTGTGTGAGAGAGAGAGAGAGAGAGAAAGTTTCATCTAGTGAAATGCTTCTGCACAAGGGTTCTATTTATAGAACCACTTGTGTGGGCTGCAAGCTAAAAAACTCATTTAAGTGTATGTGGCCAATATCTTATGGTATACGAAAATCACTTAAGCGTGTGGTATCTTACCATATTTCGTATTCTACTTAAGTTCAACGTACCTTACGATGTTCTACAATTCACTTAAGGGCATTGTACCTTACGATGTTCCTTATTTACTCTATCTCTCATTAATTCGTCCTTTTGTGTGTGACCCTATAGGTTTTCGCGACATTGACAATTATATTAAATCACGTATTTAGCATAATAAATAGTGAGCGATATCTAGCAACACATCACTGCTACCCAAGACACGACAATGTCATGTGATCTGACATATCCCCTTTTTGTGATAATACTTGTGTGTACCGTTACCCTTTTTGCCCTTATGTCTATATTGAACACAAGGCATAGACCATATCATCCTTGTCCAGTTCAATATTGGGCCTTTAGACATTTATCCTATTATGCAGGATGGGCAAATTCCATCTAGGTCCCTCAGCATGCTTCGTGGAGTACCCATCAACTGTCTTTATGGTCATCCAGTTACGGACAATGTTTGATCAGCAATAAAGAACTTGACTCTACATCTAGGATCCATAGTGGTTTTAGGTCGAAGGGTGGTAGACACCAGTATCACCATGAGAATAACTTGTGACACTTTGCATAACATTCTATGTAGTATTCTCATAGCGGGTCAATCCAGTATAAATATTACTCCTAATATTTATATATGTTTAAGACTTGATAACTTCTTATCCATGATCCATAAGATGTGATTATTAGTCTATATACATAATAGTCTTAATGCTTTAATATTATCCCACTTCACAACAAAGCTCAACTACAGATACTTTACGAATAATTTTCTTATGTTTAATGAGATCTCATGATCAAGTCACACTTGATAGATTAAATGAACTAGCTCTTCTAGGGACTTTATTAAACAAGCATAATAAAGAAAAAGCTTTTTTATTATTAATAAATAATTCGATACAAGTACCAAAATTATTGGCCTCTAGGGCTTACACCAACAAACTGCTCCAACGTGCTGTCGATGATGCGTACCAAAAGCTCTTAGACTTATAAAATTACCAAGTCTTTTATACTATGTTCGACCGACCTTTTTGGGGGAAGGACGACTTATGTCGATTGTCCTTCTCGAGATTATGAACATGTTTTTTTCGACTGTTATTTTTCGAGATTTTGGATATATTTCCCAGAGATATGATATTTTTTTAGGGATTTACCCTTGAGAGCCCTCCAAACCATATCTCGTTGTGTCTATAGCTCGGTCGAGCCTTTGTTTTTGGCTTGTCGACGACTCACCATTAATGCTTCTCTTAAATACACTTCATTAATATTTATTCAATTTATTTATTTTTATTGACATTCTTTGTTGACTTTCTAATAGCTAAAAATCCAAGTGTAACAAATGCCCCCTAAAAAATGTCTTTATCGACCCACATCTGAAGGGAAAAAAAGTGGCATTGTTTGTAACTACTTCATCATTGTTCATATTTTATGACACGTCACTTCAATCATGCTTGTTTTCAGTCATTGTGACTAACTTTCTTACCAAACTTCACATCTTTTAAAAAGTGCAAACGTCAGCACATCATTACCTCAAATTCCAATGTCATTCACTAGCCACCAAACTGGAATTCGTGATGTTATTTTTTGATTTTATTAATCATGAATTTTCTCTCCTCAAGACTGCTTGTTGGCTTCAAACGTGATAACTGCCTAAGTTCCTAGGAGAAACTTTTCATCATCTTTCTTTGTGTATTTAAGTCCATTCTATTTCCAATATCCTTTTGCTTTCCTTATTCTCATCTTTGAAGCTAACAAAAGCGAAACCCTAAACAATGTCACCCACTACTTTTCCATTACCAAACCTGTCATCTTACTCGACTTTAGAAATGGCACCAAAATGTCTCATTCATGATCACCCTCCATTTGCTGATGTTCTTGATGATTTGATTCTGGCCAATGATCAGACATATGTTCAGGAACCACCTATGGCGGATGCTCGGGGGCGTCCTTGGTACGCAAATCTGTTAGTCCCTTTTTCAGTCATAGGTACTACATTTTCTTTTATGGGTCATATTACTAAAGCTTCCAAACTACCTGAGCATTTTGGAAACTTCTTTCCCAGTTGTCCCAAGGAAAACTGGGGCCCTGTGGTCTTCAAAGGTTCTTCTTTTGACTTTCGGCTTCTGCAAAAATTAATCTTTTGCTCTTTTCCTCCCCTTGAAACCACTGACCCCACTTACATTACCTGGATGGACCGGGTGGAGTCATAGAAAAGAACCATGTGGGAAGAACAAGGGATCTATGACCTTATCCAGCTTTCTAGGGTAGGTCATATATACAATCCAACTATGTTGATCACAACGATGTGCTTCTGGGAGATTTCTAGCTATATCTTCCAACTACCTTATAGGATGGTAACTCCCACCCTTTTTGACCTTGCCTCCATTGATGGCCTTTGGCCCAACGGGGAGGATTATGAACCCTCTACTGAAACTGCTTTCAAAATTTTAAGCCATGCTTACAGTACCTTTATTGGAGAGTATTGGGGCTCGGGTGATGTTATAGACGCCCGTGAAGACATAGCCTTTTTGACCTACAGATTGTGCAATTACGTCTTCTGCCCTTGCGGAATTCATATCATAAAGATGTATGTATCTCTGGCTACCCGCCTTCATGAGGGGGTGAATGTATGCCTTAGCAAACTGATCTTGGCGAGTCTTTATGAAGCGTTAGGACACACGTCTAAAAACCTTAGGCGAGGGGTCAATAGTTTCCAAACTAGGGGTCCTATATGGCTACTATAATTATGGCTTAATGCCACTTTTGCTTGTGCCCTCGACACCCAAATCCCTCCTAGCACTGAGATAAGTGTTAAGGGTATAAGGCTTGCTCAGCTCACTCTTGACGATGATAAAGGAGTATCCAAGGCAGCCTTTGAGATACATTTTTACATTTTTAACAAATGTAATACCTTTGATTCATCAATGGCACTCTTCACGGATCTACAGTATGATCTAGCATGGTTTCGCACGCCATTTCCCGACCCCGCTACCAAAGAGGCGGATGTTATCCATAAAGTTCTTCTAGAGTGACTATGCCATGCGCCTCTGCGGACCAAGCTTACTACCAAGAAGACTAGGATAAGCCTTGGCTTGTACCAACCTAACTTAGTTTCCAGCCAATTTGGCTTAAGCCGGCTGCTTCCCAAACCCTTGGTCTCGAACATAAAAGGTGTGATCCTTTTCACGGATGCCACAAAGGAAGAGACTCTGGAAGTCTGTCAAGAGTACTTCCGGGATAAACTTACTAATTTACCTTCTTTCTCCTACTCCCTATCTTTTTTCTGTACAAAGAAGTTTGACTATTGATGGATCTCTTATTATACCCAAGTGTCGTCTCCTAGGCGTATATCAAAACGGATCTCTAAGGCTTTCGCCTTCCCGTCGAGAAAAGTTCAGACAAGCCAAGGTATCTTCTTTTTACGCATTTCTCGTTGTTAGCCCTCGTCCTTTATTTCTTCCTTAGACTTACACACACACACACACACACACACACACACATACACACACACACACACACACACACACACACACACACACACACACACACATATATATATATATATATATATATATATATATATATATATATATATATATATATATTCAGACGCCTCTCTACAACCCAAAAGTTCTTCCCACAAAACCATTTCTCCTGAGGGAGATCCAAACGTTACCCCCAAGGCTTTAAAGGTAAGACTACCAACTTTTACTTTTGGTTTTGAGTTCTTCATTCATATAGTTTTTTACATATGCTCCTTTTCAGGTTAAGGCAAAACTTGTCGCCTCTTCTGGTGTTGCCTCTTCCAAGCATCAAGTTGAAGATTCCACTAGCCAAGGAGCACAGGTTGGTACCGATTTGTCGGTTCTCTTGCTACCTATCTTACTTTTAGTATATCTTCCATTTTTGTTAGTCTCCACAAAAGAGTTTGAATTCTACAATGAAGGAGAAGCTCTAGGTTTTTCTCAATCATTTCCTAAGACATCCAAAATATATGTCCCAGTAGGCACTATCGCACCTGGATCGTGCCAAGATACTGTAGCACCGGAGCCTTCTACAAAGAAGAAGAGTAAGAAGAGGCTTAGGATTGAGTCATCAATTTCCCTCTGCACGAAGGATATGGGGGATACATTGGTCTTGAAGATTGTTTTGGAGACTATTACGGAGGAGCCTGCGACTTTGGAGGATGGAAATGCATCTCCAGGCTCTATTCATGGTTCTAGTCTACAATCAATCGTTCTTCCGTCGTGCCTGAGTGAGGTGCCTGAAGAAACTCCAGTAAAACTCTTTAAGCGCCTTTTCGAATCATATGTCGAGCTTGCCATGGAATCTCCTGCTTCGCCTGAAGCATCCCCAATTTTCGATTTTGATGAACTCTTTCAACAACTGAAGTTAAAGGTGGCTAGCGTAGACCTTCTGAAGGCTGCACGTGCTGACCTTCCTATTCTAGTTGAACTACAAGAACTGATGTTGAATTTGAGTCGACCGGAGCCCCCTTATTTGGTCTCTACTATGATCTTGGATCTGGAAATCGTTTTAGACCAAGTTACCCAAACTATCGCCTCTAGAGGGGATTCTGCCAGATGTGTCGAGGAGAAAGTTGCTTCCCTGACCCGACAACAGTGTCTAGTATCTTAGTCCCAATAAAATGTTGCTCATTAGGAGGCCAAAGTAACTGATAAAGAGTTGTTAGCCTTTCTTGATAAGAATATCTTGTCTTGGACCCAAAAAATCAATTGGCTACAAAACGCTCTTGAGGAGGCGAAGCAGAAAAGGGCTGTAATAGATACCACCAATTTGGATTCCCTTGAGGAAAATATAACTAAATAGGTTGGTGTAGGCATTGAGCGTTCCAAAATACCTCACGAGCTATCAGAGGAGGTGGACCGGTTGAAAGCTCAGGTTCTTCGACATGACCAGAAGCTTGCGCGTGTGAAGGCACGTTTCGAAGCCTTACAGCGGGCCCTCGCACATAATTACCTTCATTCTCATGTAATAATACTTCTATTTTTTGGCCTTGTGTTGTTTGTTGTTTGGCCAAATTAATGATATTTAAGTACTATTTTACTTTTGTGATCTTAATTTTTTTGAAGCATAGGCTTCTTTGTAGTGCTACAATTATAAATATAATTGTACTCTCTAATGCTTAACACAATCATCATAAAGTACCTCACTTTAAAACTTTTTTTTTTCTTTTATGGTTCATAATTCTCTCGGTTTGTTCACTACTCCATTATTAATAAAATAAGTAGAAAAAAATGGACCATCTAAAACACAATTCTACAATATTTTGATTCTTATTTTCCATATGGTTTACCCTTCACCATTAAACGGTCGAGGGTTTGTGTAAGAAAATACTCTTATCAAAATAAATGTTTGAAGTCACCATCCTACCTCCAGATACAATTAGTCTTATAATAGGAGTTAGACTCTGATGTCATTTATTGAACAAATGACTTCAAACACAAGAGTGATTGAATTATGATATTTAAATTTCAAAAATATTTTAGAAAAATAATTCACTTTGAAATGGTTATATTAAGAAGAAGATATAAGCATAAATTAAGTAATAAAAAAGATAAATAACAACGGAAAAGGTAAATGACAAAAATGTAAAGAGAAATAGTAAGAAATGACACACCATAGATTATCCTAGTCTGACCTTAAACCACACAACCTACTCCACTCTAAAAAAATCCTCTTGAAATTCCACTAAATAATAACTTAATACTTTACAAAGGATCAACTCATCAATCTTAAACAAACAACTCGGGCTTTTACACAAGTTTTGTTGGGTCATCATGAGGAGCATCCACA
Organism: Lathyrus oleraceus; assembly: GCF_024323335.1. Lineage (NCBI taxonomy): Eukaryota > Viridiplantae > Streptophyta > Magnoliopsida > Fabales > Fabaceae > Lathyrus > Lathyrus oleraceus. Next base: position 44,787,219 of record NC_066582.1, read on the forward strand.
TTGGGTCAAAAGCAACACACAAGTGAGAGAGACGCAATATATTCACACAAAAACCTTAAGAAGATAGGTGTATGGGTCCCCTCACTTATAAAGTGTTCAACCTCCATTTTTCTAAGTAACGTGGGACTTCCAACTCACACTTGTACACACCAATCTCCCCCCCTAAAGTGTGAATCCATCCATTATGCTTCTCCTCAAGCGGAAGCTCTTTCAGCCATATACACTTGTACCGCCGTTGCGAGCACTACAACAGAACACGCCGTCTGACCACCACATTGTCAGGAAGACTTTCGATAGAAGGAGTCGGTCCATTAATTGAACTATCGACTCTAATACCACTGTTGGATCATCATGAGGAGCATCCGCATTGGGTCAAGAGCAACATATAAGTGAGAGAGACACCACATATTTAGCCAAAATCTTAAAGTGATAAGCGTATGAGTCATGTCACTTATAAAATGCTCAACTTATACTTTTCTAAGCAATGTGGGACTTCCAACTCACACTTGTACACAATAATACACTCCCAAAATTCTTCTCGTGGGATTCTACTAAATAATAACTTGATATTTTACACATGATCAACTCACCAACCTTACACAAACAACTTGAGCTTTTACACGAGTTCAACCCAACAACGTTACACCAACCTTTTTACATATTAGATTGCAACCTTCAAATCTATTACAAGATCACAAGAGAACTCAACTCTTGAATAAACAAATTCAGCACAATGGTAGAACACCACAACTCTCATGTGAAGCTTTTCACTCTCTCATCACTAACACAACTTATTGTGAATAAAACTTATAAAAGAAATAAATGAGTGATATAAGAGAAATGATTATTAAAAAAATTGGTGTGTTGAGAAGTGAGGAAATCACTATGTTTTATATAGGATTTTTGTGTGGCTAAAATAGACAACAATTCACTGGTCTTGGCGCTTCCTAATCAATTTGTACACAAACCTAATTGATTAGGTTAAGCCAAAAAAGAAAATTTTAATTTGTTGCGTCACTTAAATCATTAACAATGCTACTTAATCTATTAAGTGACATTAGTCTTAGAATTATATTTACTTCCTGATCAATGATACTTGATTTATCTATTCTTTATTCAATTGTCATCATCAAAATCTTTAGAATGTATAATCTAACAACACATAAATATAAATAAATATTATCATCTAAGATTGAATAAAATAATAATTTATATTAATATAATTCATGTAACACATACTAATCGAACTATCTCACTTACCCCTATTATTATTATTTTATCAATGTATTAATTAATAGAGGAATGGAATACTTTATTGTTAACTTAAACATTCAAACAATCATTGGTGATTTGACCAACAAAAGCAAAAAAAAACGCAAGATATTGGACGGCAATGTAGGCAGCCTTAAAATTGTCCAAAGATGATGATGCCCATTTATTTGACTTGCTTTCCCTTTTACTCAAAACCATACCTTTAGTTGATTTGGAAAAATAAAAGGTTACACAATTATGTCCTGTGTTTTATTATTTTGCTGAAAAACAAAATAACTTTAAATAAATTAATATATAAAATTGATTGGAATTAAAAATGAGTTGAATTACGGTTTTCATCACCTATCTATTTGTAGTGATTCATAAAATTAATATTTTTAGTTTAAATTTAAATAATTTGGGATTTCTCTCACTTTTTTATACTACAAATCAATAAAATATTGATTTTTTAAATTATATTTTTTTATTTCATAAAATATTTTTATATGATGATTTGTTAAATTTCACAAAAATATATCATTTTAAAATGAAATATATCGTCAATTTTAAGTGTAGAAAAATGAAAGAAGAATTAAAATTGTTTAATTTTAAAATACAAAAACTAATTCCATAAAAAAACAAAAAAGAAGAATTATAACTATAATTAAATCTTAAAAATTAAATTGAATGTAAAATTATATATATTTAAATATATTTATATAAAAATGAATTAATCAATAAATTTTATTTTAAAAACCGGTTAATTCTTTGAACTAAAAGACTCTATATTTTAGCTTTAAATTAAAATTAATTTACAGATAAAGTTAATTCTATTTTAAAGCAACTAAGATATCAAGATTAATTTTACACTTACGAAGATTTCAAACATAAAATCAAATGTTATTTAAAAGGATTTAATTGATATAGACGTTGGATATTAAAATAAATTTGTTTTTTATTTTAAAAATCTATAAAATTATAAAGTAATGAAAATGAGTGATGGTGATAAATCGATTACAATCACAGTATATAATAATTAATTCCTATTTAAAATAAAAAATATGTTTTAAAAATATACATTTTTATATTTATTTACAATTTTGGTTAATCCCTTTTGAAATGGATTTAATTGAAGTATTCTGAGAGTGTAAAAGGAAATAATTTGACTTTTATTTTTAAAATCTATAAAATAATGCAAACGAGTGATGGTGATTAATCGACAGTGTAAAACTTTTTACACGATAGTGTATAGTAATTAATCCCTTTTGAAATTTAAACAATTTTAAAATTCTCATATTTATTTACTAATTTAATATTTTAAAAACGCTCATTAATATTTTTTTTAATATAACTCCAAAGTGTAAAATAAAATAAAAAATTATGCTTCCCAATACTTCTTGTACCGTCTCCTTTTTTTCTTTGAAAATCAATTTAAACCGTTTTTCAATCGAAAGAAATTTAAAATATTAAAAACTATCTTAAGTCCAGTTTATAAACATAGTAGGTCAATTTCTAAAAAACATTTAACTTTAGAAAATGGATAAAAAATGACTGAATTATAGAAGCTTCGAGCATATAAAGTTAAACTTCCCTCATAACTTGAAATTAGCTGTACACCTCCAAATTTTCATGAATTATGATGTAAAAATCAAATATGTATTTTTACTTTTGAGTCATTTCTTAATCGTAATTTATAACACAAATGGTTATCAAAATAAACGTTTATCAATAAATTCGCATAAATTATTTTATAATAAAAAATAAAATAAATTTAAATTATTTTTATATATGTTATAAATTGCTTTCATTAAATATCTTAAAGAATTATAAAATTAAGTTCAAACTTTTTTATAAAAATGTCATAAACCGGTTTGATTTGGTTAAATCTCTAAAAAATGTCATAGTTTGATTAAATCTCTTAAACAATGTCATAAAATTTATAACAATAAATATACTCAATTAAGCGCATTTAAATCGATATTTATTAGACAACACATTGTATTATTGTTAGGGGTGTTCACAGTGCGGTTTAGACGATTTTAATGTTAAAAGTCAATCAAATCGCAAGAGAAAAAATATATATATTTTGATTTAGTTCGATTGACTTTTAGAAATAAAATCAAACCAAACTAAATCAAACCAATATATTTTGAGTTGATTCGATTGGTTCAATCGGTTCAATTTTTTTAAATATTTTTATTGAGACATACACGAACATATAGAGGACAGGACAACATGACTTTTGTTTAGACTTTCAATAATTATTAAACAACAACGAAACTCATTATATTTAAACAATAATTTTTTATTTAAAATATAAAAATTAAATTAGACAAAAATGAAATTAAAAAAACAATATAAAAATATTATAATGAAAAAAAAATAAAGGAGATGAAAAATTAAAGAAAATGAAAATAAAAGAATAGAAGATATGAGAAATTAGAGAAGAAGAGGGGTAAAATAAAATAAAATTGGAAGAAAAGAACAATAACATAAAAATGAAAAGATTAAAAAAAACATAAGAAATGGGATATTAAAGAAGAAGAAATAAAATATATGTGACAAAGAAAGTGAGAAGAATTTACGATAATATTAAGAGAGATTTGGGAAGATTGAAACAAAAAGCATAAGAGAGAGGAAGAGAAAACTATTAATACTAATAAGACTAATGCATAATAGATTTAAATTTGAGTTGAATATGATTTAAACCAAAAATATAATGTTTTTACAGTTTTTTTATTTACTTCATTTTAATTAACAATTTTTTATTAAGTCTGTTCGATTTTAAATACTAGTGTTTGTACAATATTTTAAACACGTCTTGTATTTCTACACTCTCATCTCAATACATGATTAAATGTATGTTTAAAATTAACATCACACAATTGAGTTAAAAGAAAAAAAGAAGTCAAAGATAGAAAGTATAATCACTCAACTGAGTTAAAGAAGAAAAGTAAAAAATTTCAACCTCTTAATGGTTTAATCTATTCAAGCAATTCTAGAAACAGAAAAATCAAATTTGATCTGGTGTGACGGGATAACAAAGTCTGAATAAATAAAAAAAGATAAAAATGAAATTTAGTAATTTACGCAATTCAAGAGTATTGGAATTTGGTGTGCAGTCTAACATTTCTTAAACATCACACTGATTACTTGTCTGTCTTATGTTTTAAAAATGATGTTTGACTACTAACAACATGAAAGATTAGTCCCACACAGAGATTAAAATCAGAGTTTTTCATTATACTTTATTTTGTATCCTAAATGAATTTCAACTTAAATTTAAAATTTGTAAATTTCATCATCTAAATCTAAATGATTTTTCATTTTAAGTTTACAGGTAATTTTTTCGTAGATAAATTGATAATAATCACTAAAATACATGCATAGTATTGAATATTATAACTTCATTAAAAAAAAAGATTTTTATAAATTCTCCTTCTCAACCTTTTTCAACGTTACATTTTTTAAATTTAAATCTAGCCACTTTCAAACTCTTTCCTAGGATTAAGAATTTTGTTTCTTTAAATGTCAATTAAATTTTTCAATAAGTTTGAGTCAAAATTTCCGATCTTTTTTGTTGAGTCAAAATGTGAATAATGGGTATAATAGTTTTATATTGGTTAAAAATATGGAGACTTAAACATTTATAAGTGAGAGAATACACTCATTTATCATCTTAAGATTTTGGGTTAATATGTGGTGGGTCTCTCATAAAAGTGTTGTTATAAAAAGAAGAAGTCTCACAATATTCAAAATGTTTCCCGGTGAAAAACTTCTCTAATTTTAAAATATCAATTATATGAGTAAAAAATGAATGAATGAATTATTTTAACCACATTTATTATTTAATTTAAAAAAGAAAAAGAGATGATTCTAATATATATATATATATATATATATATATATATATATATATATATATATATATATATATATATATATATATATATATATATATATATATATATATATATATATATATATATATATATATATATATATATATATATATATATATATATATATATATATATATATATATATATACTAATTTGCTGATTTTTTTTAAATAACCATCATTTTCAACATAAATTCTAAAATAACAATTTTCTTTTTAAAAAAAAATTAAAATCTTTAAAAAAAGATGCGTCAGATGAACTGGCGCATCTGTCTTGCATCAAGAGGAGGCGCCAAGGCCTAAGGCGTATGCATTGGAAGCCTCACAAAGAGACGTCAATGTCTATGCATTGTGCCTAATGAGGAGGCGCCAATGTCTATGGCGCCTGCTCATTGCATGTGGTGTATGCGCCAATTCATTTGGCGCATACACCCTTGTATTTTTTTTTAAAAATTTTTAAAAATTTTATTTATTTATTTATGAAGTAATAAAAAATAATGTAAAAAAAAATTATCCATGATATAATAAATGTTACATGTGATTGACAAAAAATTAATGGCCGACCCAATCGAAACGTCCCTTATTCCACATGAATCATCTCCTTGGTGATGAGATATTTGAGTGATCATTGGTGGGGGGCTACGATGAAGTGACCCATATGAATCATCTGGGCTATATACGGTTGTGGTTGAAGCGTATGGTTGTTGGTGGATAGGGTTTGATTCTTGGTTTTGTGGTTGGTGGGTTAGATGAATCGATTGCGACGTTGGGTGTTTGGTTGTTGGTTGGATGACATGAATGAGTTGCGAAGTTGGGTGTTTGGTTGTTGGGTGTATGTGGTAGGTTGATGGTGTGAGGTTGGTTGTTGGGTTTGGGTGGTCTGACATTGGTGTTGAACGGAGCCTTGTTGGGCGTACGATGACGAAGCTAGTTGGCGTGGATCTATCAAATACCACGGCTCAAACACAAATTATTGCGTTGTTACCGACATAAACCATGCCATATATTATTGAGTTGGTCTTGCACCATGGATGATTGGTTCGTTTAAAATGTGTTGTCATCGATTCCTCCATTGACGACACATCTCTTTTGCAAAGTCTCTCTAGTCGAAACAATCCCATTGGACATCAACTCTTTTTTTATGCCAATTCCCCAAACACGTCGGAGGTTCTGGAATCTGTTGTTGCATGCCGAACTGCAGTTTTACCCGGTCACTCTGGTGCATTTCCGCGGTAGTGAACCGGGTAATTGGTGTCTTTGCTGTCCAAACTGCAATATCGTCATGGTTCACATGATGATCAAGACCCAGATATGGCCTCCGGATAAACTGTAAAATAATACGAAACAATTAGATGATAAATAATTTGATAAGTATTTTTAAATTAAAATATAGTTGTGTAGGAGAATTACATTGTCTGGTCCAATGTGGTCCAATAGATTGCGATAGATTACTATATCGTATTTCATACACCTATTGTAATTCATCCCCCTTACTGACCATCTTAGATAAAAAAAAATTATTTACAGTTAATTGTAATATAAAATATAATTAATTAAATGATAAAGTGTTACCCTTACTTTGTTGCAAACGGGAACATGAATGAGTTCTCGTTTATTGGGGCGAGTGACGACATTCTTGACCAAACCCATGCTTGTAGAAAATACACACATGAAAAAAAACGTAATAATATTCTTTTTTGCATTTTTACACATTGCACTATATAGATGGGCCAACGCAGCTGAATCCCAACTATATGTGCTTACCTTATTAATGTTGCGTAACAACGGTAAATACATAATATTTACTGAATTAACTGTACTTTCTGGAAATAAAAAATTACCAAATAAAATCATAATATAACACTGAGATTTAATTATTTTTTCATACTCGGTTGATTCTTCGGATAATATTATACTCGCATAATATTGTTTAAGGTATTTTAAATTTATACCTTGTCCCCTTGCTTGACTGGATGACTCTCCCTCAGTTTGGTCGTCACACAAAGGGGCACCCGATAATTCGTTACAGATAGAGTTGTCCTAATTTACTCTACCATTCACGGTCTTACCATCTATACGGAGACCCAACAACATGTATACGTCCTCAAGTGTGACAATACACTCACCGAAAGGAAGGTGAAATGTGTGGGTCTCGGGTCTCTATCTCTCCAACAAAGCAAGAATGAACTTGTAGTCCACCGAGTACGAGACAATGTTGAGGATATGTCTAAATCCACATCCTCTAATATATGGTTATATCAAAGGATCGTGGGGTACATATTCATGTACACGATATCGAAAACACTTTGGGTCCTAATAACACATAAGTAAGAAATGCAATAAGAAGACGTAATATATAATACAAACATAGATAACAAAGGTATACAAATTAAATATGGAATAAGTAAAAAGAGAGTGATAACATACAAATGTCAAGATATTCTCGAGTGTTCCTCTGTGTTCATTACCCATAGTCAATAGAGACATAATTTGATATTGCAAAGCTTGAGTGTGGCAGAGAAAGAGTGTGGTAAAGAAAGAGTATAGATGACTAGTGTTGGAGATGATTTGATGTTGTGATTTGAATCTTATTTAAAGATGAGAGAGTCTTACTAGGTTTGCAACCTACGCAACATGTGATTGGTTACATGCATGGCAAAGTAGAGTAGCCATAGCCTTAGGCGCATGCATGTGATATTCACATGCAAGGAAGAGGCGCCCATGATCTTGGCGCCTGCATATGAATATTCACATGCAATGAAGAGACGCCCTTACTCTTGGCGCCTATGAGTCTTTTTCATGAAGGGGCTCCCTTGGTCTTGGCGCCTAGGTTGCTTTATGCGCCTAGGGAATGGGCGCCTGTTTGGACTATTAGGGAAAATATTTTCTTGTGAGATTCCTTGTGTGCAGAGATTCCTTGGGCACATGCATTGTGTGTTCTTGTCACTGCATGCATTCCTTGTGGGTTCTTGTCTCTGTATGGTCAAGTCTGTGCAGATGAATAGCATGATCAATGCATTCAATGTTTACGCTATTTAAGTGCATTTGAATAACATATCAATGCATTCAATTTCAATATAGAAAAGAAAGTTAGATTTAAAAAAATATCTTCCTCACAACATTACATGATCAGTGCCCATATCGAAGGTGAAATATTTGAGCATCAATTATTCGGTTTTTGTTTTTGCAACACATAGGTAACTCGGTTTACAAAAAAACGATGATCAAATTTTTCACATCTGAAACAAAGAATAGAAAAGAAATTGTAGTGCAGTCCTGTTGGCCAAATCATCTATAAAAATCCGGTTTGGTTTACGGAAAACCAGGTGAAGTTTTATCAGAATAAGATTTGAGATGATGAAGATGTTCAACATATGTTTCTCAGTCACAAACAATTTGGGTACAACGATATAGAGTTGTATATATTACCACAACAACAACAAGTGTCTCAGTTTATTGATCAGTCACAAGTGTTTTATGAAACTGATGACGAACAAGCTAAGGTGAATGTTGTAGATGACGAAGAGGAAGAAGTCGAGATCTTGGTTTATTCAATGGTGAACACTGATAAGGAAGAGGAGCCGTTACCAGCTAGTCATGTATATTGTCTACCTCAACACATGAGAAGGTTGAACTTGGGTTCCGATGAACCTTCATCAGATATATGGTACAATCCTTATGTGCAAATGCAAGGATCTTTGAAACAAGGAGACACATTTTGCACAAAAGAGGATTGTGTAAAAGCCATCAAAAAATTTCACATGCAAATATCAACTGATTTCAGAGTTGATAGAACTAATGCATTGAAGTACAAAATTTATTGTTCGAATGAGCATTGCCTTTTCAGATTGTCAGCTTCGTACCGGAAGAGGAGCGATTCTTGGGAGATTGGATCCATGGGTCCAGTTCACACATGCATGCTGACAAACCCAATGCAAGATCATTGGAAACTAAGCTCTCAGCTAATATGTGATGAAATATTGTCTGTCATTGGCGATAATCCGTCGTTAAAGGTGAGTACAATAATCTCGCATATTAGGGCAGAGTACCAGTACACTCCATCATATAGGAAGACATGGATATCTAGGACTAAGGTTGTTGAAAAAGTGTTTGGAAATTGAGAGGAGTCTTACAGACAACTTCCAAAATACATGTTGGCTTTAAAACAGTATGCTTCAGGGACTATTCAAGTTGAAAATGTTGCCCACATATAGACAAGACGGGACGTGTGCTATTGAAAATGGAATATTCCACCATCTCTTCTGGGCGTATCAACCATGCATCATAGGTTTTTCTTTCTGTAAACCTATTATACAAATTGATGGTACATGGTTGTACGAGAAATACAAAGGAATGACAGTGGCACAAGATGACAACAACAACATTTTTCCAATCGCCTTTGCCCTTGTTGAAGGGGAGAGTGCTGAGGGATGGAGTTTTTTCCTAAGAAATCTTCGATTGCACGTTGCACCGTAGCCTAACTTATGTTTGATCTCCGATAGACAACCTTCAATCATCAGTGCATATATAACATTGATAATGGATGGAAAGATCCTCCTTCGACGCATGTCTTCTGTATTAGACATATTGCTCAAAATTTCATCCAGAAATCAAAGACAAGACGTTGCGGACGAAGGTTGTCAACGCATGTTACGCATTATCATAACCTTCTTTCAAACACTACCGCGAAGAAATAAGATTGTCAAACGCAGATGTAGTACGGTGGACCGATAACAATCCATTGGAGAAGTGGACTAGGGCATACGACAACAGTCAACGTTGGGGCCACATGACAACAAACCTTGTGGAATCAATGAACTCTGTCTTCAAAGGCATTCGTAACCTACCTATAACCGCTTTGGTGCAGGCAACATATTTTAGGCTAGGGGTGATACTTGAGACCAGACATTCCAAATGGAGTTCAGTGTTGCAATTTGGGCAGTTGTTCAATGATGCTTCAATGAAATTCATTAGACATGAAGCTTCCAAAGCAAACACACATGTGGTCACGGTGTTTGACCGCACTAAAGGTTGATATAGTGTTGTTGAGTCCATGGACCACAATGAGGGTATGCCAATGGGACAGTACATAGTCGAACTAGACAGAGGTTGGTGCGACTGCGGAAAGTTCCAAGCATTTCGTACGCCCTGCTCCCATGTCATTGCGGCATGTTCAAAGGTTCGAAGGATTCATCCTACTTGCTATATGACGTTTATAAAGTCACCAGCCTATCGAATGTTTATAAAATTAGTTTTTCCGTAGTAGCAAAAGAGGATTACTGGCCAGAATATCAAGGGGACATCGTCTGGCACAACGAAGTTATGCGAAGGAAGAAAAAGGGTCACCCAAACAGCACCCGTATTCAAACCGAAATGGATACAATGAACAAAATGGTTAGATTATGTAGTTCATACCGTCAGCCAGGTCACAATCGTACTAACTGTCCTAGTGTTGGAACGAGCACAACCAGATAGATTCACCTGTACCTCTGTTGCAATATATGAAAAACTAAATTTATTTCATATTATAAGTTTGTGAGGAAAATACCATTACATAAACAATAACACAAACAATTAAAACAACTACAATACAAGAACTATGCGATTACAACCATCAAAACAATTTTGAACATGTAATGCATCATCCTATAAACGTCTCGATCAGTCTTGATATCCATCCATTCACGCACTTCTCCATTTTGGTTGAACGTGGACACAAGTCATTGGATTCTTCTAATCCTTTCACCATCTCCAATTTCTCCATCTAACCAACTGTTCAACGTCCAATTAAGACGTTCAAACTAATATATATTCCAGAGTCGGATCTTTATCGGATACGCAACGATGAAAAATATTAAATCGGCATTTCACTTGTGAATGTATTCAGACATGGTTAAAACTCAAAAACTTGAAGGAGAGCGGAGTTGAATGAAAAAAAAATGGTAGTAGGGGAAAATTTTCTTTGAAAAATATTGCATACATGACGAGGTATTTATAGTGAGGAGATATAAAATGCATGCGTCAAGAGGCTAGGCGCCTAACATGTCAAGACATGTAGGCGTCATAGGCATTGTCCCCTCCTCATGAGGCACAATGCAGACGCTATAGACATTGGCGTCTCCTCATGAGGCTTCCAATACAGGCGTCTAAGACCTTGACGCCTCCTCTTGATGCAAGACGGATGCGCCAGTTCATCTGACACATGTGATTATTTTGATTTTTTTTTTAAAAAATTATTATTTTAGAATTTATTTTAAAAATGGTAATTATTTAAAAAAAATCCTAATTTGCTTATTCAGAAAAATATGATTATTATTGAATAAAACAAGAAATCATAAATGTCAAATGCCAATGAAGCATCTGTTTGTCTGTCACCGTCACACTTAAGAATTGAAAAAAAAAAATGAAAAGCGAAAAAGCACGCATCACATCACAATCACAAAGAATAAAGAGAAGAAATTTGAAGAAACAGCAAACGAAGTTTCTATTTTGATGCTTCTTTTTTACTATCTTCAATCACCTACCACTCATGCCTTGTTTATTAATCCCACAACAACTTCATTTCCTTCTCCTCATGTTTTCTCCTTTTCCCTCCAACAACTTTCCTTGCCGTCACATTCTCTTTTTCTTCCCATGTTTTCTCTTTCATCTTGCTCCTTTCAAAAGTTTCTCTTTTGAGATTGGAAATAGATACCCTTTGGAGAGATTGACAAAACCCAGATACAAAATTGTGTTTTGATAATGGAGTTGAGTTTGGTTTGTGCTAATGAGTTCACGTCCAAGAGGGTTTTTTGAATGCTTGAGAGATCTAGCTTTAAAGTTGATTTTTCAGAGTTTGAATAGGAGCTTCTGAGAAATCTGTGTGAAGCTGATAGGTATTATTATTATTAAGACTCTCTTTTTATGTGGTTTTGATTATCTTAAATCTATGTGGCATTGGTGGAAAATCAAAGGGTGATCTGTCTAGCACAGACACCTCTAACATTAGTTTAATTACCGGGGTCAACATGTCAGTGTTAGTGTTAGTGTTAGTGTCAAGTTTCTGGTGTTTGTGCTTTATAGTTGCGGATGATAGCAAATGATATTTTGTTTTGTTTTTGTGATCATTGGTTTCTTGCTTTATTAATTTTGGTTTAGGTAATGTGAATTTTTATTGGACTCGTCTTTTTTGTTTACAAAATGAATGAAGTTTTGATTTGTATCTATTACTATTTGTTTTCAAGTGATGAAGTGATTTTTTATGTTTAACTCTGATTTTGTAGATATATTGGCAGTGGTTAAATGGCATCTGATCTGAGTTCGAGGTTGTCGAAGAAAACATCTGTTCTTGGTTTGGAAGTATGGGAGTTGATGGGGTTAATAGTTGGTTTGTTCATTGTGATCATTCTTCTAGTGATATCAATATGTCTTACTTCGAAAAAGAAATCCAGAAGAATCAACGGCATGCTTCCGGTAACCCATAGGTTATCCGTTTCCGAAGAGATCAAAGAGATTAGCGTTGATCAGGTTTCGACAAATAGTCATCCTCAGAACGGTGCTTTTATGAGTCTTTACGATAAGTTTAGTGACAAGGAGGCCGAAAAGGTTTTGCTCCAAACAAAGAATGGGGAGTATAGCAGTCAATCGGGCTCGTTTATTCATGTCGAGAAAGACTTTGCTGGCTCTCAATCGGGTGATGAAAGTGGTGCGAAGCGCCTTTCTGCACATAGGCTTTCTGTAACTTCACCGTCGCCTTTGTCTGGTCTTCCAGAATTCTCTCACCTTGGTTGGGGGCACTGGTTTACACTGAGAGACCTAGAACTTGCAACAAACAAGTTTTCAAAAGACAATATTATCGGCGAAGGAGGATACGGAGTTGTTTATCAAGGTCAGCTGATCAACGGGAATCCTGTCGCTATTAAGAAGCTTCTAAATAATCTGTGAGTATTGCCACTATTTAATTTTTAATTCTGAAATCTGTTTTATAATCTCTATAGTTTCGTGTTTCATTAGCATGTTTGCAAGCAGTTAGATTATAATACTATTTATGCTCGTTGTGCAGTGGGCAAGCCGAAAAGGAATTTCGAGTGGAAGTTGAGGCTATTGGTCATGTTAGGCACAAGAACTTGGTTAGACTTTTGGGTTTTTGCATCGAAGGCACTCACAGGTAACCATACCATCTTCGTCTATTTTTATTCAGGCTACAATTCAATATCCGGTTTTTCATTTTTCTTCTTCTGTTATATATGAATCAACAAAGGAAGTTCCATGTTAATTTCAGGTTGTTGGTTTATGAGTATGTTAACAATGGAAACTTAGAACAATGGCTTCATGGAGCCATGCGGCAATATGGTTTCCTCACATGGGAGGCTCGGATTAAAATTCTACTTGGAACAGCTAAAGCGTACGTTAATTTCGTAAACATCCTTGAAAGTTCCGTTTTACTTTTGGTGAGTTTCATTTTACTGATCTTATGATTATCTTGCGTGCAGGCTGGCTTACTTGCACGAAGCAATTGAGCCAAAAGTCGTCCATCGAGATATTAAGTCAAGTAATATTCTAATCGATGATGAATTCAATGCCAAAATATCCGACTTTGGACTAGCCAAGTTACTCGGTGCCGGAAAAAGTCACATTACAACTCGAGTTATGGGTACTTTTGGGTAAGCTCTGTCTCTGTCTACATAGTTTAAGACTTGTTTGTTTATGTTTTCCTTTTAATGATTGTCTTTGCATTTTCAGATATGTGGCTCCCGAATATGCCAGTTCTGGCTTACTAAACGAGAAGAGTGATGTTTATAGCTTTGGTGTATTGCTCCTTGAAGCAATTACCGGAAGAGACCCAGTAGATTATAGCCGTTCACCAGCCGAGGTGTGTCATTATTAACTTGTAAAGAAATTATTTGAGACGTTGATGCACATGTTGTTATGTATGTTTCATTTTGACGAGAGTTAGTTAACAAACTTTCATTTTCTTCACTAGTACATATCTTGAATTTTGAATGCAAAGAATAGGATTCATTAGAAATTTCTCTGAAGTGCTTTGCAACTTTAGTTATAGGTGACGAGAGTTCGGATTTTTCAGCCTCTCCTAACTATCATTTGGGTGATTGTTATAGGTAAATTTGGTTGATTGGCTCAAGATGATGGTCGGCAATAGGCACGCAGAAGAGGTGGTGGACCCAAACATAGAGACGAGACCGTCAACAAGTGCCCTTAAAAGAGCCCTTCTGACTGCTTTGAGGTGTGTTGATCCAGATTCTGAAAAAAGACCAAATATGAGTCAAGTCGTCCGCATGCTCGAATCTGAAGAATATCCAATACCTCGAGAGGTTTGACTTCTGATTCACATATATGAAATTGCAAGTTTCCAACATTTTGTAGCAGTTAAGTTGCAAGTGTAATGTGCTTGAAACTTGATTTTTCTAATCAAATGAAGTGATCGATTTTTCAGGATCGAAGACGTAGGAAGAGTAATGCCACAAATGCCGACGCGGAGACACATAAGGAAACTTCTGATACAGAAAAGAGCGATCATCCAGATTCCAAGTCCATCGGAAGAAACGGAAGAAGGAATCACCGGAAGTAAAACCAAGAATCCTAAAACTTGAAGTACCTATTCCAGATTAAGGTACGTGCAAGTGAATGTGCCATTTTTGAATTCTTTCGTGCGAGCTTGTACGAGTTACGATAACCGCCTCATTATACATCATATTCATGGAGCTGGATCAGAGTTACTCTGTGATATACCTATTTGATTGCTATAACTTGGATCATCATGTAGATGTTAGGAAATAGATCCCTTACACCAGTTTGTACTTTGTACAGTTCATTGCTATTCATACTTTTCCTCTTTGTATTTCTATTTGTTTCATCACTCATTAGGATTGTAAAGTAATTGATGTTTCTTTGTGTAAGATGATAAGAAAATTATATCAAGTGTGAAGGAGGACACAAAATATGTGCCTTATTATTGTCTATAATTGTTGCAATGAAAAATTTCTTGATTATTACAGTATCACAATGAGTTATATCCTTGTTTTCTTTGATTATTAAAAAAAATTCAATCTATCAGTGGACTAAAATCTCTCAGGTCTAAAACTATTTTGAGAACTGATCCAGCAAAAGCTATAATTCATGATTCATTAGTATTGGTACAAGTTTTTTGTTCTTCAAATTTCGAATAGTAAATTAAAAGACAATGATATCAAGAATAGTAAATTCACGGAACACATCTAAGAATTCAAGAGTTAGCACTGATATTCATGTTTTTATGCAGATGATATAAACAAGTTTTAGAAACACATAATTTTCACCTAAGTAGAAATAAGACGGAGTATATGAAATATAAGTTCAACAAAAGAAGAAGTGTTTCTAACTTAGAGGTGAAAGTTGGAGACCATGTCATCCATCAAGTCACACGGTTTATATATCTAGGATCAGTAATACAAAATGATGGGGAAATAGAAGGGGATGTAAACCATCAAATTCAAGCTGATAGACTTAAATAGACTTAAATGAAGGAAGAATAAAAGGGTTTTATGTGATGCAAAAGTACCACTCAAGCTGAAAGAAATTTTTATCGAACTGCGGTAAACCTGCAATAATGTACGGGGTAGAGATAAAATATTGAGAGGTTAAGAATCAACACGAGAATAAAGTAAGAGTATGAGAGGTGTAGATATTGCGTTAACTTTGTGGTAAGACTAGATATTATAGGGATTAAAAATGAAAATATTAGAGAATGTTAGGGTAATACCTATAGTAAAGGAAATAGTGAAAAATAAGTGTTTTGGGAATGTAGAGAGAAGGTCTTCAGATTTTGTGGTAATGAGAGTAAATCAGATGAAGAAAAATCAAACAACTAGAAAAAAAGGAAGATCTAGAAAGACTATAAGAGAAATTATTAAGAAAGATCTCGAGATTAACGATTTTTTGGATAAAACCATGATCATAGATAAAACATTATGATAAAAATTGATTCATATAGCCAACCCCACTAAGTAAAATAAGACATGGTTGTTGTTTTAGACACATCTTCTTCGATAATATATAACTATAATATATTCAATTGTACATGGGTTGCAACAAAAACATTTGCAACATCAGCATTCAAAACCAGAAACTCTTAACTATGAAGTATGAATCACTATTTTTTTAGTAATGCTGTCATGAAATACAAATGTTAGGTAAAATAAATACTACACACAGTACTTTCACACTAAGTACAAAAATCAATTGTCATGAACATAATCTTTTTTTTTTTTTAACTCGTGTCATTAACACGATCGAAGAAATTATTGGTTTGGGTTGCGAGGTTCCCTTGATTGAGAAGAACGAGTATTATTCATTAGAGGCTGTAAAGCTTTGACGATGATGCTCATATTTGGTCGAAACTCGGCTTCATATTGAACACAGAGTGCAGCAACAGCAGCCATCTTTTACAAAAATACAACAAGTGAAACATATTAATGAAAACTACATAATATGAAGTTAATTACATTAAATAACAACATTTCATCTACATCTTGAAAATATAACAAACTTAATTACCTTGGCAACTGCTTTGGAAGGATACTCTCCCTTTAGTCTAACATCAACACACTGCTTCACCTTATCTTCACTAAGCCTCGGTGCTGCCTGATAAAATCCAATGAACAAACAATCACATTGTGTAAAATCCAATCACTGTCAGTCGGTGTAAAAAGTGTTACAATATCAATATACCACGACAAATCATATGTCTAATTCTAGAACTTGCTATGACTAACGTCAGACGTTTTTTATAATTTTATGATTATGATTATTCGACAGTGTAAAGATTTTTCCGGTGACATTATGGCATTAACAGAAAGAGAGAGAAAATTATAGCATACCCATGTCACAAGGCTTTGCTGTCCTCGGGGCAGTGTATGATCAACAGGTTTACGCCCGGTTAAGAGTTCCAACAGTATGACTCCAAAACTGTAAACATCACTCTTTGAAGAGAGGTTTCCGGTCATTGCATATCTGTCATACAAAAAAATCAAGTCATTGTTAGTCCTTAAAAACCAACTTGGAGTCAAATTTATACTCATTGAGAAAAACAAACAAATTAGTTAGGCATTCAGAAATAACTTACTCTGGAGCATGATAACCAAAGGTTCCAAGAACACGGGTAGAATGAAGACGCGCTGCTGCATCAGGGGCTTGATTCGACAGATCAAAATCAGCAATCTTTGCAACGTCATCCTCGAATAGAAGTATGTTACTAGATTTAATGTAACGATGGACGATATGAACTTCTGCCTTTTCATGAAGATATTCAAGTCCTCTGGCTGCTCCAACGGCGATTTTAACTCTTTGAGCCCATGACAAAACTTGACCAGGTTCTGCACCTTTTACACCTTTGCGCCCTATATCCAAAATCATGATAAAATTATATAACATACTCATGCGGATTTGTATAACATAACATACATGAAATGAAGAGTGATATGGTGTTAGGAATAACTAACCATGTAGAATGTCATGAAGGGATCCATTTGGAGCATACTCGTAAGCAAGGGCACGGAAAGGGCCGTCAACACAGTAAGTAAGAAGCTCGACAACGTTTTCTTGCTTTAGCCTTGAAACAATGGAGACCTGCGTAGTGAATGGAAATATAAGTTGATGTTTCGTTGATTATCTTATCAGAAAAATTCTAACTGTCATTGAACCAAACCTGAGAGAGAAATTCTTGGTCTGGCTGTTTACTGGAGTCCAACTTTTTAATCGCAACTTCACGTCCCGTTTTCAATGTGGCACGATATACTTTCCCGTACGCACCTTCACCAAGGAACGACTTTGAACCAAAATTATCTGTCACAGACTTCAATTCATCTACTGTAATGGAAGGCACAGAAATAGGTTGGAGATTTATAGGCCGAGGAACGGTCACTGCTGTGTGTCTTCCATGATAACTAGAATTCCCTGCATTGTACGAAAGCGGAATCAAAATGAAACGCAATTGTAGTGCCAACACAAGTACAAAAATATGGCAATTTTCGGAACATCTCAATTCGAACAAAAAGCAAGTTCAAAATTGTTCAGTACAAGAATTTTTAATATTACACATAAAAAAACTACAAATACTGTTTCAAAAAACGACGGCGAATAGATAGTGGATTATTACCAATAGGGTTGTTTTGCATGAAGTTTCCTCTGTCAGCAGTAGTATAAGAATCATTCTCTTTGCAGAAGCCAAAGCAACCCATGATCCTATATTCTGAAGGTAAGTTTCAATATAATCGGTGTTAAATCACATAGAAAAACATTGCAAGTAAGTAAATAAAACCCTAGTTAGATATAGAAAGTATACATAATTTTTACTGCAAAACATATATTCAGAAAGTAAAAAAGTGACCAAAGAAGATTAGAAACAAGGAACCAGTATAAGATTGGGATGAAACCAAAGTGAAGTAACAGAGAGAGTAATAATAATAGTTACTGTAGTAATACGTGTTGATGAAAAGAAAGGAGACAAAAAAAGAAGTTTCCTGGTTAGGAAAGATAAGAAACAAACCTGTTAGAAATTGCAGAGTTTTTGGACCACAAAAATGGATGATGAAGTTATATGAGAGAGTTAAACGCAGAGAGATTAAAAGAATAGATGAATTTTTGTGTTTGTGAAATGAAGGAGAAACTACCTTGACTTTGCCGGGTGAGAAGAGAAGAATAATATAATTAAAAAAAAGTGCGTACGCAAAGCAAGAGGGCCTTAAAAGACATCACCAAACGTTGTTTTTTTCATATATTATTGGAAAGTCAGTCAAAGTCAATAATCATTCAAAACCCCGTTTCCATCTTGGCGGATGCTGCTTTTCTTTCATTTTTTCATTTCTCACCAACAACTTTTTCTTCTTAATATAGAGGACACCAAGTTTTTCAAAGACTTTAGCCAAAATCAAATTAAATGCACAAATGGCGCATACGTGGATTATTATTAGGTGATATGTCATTTGGTAAAACATAAATTGTAAAAACCTTACTCATAAAGTATTGGAATAACATAAAGATGCATGCGATGGACGATGGAAATGGTGAAGAACGTAGAAGAACAAATACAAGTATTTTATAAAACGAAAAGAGAAAGATATGTATTCTGGTAATGTAATCTCTTCTCTTCGATTTAGGGTTATTCTCGTTTTTCATTTTTCACCCATTTTTAATTTAGGGTTTTTTTGAGTTTTCATTTGTAGCCCATTTCTATCTTATATTTTGAATGTTAATGTTTGGTGTTTAATTTATTATATCCGTTTTAGGGTATAAAGTTAGTTTTAGGGTTTTCTCATGAATTTAGGGTTTTGTGTTGGTTATGATTCTAAATATTTTATTTTTAGGTAAAAATGGATGAATTTGTTCATGTAATTAACCACCATGGAGGTTCATTTGGAGATGATGAGTTGTCTAGTTATGATGGATTAGCTTTAAAGGGGAGATGTGATGTAGATAAGTGAAACTATTTTGAGGTGTTAGGGATAATTAAAGACTTGAGATATAAGAAAGTTGGAACAATACTTTACAAGGACCCCACGGTTGGTATGTTTACTTTGAGTAATGACACAAGTGCATAAGAGATAGTTGATTTATGTAAGGTGCATCTGAGTGTTCATATGTATGTACAACATTGGATTTCTCAACCTGATCATTATGATGATCCTATAGAGGATGAGACTATAAACCCAACTGATGTTGTTATCCTTGATGAAAAAGATGTGATTGAAAAACTGGTTGAGAAATTGTCAATGATAAAGGAGATGGTGCAACTGACTTGAATGTGGTTGATAATGAGGAAGTTGTCAAATAGAATGAAATTTGAAAACTATATTGAGGATGGTATCTTGCCTAACATTAGAAAGAGGTAATATGTTACTGCTATTTTACAAATTTTGTTTGGTAATGCATAATGATAATAGTATGCATCTTAATATATACTTTGATGAATAGGATTGCGAGAATTAGTGGCGACACCAACATGTGGATTGTTAGGTATAATAGTCACTTATCTATTGTTTGTTGAGATTGTGTGTTTGAATCATCTATTCACTGAAAAATAATGTACTTTATTTATATATTAGAATGTTTGTTGAGCATATTTTTGAGGTTAGGCACCTTGAAAACCTTGGAGATAAGTTCTATGCCAACTTGTAAGAACACAACTTCCCATATAAGAAATGACAACTCACAGCCTTGCCACGTGTTCATGTAATTGCTTCCATGAAGAATAAGAACTTTAGGATATAGGATTACATGCCAGATATTTACAAAAAAGCCATATACCATGAGGTATACAACCATGTTATTTATCTTGTTAATAGGTCTAACCTCTAGGAAAAGGCAAACTATACTGATGTGCAACCACCAATTTTTAGAAAAATGTCAATAAGGCAAAAAAAGGGAATTTGGAGTAAGGAGAAGTTGATGGCTCTGATCGCAAAATCAGGAAGACTGGATTACATATTAAATGCAGTAGGTGCGAGAAAAATGGTTATAACAAGGCAACTTGTAAGTATCCACCTTAGACAAGTCAATCTCAGGTAACTCATGTTCAACCTCAACAAGGTTAATCTCAGGAAACTCAGGCTCAACCTCAATAAGGTCAATCTCAGGCAACTCAGGCTCAATCTTAGGCAACTCAGGCTGTTAGACGGTGTGGCTAGTGATCGAGAGGGGGGGTGAATAGATCACCTTTTTAAAATTGAACGGATTTAAAATTTTATCAGAGTTTTTAAACTTGGCGGAAAATTTCAGTCCCGAATCGACTTCCGTCTATTCTGAACCGCTACTAGAAAACCGGACACGCGAGTTTAATGCTGGATTTGGATAAGAATGACAGAAATTATTAACACCAGAATCTTAGCTAGTTGAATGCACTTATCATTAAAGTCTATTTCCAATGAATAAAACCTGGCTAACAATTTTGTTAAACAGTTGGTGTGTATGTGCTTAATGATGAACAATGGTGGACTTTAGTTTGAAAGTTTTTCTTGCCACTATTGTATCGCAAAGGGTTCAGTCACAACACACAAACTGATATTGCAAAACTGATGAAAACGTAAAGAAAAGTAAGGAAAGAATACGATACGCAGAGATTTGGTAAGGAAGTTCCCCACGTCGTCCTCGCGTGTGGGTACGTCTCCCTCTCAATTTCAAATGAAATTGAGAACTTTGATTATCAATTATGCCGAATTCGTAGATACAAGGTTACGATACACAGACAGAATTCTAAATTCCAAGAACTTCTTCTTGTATGAAACCTCCACTTGATCTGAGCACGATCAAGAATTTCCTGCACGAAATTGCAAACAATTCACCGGTTCCACGACCTGTTTGCGAAATCCCCCGATCTCCAAACGCAACGCTGCGGCTGAATCTGTTCTGCAAACGTGACTAACAAACCCTCAAGAACACTCCAGTTCTTGAAGGACAAACCAATTGGTTTTTCCTCGAAACCCCCTTCAATCTTCAACTCAGCTAGATCCTCGATCGTTCCACTGAAAAACTCAGCTAGATCCTTGATCGTACCACTGAACGTTATCTCGTTGATCCTTTAATACAAAGAACAAGAATGATTATGTGTTGATGTTCTTGAAGAAAAGTGATTGAGAAGATGAAGAAGATGAAGTCTCTTTCAGGTTTCTGATTGCTCCAAAAACAATTGCTGCTACACTCTTTTGATCTTGTGTTCAACTGTTTTTCTTCTAAGAATTCGTGTGTGCCCCTGCTGTCACAACATTTCTTATATATGCAAAAACAGAAGCTGTTAGAACATAAAACAGATTTATGCATTGATACATGAGGGTATGCATCGATG
This sequence comes from Lathyrus oleraceus, assembly GCF_024323335.1. NCBI lineage: Eukaryota > Viridiplantae > Streptophyta > Magnoliopsida > Fabales > Fabaceae > Lathyrus > Lathyrus oleraceus. Next base: position 44,809,184 of record NC_066582.1, read on the forward strand.
CATACTGTAAGATAAATGAGTTTTTGGTGAATTTAAGTGAGCATGGATCGATGCATAATTCGTATGTATTGATGCATATGACATTTCCACTAACATGGATCGATGCATAATTCACATGCATTGATACATAGGACATTTCAACTAATCATGGATCGATGCAAGGCTCGTATGGATCGATCCATAGAGCATTTTGCCTGTCCATGTATCGATACATGACTCGTATGCATCGATGCATACTGAACAAAAGAATTTTGTGATTTACAACATACTGTATGGATCGATGCATAGGATTATGTGTTGATGCATACTGACACAAAATGGATTTTATGAGTTCTTTCAAGAGATGTATCACTGTGGATCTTCATGTATAGACATGAGACAATAGTATGAGATAAAAGCACAATTGAATCATGCAAAATGATGCACATGCCAACAATTGGTCAATGATCACACAATTTGCTATCATTCAAAACTTATTCAAGGTAAGGACTTTGCTCACACAGGCTAGTCAAACACTAGCTATGGCAGGTGGATCAAGACCTGCTAAAATAAAACTACAAACTCAAGCAAGTGGATCAAGAACTCTAGTCAAGAAGTTGAGCATTAGGAGACCAACAAGAAGTGTTGGATCACTAGGTTCTCACAACCATATTAAGTGCAACAAAAAATGTAGCAGGCCCTTCAATTAGACTTAGTTTAATCTCAAAGAAGCAAGAAGAAGAAAAATAGATTTTTATGTTTTATGTTTTAGTCTCTTTTGGAACCCTATTATGGTGTAAGTTAAGTGTAATATTATGATGTTTTAGTTCTCATTTGGTACTCTGTTTTGGAACCCTTATAAGTGTATCATTATGATGTATTAGGTTGTCTTTTGGTACTATATTTTTGAACCTTTATAGGGGAATCATTATGATGTATTAGGTTATCTTTTGCTACTCTATTTTGGAACTCTCTGTGTATCATTTTGAGTGTTGGTAATTCAAGAATGAAGATTAATGTTTTGGTTACTATGTTTTGATATACTGATCCAAGAATGATGCTTTGAAGTTATTACTCAAATTTGATTTAATGTTAAAACACTTATACCCTTATACAATTTCAGTTATTAAATGTATGTATACAAGTTAAGACATTTAAACCAGTTAAAACACTTATGCCAGTTTAATTATCAACTGTATGTATACCAGTTAAACAACATTGAAATTGTATTATCAAATTGCATAATTACATTTCATTCATCCCATAAAACAACATTGCAGAATTACATTTCATTCATTCCATAAAACAAAATTGTAGAATTTCATCACTTTATCAAATTGTAGATCAATACACTTATAAACTACAAAACATAAAATTTTCCAAAATGTCTTCCACTTCATTGTGATCTTGAGAGTCACTTCAAGTTCTTCTAACTCTTGCTTTTTTACATCAGTTTTATCTATTTGTGTTTCAAATCTTTCTTCACATTGAGCCAATTTGTGATGTTGATCTTAATTATCTTTTGTTAAAATTTCCAACCTTTTTTTTGCTTCATGATAAACATGTCCTTTTCATCTTTCACTTCATCATAATAGCAATCAAAATAATCACGTCCATTATTTGTATTCCCCTGCATAAGTTAAAGAAAACATAACCCATCGTGTAAAATTGAATTTGGAAATTGAGAAGATAAATCATAACTTATAGCGTGGACATCCCCAAAAATTTTATCCGTTGTTGCCATTCTGAGCACATCCAAAGCACCACACCAACAATTAGGTCTCCATTGATTCTTCCAAGAAGCAAACTAAAGCCTAGATTCAGAACTGTTACTGACTTCTCCACCATTACCAGACACTTTTTGAGAGAGAGACAAACTTGTAGAAGTCATTCTTTTTCTTTGTTCTGAATGGAGAACAAGGTTGACAAATGAGTTCACGGTGAAGGTTGTAATATGAAGAAGGTTGCAGATCATGAACTTTCATGAAGAAGAAAGCAATATGAAAAAGGTAGCAGGATCCTAATTTCAAGAAGAAGATGGAACATGAAGAACCCTAATTTGGAGAAAAACAAGGCTTTTTGAGTTTATAATAATGTTTAACGAAGAAGGCAACGTGATCCCACATGGAGTTGACATGGACACAAACGTTAAATATTTAACATCATTTAACGAAAACGACTAGAAAGCATAAACTTGAAACCTTTAATAAAGTTGAGGGACCAAAATGGTCGTTTTTAAAATTGAGGGATCGTAATGAACCCCGACCTAAAGATACGGGACAAAAAAAGGCTATTTACCAATTATTTCTATAAGACACATTAAATTGAGCTTGTGACCAAAAGGAAGTTGTGTAATGATGATCAAGAAGCGTTAAGACATAGGTTCACACCACAACGCCACTATAGAGGTATGGCGGCTCGACACTCACCGATAAGCAATTGACATGTAAAGCATTATCAACGGTAGTGGTCATAATAGCCGAAAATAATTGTTTTGTCGTAGTTAGGGATGATAATAGGCTAGATTAACTAATAGTGACCTACACCCTAGCCTACACAGACCTAGGCCATGTCAAGCTTATTTTTTAATAGAAAATACCTAAGATTTTTTATAGGACTTTACTTATCCCATTCTAAGTGGTGGAGAAACACCTTATGGAAATCCTAAAATGCCTCTACGAATCTGGAAGTAGATTTTTGGACGCACCAATTTACACCAAATTCACGCGTAAATGAGTCACATCTCTATTTTTACTAGAAATTACTCCAAAGATGCACTTCCGTATTCACCCTATATGCATTATATCCATTCTTAATTGAGACACCTTTGTTTTGATATAATTTTGTCCGGAGATGCTGTTAAAACAAGATTTGGTTCTGCATCCATACCTTGAGTTTTGATGATAACAATGTTGTATTTGTGTGAGAACAATTTTGGTACCCTAATGGTTTGTTATTGTGTAGCTTTAAACAACCAGTTCTTATTATGAATATATGACGTGCAACATCATCAGTTTCTGAACAATGTGTTCCAAATCCACTTCTGCGCTAGCTATTAAAAGTTCTAAAAGATGTTCAATGTTGCTACTGTAATGATCTTTCTGCTTCTATGCTCATTCACTCCTGAGAAGCTTCTGAGGAGACACTATGTTATTGCCGGAATGTTCTCTCATTTCATGCTTCTAGGTGTGACTTTGATCATCAAACTTCTGAAATAATGGTAAGTTTCTGAAGTTGTGTTATGTAGCTGAAGATTCTCAAGATCTCAAGCCAGACGAAAGTTATCAAGGTTCTGATCGAAGATTATGAAGGCTCTGAAGATTCTGAAGATACTTAAGATCTCAAGTCAAACTGCTGACATTGTCAAGGTTCTAACCAAAGATTCTGAAGTTTCTGAATCCAGCTTTATGTTTCTTCATTTCATGCTTCATCAACTTTCATCAAAATCCAATGAACTTGAAGATAAGATCAAATGGGAATGTGATCAAATAGTACATAATACAAATTGAACATCCTCTCAACTACCTGATTTCATGGGCAAGGACAGTACTATACATCACACCTGTCACTAATTTTATGGGCGAAGGATAGTACGCAGTATCACTCATCTCCCATCCAATAGTGGACGACCGCTCTATGAGCTTTTCCCTTTTTGTCCTCCAACGGTCTTCTTTTTATGCTATATAACTAAGACTTGGAGACTTGAAGAAAATGTCGGTGACACAATATTTGTACAAGTCTATTTCTTTGTGAAAAATTATCATTTGTTTGTACACAGTTTTTCTTTAAGTGTTTGTTTATTCATTTTTGTAAAATCTGATTGTATAGAAGCATCATGTAACACATAAAATATTATTCAAACTTTTTGTTTGATTCCTTGAGGAGGTTATCCTTGAGAAGACAAAGAAGGTTGTTCTTTGTGAGTCCTTAAGGAGACTAGGGTATAGTTGGATCCTTGAGAAGACAAAGAAGGATACTCTTTGTGATTATTGTAATTTGTTGATTATAGTGGACTAAGTCCTTGTGTATAAGGAAAAATCACATTGGCGAGTGGACTGGAGTAGCTCTGAGTTTTAAGCGAACCAGGATAAAAATACTTGTGTTTTTATCTCTTTGTTATTAACTTGTTAGTGGTGTGTTCGTGTTTTGGAAAAAGCTTTTGCTTGTAAAACCCAATTCAAACCCCTCTTTCTTGTCACTAATTTTATGGGCGAAGGATAGTACGCATTATCGCTTCTCTCCCATCAAACAGTGGATAGTCGCTCTATGAGCTTTTCCTTTATTGTCCTCCAACAGTCTTCTTCTTATACTATATAAGTGAGACTTGGAGACTTAAAGAAAATGTCGGTGACACAATATTTGGACAAGTCTATTTCTTTGTGAAAAATTATCATTTGTTTGTACACAATTTTTCTTTAAGTGTTTGTTTATTCATTTGTGTAAAATTTGCTTGTATAGAAGCATCCTGTAACACATAAAATATTATTCAGACTTTTTGTTTGATTCTTTGAGGAGCTTATCCTTGAGAAGACAAAGAAAATTGTTCTTTGTGAGTCCTTAAGGAGACTAGGGTATAGTTGAATCCTTGAGAAGACAAATAAGGATATTCTTTGTGTTATTATAATCTGTTGATTATAGTAGATTAAGCCCTTTTGTATAAGGAAAAGTCACATTGGCGAGTGGACTGGAGTAGCTTTGAGTTTCAAGCGAACCAGGATAAAAACACTTGTGTTTTTATCTCTTTGTTATTAACTTGTTAGTGGTGTGTTTGTGTTTTGTAAAAAGTTTTTGCTTATAAAACCCAATTCAAACCCCCATTTCTTGTGTTTTTCACACCTTCAATTGGCATCAGAGACCCGGTTCTGATTATGATAAAAGTTTTAGTAACACCTCAACGTGTTCAGTATCGATCCAATTTGTGTGAGAAATAATGGTCGCTGCTAACGTTGTTAACAATAACGAAAGAGATTACTACAGTGCAAAATAACCAATCTTTGATGGTGAGAAATTTGATTATTGGAAAGATAGAATAGAAAGTTTCTTTCTTGGTTACGATGTTGATCTCTGGGATCTTGTAGTCGATGGCTATGTTCACCCAGTTAATGCTGAAGGAAATGTTATAGCAAGAAGTGCTATGACTGATCAACAAAAGAAAGATTTCAAAAATCATCATAAGGCTAGAACCATATTGCTAAATGACATCTCTTATATGGAGTATGAGAAGATAACAAACAAAGATCCTTCTTCATTAGATCCTTCTCAGGCTTCGACTTTGGGGCAATAAATTTACCTCTCTTTTGAGGTTCATCTTCTCCGAGCTTAATCTTGTGGCTTCTTAAAGAACTAACAAGTTCTTCAAGACTGATACCGTTGAGATCCTTTGCCAGCTTCAAGGAAGTTACCATAGGTCTCCATTTTTTGGAAGACTTCTAATAATCTTCTTGACATGGTTAGCTGTAGAGTATCCTTTGTCCAGAACTTTCAGTCCTATAACAAGCATCTGAAACCTTGAGAACATAGTCTCAACTGTTTCATCATCCTCCATTTTGAATGCCTCGTACAAGAATCAGAAGGATCTGATGAAGACTCAGAAGATGATGATGAGATGTCTCTAATTTCAAAGAGAGTCAACAGACTCTAGAAACACGAACAAAATGGTCAAGGAGAGTTGAGAGGAGCCAGAAGGACTGCTGGTCATTTTGATTCTTCGTTTGGACAGAATAACAAAAGTTCTGAAAAAGAAGTTATTTGCTTCGAGTGCAAGGAGCCAGACCACTATAAAAATGATTGTCCTAACCTGAAAAAGTACAGAAGGCCTAAAAAGAATTTTTCCAAAGGTAAGAAGGGGTTGATGGCCACATGGGATGACTCAAAATCCGAAGAAGAAGATTATGACGAAGAAAAAGCCAATGTTGCACTGATGGCAACTACCAATGATCCCACAGGTTCTGAAGAACCAGAAAACAAGGTATTATCAGAATCAGAATCTGACTCTGAATCTGAAGAGGTATTTTCTAACCTATCTCGTTCTGATATTGAATCATGTCTCTCTGAAATGCTGGAAAAGTACTAAAGTCTTCAGAGTAAATACAAGGACCTTAAACAAGTCCAAGTAGTTGCCTTTGAAACTTGGAGTGAGCTTGATAAAGATATTTCCTCTCTAAGTGAAAGGGTATTTTCTTTAGAAAGTAACAACTCTGCTTTGAAAAGCATAAATTCAAAACTAGAGGAGGAAATAATCTCATAAGCTTCTGGTACTGATTGCGTCATTAGATATGATAGAGCATTCTAGTACTTTCTAGCTAAGAGCATAAATATAATCAAAATGGCTTCCTTGATCTATGGAGTTAGCAGAAATGACAAGAAAGGTTTGGATTGTGCAGAAACTATAAAACCTGACAAAAGTCAAAAGGTAAAACTAAAACCTCTCTATGTGCATTTTGTGCCAGACTTAGAAACATACAAAGGATAAGAATTCAGTTCTGAAACCTAAGTATCATGCACAAATTCCCCATGGTTATCCTTCTGCTAAAAGACCCAAAGTTATAAGAAACTCTAGGAAAACCAATAAGAGAGGACCCAAAAAGCGGGTACCTAAGGATAAAATAATTTATGTTGCAGACATCCTTAGCAGCTCAGCTTAAACACCAGTTATGGTACCTGGACAGTGGATGCTTGCGACACATGATGGGCAGAAGGTCTATGTTCCATGATTTGGAATTTAAGCCTGGAGGCTTTGGTGGTTTCAGAGGAAATCAGAAAGGAAAGGTCATTGGCTTTGGAACTATTGGTAACGATAAACTTCCTTCTATTACTAATGTTCTTTTAGTTGATGATCTGATGCATAACCTTTTGTGTATTAGTCAAATTAGTGAGAATGGTTATGATATCATTTTTAATCAAAAGTCTTGTAAGGTTGTCAGTCAGAAATATGGCACAATCCTTTTTAACGGAAAGAGAAAGAACAACATTTATAAAATTAGACTTTCTAACCTTGAAGATCAAAATGTAAAATGTCTAATGTTTGTTAATGATGAACAATGGGTATGGCATGGACATTTAGGGCATGTTAGCATGAGAAATATTTCTCAGTTAAATAAGCTTGGATTAGCATGAGAAATATTTCGCTTTAGATGCACTTTGTGAAACATGTCAGAAAGGCGAGTTTTCTAAAACATCCTTCAAGACGAACACCGTTGTTTCTACCTCTAGACTGTTAGAACTTCTGCACGTTGATTTGTTTAGACCAGTGAAACCCATCTCTATCAATGGAAAGAAATATGGATTGGTCAAAGTTAATGACTACATTCATTGGACATGGGTAAAGTTCTTGAAACACAAGGATGGGTCACACTCTTTGTTTTCTACCTTCTATTCACTAGTGCAAATAGAAATGAATTGCAAAATAGTCAAAGTCAGAAGTGATCATGATGATGAATTTGAAAATAAACATTTTGAAAATATTTTTGATTTAAATGGTATTTCCCATGATTTTTCATGTCCTAGAATTCCACAGTAAAATGGAGTTGTAGAAAGGAAGAATATGACTTTGCAAGAAATGGATTGCACCATGATCCAAGAAACTGATATGGCTAAGCATTTCTGGGCAGAAGCAGTTAACACAACTTCTTATATTCAGAATATGATTTCTATCAGACTTATTCTGGGTAAGACTCCTTATAAATTGTGGAAGAACATAAAGCCCAACATTTCTTACCTTCGCCCTTTTGATGCGAATGTTTTATGTTGAACACTAAAGAAAATCTTGGCAAGTTTGACTCTAAAGCACAAAAGTGTTTATTGCTAGTACATTTTGAACGCTCTAAAGGCTACAAAATCTTTAACTCGGAAACACGAATTGTTGAGGAATCAATTCATGTTAGATTCAATGATAAGCTTGACCCTGAAAAGTCAAAGCTAGTTGAGAAATTTGCAGATCTGAAGGTCAATCTTTCAGAATCCAAGGATACTAATTCTGGAGAAAAAGACTCAGAAGAAAAAGCTAAAGAATCTGAAGAAACGACTTAACCAGAAGTTATCATTGATCCGACTAATCATAAGAAGAGTAGATCAAGAACCTCTCATTCTGAAGAACTGATTATGGGAGATAAAAATGCTCCAATCATAACAAGTTATTCATTCAAACCTTATGAAGAGTCTCTTCTAGGTTTGGTATCTCTGATAGAACCCACATCTATTGATGAAGCTCTTTTGGATAATAACTAGATTCTGGCTATGCAAGAAGAACTGGATTAATTCACTAGAAACAATGTCTGGGATCTTGTTCAAAAACCAAAGGGTTTCCGTGTCACTGTAACCAAATGGGTCTTCAGAAACAAGCTCAATGAGAAAGGAGAGGTTGTCAGAAATAAGGTTCGACTGGTATCATAAGGTTATAGTCAGCAAGAAGGTACAAACTATACAGAAACGTTTGCTTTAGTTGGCAGGTTAGAGTCTATTCGTCTTTTAATTTCATTTGCAGTCAATCATAACATCATCCTTTATCAGATGGATATTAATAGTGCATTCTCAAGTGGATATATTTCTAAATAAGTATATGTGCATCAACCTCCTGGTTTTGAAAGTTCTCAAAATCCTTACTTTGTTTTTAAAGTGAAAAAATTGTTATATGGTTTGAAACAATCTCCCAGAGCTTGGTATGATAGACTAAGTAACTTCCTTTTGGAAAATAATTTTACTAGAGGGAAAATGGATACAACTCTCTTTTACAAAACCCTTAAGAATGATATTTTGGTTATGAAAATTTATGTTTATGATATTATTTTTGGTTCTACTAATGCGTCATTATGCAAGGATTTTGCTAAGTCAAAGCAGGAAGAATTTGAAATGAGTCTGATGGGAGAACTCAAGTTCTTTCTGGGAATCCAGATTGATCAACGCTCAGAAGGAACGTACATTCATCTGAGCAAATATATAAAGGAACTTCTGAAAAAGTTTAACTTATCAGAATGTAAGTAAGCAAGTACTCAAATGCATCCTACATGTATTCTGGAGAAAGAAGAGGTAAGCAGTAAGGTAAATCAAAAGCTATTCAGAGGTATGATAGGTTTTGTCTTGTATCTAACCGCTTCTAGACCTGATATCTTATTCAGTGTTTGCTTATGTTCTCACTTCCAATCAGATCCTAGGGAAACTCGCTTAATTGTTGTTAAGAGAGTCTTTAGGTATCTGAAAGGTACTACTAATCTTGGTTTGTTTTATAGAAAATCAAGTGAATACAAATTAGTAGGCTATTATGATACTGACTATGCTGGAGACAGAATAGAAAGGAGAAGTACTTCTGGAAGTTGCCAATTTCTGGGAGATAACCTGATCTCGTGGTCTAGCAAGAGACAATCAACAATTGCACTTTCAACAGCTGAAGCTGAATATATTACAGCTTCTGGATGCAACACTTAGATACTCTAGATGAAGAGTCAGCTGGAAGATTATCAGATATCTGAGAGTAACATTCTTATTCTCTGTGATAATACTTCTGCTATTTGTTTATCTAAGAATCCTATCTTGCATTCTAGGGCTAAGCATATTGAAATTAAACATCACTTTTTACGTGACTATGTTCAGAAGGGTATTTTTCATCTAAAATTTGTTGATACAGACCAGCAATGGGCTGATATCTTTATAAAACCCCTTGCTGAAGATAGATTTGTGTTCATTCTGGAAAACTTATTTATGGATTTATGTCTAGAATGAAAAGATGTATTTCAAAATATTTAATTCTTCATAACTCTAGATTAGATTCTGAAAATGTTTTTGTTGACTCTGAAACACGAGCTTTCTGAAGTAAGGAAGTTTTCATGAATCAAAAATATTCTGATCAGAAGCAATATTATCGATTTGTCTTCCTAATTCTGAACATTCGTTGTATTAAATGGTTATCATATCGCTTGATTTCATGTGGTTCTAAGTGGTGACGGTTGTCCTACTTTCTAAGCATGTGTGATAAAAGCGTGACACATTAGGTTTCACAATTATTGGAATTAGGTTAAGCTCTTACGCTTCCCCTTATGAAAACATTTTTCCATCTTGTCATCATTGCAATTTTTTTATATAAACCCACTTCACTCACATTTTCACACTCGCGCACAATACTCTCACACTTTCATCTTTCAAACCTAAAACACCGCCTCTTTGTAACTGTTCTTCATCTCCTTCATCTTCTTCAATGGTTGCTCAATAACATACTCAAAAACAGATTCAACAACAACTTCAACAACTACAACTAGTTTAGCCTAGATCTCTTCCTAGATTTGTCTCTATTGAAAGCACTCCTCCATCCAAAGAAGAAATCAGCGGTAGTAATATTCCGTCGGATAACTACCCTATCTTCATAAAGATCGATCCACCAGAAGTTTTAGCATACTTCATGGAGATCTATCTTTAAGATAATATTAAACCTTTTCTATATTTCTTTTTGGTTCTTTGTATTTATTTTTTTAAAAATGCTAGTTGTATCTTTTCTGCCTTTTTGGCTTATCAATGAAAATATTTTTGTTTCTCTTTATTTATTTTATTATTTTTTCTATGTCTTTTTGATTGATGACAAAGGGAGAGAAACATATATATCGGGAAGATTCCTAGTTAGTTTGATATACCTAAATTCCTTAAGTAAGAACCCAAACATTGAATAATGTTTTCTACTAACAACTCTTCTAAGAATAGTTTGTTAAATGTTTTGTAGAGTTTTCCAAGAATCGGAATGGTTATAATCAAACATCAAAAGTTCTTATGAAGTTTCAAAGATCAGAATAAAGTTAACAGTTTCTGATGAAATGGTCTTTTATCTGAGTTTGTACAACCTTCATGCTGATGATTGAGAATCAGATCCAAGGAACTAATATTCATGTTTTGAACCTAGAACATTGAGTACTTCGCATCAAAGTACTTTTGAAAGTTCTTTCTGAAAACTGTGGCATTAGCATCCAACTATAAGGAAGAGTTTCCTCTTTAGTAATCAAACTTGAAAGTCAAGTTTCTTTAAAGAAGATAATAAGCTCGAAAGCGTGTTCAAAAGAACTCAACAAAGATTATGAAGTGAAGCTTATCAAAATGTTGATGTTAACAAACCAGTGCTCTGGACAATATCAATCAACTTCTAAAGATAAACCAGATTCTGACTGAAAATTTACTCTGGTACTTAGAAAAAGGTTAATCAGGAAAGTGTTCTTTCATTATGATTTTTCTGTGTATGATTACACATCTCAAGGGGGGCTTTGTGCTTCTGTAAGATGTATTCTTCAGTGATTACCCTGTATAAAACTGTTTATCAAAATACATTTTTGTCATCAAAATACATGTTTTTGTCAAGTTTCTTTAAAGAAGACAATCAGCTTGAAAGCGTCTTCAAAAGAACTCAACAAAGATTCTGAAGTGAAGCTTATCAAATCGATGATGTTAACAAACCAGTGCTCTGAACAATATCAATCAACTTCTAAAGATAAACCAGATTTTGACTGAAAGTTTACTCTGGTACTAAAAAAAGGTTAATCAGGAAAGTGTTCTTTCATAATGATTTTATCTGTGTAGGATTATACATCTCAGGGGGAGCTTTGTGCTTCTATAAGATGTATTCTTCAGTGATTACCCTGTATAAAACTGTTCATTAAAATACATGTTTTGTCATCACCAAAAAGGGGGAGATTGTTAGAACAAGATTTGATTTTGCATCTATACCTTGAGTTTTGATGATAACAATGTTGTATTTGTGTGAGAACAATTTTGGTACCCTAATGGTTAGTTATTGTGTAGCTTTAAATTGTTGGTGTAAGCCCTAGAGGCCAATACTTTTGGTACTTGTATCGAATTGTTTATTAATAATAAAAGGCTTTTTCTTTACTATGTTTATTTAATAAAGCCCCTGGAATAGATAGTCCGTTTAATGTATCAAGTGTGACTTAATCATGAGAGCACATTAAACATAAGGACACTATTCTTAAAGTATCCGTAGTCGAGCTTTATTGTGAAGTAAGATAACATTAAAGCATGAAGACTATTATGTTTATAGACTAATGATCACATCTCATGGATCATGGATAAGGAGTTATCAAGTCTCAAACATAGGTATGAATATTAAGAGTAATATTTATACGGGATTGACCCGCTATGAGAATACTATATAGAATGTTACGCAAAGTGTCATAAGTTATTCTCATGGTGATAATGGTGTATACCACCCTTCGACCTGAAACCACTATGGACCCTAGATGTAGAGTCGAGTGCTTTATTGCTGATCAAACGTTGTCCGTAACTGGATGACCATAAAGACAGTTGATGGGTACTCCACGACGCATGCTAAGGGACATGAGTGACCTAGATGGAATTTGCCCATCCTGCGTAACATGATAAATGTCTATGGGCCCAATATTGAACTGGACAAGGTTGACACGGTCTATGCCTTGTGTTCAATATAGACATAAGGGCAAAAGGGTAATTATACACATAATTATTATCACAGAAGGATTTGTCAGATCACATGACATTTTCGTGTCTTGGGTAGCAGTGATGTGTTGCTAGATACCGCTCACTGTTTATTATGTTAAATACGTGATTTAATATAATTACCAATGCCGCGAAAACCTATAGGGTCACACACAAAGGACGGATTGATGAGAGATAGAGTAATTAAGGAATACCGTAATGTACGGTGCCCTTAAGTGAATTATAGAACATCGTAAGGTACGGTGTACTTAAGTAGAATACGAAATATGGTAAGGTACCACGAGCTTAAGTGATTTTGGCATATTATAAGATATGGGCCATATACACTTAAGTGAGATTTTTAGCTTGCAGCCCACACAAGTGGTTCTATAAATAGAACCCTTGGATAGAAGCATTGTCACTCTTTCAATTTCGTTTCTCTCTCTCTCTCTCTCTCTCTCACTCAAAGCCTTCATTCGTAGCAGCTAGCACTGAGGGTGAAGGAATCCGTTCGTGTGGACTGAGTAGAGGCGTTGTCATCGTTCAACGTTCGTGATCGCCACAAGAGGTAATGATTCTATCACTGATCATGCCCATTCGTAAGGATCATTAAAGGAGAAATTTTAAATTCCGCTGCGTTTTTTATCGCTATTCTCTTTCAGTGGTATCAGAGCCACTTACGAAACCATGAATCTGATAACTGTTTTTTCTGTAATAATACAATTAAAGACAGAATGAATCAAAGAATAAATGAGTAATTAAATCGAGATCGATCAAGTTTTATATATGATATAAGTAATCCTGATGCAAAATACGGTATATATGATATACTGTTTCTGTTTCATTCATTCAAACACTTAATGGTTGTTTTCCTTTGAGCGATCAATGGTCGTTTGCTTCTTGATCCGACATTAGTATGGTGAAGCAATGACGTGTTGATCAATCATACTGAATCAACAATCGAGATGTGTTTGACGGTCTGAAATTGGTGCATTAGGGTTAGTGACAGCACAAGGGTTGTGTTGTCAAAGAGTTATGCGATTGGGGTTGTGACTGCACAAGAATTGTGCTTTCTAACAGATTTTCAAACAATGTTAACCGGTTAACGTATTTGGTTAACCGGTTAACGCAAGACGGAATACTGCTTTCTAACAGATTTTCAAACAGTGTTAACCGGTTAACGTATTTGGTTAACCAGTTAACGCAAGACGGAATACAATTTTCTAACAGTTTTTCAACAGTGTTAACCGGTTAACGCATTTGGTTAACCGGTTAACGCAAGACAGAATACACCCGTTCGGCTAACTCTGCGTAGTGTGATCGGTCGTCGAAATTTAATTTGGTTTTAATTAATTAAAAGAATTAAAATTAATAATAATAATTATGTGTTTATTATTGTTGTCTTGTGGTGATCGGTTATGGCCTTAGTTTTCCTTTATTTTGTTTTGGGTTTTAAAATACGACTTGTGTGTCGTGCCTCTTTTTTAATCTCTCAAGGTAACTTCTTTTCTCATCTCACTCCCTCGTATGTAACACGAGTTTCTTTATGTAATGTAATGTTATGAAGAAAGCAAAGAAGTCAGTGCCAAAGGAGGACAACCTTGAAGATCTTGCTTGGAGAAGCTTAGATCGTTATTAGGTTAGCTTAGGTTCTCTCATTGGCTTGGGAGAACAATTGCGCTAGGGGACATAAATGTTTCATTATATATGTATGTTGATGCATGTGAGAGACGATTTATATGATAAATAAGCCGGTAAGATCAGAATAATTGCAAATTCCCTCAAATTAAATATTAAGTTTATGCTTTCCAAGTTTTAACACTCATCAAGACTAGTATCGGATAATGTAGGTTTCGCCTACGCGAGGTGCATGTTCTATATTAGTAAGGTGCAATGGGATAATTGTAATATCCAATTGTTAAAACAATGGGTCAAACTTAACTAAACAAATTATAATAAGATTATATGTGTTTAGAAGCAAGAGTTGGGAATGATCCATATGATGGATTGGAATAAGGAGTTATTCACCCAACTAAAATATTCGAGAGTTGTATTAGATACAATTGGAAGGAGTTCCTACCTAAATAACCTAGTTTTGTGTAATCCGCCTACGTGGACTTAAAACGAAGTGAAATATGGATCTCGACCCACTAGAAAATCTTCCAGCGGAATTTTCCGAATCAAATGGTGAACGTCATTTGTTTTGAGTAAAATAGTGGGAGCATATTTAATTAAAGGCCTAATTAAATATGTTATTGATACTTATATTTTCATTAATTCTTATGTAGATTACCATGACAACAAACACCTCTAACAACATCTTGCGATCAATCCTTGACAAAGAAAAATTGTCTGGGACAAATTTTCTGGATTGGCACCGAAACCTGAGGATTGTCCTCAAACATGATAAAAAGTTGTATGTCTTGGAGAAACCTGTTCCTGAAGAGGAACCTCCTAGTTCTGCACCTAAGGCAGAAAGAGATGCTTATAAGAAGCATGTCGATGATGCCAATGAAACTGCTTGTCTCATGCTAGCTACCATGAACTCAGAATTGCAAAAGCAACATGAGAACATGGCAGCGTTCGATATGATCGAACACCTGAAGATGCTCTATCAAGAGCAAGCAAGGCATGAAAGGTTTGAAGTTTCAAAAGCCCTTTTTCAAGGCAAGTTAGCTGAGGGAGCACCTGTAGGTCCCCATGTGCTCAAGATGATTGGGTATGTGGAAAACCTTGAGAGATTGGGTTTTCCCCTCGGAAAGGAACTTGCGACTGATTTGATCTTGCAATCGTTGCCAGATAGATTCAGTCAATTTGTCATAAATTTCAATATGAATGATATGGACAAATCTCTTCCTGACCCGCTAGCCATGTTAAGAACTGCTGAGCAGAATCTGAAGTCAAAAGGGAAGTCCATTCTGATGATCGGAAATGGAAAGAGACAGAACAAAAGGCCCACCAAGAAGGGTGATAAAGGGAAAGGCAAGGAAGTTGCCAAACGTATGAGTCCTTCAACCACTCCAATACGGTCTAGCGTACGACCCATTCGGATCTTCATTCCTCAGACACTACCTAGCGTACGGTACATTCCAAGGTGTAGTCGAGCGCACGACTACTTGTTTGTCAGATCCAGCCTAACGGACGGCTCATCCTGCAACTCAGATACGATCTAACGTACGATCTATTCTGGCCTTTAGTTCTCAGATACAGCCTAATGGACGCCTCATTCTGCTACTCAGATACGATCTGGCGTACGATCCATTCTGATCTTTCATCCTCAGTGAAGTCACCCGCCCAAGGGGCAACTCATTCTGCTATTCAGATACGATCTAGCGTATGATCCATTCTGATCCTTTATCCCCAGCAGTGTATGACTCATTCGGATCCTTATCTCATCCTGATTCGGCACAGCATATGACTCCTCCAACAAGTCCAATACGGTCTAGCGTACGACCCATTCGGATCTTCATTCCTCAGACACTACCTAGCGTACGGTACATTCCGAGGTGTAGTCTAGCATACGACTACCTTTCGTCAGATACAGCCTAACGGACGGCTCATGCTGTAACTCAGATACGATCTAACATATGATCTATTCTGATCTGTTATCCCCAGCGGCGTATGACACACTCTGACTCCCTAGTAAAGTCGACAGCTTAATGGATGACTCACTATACGGTCTAGCATATGACCTAGTATGACACCCATGCTTTCAGATATTGTCTAACGTACGACGCACTCTGAAGCTCTCATCACCAAACTTCCTGGATGGCATCTTTAAGCCCATCTCCATCAAGACTAATTGTTGATTAACAAGTGCAAATTTTTGGGACATTCTAGTGTTCAATAATCTTCCACCTCCAGACCACGAATGGTGTACCTACCATTCTGGCCCTCTCGGTTCAAGAATACTGAACAGGGGCAGCTGTCATACCCCAAAATTTGCCCGTTAATATTATAAGGCACTTTTCAAGGCACTCCAACTTATTTTCCAAGACATTAATATTAAGGGAACCAATACCCAGCATACAGGTGGCCAAATCCAGAAAATGGCCTAAATTGGCTTACTCGCTAGGCGAGCAAATCCTTCGCCTAGCGAACCCTTCGCTACGCCACTCGCCTAGCGAAGCTTGCGAATAACAGAAAATTCGGGGCTTCATTCTGAGCCCATTAGGTCATAAAAAGGGCATTATAAATACCACAACTTCAGTCAGAAAAAGGGAGGACAAAAGCAGAACGAAAACGGAGAAAGGAGAACCCTAGCAAGCAAACCCTAACGCTCACAGACGGCAAACCCTGGAGGCAAACCCTGAAGGAACTCAGCGGCATCAAGGTTACCTCTGCCCAATTCAATCCGATTTGCCAATCCAAGGTCGCAATTCAATTTGCAAACAGGTTTGCATTGCTATTACCGCCTTATGTTCTTAATTTGCATATGGCATTATGATTAAATTTATGAAAATATCTTAAGTTTGGCATGTGAATTTTTAGTATGTATCTGAATACCTTAAATGATTAACCATGTAATTGCTGTAATGAAAGCCATAAGGCATAAAATTGGCTGAAATTGTACTGTTATCAAAACCGGAATCCGCAGCCGCTCGCTAGCACATCGCCAAGCGAGCATGCAACGAGTATTCGCTAAGCCTTCGCTAGGCGAAGCAGGAGCGAACGTGACAGTAGCTGACTTTTCTGTTATGATTTTTTTGCTCATCTGACATGTTTTATCATAGCCATGCATTGTTTATCTGATCCTATTACTGTCGTGATTTCTTTTGTGGTGTAATTCTCGATTGCACCCTGATTTGGTATTCTGACATGTTTGCTGAGTTTTGTAAAGGTTCACATATCCCCCGGAAAAGATAGCTTGGTAGGTATTCCACCTTATTTGTGGGATACCCTTGTGGAGATTCACCCTAAATCACTTAACTGATTTTAATGTATTAATTTTAATGCGGAGACCCACCCTAAATTACCTAGCTGATTTTAATGTATTGGTTTCATTGTGGAGATTCATCCTAATTACCTAATTGATTGTATAATATGGCCTTTGAATATGTGATCTTGGACCTCTCTTTGTTGCCCTACGGTATTACGGTATAACGGTCATGTCCCGCGAATGTGGGGATATACTTAGCAAAGACCCTTCGATTAAATCATCATAAAATAAATCATAGTCCCTCGGATGTTGCCTGCGAATATATGATTTTGTCCCTCGATGACCCTTCGGTGTAGCCTACGGTTAAATGATGAGTGTCCCTTCGAATGCTAAGGTATCCTTACAACTGTTGCCTTCAATGACCAATCGATGACCCTACGATGACCCTTAAATCCAAAAGGACAAGACTACTTACTTCTCAATAGTAAGGACAGTTTTACCCTCATAAGGATAGGAAATGCCCATAAAGACCCTAGGAAGGTATAACTCTTAATTGCTGGCTCACAACCTAAAATATTCTCCATACCTCACACTTTGCAAAATACTAGAAAATCACCACTTGGTATACATTCATACTAGAATCATTACCAAGTTATATTTTTCTAAACCGTTTTCAAAATCAAACGAGATAAATACTTTATATACATTCATACGAGAATCATTACAAAGTTAAACTCTCTTTTCAAAACATTTTTCAAACCATTCACAAACATTTTTCAGACAAACCTAAGTGATCCAGCAGTTAAGAGCCCATGGATAACCATGGATACAAAGGGTGCTAACACCTTCCCTTTGTATAATGTACCTCCCGAACCTAAAATCTAATTAAGGTCTTTCCTGTTCTTTTCCACCTTTCCTTATTAGATAAAAGAAAAGTCGGTGGCGACTCTTGCTATCCGCGACATTTGCTTTCCAAAGCAAAAACACACAAAGTCAGTTCACCGTATGACAGAACTGGCGACTCTGCTGGGGACTCTTAAAAAGAGAGGTTACCTTAAAAACAAGATCACTTATTCAAATTGTTTGATTTACTTTTAAGGGATGGCTTGGGTATTTTATGCTTGAGTGAAAGATCCTACACCCGGATCTAGTGTACCTTAGGTAAGTAGCAATAAATCATCGCGACTATCCGGCGTATACTGGAATGGTTAAAATGATGGCTACGGTTAACGTGACACTTTGGATGTCCTGATGTTCCTCATGTTTACTTGAGGAAAAATTTGGCTCCCGCGTGGTGTCATCACAACGTTAACCAGACCTTTAGAACCCTAATTGACTCATCCTAGCCATTAGGAAGTAGTGAGATAACTGACTTCGGTTCCGACTGGGGTTGGTTGAGACTCGATACTACACTCTTTGAGATTGGACTTTGGGGAAGCTTTGGTCAACCGCTTGGTGTTGCACTGAAGTGGACTTAAGGAAAGGTCAATGATTTGAGATCCTTCTAGAACCCGGTTACTATTCTAGGACAGGTTGAACCAACCAAACTTCAGTGGGGAGGGTACTTACCTATGGAACTCATGCAAGCCTTAAAGCCTAAGAATGATTGTTGTGTGACTTGTTTGTGCTTGCTGCTTACTTAACATCATAACATCATAACATCATAACATCATAACATCATAATCATTTCGAGGACTTAGGGATTTAGCTTTGCTCTGTTAAACAGGTTATGGCTTCCAGGAAGACCATCCGGATCAATCTTGTAGCAATCTCTCCTCAACTCAAGAATTTAGTGTCAGAACTTCCCGATCATGCTCAGTTCATCAAGAAACATGGTTCTCTTCTCAATTTGGTTACCACTGGGTTCAAAGAAGATATGGTGAGAGTTTTATTCCAGTTCTTCGACCCTAAACATCATTGCTTCACATTCCCAGATTATCAGTTGGTACCCACATTAGAAGAATTCTCCAGACTGCTTGGGATACCTATCCTTGATCAAATACCTTTCAGTGGTTTAGAAAAGATTCCGAAGTCTGAAGAAGTTGCCGCAGCTTTACACATGGCAAAATCCGATATTGAAACTAATTGGGTAACAAGAAGTGGAGTTAAGGGTTTACTTGCCAAGTTTCTGATAAATAAGGCCCGAGAATGCTTAAAGGTTATGAATGTCCATGCTTTCGAAGACATTCTAGCGTTACTAATCTATGGTTTGGTGTTATTTCCTAATCCCGACCAATTCGTAGATATGAATGCTATTAAGATATTTCTCACTCATAACCCCGTGCCTACCTTGCTGGGAGACATTTTGCATTCCCTTCACACTCGTACTATGAAAAGGCAAGGGACTCTCATGTGCTGCGTACCTTTATTGTCTAGGTGGTTTATTTCACACCTTCCTCAATCAGTCTTGAAGAATGATTAAAATTTGAAGTGGTCTCAGAGGATGATGTCGCTCTCCCATTCAGACATCCGTTGGTGTCCTCATCTCAAAGGAAATGTTATCATCATTGACCGTTGTGGAGAATTCTCTAACGTACCACTCCTGGGGATAAGAGGAGGTATTACTTATAACCCAGCTCTAGCCCTACATCAGTTTAGTTATGCTCGAAGAGATGGTCCACATGAAGTAATCCTTCAAGGCACTGTGTTTGACTATGACACCGATTCCCAAGGTCTCCGTCAGAGATTTATGCGAGCCTGGGGCATGGTGAAAAGAAGCACTTTAGGACAGAAAAAATCTATTCATATGGAACCTTATCTCAGATGGGTACGCGCCAGAGCTCGTGAACTTGTCATGCCATACCTTGCAGTCGGACCGCTGATTGTTGAACCAGAGGTTGAAGGAGGTACTCCTCAGATCATTCCTTATCCAGATATGCCTACCGATGTTGAAGAGTTGAAGAGATCCTGGATCCAATTGAGAGAGGAAAGGGATACTTTTGAGACTCAGTTCGTTGCAGAAAGGAAGAAGGTATTAGAGCTCACCAGTCAGCTTAATGAGGAACGAAGACTCAATGCGTATCTTCGCCCAAAAAGAAGCCGCCCTTGGGAGACTTGAGCTTTCATTGTATTTTTATTATTATTTTTTGTAATGAACATTGATTAAGAAATTAGTAATAAAAGTTCCTTTTCTTTTGGTAGTTTACGCAAAGTTAAATTCCAAAAGTCCTTGAAAACATTTCATACATTGCATAGCATAACATAACATTGCATAACAGGTATTCTAAGAGATCAATGTTCTCACGGTCTTCCTTCTAAACAGAAAAATGGACCTCGAACAAACTGTCAAAGATCTCCAGGCTCAGAATGCTCAATTCCAGGAGTTGATCTTGAGCTTATCCAAAGGGCAGGAGGAACTGAAGGCTCTTTTGCTCGAGAAGAAGAAAGACAAGAAAGCTGTGAGTTACATTAACACGGGAAGAAGGCTTAAAGGACAGGCCGCAGGAGTCAAGTTTAGAATTCCGAATGGTCCAGAAGAGGAGGCAGAGAATGATTCAGAAGAGGAGAATGTTGATCTCTCCAACCCTGAAGACGACGATGAAGATTATGAGAATGAACAGTACTCTCCAAGAGATGACAAGTACAAGTTGCTGGAGGAACGCATGATAGCTATGGAAGGTCAGAAGGCGCCCGGTCTGGATTTCGAAAGCTTGGGTCTGGTCTCTGATGTGGTCATTCCCCGCAAATTCAAAGTCCCTGCTTTCACTAAGTACGATGGTGCGTCTTGTCCTCAGATGCATCTAAGAGCTTATGTGAGAAAGATTCAGCCCTATACCACTGATAGGAAGTTATGGATCCATTTCTTCCAAGAGAGTCTATCTGGCACACAGTTAGAATGGTACTATCAGCTCGAGAGCTCTAACATCCGCACCTGGACTGATTTAGCAACAGCTTTCTACAAGCAGTACCAGTATAATTCTGAACTAGCGCCTACTCGGCTACAGTTGCAGAATATGACCATGGGATCTAAAGAAAGCTTCAAAGAATATGCTCAAAAGTGGAGAGATTTGGCTGGCAGAGTCAAACCCCCTATGACTGATCGAGAATTAGCGGACATGTTCATGGGCACACTGACTGGCCCATTCTACAGCCATCTACTGGGAATTTCTTCATCGGGTTTCACTGAACTTATATTGACAGGTGAACGGGTTGAAAGCGGCATCCGAAGTGGAAAGATACAGGCGGCTACCTCTGCAAGCACCAAAAGGTCCTATCAGGGGAGGAACGAATCAAATGTTGTGTACGGTCAAAAGGGTCGTAACAAGAAAAATCGTGATCATACCATTGGAGCGGTTACGATTGCAGCACCGCCATCTCAAAACTTCCAACACAGACAGGACAAGCCGAGAAGGCAGTTTACCAGGATCAATATGACTTTAGCACAGGCACTGCAGGGAATGCTAAAGGCAAATTTGATCACCCTCAGAGATCCTCCTACGAATCCCAACACTACTTCTTCTCGTTATAATCCCAATGCCAGGTGTGCATATCACTCCGATAGCCCCGGGCATGATACAAACGATTGTTGGTCATTGAAGAATAAGATTCAGGATATGACCGAAGCTGGAGAAATTGAATTTGATCCTCCGGAGACTCCTAATGTCATCACTGCTCCTATGCCTAATCATGACAAGACTGTTAATGCTGTGGATGACGATTCTCACATTTCTAATGTAGCTGACTTAGCATCTCCTCTCCCGATCATCAAGAGGAATTTATTGCAAGCTGGTTTCTTTCCAGGTTGTGCTGAAAATTGCGATCTCTGCATACTCCGACCCGATGATTGTTTGGAGTTGAGGAATGGTATTCAACGGCTGATGGATGATCGTACAATTCTCTTTGAAAAGATTCCTAAGGCGGAAAACCCTATTGAAGAAATATCTGTGATTGCTAGGTCCAAAGTTCCAGTGAAGATTACCGCTACTAGGGCGCCTGTGAAGATTACTGCTGAGCCCAGGGTAGCTCCCCTAATCATTACTGCACCTGGCCCAGTACCATATTCCTCAAGCAAAGCTATTCTGTGGAATTACGGAGGTGATGTTTACGTCCATGGCGTAAAGCAAGTCGATAATTCTGCTAATCCTAATGGCATTGTTGGGACTAGTAAAATTACTCGAAGTGGAAGGATCTTCTCTCCAGAAATCTCACCTCCCGCCCCTGAAATTCATGGAAAGGAGCCAGTCAACCTTTCTCAGTCAGAAACACCGGTCGAAGTTACTACCGAAGATGTTGCCAAGCAGGAAATGGAAGAAGTGCTGAAAATCATCCGCAAGAGTGATTTTGATGTGGTAGAACAGTTGGGGCATACCCCGTCTAAGATCTCGATGTTATCCTTGTTGTTATCTTCTGAATCTCATGCCAATGCATTGATAAAATTCTTGAAGACCGCTCATGTACCTCAGGAGACATCTGTCGATCAGTTCGAAAATTATGTTGCTCACTTGGCTGTTGACAATGGCCTAGGCTTTTCCGATGCTGACCTGACACCAGCAGGAAAGAATCACAATAAAGCCCTGCATATCTCCATTGAGTGTAGGGGAATCACTTTGTCTCATGTGTTGATCGATAATGGCTCTTCCTTGAATGTACTGCCGACAGCTGTGCTGGATAAACTTGACTGTAAAAGCATTGAACTGAAACCTAGTGACATTGTGGTACGTGCTTACGATGGTGCGAAGAGTGTTGTCCATGGCGAAGTAGTCCTCCCTATCAAGATAGGGCCTCAAGTCTTCAACACTACCTTCCATGTAATGAACATTCGTCCTGCCTATTCCTGCTTACTGGGACGCCCTTGGATTCATGGGGCAAGTGTCGTAGCTTCGTCTCTCCATCAAAAGCTGAGGTATCCAACAGAGGGCAAAATTGTCACCGTGTGTGGAAAAGAAGAGTACATTGTCAGTAGTGTGCATGCCTTCAGATACGTCGAGATGGATAGTGAATTCATTGAGACTCCTTGTCAGTCATTTGAAGTAGTTCCTCCGACCAATCCTGTCCTTAAGCCAACTGCCCGTGTGCCCAAGGTCATTCGTGCTCCTCCTGCTATGATTTCTCTGAAGGACGCTCAAGCCGTGGTCAAAGATGGTGGCCGTACTGGCTGGGGTCAACTGATCGACGTACCGTACAAGTCTGTTAATTTGGCCTGGGATTTAGTTCTGAGAAGGTAGTCAAGAGTCAGATTAATGCTGTAGAAGATGCTGACAGCGATTGCGACCTGGATAGCTGGATTTTCCCAACAATTGGTGATGGACTCAATAATTGGAAGGCTGAAAACACTATCCCGATTTCCTTTAGTCAGGAATCTATACCCACCCCGGATCCCGTTGATAATAGCTTTACTACTATTCATTATGACTTTGAAAATCCGATCTACCAAGCCGAGGATGGGAGTGAGGAAGATTGTGAAGTACCTGGAGAACTTGCCAGACTGTTACTGCAAGAAGAAAGGACTATACAGCCGCACAAGGAGTCAGTCGAAATTGTAAACCTGGGTACTGAAGTGGACAAGAAAGAAGTCAAAATAGGAGCAGGCTTGGAAAACAGTATCAAAGAAAGATTGATTCAGATGTTACATGACTATGTAGAGATTTTTGCTTGGTCTTATGAAGACATGCCAGGACTGGATACTGATATAGTAGTGCATCGTTTGCCGATGAAGGAAGATTGTCGTCCTGTTAAGCAAAAGGTTCGTCGCATGCGTCCTGAAATGTCCGAGAAAATCAAAGCCGAAGTTATGAAACAATTTAACGCCGGTTTCCTAGCCGTTACTTCTTATCCTCAATGGGTTGCTAATGTGGTACCAGTGCCAAAGAAGGATGGTAAGGTGCGAATGTGTGTAGATTACAGAGATTTGAATAAAGCGAGTCCCAAAGACGACTTTCCACTCCCGCACATTGATGTTCTGGTAGATAACACCGCTCAACACAAGGTATTCTCATTCATGGATGGATTCTCAGGTTATAACCAGATTAAGATGGCGCCTGAGGACAGGGAGAAAACTACGTTCGTGACGCAATGGGGCACTTTCTGTTATAAAGTAATGCCATTCGGGTTAAAGAATGCAGAGGCAACGTACCAGCGTGCTATGGTGGTTTTGTTCCATGATATGATCCATCATGAAATAGAAGTATATGTGGATGACATGATAGCCAGATCTCACACGGAAGAAGAACATCTCGATCATTTATACAAACTGTTCGAGAGGTTGAAGAAGTACAAGTTGAGATTGAACCCGAACAAATGCACCTTTGGAGTAAGATCCGGTAAGCTCTTGGGCTTTATCGTCAATGGTAAAGGAATTGAGGTTGACCCGGCCAAGGTGAAAGCTATTCAAGAAATGCCAGTTCCCCGTACAGATAAGGGAGTCAGAGGTTTCTTGGGACGTTTGAATTACATTGCCCGATTTATCTCCCATTTGACTACTACCTGCAAACCCCTCTTCAAGTTGCTGAGGAAAAATCAGGAGATGATATGGAATGATGAATGTCAAGAAGCTTTCGACAAAATCAAGAAGTATCTCCAGGAACCTCCGATTCTGATACCACTAGTGGAAGGAAGACCTCTAATCATGTATTTGACCGTGTTAGAAAATTCAATGGGGTGCGTGTTGGGGCAACATGACGAGTCTGGTCGAAAAGAGCACGCCATATACTACCTTAGCAAAAAGTTTACCGACTGTGAAACAAGATACTCATTGCTCGAGAAAACTTGCTGTGCTTTGGCTTGGGCTGCTCGCCGACTAAAACAATATATGTTGAATCATACCACTTTATTGATTTCTAAGATGGATCCTATCAAATATGTATTTGAGAAACCCGCCCTCTCCGGAAGAATAGCGAGATGGCAGATGATTTTAACAGAGTATGATATCCAGTATACTACCCAGAAAGCAATCAAAGGAAGCGTGCTAGCTGATCATTTAGCTCATCAAGCGGTGGACGATTACCAATCTATGAATTTTGAGTTCCCAAATGAGGATGTCATGCTTGTTACTGATTATGAAGAACCTGGACCGGATGAAGGACCCGAACTGGGATCCCGATGGACTATGGTTTTTGACGGATCTTCTAATGCATTGGGCAACGGTGTTGGTGTTATAATTATCTCTCCCAGGGGTTGCCATACGCCTTTCACTGCCAGACTATGTTTTGATTGTACCAACAATATGGCTGAGTATGAGGCATGTATTTTGGGACTCAGAGCTGTGATAGACCTAAGAATCAAGGTTTTAAGCGTATACGGAGACTCAGCCTTAGCAATCAGTCAGATCAAAGGAGAATGGGACACTAAACATCCGAACCTCATCCCTTATCTAGAGCGAGTGTTGACACTAATCCCATACTTCGAAGAGATCACGTTCGAACATATCCCACGAGAAGAGAATCAGTTGGCAGACGCATTGGCTACCATGTCATCTATGTTCAGAGTCAGATGGGACAATGAAGCTCCCACGATCACCATTGAACGATTAGATGAACCAGCATACTGTTATGAACTTAACGCTGATGGAGTAGAAGAGAAACCTTGGTTCCACGAAGTAAAAAGATATTTAGAAACTCAGGAATACCCTGAAGGGGCATCCATCAATGACAGAAAATTTCTGAGGAAGTTCTCCGCTAAATTCTTTTTGAGTAATGGAGTATTATACAAACGTAATCATGATTCGACTTTGCTTCGCTGTGTGGATAAAAAGGAAGCAGAAAAGATTATGGAAGACATGCATGACGGTATTTTTGGGACTCATTCTAGTGGACATACGATGGCCAAGAAGATTCTGAGATCAGGGTATTATTGGTCTACCATGGAAGCTGATTGCCACCATCACTCCAGGACTTGTCACAAGTGCCAGATCTATGCGGATAAAGTACATGTGCCTCCTGCTCCATTGAACGTGTTGACAGCACCTTGGCCCTTTGCAATGTGGGGCATTGATATGATTGGAGAGATTAAACCTACTGCTTCCAATGGACATCGTTTCATCCTTGTTGCTATTGTTTACTTTACGAAATGGGTAGAGGCAGCCTCATTCGCTTCTGTCACCAAGAATGTGGTGGCACGATTCATCAAGAATAATCTCATCTGTCGATACGGCATTTCGGAAAGAATTATCACTGACAATGGTACTAATTTGAACAACAAGATGATTATTGAACTCTGCACGCAGTTCAACATAAAACACCATAACTCTTCTCCGTACCGGCCAAAGATGAACGGCGCCGTGGAAGCTGCTAATAAGAATATCAAAAAGATCATACAAAAGATGACAGTAACGTACAAAGACTGGCATGAGATGTTACCATTTGCTCTCCATGGTTATCGCACTTCAGTGCGCACTTCGACAGGGGCAACCCCGTTCTCTTTAGTCTACGGAATGGAAGCCGTTTTACCAGTGGAAGTTCAGATTCCCTCTCTAAGAATCATGAAAGATGCAGGCTTAGATGAAGATGAATGGATTCAGACTCGACTCGATCAGATAAATTTGATCGATGAAAAGAGACTCGCGGCTGTTTGTCATGGACAGATATATCAGAAGCGCATGACCCGAGCATTTAACAAAAAGGTCAAAAGACAGGTGTATCAAATTGGCGACTTGGTAATAAAACATATCATTCTACCTCAAGGTGATCCCAGAGGCAAATGGACTCCCACCTACGAAGGACCATTTATGGTTAAGAAGGTATTCTCTGGTGGAGCCATGATACTTGCTACAATGGATGGCGAAGATTTCCCGCATCCCGTGAACGCAGACATAGTTAAAAGATACTACGCATGAAAAAAGACCCGCTAGGTCGACGTACCTAGGCAAAAGTAAGGGCATCCCGGTGAACCAAAAAGGTTCGGGCAAAAATTAGGGATAAACATAAAAAAATGTACACCCGGCAAGCCGAAAACCTGAAAAGGCGGCTTGGGCAAAAAAGGGTATCCTGGTGGACTGAAAACCTGAAAAGGCGGTCCAGGCAAAAATTAGGGATTAAAGCGTACGACTATGTCCCGTTCTCGGTCAGCTTCACCCAAGTCAAAGGGATTGAACAAGCCAATCACTTTTATCCGACAGCAGGAGATGAGAGGCTTAAAGACATAACGACAGTAGTGGAATTAAAATCAATAGGACTTTTTCTGCATAGCTTTCTCTTTGTTTTCTTGACAATTTCCTCTTACTAGGATTTATGTCTCCTTATACACGAATTGCCTGTTTATAGGCCCTCTTTCAAAATCAATACAATTTTATTTCCAAAAAGATGCTTTACTTTCTCTGTTTTGTTTGCATAAACGTCCATTGATTTAATTCGAATTGATATATGCATTTGAATATGATTGATGTTTATCGAAAATACATACCTAAAATAGCAATAGCAATTACTAAAAGACTTCAGGATCGAGGAGAAGGTCTGACCATGCGTTCCAATGAATCCGGTTGCTAATTCTATTCCTCAACAAAAACCAGCAACCTCCTAGAAGAGATTGGCATCACTAGACAGACTGGTCGTCTCTTCCATCCCCAGCCAGGCTCTGTTGAATATTTCTGCCATCAGACCGAGATCAAGTATCCCGACCAAGAAAGGGTCATCAATACAAATATCTCCAATCAGAATGTGGGGATTTATTTTCCCCAGGGAGTCGCCAGAAAAGAACTTTCCCCACGCATAATTCATTCATTATATCATTTCACAGCATACGCATGCATACAATGTTCGCATTTACTTTCGAAAGCATAAAACATCTCATGCATCATGACATAGCATGAAGCTAACTTTATTTTTCAGATATTCATTCTGACAAGCACTCTGCCCAACGTATGAGTCCTTCAACCACTCCAATACGGTCTAGTATACGACCCATTCGGATCTTCATTCCTCAGACACTACCTAGCGTACGGTACATTCCAAGGTGTAGTCGAGCGCACGACTACTTGTTTGTCAGATCCAGCCTAACGGACGGCTCATCCTGCAACTCAGATACGATCTAACGTACGATCTATTCTGGCCTTTAGTTCTCAGATACAGCCTAATGGACGCCTCATTCTGCTACTCAGATACGATCTGGCGTACGATCCATTCTGATCTTTCATCCTCAGTGAAGTCACCCGCCCAAGGGGCAACTCATTCTGCTATTCAGATACGATCTAGCGTATGATCCATTCTGATCCTTTATCCCCAGCAGTGTATGACTCATTCGGATCCTTATCTCATCCTGATTCGGCACAGCATATGACTCCTCCAACAAGTCCAATACGGTCTAGCGTACGACCCATTCGGATCTTCATTCCTCAGACACTACCTAGCGTACGGTACATTCCGAGGTGTAGTCTAGCATACGACTACCTTTCGTCAGATACAGCCTAACGGACGGCTCATGCTGTAACTCAGATACGATCTAGCGTATGATCTATTCTGATCTGTTATCCCCAGTGGCGTATGACACACTCTGACTCCCTAGTAAAGTCGACAGCTTAATGGATGACTCACTATACGGTCTAGCATATGACCTAGTATGACACCCATGCTTTCAGATATTGTCTAACGTACAACGCACTCTGAAGCTCTCATCACCAAACTTCCTGGATGGCATCTTTAAGCCCATCTCCATCAAGACTAATTGTTGATTAACAAGTGCAAATTTTTGGGACATTCTAGTGTTCAATAATCTTCCACCTCCAGACCACGAATGGTGTACCTACCATTCTGGCCCTCTCGGTTCAAGAATACTGAACAGGGGCAGCTGTCATACCCCAAAATTTGCCCGTTAATATTATAAGGCACTCCAACTTATTTTCCAAGACATTGATCTTAAGGGAACCAATACCCAGCATACAGGTGGCCAAATCCAGAAAATGGCCTAAACTGGCTTGCTCGCTAGGCGAGCAAATCCTTCACCTAGCGAACCCTTTGCTACGCCACTCGCCTAGCGAAGCTTGCGAATAACAGAAAATTTTGGGCTTCATTCTGAGCCCATTAGGTCATAAAAAGAGCATTATAAATACCACAACTTCAGTCAGAAAAAGGGAGGACAAAAGCAGAACGAAAACGGAGAAAGGAGAACCCTAGCAAGCAAACCCTAACGCTCACAGACGGCAAACCCTGAAGGAACTCAGCGGCATCAAGGTTACCTCTGCCCAATTCAATCCGATTTGCCAATCCAAGGTCGCAATTCAATTTGCAAACAGGTTTGCATTGCTATTACCGCCTTATGTTCTTAATTTGCATATGGCATTATGATTAAATTTATGAAAATATCTTAAGTTTGGCATGTGAATTTTTAGTATGTATCTGAATACCTTAAATGATTAACCATGTAATTGCTGTAATGAAAGCCATAAGGCATAAAATTGGCTGAAATTGTACTGTTATCAAAACCGGAATCCGCAGCCGCTCGCTAGCACATCGCCAAGCGAGCATGCAGCGAGTATTCGCTAAGCCTTCGCTAGGCGAAGCAGGAGCGAACGTGACAGTAGCTGACTTTTCTGTTCTGATTTTTTTGCTCATCTGACATGTTTTATCATAGCCATGCATTGTTTATCTGATCCTATTACTGTCGTGATTTCTTTTGTGGTGTAATTCTCGATTGCACCCTGATTTGGTATTCTGACATGTTTGCTGAGTTTTGTAAAGGTTCACATATCCCCCGGAAAAGATAGCTTGGTAGGTATTCCACCTTATTTGTGGGATACCCTTGTGGAGATTCACCCTAAATCACTTAACTGATTTTAATGTATTAATTTTAATACGGAGACCCACCTTAAATTACCTAGCTGATTTTAATGTATTGGTTTCATTGTGGAGATTCATCCTAATTACCTAATTGATTGTAAAATATGGCCTTTGAATATGTGATCTTGGACCTCTCTTTGTTGCCCTACGGTATTACGGTATAACGGTCATGTCCCGCGAATGTGGGGATATACTTAGCAAAGACCCTTCGATTAAATCATCATAAAATAAATCATAGTCCCTCGGATGTTGCCTGCGAATATATGATTTTGTCCCTCGATGACCCTTCGGTGTAGCCTACGGTTAAATGATGAGTGTCCCTTCGAATGCTAAGGTATCCTTACAACTGTTGCCTTCAATGACCAATCGATGACCCTACGATGACCCTTAAATCCAAAAGGACAAGACTACTTACTTCTCAATAGTAAGGACAGTTTTACCCTCATAAGGATAGGAAATGCCCATAAAGACCCTAGGAAGGTATAACTCTTAATTGCTGGCTCACAACCTAAAATATTCTCCATACCTCACACTTTGCAAAATACTAGAAAATCACCACTTGGTATACATTCATACTAGAATCATTACCAAGTTATATTTTTCTAAACCGTTTTCAAAATCAAACGAGATAAATACTTTATATACATTCATACGAGAATCATTACAAAGTTAAACTCTCTTTTCAAAACATTTTTCAAACCATTCACAAACATTTTTCAGACAAACCTAAGTGATCCAGCAGTTAAGAGCCCATGGATAACCATGGATACAAAGGGTGCTAACACCTTCCCTTTGTATAATGTACCTCCCGAACCTAAAATCTAATTAAGGTCTTTCCTGTTCTTTTCCACCTTTCCTTATTGGATAAAAGAAAAGTCGGTGGCGACTCTTGCTATCCGCGACATTTGCTTTCCAAAGCAAAAACACACAAAGTCAGTTCACCGTATGACACACATGCTTCCATTGCGGTAAGACCGGACACTGGAAGAGAAACTGCCCAAAGTACCTGGAAGATAAGAAGAATGGAGTAGAGACTTCAACATCAGGTATTTTTATTATTGAAATTAATTTATCTACTTCTGCATCATGGGTATTAGATACTGGATGCGGTTCTCACATTTGTACCAATGTGCAGGGACTAAAAAGGAGTAGAGATTTGGAAAATGGTAAAGTCGACCTACGAGTTGGCAATGGAGCAAAGGTTGCTGCTTTAGCCGTAGGAACTTATGTATTGACTTTACCTAGTGGTTTAATAATTCAGTTAGAGAACTGTTATTATGTACCTGCAATTAGCAGGAATATTATTTCCGTTTCTTGTTTGGACAAGTTTGGTTTTTCATTTATAATAAAGAACAATTGTTGCTCAATTTATTTGAATGATATATTCTATGCTACTGCACAAATGAACAATGGACTATATGTCCTTGATCTTGAAATGCCTATTTATAACATTAATACTAAAAGGATGAAACCTAATGAGTTAAATCCAACTTACCTTTGGCATTGTCGATTAGGCCACATAAATGAGAAGCGCATTTCCAAACTCCATAAAGATGGACTCT
Source organism: Lathyrus oleraceus (assembly GCF_024323335.1). Classification (NCBI taxonomy): domain Eukaryota; kingdom Viridiplantae; phylum Streptophyta; class Magnoliopsida; order Fabales; family Fabaceae; genus Lathyrus; species Lathyrus oleraceus. Next base: position 44,840,746 of record NC_066582.1, read on the forward strand.
TGGACTCTTTTGATTATGAATCATATGAGACATGCAGATCTTGTTTAATTGGAAAGATGACAAAATCTCCATTCACAGGAAAAGGTGAAAGAGCTAATGATCTTTTGGCCCTCATACATACTGATGTATGTGGACCACTGAACATACCAGCCAGAGGAGGTTTCCAGTACTTCATCACATTTACTGATGATTTCAGTAGATATGGTTATGTGTATTTAATGAAACACAAATCAGAGTCCTTTGAAAAGTTCAAGGAATTCAAGAATGAAGTACAAAACCAACTAGGTAAGAATATTAAAACTCTTCGATCAGATCGAGGTGGTGAGTATTTAAGCCTAGAGTTTGATGACCATCTGAAAGAGTGTGGGATCCTGTCCCGACTTACTCCTTCTGGAACACCCCAATGGAATGGTGTATCTGAGAGAATATATCAAACCTTGTTAGACATGGTCCGATCCATGATGAGTCACGCCGATCTTCCAAACTCCTTTTGGGGACATGCACTATTGACAACAGCTTACACACTTAACCGTGTTCCATCCAAAAAGGTTGAGAAGACACCATATGAGATATGGAGTGGTAAGAAACCACATATGTCTTACATGAAGATTTGGGGTTGCGAAGTTTATGTGAAACGACAAATTTCAACTAAGCTTGAGCTCAAATCTGACAAATGCTTATGTGTGGGGTATCCTAAAGAAACAAGAGGGTATTACTTCTACAATCCTTCTGAGGGCAAAGTGTTTGTCGCTCGAACTGGAGTTTTCCTAGAAAAGGATTTTATTTCCAAAGGAATCAGTGGGAGGAAAGTAGAGCTTGAAGAAATTCAAGAATCACAAAGCATCGATACACCTATGGAGGAATTAGAGCAGGAAACACAAATAGTTGTGGAAGAGCAACCTGCTCAAGTAGAACAAGACCAGCGTAGGTCAAGCAGGATACGTCACCTACCTGAGAGATATGGATATCTCATAACAGATCAAGGTGATGTATTACTCATGGATCAAGATGAGCCTGTGACCTACCAAGAGGCCATAATTGGTCCTGAGTCTGAGAAGTGGCTAAAAGCCATGAAATCTGAAAGGGATTCCATGTACACAAACCAAGTTTGGACCTTGGTAGAGCCTCCTGTAGGAGTTAACCCTATAGGATGCAAGTGGGTCTTCAAAAAGAAGACTGACATGGATGGTAAGGTACATACCTATAAATCTGTTCGGATTTTACTTGTTATCGCTGCATATCATGATTATGAAATATGGCAGATGGATGTCAAAACTGCTTTCCTTAATGGGAATCTTCTTGAGGATGTGTACATGACACAACCTGAAGGATTTGACATACCAGAAGAAGCCCAAAAGATATGTAAGTTACAAAGGTCAATCTATGGATTAAAGCAAGCTTCCAGAAGCTGGAATCTTCGTTTTGATGAAACAGTAAAACAATATGGATTCATCAAGAACGAAGATGAGCCTTGTGTCTACAAGAAGGTTAGTGGGAGCATGATCGTGTTCCTGGTATTATATGTAGATGACATATTACTCATTGGAAACGATGTCCCTACCCTGCAACAAGTAAAGTCTTGGTTGGGGAAATGCTTTTCTATGAAGGACCTAGGTGAAGCAGCCTATATATTAGGAATAAGAATCTATAGAGATAGATCACAAAAACTGCTTGGCCTAAGTCAGAGTACGTACATAGACAAAGTGCTGAGACGCTTTAACATGCATGATTCCAAGAAAGGATTCATACCTAAGCAACATGGCCTGTGTCTATCAAAAACATAATCCCCTTCAACTAAGGAAGAAAGGGATCACATGAATAAGATTCCATATGCATTTGCAATAAGATTCCAGACAGACAAGGATGACTTTAGATCGCAATCTGGTTGTGTGTTTTGCTTAAACGGTGGCGTTGTCAGCTGGAAAAGTTCAAAGCAAGATATAGTTGTTGATTCTACAACCGAGGCCGAGTATATTGCTGCCTCAAGTGCAGTAAAGGAAGTTGTTTGGATCAAAAAGTTCATTAGTGAACTTGACATAGTTCCTAGCATTGTGGATCCCATTGGTCTCTATTGTGATAACAATGGTGCTATCGCACAAGCTAAGGAGCCTAGATCTCACCAACGATCCAAACACATACTTAGGCGTTATCACCTCATTCGAGAGATAATAGATAGAGGAGATGTGAAAATATGTAGAGTACCTACACTTGACAATATTGCTGACCCACTGACAAAGCCTCTTGCGCAGCAGAAGCCTGATGGCCATACTAGATCTATGGACATTAGGGGTATGCCTGATCGGCTATAGTGCTAGTGGGAGATTGTTGGTGTAAGCTCTAGAGGCCAATACTTTTGGTACTTGTATCGAATTGTTTATTAATAATAAAAGGCTTTTTCTTTATTATGTTTGTTTAATAAAGTCCCTGGAATAGATAGTCCGTTTAATGTATCAAGTGTGACTTAATCATGAGAGCACATTAAACATAAGGACACTATTCTTAAAGTATCCGTAGTCGAGCTTTATTGTGAAGTGGGATAACATTAAAGCATGAAGACTATTATGTTTATAGACTGATGATCACATCTCATGGATCATGGATAAGGAGTTATCAAGTCTCAAACATAGGTATGAATATTAAGAGTAATATTTATACGGGATTGACCCGCTATGAGAATACTATATAGAATGTTACGCAAAGTGTCATAAGTTATTATCATGGTGATAATGGTGTATACCACCCTTCGACCTGAAACCACTATGGACCCTAGATGTAGAGTCGAGTGCTTTATTGCTGATCAAACGTTGTCCGTAACTGGATGACCATAAAGACAGTTGATGGGTACTCCACGACGCATGCTAAGGGACATGAGTGACCTAGATGGAATTTGCCCATCCTGCGTAACAGGATAAATGTCTATGGGCCCAATATTGAACTGGATAAGGTTGACACAGTCTATGCCTTGTGTTTAATATAGACATAAGGGCAAAAGGGTAATTATACACATAATTATTATCACAGAAGGATTTGTTAGATCACATGACATTTTCGTGTCTTGGGTAGCAGTGATATGTTGCTAGATACCGCTCACTATTTATTATGTTAAATACGTGATTTAATATAATTACCAATGCCGCGAAAACCTATAGGGTCACAAACAAAGGACGGATTGATGAGAGATAGAGTAATTAAGGAATACCGTAATGTACGGTGCCCTTAAGTGAATTATAGAACATCGTAAGGTACGGTGTACTTAAGTAGAATACGAAATATGGTAAGGTACCACGAGCTTAAGTGATTTTGGCATATTATAAGATATGGGCCATATACACTTAAGTGGGCTTTTTAGCTTGCAGCCCACACAAGTGGTTCTATAAATAGAACCCTTGGGTAGAAGCATTATCACTCTTGCAATTTCGTTTCTCTCTCTCTCACTCACTCAAAGCCTTCATTCGTAGTAGCTAGCACTGAGGGTGAAGGAATCCGTTCGTGTGGACTGAGTAGAGGCGTTGTCATCGTTCAACGTTCGTGATCACCACAAGAGGTAACGATTCTATCACTGATCATGCCCATTCGTAAGGATCATTAAAGGAGAAATTTTAAATTCCGCTGCGTTTTGGATCGCTATTCTCCTTCATAAATAACCAGCTCTGATTATGAATATATGACGTGCAACATCATCAGTTTCTGAACAATATGTTCCAAATCCACTTATGTGCCAGCTATTAAAAGTTCTGAAAGATGTTCAATATTTCTACTGCAATGATCTTTCTGCTTCGGTGCTGATTCACTCCTGAGAAGCTTTTGAGGAAACACTATGTTGTTGCTGCAATGTTCTCTCAGTTCATGGTTCTGGATGTGACTCTGATCACCAAACTTTTGAAGAATGGCAAGCTTCTAAAGTTGTGTTATGTAGCTAAAGATTCTGAAGATCTCAAGTCATACGATTGAAGTTATCAAGGTTCTGACTGAAGATTCTGAAGATACTTAAGATCTTAAGCCAAACTACTGACATTGTCAAGGTTCTGACCAAAGATTATGAAGTTTCTGAATCCAGCTTTATGTTTCTTCATTTCATGATTCATCAACTTTCATCAGAAGCCAATGAACTTGAAGATAAGATCAAATGGGAATATGATCAAATAATACATAATACAAATCGAACATCCTCTCCACTACCTGATTTCATGGACAAGGACAGTATTATACATCACACATGTCACTGATTTTATGAGCGAAGGATAATACACAATATCACTCCTCTCCTATCCAACAGTGGACAACCTCTCTATGATATTTTCCCTTTTTTCCCCCCAACGGTCTTCTTATGCTATATAAGTGAGACTTGGAGACTTGAAGAAAACGTCGGTGACACAATATTTTGACAAGTCTATTTCTTTGTGAAAAGTTATCATTTGTTTGTACACGATTTTTCTTTTAGTGTTTGTTTATTGATTTGTGTAAAATCTGCTTGTATAGAAGCATCTTGTAACATATCAAATATTATTCAAACTGTTTGTTTGATTCCTTGAGGAGGTTATTCTTGAGAAGACAAAGAAGGTTGTTCTTTGTTAGTCCTTAAAGAGACTAGGGTATAGTTGGATCCTTGAGAAGACAAAGAAGGTTATTCTTTGTGATTTTTATAATATGTTGATTATAGTGGATTAAGTCCTTGTGTATAAGGCAAAATCACCTTGGTGTATGGACTGGAGTAGCTTTGAGATCCAAGTGAACCAGGATAAAAAAAATTGTGTTTTTAGCTCATCGTTATTAACTTGTTAGTGGTGTGTTCGTGTTTTAGAAAAAACTTTTGCTTGTAAAACCCAATTCAAACCTCCATTTCTTGTGTTTTTCAAACCTTCAGATGCATCTATGTAGCAAAATACGGATATACACTTTTGTATTCACCCTATAAGTAGTAAATTTTGACTTTTTTGATAGAAATACCCAAATGTAATAGACCATGTATTATAACTATATTATCATAATAATTTTTTTATAAATTAAACCATAAACTTATTTAATAAGATGAAAATTCCATATATAAACAAAATAATCTAGAATCTATATATTGTGAAAATAACAAAGAAACAAACAATAATATCGTCCATAATCCCTAATATAAATATTATACTACTGTGAATGTTGGACCCCCCATGTTCCTTCGCTGCCTCCTGTACTGGATGTCGTTCGTTCCTTAGTAAGAATGACATCAAATGACCCTTCCAAAAGTGCCTTCCGGAAATTCTCATATGTCAATACCCGTTCTTGCAAGATCCATAATACGACGACATGCACGCAACACGTTAACGACATGATCTGCCATATCACGCTCATCCTCTAATATCTACTGATGAATTAGCCTAGGTGGATCTTTCTTAGCATTTAGTGTCATGTAAGGATGTGACACTCTGAAATACTATTGGACGTAGCTGTATGCACAACTTCATTCGCTAGGAGCTATGTGTAACACTCTAAAACCCCCTCAAAATTATATGGAGTAAAAAAATTATAAATAGATATTTCACATAGGGTGTCAAACAATCTCCACAATCAACATGCTTTGTAACGCTTATTAAAAATAAACCATTTAATTCAAAGCACCTATCATCACATGCTCGCCTTTACTTAGGCTCATCGCAGCAGAACTAATCATTAAAAACAACTACTCAATCAAATAAATTCAAATATAACTTTTATTTAAAATTAAACATCAATCAGAGCAATATGCCGCCAACATCAAAGCATCTCAAACTGGGAGTTATAATAACAATAACTCCGAATAAAATAAAATATAATGTTTGCCCTCCCAGTGTTACCGATTAGAACAACGATAATCTAAAAATGCATAAACTAAAGCAACTACTCATCTACCACTACGCCAAATAAGGGAAAAGAGGGCGCTTATTTTGGCCTATAACAGCGCTTTTAAGCGCCCTCTAAAGTGGCGCTGGCATAGGTAAAGACAACGCTTTGTTTTCCTGGAGAAAGCGCTGTCTAAAGTGGCCCTTTAAGGGCCACATTATAGTGCGCTTTCAGAAAAAAGCGCCCTCTGGAGTGGTCCATAAAGGGAAACCTTAGAGGGCGCTTTCTGGAAAAAGCGCCCTCTAAAGTTGTCAATGTAAAGTGTTTAGAGGGCGCTTTCTGGAAAAAGCGCCCTCTAAAGTTGTCAATGTAAAGTGTTTAGAGGGCGCTTTCTGGACAAAGCGCCCTCTAAAGTTGTCAATGTAAAATGTTTAGAGGGCGCTTCCTACATAAAGCGCCCTCTAAAGTGTTAAGCGCCCTCTAAAGTTGTCAATGTAAAGTGTTTAGAGGGCGCTTTCTGGATAAAGCGCCCTCTAAAGTTGTCAATGTAAAATGTTTAGAGGGCGCTTCCTACAGAAAGCGCCCTCTAAAGTGTTAGTTATTTTAAAAAAATTTGTTTGAAAAACAGTGGATATTTAATTGGTAACCTGTTCGCATGCTGCAAAAGTGTAAAATTCATATTGATTTCATCCTTTAATCCAATGTTATACACCATTAATCCATTGATATATACAACATGAATCCATTTATATACAACATTAATCCTCCATATATACAACATAATATATGATTCTTTGATCAACAATATACAACAACATATTCATGAGTTAGTAAAAGTACAACAACAATATACAACATATATACAACAACAGCATACAACAACAACATTCCATACATATATGTACAACAATATACAACCTAGGTATATGATTCTTTGATCAACAATGAATTGACACAATTCATCCTTCATTTCATCCAAATGAGCTTTTGAGTAAGATTTGTATTCCTCAAAGTACTACAATTAAGAGAATAAAACATATTCATGATTTAGTAACAAATTAGATGAAATATCCGATAATATTAAAATAAACCCTAAGTTATTATTCCATACCATTTTTGGGATGTCTATACGATTCAACGCAATGATATCTCTCATAAATCTCAATACAAAAAATCCGCAATCGACCGAATTATTTTGCTGAGGACACTACACAGAAAAACAAACAATATATATATAGTTAATTTCTTACAAACACTATTATAAGCAAAAAAACAAACACTATTATAAGCAAAAATAAGATACTTAATATATACCTGAACTCTGATCCAGGTAATGTCCTTCCTATTGCGATAATTCTTTTTCGATCTAAATTTTATTATTGCCCTAACAAAATAAAAACGTATATTGAGATCAATCTGACAGACATAATTAAATATACAAATACACACGAATATTTAGGGGAATTTCACTTACGCGTCAACCGTCTTCTTCATACTCGGATATTTACTCCAATCACCCGATAACGAATCGAGATAATACACTATTAGTCTCGAAAGATCCATAGCAACCAACACCCAGTGACCACTGTAAAATAAAACAAAAATTTAGATGAATGAAAATTTTCTACGTAAAAGATATACATAGATTAGAATGAAATTATTAGAAAGAAAATCTAACCCGTTGCCAGAATTAAACGGTAAAAAATACAAACTGGGTGTAGTATTATCGCCGGCCGCCATGAATCTATCGACTAGATCATTCTTTACGGATGTTGGATTTTTCGTTATTAACGTTGCGTTGATACGGGAAGCAGCAATAAAATTGAAACGGTTACACAATTCAGTTCCCCGCAGCAATGTTACATACATATACCTTAAATAGAAACATAATAAACATTAGACTACTCATTGAAATGTGTAAATAAATTGTTCAACTAAGTGAATTATAGATTGATCGGAGTACCATATGTATGTATGAATGACAGCGATGCCCAATTCGTCGTGTTCAAAAAGTTGTTGCATGTCCTCCTTTCCAATTATTTCGAAATGAGCAGCTCCGAAAACACCTTCATCAAAATCTATACTACGAATGGCCCCGTGCATAATATCGGACTCATTCACCATTTTCTCAAGACGCATCATAATTTGAGATTTTGTCCCGGACGTCGTTGGAGGAATATCGTTACCAGCTTTTTTCAACTTTCGACCGGGAACCTAAAAATTCATATAAATTAAATCATGACTTTTTGTGATGCAACAGAATCGTTGCGTATATAATTCAATAGGTATATATATTTGTACCTCTTTTAGAGATGCAACCGACTCGATGCGTCTTGAAATCCCTTTACCAGCTTTATGCGTGGGTCTTGTAGGAGTCCAACATTACCATGTAATAAGGATTGATTAAATATCATAATTGTAGCTGAATTGAAATGTGAATACTAAAGATTCATAATCATTTAGAACATATATACCTCGGCATCTGGGAAAATTAGATCTGACGGCCATCCAACAAAGGATCCGACTGCTTCTCGCATCAACGTTGTCTCTGAAACAACGTCAGGTAATGGTAGAAGCGCGTCGGTATCTAATACAAGGTCAACTGAAACTTTCATATATCCCACCGGGAGGGGATTATGGTGAAGTAATTCACCCGAAGTGTTGTGCACTTTTCCCTTGCCAACCATGCGATAAGTTGGTGACGATAGATACAGCTGACAAGGTGAAATGCCCTAAACCAATAATAAATGTTATTGTTAACGTGTATATGTGTCAAGTAAAAAAGTGCTTTTTTAATTTCATAATAACATATATAATTACCTCGGGAAATTTCGGTTGACAATTGATACTAGCTCGGTCACTAGTATCTTTTGCCTCGGAGCCGCACCTTTCCTCTCTATACCTTGCATTCTCCTTTTGCAGTTCGAGTACTTGTGCCCTTAACTCCGCCAAGGTCTCCATCACCTCTTTGTTGGTAGGATTTTTTGTTTTTGGTTTTTTATAAAATGACGACGGAGTCACACCAAAACCCTTACCCCTCACACGACCGGAATACTCAGGAACATTTAGTACTCGACTAAGTACGCTCCTGCAATCCTGGACCTCGGTTGAAGGTACGGTTTGGGATAAAGTCTCCTGAAACATTATTAGAGGAGATTAAAAATGAATTATATGTCTAACAAAATTTTCGATATAATTAAAGAAATAATGTTACATATACTTACACATTCGTCATAAACAGTTTGGACCGCTTCAACGACAGCCCCATCCTTCCCAACCCGAGCAGCCTTCCATAATACGTGCTCCGGAAGAGATGTTGCGTCACTTTTCTCCTCGGCTAGCTACACATTGAATTAGATTATAAGATCATCAATTATAACATATTGTGACAATGTATAAGCTCATAGCATTTGAATATACTCACAATTCTTTGTTGTAACCGTGCATATCCCGTACGCCCTTTTTTGTACGGATACGCGGGTTTTGATGCCCTTTTCCGATTTATGTCGCTTACTTCCTGGATAAAAAAGTTTAAGGCATATTAGAACCAAGTAACTTAACAATTGTATAATACCATAATTAATAGACATTACATGGAATTTTTCGTTTCTTCGTTTGGCGACAAAGTTATTCCATTCATCGGCTGAAATAATCTCGGCATACTTCATTGGCCGTTCTGCTTCAACAAATTTTCCTTCCTCATCCTTGAGAAATTTGTTGGACAAAAAGGATCGAAATCCTCGGAGTCTTTTTCCGGCCAATTGAATACAATATTTTTACCGGCTTTCATCGATGTGAAAGGATCTCTAAAAAACATACACATGGAGTGTGTTATTATAAAGTAATATTATAACAATATATGGTCAACAAATAGTCAACAAAAAAAACATATAACAATATATGGTAAGTACCTGTATCTCCGACCATATTTTTTCTTTGCCAACCTTCAAGTTCGGACTTCTCCAATTATCACATGTAATCGGGATATGTTGTCGAACAAGGAAACCAATGTAACTTGCCAACATTGAACCGTTAGGCTCAATTAGTTGGTCTTCAGCACTCCAATGTACTTCAAATTTTACACCCTTGTCTCTTGCACGAATGATTGACTTCATAACAGTCAATCCTCGTTTGATTTCTTTTTCAACATTGTTACGTGATCCATTCTTGTCATGGGTATCGTCTTGGTTAGCCATTTTATCTGTAATATAGAAATGATTCAATAAGACCCAAGTAAGACAATGATTCAATACGTGAACACATTCATATACCTTCCATTTCTCTCATGTTACAACAATCTAAACTCTTTTTTTTTATCATTATTGAATACAAACTCACACACACCTACTGCATGCAAAAGACCAATGCAAACTTATGGTGTTTGGAACATGAACAAACTTGCATCCATAATCATCAAACTTCCAAGCACAAGCTCAAACACACTTCAAATGATATCAGTTTTCAATCAGAAATAAAAAACTCAGTTTGCCCTAAACAACATTAATCAACATAATGCACAAAATGTAAAACTAAGTTTAGAAAATGCCCTAATCAAACACATGAAGAAAGTGAACGGTATCGATGGAGAAGAGAAATACCTTCAAGGTGACGGTAACGATGGAGAAGAAAGTGAACAGTGACGGTGAACATGAACTCAGTGAACGTGAACGCAGCAGCAGAAAAAGGCGACGGCGACGATGACGGTGAGGGAGGGAGAACGAACGGAGGACGAGCGTAATCGCAGTAGAGAGTAATCGCAGTAGAGAGAAAACCCAGTTACGTAAACGAAATAGCTTATAGAGAGGGAAAATAAAGAGACATGCAATATATGTTATAATTTTAATGTTTACTAAAGGGGACCTTAGAGGGCGCTTTTGTAAAAAAAGCGCCCTCTAAAGGGGGCCTAAGAGGGCGCTTCTGAAAGCGCTCTCTAAGGCTTTCCAAAAGCGCCTTCTAAACTGGAAATGTACATGGACTTAGAGAGCGCTTTTTTAAAAGCGCCCTCTAAGGGTAACCTTAGAGGGCGCTTTCACTGAAGCGCCCTCTATTGTTGTCCCTCCATTTCCTCATTATTATTTTTTTGCTTCACTTTAGAGGGCGCTTTGTTACAAAAGCGCCCTCTAAAGGGGGCCTAAGAGGGCGCTTCTAAAAGCGCTCTCTAAGGATTTCCAAAAGCGCCTTATAAACTGGAAATGTACATGGACATAGAGAGCGCTTTTTCAAAAGCGCCCTCTAAGGTTACCCTTAGAGGGCGCTTTCAATAAAGCGTCCTCTATTGGTGTCCCTCCATTTCCTCATTATTTTTTCGCTTCACTTTAGAGTGCGCTTTGTTACAAAAGCGCCCTCTAAAGTGCGCTGTCTATTCCAATAGTATGCTCCTTATTTTTTCTCTTCACTTTAGAGTGCGCTTTTGTAATAAAGCGCCCTCTAAGGGGCGCTGTCTATTCCAGTTTTTGGCGTAGTGTACCTACTTACCTGTACTCTAAGAATGAACACAAAACACAACAATAAAACAAAGGGGTGATAATACATTCAAAATATATAATGGTGCAAAAGAATGCAAGGGTAGCCTAAAGGCAAAACATTCGTGTTCATACAATTTAATTGCATAAAACACAATAATTACTCAATAACACCTAAAACAACTCATCTGCACAACCTTTATTAATGCAATACAACAAAGGCTCAACTCATGCATGTGGTACCAACTCAACGAAGGTTCTTCATGCGAGTTGGGTCCCAACATCTGAACCCTTATCCTATTCATCTGAGTTCAGGACAAAGCACTAGTCCCAACATTTGAACTCGTGATTCGCCTCTTTCACAGACAACATATGATGCATGTACATATATACACAACCACAAAAACTCAACATTATATTTACAATTCAACATCTAACTATAAATAATAACATCAAAGTAATCCCCGCAACTGGACGACTCACCACAATCTCAATTATATGTTCATCACATAATTATCTCATCATCAACACAATTTAACATTACCAAAAGGCATCAAACAATAGCCAAACATCGACCGCACGCCAAAACAATGCTAAAAATCCGACTCAACATGTCAAAACACACCCACTAACATGATGGCGGGTAGCCCATCACGTGGGTGACGCCCATCATCACCCTTTCCCCCAACCATCACTCCTCTGATGATAAAAAAGGCTCCATGCTTTCTTGGAGACCATGACAATCTCCTTGTTAGACCGCTGATGCCCATCATCTTATTAAGGCGCATGACGACCTGATTGTCACGCAGATGGCGCTCGTCATCTGGTTGCATAAAGCAGAATTTGTGTTATGCTATGGAATTCAGTTTAGAACTCTGATTTTTTGCCTCAGACCCTCAAATCGACTACAAACAGCAAAGAGTTAACATGTTACCATTACAACATCATATTTTTATCAATTAACACACAATTTCATTAATTAATCACACTTTTTTAACACTTTATTCATCATATTCATGCCAACCATATGAACATAACTCATACCACTTTAATGAATACAATATCTAACTTTTTTCATGGTAAATCAGCACAAAATTTCATGATTAATTACAACAATCATATCATATTATCACAATAGTTTTATCCATTTCATCAAACATTCAACAATGGAAGAAAATAGGGAAAAAAACTAATGGAGATTAAGGACTTCTCTCTACCCATCATGCAATTTGTTAGAACAATATTTTGTGTCTATAATTCATCTCTAAGATTTTGATGATAACAAAGGATGAAACAAATTGGTACCCTAACAAATTTATCTATGTGTGCAGGAGGACTCTAACAGAAAAATGATCAAATAGACAACATCTGATATTTTGGAAGTCCAGAATAGAAAAATTAGAATAAATTGAAGCAGACGCTCTGACTCTGAATAAAAGGAAGCTCACATAGTCTGACGGTAGAAGACTCAGACACACTTTGAATCTGAAGAGTTCCACATAGCTAGTCTGATGATTTGTACTCTGAAGAAGGCTTTACAAAAAAACCATATCAAGAACTTCTGAAGAAAATCTACTCTCAACGACTATCTGAAGTATACATGCTGAACAAGAATATCTGAACTCTACGTACTCTAATTCAAGGTCAACCACAAGACTTAGCTACGAAGTTTTCCATTTTTGGTATGAATGTTAATTTGGAAAAGATTAAACACTCTCCAAAATTTATATGGAAAGGACAATGAACTTAATGCCATTAAAGTCCATCATTGCCAAGATAATCATTAATGTCCCAGCTAACGGTCTCATGCTCAAACCACTATATAAAGGCAAGATCTTCATCATACCACATAACGAAGCATACACATAAGAATACTACAGAAAAAATTACATACTCTCCTTAATTCTTGTTCAAATCTGTTCACACGAGTTGTTGCTCTAAGTGTAAAAATTTGCAGTTCTTATTGTGTTAATACTGCTTACCTAGAAGCACTAAACACTTCATTGTATTTTCAAAATAGTTGTTGAATATTTCCTCAAGTGACTTGTGAAGTCTGTAAACTTGAGAGGGCTAAGAGATCTTTACTCTCTTAGACATTTTTATTGTAATCTTTCTAGATTATTGGATTAAGTCCTTGTTGAAGGCGAAATCATCTTGGCCGGGTGGACTGGAGTAGCTTTGAATTTCAAGTGAACCAAGATAAACTTTTGTGTTGATTGCATTATCTTTCATGTGTATTTTAATTGCAAAACTTTTTATTACCTGTGAAAATAATTCAAACCCCCCTTTCTTTTTTTCTCTACCTTCAATTGGTATCAGAGATTCAGCTCTATTATTGATTTTCTAATCAAACACTTAACAGTGTAGAGAGATCCAACGTGAGAAAAACACTATGGTTAACACCAATGAAAGAGACAACCACAATGCCAAACCTCTAGTGTTTGATGGAGAAAAGTTTGATTACTAGAAAGATATTATCAAAAGTTTCTTTCTGGGTTATGACGCTGACCTATGGGACATAGTTATAATTGGCTATGTACCATCGGTATCTGATGTTGGTATTACTATTGCCAGAAACAAAATGACTGATGATCAGAAGCGTGATTTCAAAAATCACCACAAAGCAAGAACAATACTGCTGAATACCATATCCTACAATGAATATGAAAAGATCACCAACAGGGAAACTGCTAAAGAAATACTTGACTCCCTAAAGATGACCCACGAAGGCAACTCTCAAGTCAAAGAGACAAAGGCTCTTGCTCTAATTCAAAACTATGAAGCTTTCAAGATGGAGGACGATGAAGCTGTAGAGGTAATGTTTTCTAGATTTTAAACTTTAATTGCAGGACTCAAGGTTCTACACAAAGGCTACACAACTGCAGATCATGTCAAAAAGATTGCCAGAAGCTTGCCAAAGAAGTTGAGACCTATGGTGACTGCCTTAAAACTATCATAAGCCTGGAAGAACTCGTCAGCTTCCTCAAGAGTCATGAGATAGAACTTGAGGAGGATGGTCCCTAAAAGAAAAGCAAATATGTGGCTCTGAAGTCTAGATCTGAGAGACGCAAACCAGAAAGGAACAAAGCTCTCCAAGATGAAGAAGAAGAAAATGATGACTCCGAAAAGGATGATTCTGATAATGAAGAAGGGTTATCCCTCATAACCAGAAGAGTCAAACAACTTTGGAGAAAAAGAAATAACAATTTCAGAAGACCAAGACAAAAGGGCGATCACTCAGAATCAACTTCCAGAGGCAAATCAAACAAAGAGGTGACATGTTATGAATGTAAAGAACCAGGATACTACAGAAACGAATGCCCAAAGCTCAAGAAAGACAACTCCAGAAAAGAAGGATTCAAGCAAAATTCCTTTAAAACTTAGAAGGGACTCATGACCACTTGGGATGACTCTGAATCTGATGCCTCAGAATCAGACTCTGAAGAAGAACAGGAAAATATGGCATTCATGGCCACCATAACTGGAAGCTCATTAGAAATAGAATCTGATCCTGAAGAGGTATTTTCTGATCTTTCTCGTTCTGACCTTGAATCTTGTTTATCTGAATCTCTAAGCTCATAGCAGAAACTTCGACAAAAATTCAAAGCTTTAAAGAAAGTCCTTGAAGGAACCATTGAAGAATGTGATAAGCTTGAGATGGAAGTTTCTAAATTAAAAGACAACATTTTGGTCTTGGAAAGAGAAAAGGAATTTTCAACTAAACAATGTTTAAAACTTGAAGAAGCTTTATCTCAAGCCCCACAAACTTCTAAAACAATCATATACAAATATGAAAAAGCATTTCAAAGGTTTCTGAAAAATGGGCTAGAAAGAAGCAGAATGGGTTCTATGATTTATGGAGTCAGTCAAAATAAGAAAAGAGGAATAGGATATGACTCTGATGAAGACGAGCAAATACCTTATGCAAATGATAAACCTAAATCTCCTTTTTCTTATCATTACACACACGCACAAACACAAAATTTTACTAATGCTAGAAAACCTAAAGTTTCCAGAAACTCTGGAAGAACTAATCACAGAGGACCCAAAAGATTCTGGGTACCAAAGGATAAAATAGTCTATGTTGCAGATTTCCTATGCAGTAGAGTTAAGACACCAATCATGGTACCTGGACTCTGGATGCTCGTGACACATGATGGGAAGAAAGCATATGTTCCAAAGCCTTGAACTTAAAGATGTTGGCTTTGTAGGTTTCGAAGGAAATCAGAAAGGAAGAATCATAGGCTCCGGAAAAATTGGTAATAGATCTCTTCCCTCTATCTCTGATGTTTTTTACGTAGAAGGATTAATTCATAACCTGTTATCCATAAGTCAATTAAGTGATAACGGTTATGATATAATCTTCAATAAAAAATATGCAAAGCAATTAATCAGAACAATGGAACAATTCTTTTCACTGGCAAGAGAAAAAACAACATTTACAAAATTAATCTTTCAGATCTAAAAGATCAAAATGTAAAATGTTTAATGTCTGTAAATGAAGAGCAATGGATATGGCATAGACATTTGGGTCACATTAGTATGAGAAGTATTTCTCAGCTAAATAAACTCGAGTTAGTCAAAGGTCTACCTAACTTGAAGTTTTCTTCATATGCTCTTTGTGAGGTATGCCAAAAAGGAAAATTTTCAAAAACTTCTTTCAAAAAGAAAAATGTTGTTTCTACCTCTAAGCCTCCAGAACTCCTTCACATTGACTTGTTCGGCCCTGTTAAGACAACTTCAATCAATGGAAAGAAGTATGGACTGGTCATTGTTCATGATTATAGTCGTTGGACATGGGTAAAATTTCTAAAGTACAAGAATGAGTCACACTCTGTATTCACTAGTTTCTGTTCAAAAGTGCAAAATGAATTTGACTCTAAAATCATCAGAGTCTGAAGTGATCATGGTGGCGAATTTGAAAATAAGTTTTTTTAAGAACTATTTGATTCAAATGGAATATCCCATGATTTCTCATGTCCTAGAACTCCACAGCAAAATGGAGTTGTAGAAAGGAAGAATGGGACTCTCCAAGAAATGGCCAGAACCATGATCAATGAAACAAATATGGCTAAACTCTTTTGGGCTGAAGCAGTAAATACAATGTGTTATATTCAGAATAGAATCTTTGTAAGACCTATTCTGGAGAAGACTCCTTATGAACTGTGTAAGGGAAGGAAACCCAACATTTCTTATTTTCATACCTTTGGATGCTCTTGTTTTATCCTTAACACTAAAGAACGTATGAACAATTTTGATTCAAAAGCACAAAAAGGTATTATGCTGGGATACTCAGAGCGCTCTAAGGGTTACAGAGTATACAATACAGAAACTAAAATTGTGGAAGAATCAATGCATGTCAGATTTGATGATAAGCTTAACTCTGAAAAGTCAAAGCTAGATGAAAAACGTGCAGATCTGGAAATAACACTTACAGGTTCTGACGAAAAGACTAAAGGATCTGAGGAAGCTGAAAGGAAAAACCCATAAGTAACTGAAATCTCAATAGTATAGAAAAGATCAAGAAATCGTCTAACCATCTTTGAAGAATTGATTCTAGGAAACAAGGATGAACTTGTCAGAACAAGGTCTACATTCAAAGTATCTGAGGAAACCCCTCTAGGATTAGTGTCTCTGATCGAACCTACATCCTGTGATGAGGCACTTCAAGACAATGAATAGATTTTGGCAATGGAAGAAGAACTTGATCAATTTGCAAAGAACGACGTCTGGGATCTAGTACCAAAGCCAAAAGGAACCCACGTTATTGGAACAAAATGGGTGTATATAAATAAACTAAATGAAAAGGGAGAAGTGGTCAGAAACAAAGCACGACTGGTAGCACAAGGTTATAGTCAACAAGAATGCATTGACTACAACGAAACCTTTGCTCCAGTCGCCAGGTTAGAATCTATTCATTTCCTTGTATCATTTGTTGTAAATCATTCCACTAAATTATATCAGATGGATGTCAAGAGCGCATTTCTGAATGTTATATCTCGGAAGAAGTGTATGTTCATCAACCTCTAGGTTTTGAAAACTCTAAATGTCTAGAACATGTTTTTAAACTGAAAAAATCTGTGTATGGTCTAAAACAAGCTCTTAGAGCTTGGTATGAAAGACTAAGCACCTTTCTCCTGGAACATGATTTTATTAGAGGAAAAGTTGACTCTACACTCTTCTGTAAAAACATCAGAAATTATCTCATGATATGTCAAATATACGTTTATGATATAATTTTTGGTTCAGCTAACCCTTCTGCCTGTCAAGAATTCTCTGAGTTAATGCAGGCAGAATTTGAAATGAGTTTGATGCAAGAACTAAATTTATTTCTGGGAATTCAAATCAAACAAGCTTCAGAATCCAAATACGTATATCAAAGCAAATACATAAAAGACATTCTGAAGAAATTTGAAATGTCATAAAGCAAACCAGCAAAGACTCCCATGCATCCTACCTGCATTCTGGAAAAAGATGAAGTAAGTCAAAAGGTTTGTCATAAGCTTTATCGTGGTATGATAGGCTCTCTTCTCTATCTGACGACTACACTGCTAGATATTCTCTTCAGTGTTTATCTTTATGCCAGATTCCAATCAGATCCAAGGGAATCTCATCTAACAGCGGTTAAGAGAATCCTAAGGTATCTGAAAGGAACACCTAACCTTGGCTTGATGTATGAGAAAACATCAGAGTATAGGCTCTCTGGATATTGTGATGCAGATTATGCCAGAGACAGATTGGAGCGAAAAAGCACATCTGAAAACTGTCAATTTTTAGGAAACAATCTTATTTATTGGGCTAGCAAAAGACACTCAACCATAACACTCTCTACTGCAGAAGCAAAATATATCTCAGCTTCATTATGCACTACTCAGATGCTCTGGATGAAGAATCAACTAGAAGATCTCCATATATATGAGAGTAACATTCCTATCTTTTATGATAATACTGTTGCCAGATTCTTAAGTAAGAACCTTATTCTGCATTCCAGAGCAAAACACATAGAAATAAAACATCATTTTATCAAAGACTATGTTCAGAAAGGGGTAATTTCCTTAAAATTCATAGGTACATGCCACCAATGGGATGATATATCTTCACAAAACCCCTTGCTGAAGTAGATTCTCATTCATTCTGAAACATTTAAACATGGAAAATTTCCTAGAATGAGTCAAATATGTGCTTCTTTGAAATGGAAAAATAGGCTCTAACTTAATATCTGGCATATGAATCTGACTCTGATATTTTTACCAGTTAGAAGTTATCTGAATCAAAAATCCTCAGGATCCAATCTCTTGGTATGCCTGAAGATCAAATATATCAACACGTGGCCTCTCTTGCGTCTGACCTTGGATCTTTTAGACAACTACCAAGCACAGAACTCAAGAGACAGACTATTGATATTTCCTCGAGCATTGTGCAGATTTATGGGATTAGACATTCATCATTAGCTGTAATTAATTTTCCCCTTAGTGTGTCAACTCAATTTATGTGCTATTAATTAATTGTTGTTTAATATTCCCATGAAATTATGTTGTTTTTCATGCTAACCTTGTGTACTTATACTTCCCATAATTCTCACTTTCACACTTTTCACTCACATCCCACACAAACCCTCGCACTCTCAGTTCTTCAAGCTTTCTTCAAGTGTTTTTCAAAGTTCTTCATCTTCTACATGGATTCTCAACAACAACAAGTATATAACTTTTCTCAACAGATGGAATCAACGGAACAACATTCAACTTCCTCTCAGAAAACCACAAATGTAATTGCTGCCATTACCACCCCCATCTGTAAGGAACCTCACATCTTGGATCATCTTCCTCACATTCATCTTGCAACTTCTTTCGATAAACTTGAAGTTCTTTGCGAATCATTGGTAGACTTTGAGAATATGAAGAATAATAGGATTGACCTCAAGGAGGATTTGAGAAAGCAAGGTTGGGAAAACTATTTTCAAAGACTCTACGGTCCAATCTACACATATTTGGTCAAGGAATTCTTGGGATTTGCATATTTAGACGACCATTGCATAGTCTCACATGTTCTGGGGGTGAAAATGGTTATCACTGAGAAGTCCATAGCCAAACTTCTTAATATGGAGAAGACAGGAGAAAGAAGAATCTACAACATCAACCCTAGGGCAAAATATATGTCCCATGAGATCATCCCAACAATCTTCAAGCAGAGCGCTGAAGGAAACTCCTCCAAGAACAAAGAAAATCATTAGAACCTAAGAGTCTAGCGGAAGATTATTCTGGGGACTATTCATCATCGCCCAACATCCAACTCGTCAGATTGCATCAACGCTGATAAAAAATGCATCCTCTATTGCCTACACAAAGGACTCAAGCTTAATTTTCCAGCTCTGTTGTTCAAATATCTGAGGGACTCTATCAGGGACACCAGAAACAACATGAAGCCCAGAACATACATTCCCCTAGGAAGGTTGATCTTCGATGTTCTGATTGAGATTGGGTTGGTGGATCATCTGATTCGCCATAATCTGATGGAGGATGTGACTGTAGACACTGGAAGGCTTCTGAATTCAAGGAATCTGAAAAGCATGGGCATCATAGAGAAATTTCTGGTCAAGCCTTCTTTGGACACCTCTTGGGAAGCTCTGAAGTATTAGAGAAAGATACCTAACAATCTTTACTTGTTCTCTAAGATAGACCCCCCAAAAGTCATCGCCTACTATCTGCAGGATCTGGAAAATCAAGGGGTAGACATCTCTGATTTTCGATGGATTGGCTACCTGAACATCCACCCAATTTCATGAAGAGGATGCGAGAGCCATCTGAAAGAAAGTCAAAGAAGAAATCTCAGAAGCTGGGGGAAACTTCTGTACCCAGACCACCTGTGCCTCTGGTTTCCTCCTCTCCAAGTAAGTCTCAACCCTCTGACTCTCCTTCTTTACAATTAAGGCAATTGTCTTCTTCCTTACCTCAACCTACCCCCTATATACACACTCAGAACTTACAACCTCCACCACAAAGCCCTCTTAAGCCCCCACATCTAACCCACCATCACCTCCCCTTCAAAAATTCAATCTAACCACCACAACCCTACCTATATCTGAAGCCTAACTATTCAATGAACCCATTTCACCACTCTCATTCACTCCCTCATCTCCACCTTACTATAACACCTCCTCTGACTTTGATCAATCTGACCATCAATCCCCCACTCTTGCGCAACTACAAGCTCATGCCCTCTTCACTCAAAACCCATCTACGCCAGAAACCAACATTCCTTCACCATCTAAACATCCACCAACACCACCCTCTAAACCTCACATAGTAACTCCCTCCTAAAATCCCATTCCCCAACAATCTGAACCTCCCACTGAAACCATCCCCACACCACCATCACATATATCTCCCACCTCTGAACCTGAACCCACCTTTCCCACACTGGAAAAAGCAGTAGCCTTATTTAATGAGTCTTCAGTGGAGAAGATCAGATCGCTATCTGAAAAACTCTAGAATTAGTGATGATCCCTCTACAGTAAGGGTTCATTGGAATAAAGTGATCAGATGGATGACATTTGAGGCTTTCAAGCTGAAAGGCCTCTCTAAACAAGTCCGAAACGACTTCGTAAGAGAAGTTGGAGAGAGGCCACATGTCCATCTGGCAAGAGAGACAGAAGCAAAAGCTCGCAGAGAAGCTGAGGAAAAGGCTCGTCTGGAAGTAGAAGAAAGAGCAAGAGAAGCTGCAGAAAAGGACGTCGTTGAGGCTGCTGCTGAAGCTGAAGCCAAAGCCAAGGTTGACGCTGAAGAAGCAGCATGCATAGCTGCGGAAGAAGCTGCAAAGGAGAGAAATGATACTCTGACTCAGGGGGATCAATCTCACTCTGATTTCTCTCCTTTAGTGTTGAAGATTCTGGAAGAGCTACAGAAAGAACAGCGGATAGTGAAAGCAAGATTGGATCAACAGGACTCCATCAACTCCAACATTCAGAACCTGTTGACTCAATTGCTTTAGAGGATGCCGCCTCCTCCAAACCGTTAGGCACTTAGGATTTTCTTGTTGTTTTCTCTACGTGCTTATTTTCCGTGTTTTTCCTCTGTTCCTTCATATTTTGTCATCTTATATGTACTTCTCTTTCATCAATGAATTATGGTTTATCTAATTTCTTTATTAAGTCTTTTTGAGTCTGACAAAAAGGGGAAGAATAAAATAACCTCTGATGAAATACTATCTAAGCCTCTTACTGCACTGCACACATTTAATTAAACTCTGCAGGAAGTATCTAAGTTAAAAACAAGCTACACAACGAAAGAAGATCTGGTAAGAACATCTAAAAATGTCTTAAGCATCTAAGTTAAGGGGAGATTGCTTATCTCAGGGGGAGTAATCTTCATCTGACTTTGAGAAAACTCTTCTAATTTTATAAGTATCATTATTTCGTCATCAGTCTGAAGTTTTTGTCATCATCAAAAAGGGGGAGATTGTTAGAACAAGATTTTGTGTCTACAATTCATCTCTAAGGTTTTGATGATAACAATGGATGAAACAAATTGGTATCCTAACAAATTTATCTAAGTGTGCAAGACTCTAACAGAAAAAGGATCAGATTAGACAACATCTGACATCACGCAAGTCCAGAATAGACAAATTAGAATAAATTGAAGCAGACGCTCTGACTCTAAAGAAAAGGAAGCTCACAGAGTCTGACGATAGAAGACTCGGACACTCTGAATCTGAAGAGTTCCACACAACTAGTCTGATGATTTGTACTCTGAAGAAGGCTCTACAGAAAAACATATCAAGAACTTCTGAAGAAAATCTACTCTCAGCGACTATCTGAAGTATACATGTTGAACAAGAATATCTGAACTTCGCGTACTCTGATTCAAGGTCAACCACGAGACTTAGCTACTAAGTTTTCCATTTTTGGTATGAATCTTAATTTGGAAAAGATTAAACACTCTCCAAAATTGCTATGGAAAGGACAACGAACTTAATTCCATTAAAGTCCATCATTGCCAAGATATTCATTAATGTCCCAACTAACGGTCTCATGCTCAAACCATTATATAAAGGCAAGATCTTCATCATACCAAATAATGAAGCATACACACAAGAATACTACAAACAAAATTCTATACTCTCCTTCATTCTTGTTCAAATCTGTTCACACGAGTTGTTGCTCTAAGTGTAAAACTTTATTGTTCTTATTGTGTTAATACTGCTTACCTAGAAGCACTAAACACTTCATTGTATTTTCAAAATAGTTATTGAATATTTCCTCAAGTGACTTGTGAAGTCTATAAACTTGAGAGGGCTAAGAGATCTTTACTCTCTTAGACGCTTTTATTGTAATCTTTCTAGATTATTTGATTAAGTCCTTGTTGAAGGCGAAATCACCTTGGCCGGGTGGACTGGAGTAACTTTGAATTTCAAGCGAACCAGGATAAACTTCTGTGTTGATTGCATTATCTTTCGTGTGTGTTTTAATTGCAAAAGTTTTTATTACCTGTGAAAACAATTCAAACCCCCCTTTTTTGTTTTTCTCTACCTTCACAATTAACCCCATATTTAGAGTAATCCCCCTTTTAACTTGGATTTCCAACAAAGTAAGCTACACAACAATGGTGATCTCTCCCTTTTCCTCAAGCCCTAAGTTTCATCTCTTTCCTCTTTCTCTAATTCTCCAAAAATACGCACCGACTACTTTTAGGTTTCGTAATCCCTTTATATTGAAAACCTAATTTAATCTTCTAATAATTACACTTTGGCCCAATTTCTCTTGTAAATCTCACCACTTACCTTATTCTCCTCCTAATTTCTATTTTCCAAATAAAACCTCTATTTTCTATTTAATTTTAATATTATTTAATTATCTAATTATTTAATTAAATAACTAAATACTTTCTACCTATCTCAACATAACACAAACATGCCAAAACACCAAATAATCAATCCAATGCATATAAGATTCATTTAAATAAATAAATAAAGCATAAATTAAATTAAATAAATAATTTAAAGAAAACAGAGTGTTAAAACTCTCCCCCATTTATATAATATTCACCCTAAAAAATTACCTAAACTAAACAACTTTGGATAAGACTCTCTCATCCGACTCTCCAACTCCCACCTCATGCTTCCACCAACAGGTCCTCCCTAAATAACCTTCACCAAGATGATTTTTTTACCTCTCAGTTGTCTCACTTCTATGTCATTGATTCACAATGGTGATGCCTCCGTATTCGTGTTATCTCTCACTTACGCACCATCCATTTGAACCACATGAGACAGATCTGTAGGCCACTTCTCCTACTCGCTTCATAATTTGATAAGTACCAATAAAATGCGGCATGGGAATTTGAGATTTCAAAACTCGACAGACACCCGTTATCGAAGTAAATCTAAGAAATACATGACCACCATCTTAGAATTAGAGTCTTTTCCTCCTCTTATCATGATAAATCTTCTGGCGACTATGCGAATCTTTCACCTTCTCTTGGATCATCTTGATCTTCTCAATAGTTTGTTGAACAATCTCATGTCCAAGCACAACACTTTCACCAGAATCATACCAACACAAAGGTGTCATACACCTTCTACCATACAAAGCCTCAAACGGTACCATTCCAATACTAGAATTTAAATTGTTGGTGTAGGTGAATTCAACCAACGGTAAGTAACTATCCTATTTACCTCCATGCTCTAAAACATAAGCTCTCAGCAAATCCTCCAAAGACTGGATAACTCTTTCTGTCCGACTGTCTGTCTACAGATAGTAAGCAGAACTCAACTTCAACTTAGTACCCATGGCTTCCTGCAAACGCGTCACAACATCAATGGGAATGCTATCCCACATCCACTCGGGAATACTCAATAGTTACATCATTCCTGAAGGATTATGATGTACAATCTTCGACTTCTGGCAAGTCAAACACGCATAAACAAACTCGGCTACATCCCTCTTAATTCCTGGCCACAAAAACATTTTCTTTAGATCCTGATACATTTTAGTAGCATCAGGATGAATACTGAAACCACTTATGTGACCTTGTTCAAGGATACTCTTCTTAAGTTTTGGCACATCTGGTACACAAACTCTGTCACGGAAACACATAACACCATTCTCATTTATCCTGAAATCCACCTCTTTACCTTGATCGATCAACATTAATCGATCGATCAATCCCAAATATGATTTTTGTCCTTCTCTAACTTCTTCAAGAATACCACTAGTCAGCTTCAACATACCCAACTTCACACTGTTGGGAGTCCTTTCACACAATAGACTCGGATCTCTGAATTGATCGATTAACTCAAATTCTTGAACCACGAGCATCAACATAAGCAATGACTTTCTGCTCAAAACATCAGCTGCGACATTGGCTTTACCAGGATGGTAACTCAAACCAAAATCATAATCCTTCAGAAATTTGAGCCACCTCATATGCATCATATTCAACTCTTTTTGATCGAACAAGTACTTCAAACTATGGTGATCACTTAACACTTCAAATCTGGAACCAAACAGATAATGCCTCCAAATTTTTAAGACAAACACCATGGCTGCCAACTCTAGATCATGCATAAGATAATTCCTCTCATGAACTCTCAAATGTCTGGAAGCATAAGCCACAACCTGACTATTCTGCATCAATGCACCACCTAGACCTATCTTCGAAGCATCACTACATAATAAAGGATTCACTTAGACTTGGCAAAATAAAAAATGGAGTCTTAAAAGTTATCTTCACACTGAGCACTCCATACATAAGCTTGGCCTTTTCGAGTCAACTGAGTCAAAGACAATGCTAACTTCGAAAATCCTTCAAACAACATCCTATAGTAACCATCCAAGCCCATAAAACTTTTAATCTCAATATCAGACTTCAGAGTTTCCCATTGCAACAAAAACCTTCGATGAATAAACAACAATACCACCACTAAAAAGTACATGCCCGAGAAAACTCACCTCTCGTAACCAGAATTCACACTTGGATAACTTCACATACAACTTATTTTCTTTCAAGGTCTACAACACAACTTTCAGATGCTCCGCATGCTCTTCATCGGACTTCGAATATATCAAAATATTGTTGGTGAACATAACCACAACCTGATCTAGGTAAGGATGGAAAATCCTATTCATATATTCCATAAACACACCTGGAACATTAGATATACCAAACGATATCACAGAATATTCATAATGACCATATCTCATTCTGAACGTTATCTTTAGAATATCTTCTGGTTTCACTCGAATCTGATGATAACATGACAACAAATTAATCTTACTGAATACGCAAGCACCAACCAACTGATCCATCAAATCCTCAATTCTTGGAAAAGGATACTTATTCTTGATAGTAACCTTATTTAGTTGTCGATAGTCAACATACAACCTCATGCTACCACCTTTCTTCTTAACTAACAGTACCGACGCTCCCCATGGTGAAACACTCGGTAGAATAAACTTCTTCTCAAGTGGACCCTCTAATTGTTTCTTCAACTCACTCAACTTTGAAGCATACATCCTATAAGGATCCATCGACACGGGACTAGTACCATGTACTAAGTCTATAACAAACTCCACCTCGGGCTTTGGTAGCAAATCATTAATGTCATCTGGGAACACTTCCGAAAACTCACATAACAGGTATATTCATAATCACTTTCTCGCTTCCCCCTCTCAAGGACGTGATCACCATTAACACTTGAGCACTCTCTCTCAAGGACATCCCTATCTATCTGGCAGTCATGAAACTCGACTTTGTACTTTCCTTGGATTCAAGAAACTTTAGTGATTTATTAAAATAATTTATATGCACACGGTTGAACTCCAACCAATTCATTCCCAGAATAACATCGAGTTAACTTAGAGGAAAACAAACTAAGTCAATCACAAAATCTCTACCATGAATTGTCAAATGACAATTCAAACACACCAACAAAGTAGTCAATGAACCATTAGTTGGGGTATCAACGATCATGATACAATTCATAAAAGACAATTAATAAAAATAAAACATTTAATTCAAAACACATGTCATCACATTCTCACCTTTACTTAGGCTCATCGCAGCGAAATTAACCACTAAAAACATTTTGGTTTAACACTCTTTTAAGTTCTGTATCGTAACCCCAGGTTTCATTTTGGCCCTTTAACTTAAAAAAGGTTCATATTGGCCCCTTAAATCTTCAAAATGTATCATGCTAGTTCTTTTTGTCTAATTAGCGACAAAATTAGCAACCAATTTTTGAGTTTTTCCGTTGCTAATTAGACGAAAAGGACTAACATGAAACATTTTGAAAAGTTAAGGGACTAATATGAATCTTTTTAAGTTAAAGGACCAAAATGAATCCCGAAGTTAACATATCGGACCAAAAAGGATATTAAGCCTAAAAACATCTACTCAATCAAATAAGTTCAAGTATATCTTTTAATTAAAATTAAACATCAAATAGGGTAATATGTTTCCAACATCAAAGCAACTAAAACTGGGAGTTATAACAACAATATCTCCACATAAAAAAACAGAATGTTCGCCCTCCCAGTGTTACCGGTCCGAGCAACGATAATCTAAAAATGCATAAACTAAAAGGAAAGAATAGCCTCAACATTATCTTTAAGCTCTAAAGCATCTACTCATCTACATGGTTGCCTGTACTCGAAGAATGAGCACAAAACATCACAACAAAACAAAGGGGTGGGAATACACTCAAAATATATAATGGTGCAAAAGAATGCAAGGGTATCCTAAAGGAAAAAAATCAACCTTCATATAATTCAATTGCATAAGTCTACACAACAATTACTCAATAACACCCAAAATAACTCATATGCATAATCTTTATGTAATGCAACGCAACAACGACTCAACTCATACATGTGGTACCAAATCAACAAAGGTTCTTCATACGAACCGCGTCCCAACATCTGAGCCCTGAGCCCCCTCATATGAGCTCGAGACAAATCACTAGTCTTAACATATGAGCTCATGATTCACCTCTTTCACAATAACAACAACATATGATGCATGTACAATATAATGCACAACCACAACAACTCAATAACCTATTTACAGTTCCACATCTAACTGTAAATAACAACATCAAAGTAATCCACACACCTGGATTACTTACCATAATCTCAATTATATGTTCATCACATAATCATCTCATCATCAACACAGTCCAACATCATCAAAAAAAACAAAGCAGCAACCAAACATCGATCACATGCCAAAATAACACCAAAAATCCAACTCATCAGGTCAAAATGCACCCACTAACACGATACCCTTGTGATGATCGACAAGGCTCCACGCTTTCCTGGAGACCATTATGGTTTCCCCGTCAGACTGCTGACGCACGTCAGCATCTTAAGGCGCATGAGGACCTAGTCGTCATGCAGATGACACCCATCATCTGGTTGTAGAAAGAAAACTTTGTGTTCTGGTATGGAGTTTAGTTCAGAACTCTGATTTTTTGCCACATGCCCTCCAATCAATCACAAATAGCAAAGAATCTGCATGTTATCATTACAACATCATATGCCTATAAATTAACACGCAATTTCATTGACTAATAATAATTTTTAACACTTTATTCATCATATTCATGCCAACCATATGAATATAACTCATACCACTTTTATGAATACAACATCTAATTTTTTCATGGTAAATAAGCACACGAATTTCATGATTAATTACGACAATTATATCATATTATTATAGCAGTTTCATTCATATCATCAAACATTCAACAATGGAAGAAAATAGGGAAAAAACTAATGGAGATTAAGGACTTCTCCCTTCCTATCATGCAATTAACACCATATTTAAAGTAGCCCCCTACCTTGGATTTCTAGCAAAGTAAGCTCCACAACAATGATGATCTCTCCCTTTTCCTCAAGCCCTAGGTTGCCTCTCTTGCCTCTTTCTCTAATTCTCCAAAAATACGTACTAGCTACGTTTAGGTTTCCTAATCTCATTTTATTGAAAAACCTAATTTAATCTTCTAGTAATTACACTTTGGACCAATTCTTCTTAAAATTCTCACCACTTACCTTATTCTCCTACTAATTTCTATTTTCTATCCAAAACCTCCATTTTCTATTTAATTTTAATATTATTTAATTATCTAATTACTTAATTAAATAACTAAACACTTTCTACCAATCTAAACGTAACATAAACATGCCAAAATACCAAATAATCAATCCAACACATATAAAATTCATTTAAATAAATAAATAAAGCATAAATTCAATGAAATAAATAATTTAAAGAAAACACAGTGTTACATTACGTCTCCTATGTCATAAAAGAGACACACTTGATAGTGAAAGTTACATGGCCAGAAGCGTATGTCGTCGTGTACTGTACAGTCAAGATACACTCTCAAGGGCTCAGTCAAAGGGTTCCCTCTGAGCAGGATAAATGCACAAACATGTGGCATATCCTTAGTGTAGTGATCAACATATGACCATCTGGTGATGCGTAGTAAGTGATAGGAGGACCATGCCTGAAAATGGAACATATGAGTTATTAGTAATGGCATAACATAAGTGTTATGAATATGGTACATAAACTGTCAAGTCTGAAAATATATTATCCTCAACAACATACATCTAGATGTCATTTGTTTGGTCTTTGAAATACAACCTCCAACTAACTTGGAGTACAAGTAAACCAAATAATTGGCCCCCAATTATACTCATGAATCTTCTCCAAGACACTGAAGTATCTAAGATAAACCACATTCTCGTAATAGGAACTTTTGTCCACAAATTTGGATGTGACAACCAAGTGCAAGAGGTATGACCTTAATGCATATGTTATATGTTGTATAACCTGTTCATTATCACCATCAGTACTCTTTGTCGCAGTCAGGTGGTGTGTATAGAAGCTCTCAAAGAATCTAAATCTAGCATGACACCATCGAGTGTCTTCTATCTCCTTCAGAGAATCATCTAGATCAACTCCCAATTAGTCCACCATCACCTCCAAACCATCACATCTGATAATCATGGAGTGGTCTAATAATTTTCCCTTGATCGAAAGATGCAACCGACATGAAGTGTGATGGGTATCTCACCATGTGGAAGATGAAAAGATGGTGTCGCATAGTTCCATCTCTCAATGAACCTTAACAATATACCATGGTTAACATTAGTATAACCAGACATGCATAAATCAACATATTGCTCAGTTATACTACCTATATATTGATGTACATTACACAACCTAATGCCCAATTTCTACAAATGTGAATATAGAAAATCAAATGTGAAAAAATTGGATTCAAAAACTTACCAAATGTGAGTTTGATGTTGAGTACTTCAATTGATTGGATGTTGAGAGTAGAAACATGGAAGTGAGTTGAGAGAGTTTGAAAGAGTATGTTGGAAATGAGGAAGAGGGGGGGGGGGGGGGGGGAAGGTTCTCATTTTTTTAATTAAAAACTCGTCCAGATGTGCACTTACGTAATTTATACGGAGAAGCATTTTCCTATTAATTTTTGACAAAAATATGGGTCTGGCTTACTTACGAATGAATTGTGTGTGAACTGGGATGCGTCTGGAAGTATATTTCCGTATTCCAGGGGTAATTATAGTTTTTCAGAAGGGTGTGGGAGCAGCCCTTAGGATGGAAAAAATAACCCCCATTTTTATAAGTCTATTTAATTTAAAAGGTTAGGCCTCATGCTATAAAAAAATCTTTTAAGCCTAACATGTGTGTCTATTTAAATAAATATGAATAATTTGTTTATTATCATTATATTATATTTTGCACTTTTAATTAAAATACATAAATATAACTTAGTTATCTTGGGTAAGTTATGAAAATAATATGAAAGTAACTTATGAACAATATCATAAGTTGTTTTCATAAGTTCTCTTAAACAAATGGTCTCACAAAACTTATGTTAATAGGTAGACTAAGATAAGTCAATTCAAACAAAATTTTAGTCTTATTGGTATTTTAGTTTGTTATTCTATTTAAACATTATTTGAATTGTTTATTTACATATGTCTAAAAGAAATAGACTTTTATGTAGGCTAACAGACTAACCAGACATTCGAAAAGGTCAGACTCATGCTAAAAAATAAGCCTATGATAGGCTACGGGTCAGACCTAGGCTTTGTTTTTTCTGGAAGGCCAAACTTAGGCTTGGTAAAACCTAACTCAATCCAACCTATTCTCACCCTAGTCGCAGTACAATGGTAATGTTATTGTGCTTTGATATCCACTATTTTTGATTTAGGGCAAGTTCGTAAACCTAAATATTTTTAAGGGTATATTGGTTTTTCTCACCTTTTTTGACCTAATATTTAATCCAACAGGTTTACTTCTTTAGCTCCACCATTTTTCGTCGTTATCTCATGCATTTCCTTCCCATTATCTAGTGTAAAGAATACTCCTAAAGATTTAACCAAACTAGTTGTTTGGTGAGAATATGGTGTATTCAACGGTTTATATGGGGGAATAGACCTCCGAATTAAAAAAATCGTTGGAAAATAGTTTGAAAAACTTTTATTAGAGTTTTAAAACAAAATTGATTTTTCATGGCGAAAATAAACTTTAGCGTAAAATAGATTATGCTTATAGATTCCAATAATATTTGTGACAAAACCACAAGTATTTAGTACAATCATAATATCTAAAATTAACATTGAAAATAAAAATCTTCTTTCTGGATTTTTGACTTGTACACGGTCTACGCACTAAACTCACGTTAAATTCAAAATAAATCTCCCCTTCAATCATTAGTCTTCGAAAATGAGATTTAAACCCATACAACAATGGAGAAAAAATGAGATAGAAGATGAATTAAATTATTAATAATTCTTCATGAAAGATTTAAAACTGTTTTGAAAATGTGAAAGAACAAGTAGTTTGTGAGTTCTCAAATAAATATATTGGGAGTAATCACACCTATATCTAACGAAAAATTTAGAATACCCACTTTTGGTACTTGGGGAAACTAAACCTTCGTAAATTTTACCATATCAGACCTATAATACTCAACCTTTAGCAACTGAACCCGCATAAATAGTACAAGACTACACCCTAAATACTCAACCCAAACCTGCACAAATGTTACCATACCATACCATTGATACTCAACTAGATGAATAGATACCCGACCCAATTGAAAGGACCACTGAAACTAAACTGGAGATGATTAATGTTTCAACTAATCTATACATGAACAATGATGAAAAGTCATAATAAGGTATTTAGAAGACTTATGAAAGGAAAAGGAAGGAAGTATAGTCAAACACAACTTTGACGCAAAACCACGAGTCCAACCAGGCTCTTGAAAATGAAGTTCCCACATATAAATATGGCCCATAACCATAAACATGTTAGAATAAATACAACAAATAATGATATTCATATTGCAATAAGAAAAAGAGTGAGAACTTGCACTCATCATCCTATCGGGAGATTTGTCTCATATGGAAATATGTCACTAAGTTACAGGTCCTTTCTAGCAGCGGTTGACAACATTAAAATTCCAAGGAGTATTCATGAAGAACTGCAAAAACTTGAATGGGCAGCCACTATAACAAAATAAGTTCAAGCGCTTGCAAACAATGGCACATGGGAAATCACATATATGCCCGAAAATAAAATAGTGGGATGCAAGTGAATATTCTCAATTAAATAGAATGTTAATGGAAGTATGAATAGGTACACAACCCGATTAGATGCAAAAGAATTTACACAGTCATATGGGATGGATTATAATGAGACATTCACTTTCGTAGCAAAACTCAATTTTATATGGGTCTTATCGTCTTTGGCTGCAAATCTCGATTGCCCAATAGACCAACTAGACATAAAGAATAATTTTCTAAATAGGGAGTTAAAAGAGGAGGTATATATGAAAATACATACATGACTTGAATCACCCAACACCTAAAATATGGCGTGCAAGCTCCATAAATCCCTATATGGCCTCAAACAATCACTGGAGGCATAGTTTGACAGATTGGTCAAAGTTGTCAAGTAAAATGGTTTTGTTCAATGCCAAACAGACCATATTATGTTTTTTAAGCATAGTTGAAGAGTTTGTTAACCAAGGAATTTAAAGTCAAGAATTTATGTCAATTCAAGTACTTTCTAGGGATGAAAATTTATCGGATAAAGGATTGATTTTATGTTTCTCAAAGAGAGTACACTCTAGACTTACTTCAATAAATTGGAATGCTTGGATGTAAAGTTGTCAACACTCCCATATAACCAATACAAAGAAGTGAAAAGGAGAGTCAATGAAAGATAAAGATAAATATCAAAGTCTAGTTGGAAAACTAATATATCTTACTCATACCAAGTCAAACTTTAGTTTTGCTATAAGTATGGTTAGTCGGTACATGTCAAAACCAACTAAGACTCACATAATAACAGTTAATAGAATTATCTAATACCTTAAAGGTACACTAGCTTGAGAACTTTATTTTTAGAAGAACTCAAACAGAGGCATTGAAGTCTATACTTATTCTGATTGGATAGGGTGTTTATTTGATAGAAAATCTACTACATGTTATCGTACATTTGTATGGGATAATTTGGTAACTTGGAGAAGCAAGAAGCAACCTGTGGTGGCTAGGAGTAGTGCAGAAGTTGAATTCAAAACTATGACACAAGATATTTGTGAAGGAATCTGGCTAAAGCATATGCTCGATGAATGTAGAAGTCCCACTAACAACACAACACGGGATTATGTGAGAAAAAAGCTACTATAAAAAAGTTGTCACAAGCATGTAAACATTACTAACTTTAAAACTAAATACACCAATTATAAATTATATGTTTTCCAATTCCAACTATTTTCTCTAAAATTACCAACAATTTCATCTAAATTAAAAAACTTTTTTCACTAAAATGAATATCAATGATATAATTTTGAGTTGATTATTAAGTCAAATAAATAAATAAATAATTAAATAGATAAAGTTGAGTTAAATTAATTAAATGTTCATTGCTAATAAATCACTCTCTTTATCATATTTTTCAAAACAAAAATAAAGGATCGAATTAGAAGGGAGTAGATTTATTTATTTATGAGTGTAGTGCGTGGAGAAGATTTGCTTTATTTTCGTTTGGTGCACTAAAAAAGATAATCATGACAAGATAATTATTTTTTATTATATATATATATATACATATATATATATATATATATATATATATATATATATATATATATATATATATATATATATATATATATATATATATATATATATATATATATAATAAAAAATTTATGGCTTAATACTTGTTTTAGTCTATTAATTTAATTTAATTTAATGTTTCACTTTAGTCTCTTAACTAAAAAATATTATAAGTTAGTCCTTTAACTTCACTTATGTTATCCTATTTGGTCCAAACCGATTTATTTCCATGGTTATGTTTCTTACTTTCCCCTTTTGATATTGCTTGTGAGTAAGAGTAGCATTTAAATCAACCTGATTTTTTTTATGTTGGTTTCATATTCATGACTGGGAGAGGAATAAAGTTTGAGATAAAAAAAAGAGTCATTCACAAACGTATGGCATTGAGATGAGAGGGAAGAACAAGTTTGTTTGATTTGAACAGAGATTGAAAAAAAGTGAGAACGATGGAAAACGAGAGAGAGTTTGTGAAAATAGATTTTGATTTGAGTTTGGATGTTGGAACTGTTAAACGTGTTTCAGAAGTTTAAGGGTGAAGAGAGCAGCGACTGCGTTTTTTTATTTGGGGCTAGGGTTCTCTTTGAATCGTGTTTGTGTTGTTTTACCAAGCGGGTCGATTGATGTCTAAATGGATCTTCTGACCCGCCTCCCTCATCTGACTTGGGCTGCTTCGTCTGGGTTTTTCCCCTGCTATCGACCCCCCCTTTTTTAAGCCCAACTTTGTTATAATTCATTTATTTATGGCTTTTGGTTGATTTTTTTTTTAAATATAATGTATGATAAATCTTTTCAAGAATAAAAAATAGTTGATTAAGGTTTTTATTTTTATTTTTATTAAAAAAATAGCAAAAATCATTTCTTATTTTATTTTCTTTATAAAAAAAATTATAATTAAAAATGATTATATGTATGATTTATGTTTTATTTTATCAAATTATGTCCTAAAAGTCTAAAGAGTTTTTTTTTCAAGAGATAGCCTTTTAGAAATAATGTTGATTCAATTGTTGCTTGATGTATTTGATCTCCATTGATTATGTGAATGCTTGTATGCTTATACTTGGTCTATGATTTATCTATCCTTTCACTCAGACCTTTGATTGTTAAACAAGATGTGGGTACCTAATAAAATAAACATTTTCAAACAAGAACAAATACTTTATCAAGCATCAAGTTAATTTTGAATACCTCACCTTTCTCAAATCACTTATATGAATCAAACATCAAGTGATTATTTTTAAAACCAAACGTAACATTTAAACCTTTTTTCTAAATAAACACGAAAAAAAAGAACAGTTGGAATATAGAATTCCAGCAGAACCCTCGAATGATTGGTCCCGAGGCACACATTTTGGATTAGTTATTCATTCTTTTCTTTCGATCTTAAAACACTTAATAGACTTAGACTAAAAAAGGACCGTTGGGTCTAGCATTCCAACGTAACCTTTGAACAATTGATTTTGAGACACATGTCTTGTTCTTATTAAGCGTTCGTTCTCCATTAAACAATTTTCTTAAATATCTTGATTGAAAAAGGATCGTTGGAATCTAGAATTCTGGTGAAACCCTAAATGTTTGATCATGAGGCTTATGTCTTTTTCTCATCAAACATTTGTTATTCACCTAAAACACATCCAACCAATCAAACTCTTTTCTCTCCGCCGTGCGATTAATCTTAAAAAACTTTTTCAAAATAAAAGATATTTCGTCTCGAGATGATGCAAAGCAATTCTTTATCCATAATTGTGTGAGTTAAGATAAGTGGCGTTTTTTCGTGAATGTTGATTTGTAAATCCATTCAATATGGTGCAAATGCTCACTCCTCACCTATTTTAGGTAAAATAATATTTTCCGCCGATTGATGCAAAATGGTTTTCGCTCAAATAGACCAACAAACAAACTTTTTCTACCCAAAACTACGTAGTCTTGAGTTCTCCATTGCACTCAGATATACGTAGGAGTAAGACCCACAATCTTTTTAGACACATTAGTAAATAAAAAATTGCGATACCTTTATTTTTCTCTTTACACTTTTAATAATTCTAAGAAAACAAATGACATAAGCTAACATTCAAATCACAAATCTAACTAAAAGATTCTCTTTGAGTACAACGGACATGAGGGGTGTTATTATCTTCCCCTTACGTAATTGACTCTCGAACCCGAATATGGTTGCGACGACCATGTCTTTTTCAAAGGTTTTATCGATATTTTCCTTTCCTTCATTGGAATAAATATAGTTTGGCGGCGACTATGTTTGAGCATATTTTTTCGTGAGTGTGCGATGCGCTTCGTGAAAGATCGTATTTTTCGAGGTACGCCAAATGACGACTCTGCATGGGATAGATGCTCCAAGCAAAAGAAAGTCAAGCCTAATTTAGTTAACTTTGAGATGAATATTGGATTTTATTTTGCTTTCTTTATGTTTTCTATTTTTATTTCTATATGTTTGCTTATCTACTTCTTTTTTTGCTTTCTCTTTTTCATTATGTTCATCATCTTATTTATCTGTGGTATCTTGGGATGATATCATGAGTAAAGCTCTATAGCTTTGGAAAAAGAAGAGAGAACATATAGTTTAGAATTGGAAATTGTGTAGTGTTAGTTTCCAAAGGCCACTTCTTGCATGCTTGGCATGAAGACTCCCCCTAGAGTAGACTTATTCGTAGATCTCGTTATAAGATGGCTAGCCTATCGCATAACATTGATTCATAAAGGGTCCATGACTCTAGGACCCCTATTAGAACTAGTTTTTGTCTTGGTGGTTGTGTAGTGTTAGTCTCCAAGGGTTACTCCTTGCGCGCCTAACATGAAAACCCCGCTCAGAATAGACTTTTTCGTCACTTTTGTCATAAAGTGGCTAGCCTGTTGCATGATGTTGATACGATTAGAGTCCATGACTTTGTGAACCTTATCTGAAACCTAGAAACTATCCTAATAATGGGTTTATGGGTAGACGACCTATAACTATCTATTAAGAAGCCTACCGAATAAGAAGTTGAGTTACTTATGATATCCCAAGCCCAAAACCATGCATTCATAATCATTTGCATAAGCATCATGGCACTCATGTAAATTTTTTTTTCAGGAAATCTTTGTATGCATAGTTGTTAGCATTCAAAGCTTGTAGTGGATTTAGGTAGAAGAAAAGCATTGCAACTCTAGGCTAAGATACCAGATATCGTCAACATATAGAGGCTTCTAAGTGAGCTCCCTCCATGCTTTAGGGTCACTCTAGAAGGGAAATTTGGCAAGATTTTAGGTCTCCTCTCAGTTATTATTCAGACATTGGCCATCACCGTCTTAGCCTAATTTTATGACACACACTCTTAAGTTTCTTGTTTTAAGAATTTCAATTGACTCCAAACTTGGAGGAACTTGAAGGGCTCTTGAGATTATCCATGAAGGGAAAGACACCATACACTAGAATTGGCTAGATACCTAAAGTAGAGAAACTAGCTCTTGCACTCCAAATACCTATCTTGATGAAATGGCTAATTGTAATAAAAGGGAGAAACTTTCTGGTTTTTGGAAATCTTAATTGGAAGGAGAAGCTGAAAAGTTATTTATGTCACATCATTGGGACGCATTGGCGAATGTACTAGCTCTCCTCATATATGGGCTAGTGTTGTTCCCAACCTTTGAAGGTTTTATAATTAAGCATCCATCGACATCTTTTGGGCCGTTTGGAAGGAAAAATAAAGTCTAGTCCCTCTGCTTCTAGAACATACTTTTTACACTTTGCATACTCGCCACGATAAAAAGAATGGAACGTTGATCTGTTGTCTCCCATTACTCTATAATTGGATTATCTCACACATATTCAAACTTATTGCTCCTATTGATACGATGAATGATAGGGATTGGGCCAGAACTTTGGTGTCTTTATCTAGCAAGGATGTTACTTGGTACCGTAGAAACTGAATGTCAAAGAAATCATCGTTAACTATCAAAGCTTTCCCGATGTACCTTTAATAGGGTCCAAAGGTTGTATAAGTTACAATCCTATGTTGGCTTTACGACAGTTTGCATACCCTGTAGGTGGGAAACTTGATGATAGGGAATTGTAGGGGATGATTCTAATTGATATGGGAACTGGTGATCCAACCTTATGGAATAGGGTATCCAAACAACATATCTTTCAGAGGAATATGCACAAATCTTTCAAGTAATATGCACAACAAATCTCTAGGATACCCTATGCATTATGCATATGCACAATAGTGGATAGAGGTGGCTTCGCAATTTGAACTTCCTCTTTCCGAGAAGGAATTGGAGGATTGGTTCATGGACACCTTACAACCAATGTTTATGAAAGAATGGTGAGTAGCATATCGACAAACTTCTATGACCTAGTTGTCGTGGGTGTAAAAGTTGAGCTTAGCATGAAAATTGGCAAAATGATGGTTGTTACTGGAACCTCTAACAACAACAATGTCAAGAAATTTTTCGGAGGTTTTTAGAAGAAAAAGGAAGGGGAAACAAATGTTGTGTCAGTCGGTCAAGGAAGAAATCGCTCGTGGAGGAAGCAACGACGATAATTTTCCCGACAACAACCAACTTATCCAATTAAGTATGTACAACAACTGTATGTGGCAGAAGTCACACCGGCTTTCGGCCAACCATAAGCTCCTGTCTATCAACATGTTCAATAAGCATTAGTATATTGATCCGCTGTCGCACACGGGTCAAAAACAAGTTTAAAAGTGTAGTAAAACGGAAGCGACACTCGAATATCGTATCACAAGGACTCTTGAATGTTATAACCAAACGAATGAAAATAAGGGGGTTTTTAAGGTTCAAAACTTAAATCGATGATTATTAAAGGTAAAATCAAAATTGATAAATAAGTTAATCTATTGTATCGATTTCCGACTTATCATCGATTCTTATAATTTCAATTCCCTAGCGGGTTCAATCTCATTCGATTACAATATCCACTGACAAGCGCAAATTGGTATTATATGATGTATGTTTCTAATTTCCGAATTAAGCAAACGGATTTAAGCAGACGCGAATTAAGCAAACGCGACATAATCAAACACGATAAGGAAAAAGCTACGATAACGTGATTATAATTAAGGATCATACAAACAATCAAATTTAATCAACTCTATCCTATAAGAAACAATCGAATTAAGCAAACGAAACTAATCAAATTAAGCAAACGAGTTTATAGGAAGAATTGAAAAGAAATTGAAATTAATAAAAACCTCAAAGTGGAATTTGAATACAACAAATCAACTCTTTGGGAATCAGCTCTCCATGAAATCTTCTAAGCAATATTGTATCATCAAAATTCAGAATTCAGATTACTATAGTAGTGAAGGACCTAATATAATAAAAGACAAATTTGGGCCATTATAGCATCCGACCCGAAAATTATAAAAGATGGTCGAAACTAACTATTTTAATTAAGTCTGGAACTTCAACGAATTATTCGACCCTCCTTCACTTAGGATCAGCTTTTGACTTCAACATGGAACTTGTAGCTCTTTCTCTTATCTTTCCAACGCATATTAGGACACATCAATCCGACTCTTATAGCCCAAGTTATGATCTGCATAGTGATAAGGTATCAAATAACTATTTATGCTGAAAATAAAGTACGAAAATAAAATAAAGGCAAAAATAAACTTAAATATTAAAATACACTAAAATATTAAAAGTAATATAATAAACTATATATTTGACTAAGTACAATAGTAGAAGAAAATGCATCAAAATGCACGGATCAAATTCCCCCACACTTGAACTTTTGCACTCCGAGCAAAATTATAAATTCAAAACTCAAAACAGAAAAATGAGAATGAACAAAACATGCAATTCCATAGGTTATCAAAATACAAGGTGCAAGCAAAATTCTAAGTCTAAGCTTTAAGAATATGGTATTAGTAAATAACTTTTTGTGACATTCAAAGCAGATAGGAAAACAAGTTACCAAAGAGTACATCAACCGTAGTAAGATCCTCACAGGATATAATTCACTCAACTCTCAAGTGTTTAGATTAACTGTTTACACTCAAAGCACAACATGAAAATTAGTACTACCATAAGATTGAAAATACTCTAACATTCACAATTGAAATACATGCACACAAAGATCAAAAGGACTTTTATTTGGTTGTAACGTGGTCAAGGTAAGGGTGAGATAAATCCTAAGGGGTACTAGGCTAAAATTCAAAGAGACAAAAGAGACTTGAAAGAAATTGCGGGAGTTGAATTAACAAAATATTTCATTCACTTCAACAACTCTATATTAACTGTTTTCATTCATATATTTTTTTCTCCTTTCTCTTTTTTCTTCTTCTTTTTTTCTTTTTCATAAGGAGTATGTATCGACATGTATACATCCTTCTATTTTTTTTCTTTCATTTTTTTTCTATTTTCTTTTTCTATTTTCTTTTTCTATTTTTCTTTTCTTTTTCTACCAACTTCTGAAATATTACAAACATAATCATTCAACCCCACACAACTCCAAACAAGACTCTTTCAATCCTTTGAATAAGACGATAACATTGTTTTTCACTTCTCGGTTTGTAATGAGTTTTAAAAAAACAAAAAAGGATAATAGGCTCAAGGGGGTTTCAAACAAGGGATGATATTATTTCGGGGTTGGCTTTTTGGCTAACTGGCTAAAAAAACAAAAAACAAAACTGTCTTTATCATATCAGTGTACACAAGTGAACAACAGCATCAACAAGAGTCAATTCAAGTTCTAGAGACTAACATACATGGGTGAATCACACAAGAAAGAAAGAGATGGATTTTTGTATGTTATCCATATAAGGCTCAAAGCTCACAAGGTTAATTGATCTACCACAAATGATGTACAATTCAAAGTTTAGTCCTATCTATCATACTAAAAATGCACATCAAATTTTTCACATCACACCACAAGACTTTAGTCAAGAGAACTAAGAAAAATACTCATAATTGTAACTCAAAACCCAAAGGAAAAAGCATGCAATTTTTTTTTAAGAAAGCAAACAAAAACCAAAATAGAGAAAAACTGGAAAAAAAAATAAAGAAAACAAAACAAATAAATGGTTCCCTCCCCCACACCTAAAACATGCATTGTCCTCAATGAAAGACCATAAATATAAAATAAGAGTGGGAGAAAGGAAAGAACACACCCGAGGAGTCAAGGCAGATAAGTGATTGCATAAGCAGCCTTTCCCAAAGAGAGCTCTTCTACAGTTTCTTCTTCCAAAGTTGGATTCTTATGGAGTAGCTTTGGGTAGTGTCCATTGACCTTGAAATTTTGATTAGTGCATTTGTCTTGTATTCCAGGATCAAAGAAGAATCTTTGATAAGTAAAAGTGTTGAATGAGAACGTGAAAGTGATCTCCTTTTTCACAACATCAAGAATCAAAGGATTACGGGGCTGCCTCACTATTTTTATTACATCTTTAAGTGAGATCCTATGCATATATATGGATGGGCTAATATCATGAGTGTCGGCCAAGGTCCATCTAATTCCCTTCTTATGTTTCTGCTTAAGTTGAAGCTTTGATGAACAATATGGATCCTCGGGAAGTGGTTTAGGCTCTACATAATATGGTTGTTCAATGGATGATATATTTGGGACAACTGGGATGTCAAAAGCGTCAACTACATAAACAACTTCGTTTACACTATCACCCTGCAAGTCATCATCAATCTCAGCATAAATGTTAGTGTTAGTACAATCATCACATGAGTAAATATCATCAAAATCAGATAAAGTTAGAAAATCAGCTGAAAACAAATCAGAATAAGCTTCATCAACAACTTCAGAAAGCAACTCTATTTGAAAAATATAATGCTCTTCCTCGTCAATCTTCTTATTTTTCAGTACTCTTTGTGGGAAAAGGATTGGTGGTACATACTCTTTTTCAGCCTCAACAACAACAGAAGGTTCATATGTTGCACTGACAATTTTTTTATTTTTTTCTGGGGCTGGTTCTATAACCTTTTCGGTCCTCAAGGAAATTGCACTCACATTAGGGCCTTTTGGATTAAGTACTGTTTGGGCAGGTAGTTCGTTTGATCCTTGAGCTTGTTGCATGACACTCATTGAAGTGGCAAGTTGTCCAATTTGTGTTTGCGAAGTCCAAATACTAAAATTTGGTCGGTGCTGAAATTGGAGACTGTTTACAACCATTTGCTTGACAAGTTCCTCTAGTGAAGGTTCAGAATGTGAAGAGGTGGTTACTTATGGAGGGTTATATGGTGGTGATGGTGGAATGGGTAACATCAATTGTTTCACTAAAGAGGTAAGTTCATCAATTCTGGTTTCTAGAGCCTTGTTGGAAGAAGAAACCTGAATCTCATTCATACCTTTTTCTTGAACCATAAAATTATCCCTTGTTGTGAATTGTTGGGAGTTAAGTGACATATTCTCAATAAAGGATTTGGCAGTAACATGATATTCAATACACAAGGCATTATAATCAACATCAGGGGCAACAAGTTCTCTCAGAGTTCTTTGGTCAGTCATGTTAAACTCAATAGAAAAGAAAAAAAAATCAACAAACAATGAGAAAACACAACTAATTCAGTAATGCAGCAACAAATAGAAAAATACCGACAATGTCCCTATTAAGTAAAAACAATTGAAATACGAAAAAAATGATTAAAATAAAATACAAAAAATACAAAAACACAAAAACTAATCTAATAACGTCAATTAAAATTTTTGATAATTTTTTCGAAATTTTCTGAAACTATCAAAACAGAAAATAAATCACAAAAAATAGAAAAATAAGGAATTTCGAGTTTTTAGGACGGCTTCCACTATTTTGTTCATAAATAGAGACTTTTGATCCTTGATTTTTTCCTAGTTAATCGACAAAGAATCGGAAAAATTTGAGACAATTTTCTTAAAAAAAACAGATTTTTTTTATCCTAAAACCTAAAAAGACCAGAATGCAAGAAATTTAGGGCAAAAAAATGCTAAAACACAATACCTAAGATTATAATAATGATTAGACTATAATAATGATTAAGATCTACAAGAGTCCCCGACAACGGTGCCAATTTGATCCGTTGTCGCACATGGGTCAAAAACGAGTTTAAAAGTATAGTAAAATGGAAGCGACACTCAAATATCGTATCACAAGGACTCTTGAATGTTATAACCAAACTAATGAAAATAAGGGGGTTTTTAAGGTTCAAAACTTAAATCGATGATTATTAAAGGTAAAATCAAAATTGATAAATAAGTTAATCTATTGTATCGATTTCTGACTTATCATCGATTCTTAGAATTTCAATTCCCTAGCGGGTTCAATCACATTCGATTACAATATCCACTAACAAGCGCAAATTAGTATTATATGATGTATGTTCCTAATTTCCGAATTAAGCAAACGGATTTAAGCAGACGCGAATTAAGCAAACGCGACTTAATCAAACACGATAACGAAAAAGCTACGCTAACGTGATTATAGTTAAGGATCATACAAACAATCAAATTTAATCAACTCTATCCTATAAGAAACAATCGAATTAAGCAAACGAGTTTATAGGAAGAATTGAAATTAAATTGAAATTAATAAAAACCTCAAAGTGGAATTCGAATATAACAAATCAACTCTTTGGGAATCAGCTCTCCATGAAATCTTCTAAGCAATATTGTATCATCAAAATTCAGAATTCGGATTACTATAGTAGTGAAAGACCTAATATAATAAAAGGAAAATTCGGGCCCTTATAGGATTCGGCCCGAAAATTACAAAAGCTGACCCAAACTAATTATTTTAATTAAGTCTGGAACTTCAACGAGTTATTCGACCCTCCTTCACTTAGGATCAGCTTTTGACTTCAACATGGAACTTGTATATCTTTCTCTTATCTTTCCAAGGCATATTAGGACGCGTCAATTCGACTCCTATAGCCCAAGTTATGATCTGCATAGTGATAAGGTATCAAATAACTATTTATGCTGAAAATAAAGTACGAAAATAAAATAAAGGCAAAAATAAACTTAAATATTAAAACACACTTAAATATTAAAAATAATATAATAAACTATAGATTTGCCTAAGTACAATAGTAGAAGAAAGTGCATTAAAATGCACTGATCATATATCAGCATGCACGGGTTGCGCATGTGTATCAACACACTCATGTAGTGCCAGCTTATCAACAGCTGAGGGCTCAATCTCCGCGTTTACAGAATCCTCCTGATCAAAATAAAGGATAAATGAACAGGGTCTTCTTTGATCCAATTCCTATGACATATAATAAGTTGTACCCTTCTTTGTTGCAAAAAGGGCTAGTGGTTCCAAGACCTTTGGGTCCTCCACCTGATCATCTACCAATGTGGTTCAATACAAATGCTCATTGACCTTTCCATGAGAGAGCTCTTGAACATGATCTAGAAGTATGTTTTGCATTGAAGAGCAAGGTATAAGAATTTGTGAGAAGCAAGGTTCTGTCATTTAGAGATGTTGGGACCAACGTAACGAGTAATCCTTTGCCTACACATGGTGTTATTAATGCCATTGAAGATACATATGATGTTTGTGTGATCCAAAATGTTAAAGATGTTAAAACTCTTTTGCTAGCATTCCATGCAAGAT
Organism: Lathyrus oleraceus; assembly: GCF_024323335.1. NCBI lineage: Eukaryota > Viridiplantae > Streptophyta > Magnoliopsida > Fabales > Fabaceae > Lathyrus > Lathyrus oleraceus. Next base: position 44,884,746 of record NC_066582.1, read on the forward strand.
TGGTGGGAGCTAGCATGGTTAGTACTTGCCATGATAATTATGAAGAATGTGACATTCATCCAAGAGGGTGTAAGGTGGTACCAGTTGATATTCAAGACCTGATGGATCAAGGTGTTTTGCAAGTTTGTGGCCTTGCGAAGAATGAGGAAGTTTCGGTAATTGAACCTTGTTTCAGTTTGCCAAAGCTTGTTGAGATAACCTATCAAATAAGGGATAATGTCTAATCAACTAACCATCCATCTCTTGTGGTGGTTTGTATGCCTACCCCATTTCCATTTGGGAGCACCAAGGTCGTTCCTTTGAAATACGACATAACTATTGTGGGTAGGGAGCCTGAAGATGTTGAACGTGAGAAGAGCCTGGAGGATGTTAGTGTCGATGTCACAAACATTGCGGGAACGAGTAGACTGACCCGTAGTGGTCGAATTTATACTCCCGATTTTAATATGACCTCTCAAGCATGAACAAAGGAAGCTACAATTGCAGTTCCTGCTAAGGAATAAGAAGTAGTACAATCTGGTGAAGCTGTTGAATTTTTAAAAATGACAAAGAAGAGCGACTACAAAATAGTCGATCAAATACATCAAACACCGTCGAAGATATCTATCATGTCCTTGTTGTTGAAATACCAAGCTCATATGGATGTTCTATTAAAAGTGCTTGCACAATATCATGTTACATTAGATATAATGGTTGGCCAATTTGATGGGGTGGTCACCAATATCACAACTTGCAACACTTTAAGCTTCAGTAGTGAAGAGTTGCCTAAGGATGAACAAAATCACAATTGTGCCTTACATGTGTCTATAAAATGCAAAGACAATGCTCTATCTAGAGTATTAGTTGACACTGGGTCTTCACTCAACGTCATACCAAAAAGGGAACTTGCTAATTGTCTTACCAAGGATTAGAGATGAAACCTAATGCACTAGTGGTAAAAGCGTTTGATGGGTCCCGGAGGACAGTAATTGGGGAGGTGGATCTACTAGTCTAAATCAGCCCACATGTATTCCCAATCACTTTTCAAGTCATGGATACTAATCCTGCTTATAGTTATCTTTTGGGATTCCCATGGATACATGCTATCGGGGCAGTAACTTCTACTTTTCACCAAAAAATGAAGTTTGTCGTCAACAACAAGCTCATAACCATCTCAGGCGAAGAAGATTTCATCGTCAGTTAACTTTCCTCCTTTCAGATACATTGAGGATGATGAGGATTCCATGGAAACTTCTTTTAGGGCACTCGAGATAGCCAATGCCATGTTTGTGGAAACTATGGACCCTATTGAGAAGGCCAATTCGTCATTTGCATCTTTGAAGAGCACAAAATCAACAATTGAAAGAGGAAACCATGTGGTTGGGGACAAGTCATTAATATCAGCGAGAAGAAGGATCGTTTCGGTTTGGGGTACAAGCTTTCTGCTAAGAAGGAGCCCTGGTCCCTGCAAAGGACCACATACGAAACATCCAGGAAGTGTTCTTTAGTACAGGTTACATCCATGGAGATTGAGTTAGTGCCATTAAATATGACACCGCAGAGGAAGAAAATTCAAATTTGGTGTACCGTCGTACCGGTGTGAAGTAGCCTTGATAAATTGGGAGGCAGTTGAGATCCCAGAAGTCTTTCCTGTGTCAAAGTAATTGTGTTTTCCTTTGTTTTCAAATCCTTAGCTCTGCCCAAGGCTAATGGATCATTTGTAGGGCCACTTTAAATTTCAAAATATCATTATGATAAATAAAAGGCATTTCTTTTTCAAATTCTTATTGTTCATTTATTATTTTTCCTTTAAAAAAATGGCAAGCTATTCAAAAACTACAAATTTTTTTCCTTTTGGCATTTTAATTTCCACTTTTTTCTTTCCAAAAGTAATCATTCAAAAACGTATAGAATAATCAATAAACCAGTTGAATATGATGATGCTACTACTTCTTATAACTTTGAAGTCATATTTACCAATAAGAAGAAGAGAGTGAGGAAGATTGTGACATACCGAAGAGATGGAAAGGCTACTCGAGCATGAGTCCAAAGCCCTTCAGTCACATCAAGAGCCGGTGGAGACAATCAACCTTGGCACAGAGAAGAGAAGAATGAGGTTAAAGTTGGGACTACACTCGGGGCAAGCATCAAGGAAAGATTAATCAAGTTGCTACCAGAATATGTGGATGTATTCACACGGTCATACAAGGATATGCCAGGTATAGAAGAACAAAACCCAACATGGCTCTGAAGATTTATGAAGAGGTCAAATGTCAATTGGATGCTAGTTTCATAGCAGTTGAAAAGTACCTTCAATAGGTAGTTATAATCGTTCTAGTACCTAATAAGGATGGCAAGGTCATAATGTGTTTCGATTATAGGGATTTAAACAAAGTTAATCTGAAGGACGATTTCCCTCTGCCACACACTGACACTCTGGTAGACAATATTGCTAAGTTCATTGTCTTCTCCTTCATGGATGGATTCTCAGGTTATAATCAGATCAAGATGGCTCCAGAAGATATGGAAAAGACCACGCTCATTACCCCTTGGGAGACTTTTTTCTATAAAGTCACGCCCTTCGGTCTCAAGAACTTATGGGTAACCTACCAAAGAGCGATGGTCACTCTCTTCCATGATATGATACACAAGGAAATTGAGGTTTATGTCGATGATATGATCTCTAAATCTCAAAGTGAAGAGGATCATATGGACCACTTGCAGAAGCTATTTGAACGTCTCCAAAAATTCTGACTACGGTTGAACCCTGCTAAATGCACCTTTGGTGTTCGATCAGGAAAGTTGTTTGGCTTCATCGTTGGTCAACGAGGAATTAAGGTGGATCCTGACAAGGTTATAGTAATACAAGACATGTTTATTCCACATACTAAAAGATAATTCATACCTTGGACGATTAAAACTACATCTTCAGGTTTATCTCCCATATGATTGTTATGTGTGAGCCTATATTCAAGTTGCTTAGTAAAGATCAAGAAATTGAATGGAATTCTGACTTCTAAAGAGTTTTTGAGAAGAATATAAATTATCTACAAGAGCCTCTTATTCTGATTCCACCTGTTTAGGGGAAACCACTCTTTATGTATCTGACTATGCTTGAAGAGTCAATGGGATGCATGTTAGAGCACATGACGAAACTGGTCGGAAAGAACATGTTATTTACTATCTGAGCAAGAAGTTTTCCAATTGTGAAACTCGATATTCACTCTTTAAAAAAAACTTGTTGTGCTTTAGCATGGGCTGCTCGCCGTCTGAGGCAGTATATGATTTGTCATACTACTTTGTTGATCTCAAAAATCGATCCAATAAAGTACATATTTGAGAAGCCTGCCTTAACTATAAGACTTGCTCGTTTTCATATGTTGTTGTTTGAGTATGGCATCCAATATGTATCCTACAAAGCTATTAAAGGAAGTGTGTTGTCTAACTACCTTACACACCATCCAGTCAAAGATTACCAACCACTGAAATATGACTTCCCCGATGAAGATATTATGGCCATAAAGGATTATGAAATCCCATAACCTGAGGAAGGACTCGAACTAGGATCTCGATGGAAGCTCATATTCGATGGTTTCTCCAATTACACGGGGCATGAAGTGGGAGTTGTTTTGATGAATCCAAATGGTGTTTATACTCCTTTCACGTCAAGGTTGTGCTTTGACAGCACGAACAATATAGCAAAATATGAGGCATGCATCCTGGGTGTTGAAGCTGCAATTGACCTTCGAATCAAAATCCTTGAGGTATATGGTGACTCAACTTTGATAATCTATCAAATCAAAGGCAAATAGGAAAATCGCGATGCCAAGCTGATCCTGTATCACGTTTATGTCATGGAGTTGATAAAGTATTTTGATGACATTACTTTTCATCATATCCCGAGGACATAAATCAAGTAGTCGGTGCTCTGGCGATATTAGCCTCTATGTACCATGTTAGGTTCTGTAATGAAGCTCCTATTGTTCTGATAGAGCAGAAAGTTGAGCCTACCTATTGTCAATTGGTTGAAGAAGAGGTTGATGGTAAACTTTGGTTTCATGACATCAAATGCTATCTGTGAAACCAGTAGTATCCAACAAATGCTACAACCCTTGACAAGAAAACTTTGAGGAAGCTAGCATCCAAATTCTTCCTGAGCAATGATGTATTATACAAGAGAAACCACAACATGGTTCTGCTCAGATGCGTGGATAGACACGAAACAGATCTGTTGATCAAAGAGACTCATGAGGGATCCTTTGGAACCCATGACAATGGGCATGCCATTACAAAGAAGATCTTAAGGGATGGTTATTACTGGTTGACCATAAAGTCTGACTGTTTCAGCTATGCCAGAAAGTGTCATTGTTGTACCCCAAAATTTTCGCTCCCTTTTTCATCTCTTCATTCAACCCTTAACTTGGGAATTATATGTATACATTCATGCCTCTTTCATATGCATCATTCATCCATTAGTTAATCACTATAGATTCAAAGCTTTTGGCTTGCAAAGCTAGGGTTTGTGTGTGGATCAAACTTCAAAAGTATGGCTTGGTTATTCATCTGATCATATGAGATGTAAAACCCTAATTGCCTGATCTTGGAGGTGGGGATTCAACAAGACCTTATCAAGGAACTCCCTAGGGCCTTCAAACCCTAATCTTTGATGATATGCTTATGAAACCTTGTGGAGTTTCTTTGGACCTTGTATTAGTTATCAAAACCCTAATTGGGGAGGTTCATCCATTGAAGACTTGTCTATGAAGCATCATGATTGATTCAAAGACCTTGGTTGAAGGGTATGCTTCATGTAACCCTAATTAAGGAGGATTTGGTCTTAAGGCTTGACTTTTCATCTGGATGGCCTCCAAACCCTAATTGCATCCCCTTCTTCACCTATTGTGTGTTTGGTACCCTTGCTTGATCACTGTCCCCCATAACCTCTTATTTTTGGTCCATTCATGTTTGTTATTTGGTTGGTTCCATTCATTTGTGCTTAAGGCCATTGGTCCCAACTCAAGTCTTGGGTTTATCACAATCATTTGCTTCCATTCTCATGGCATTTCATCTAGTCATATCTTCATTTTTAGCCCATAACTTGTTCATGCCTTGCTTGGTTTCAATGCCTTGGTGTTTTTGTTCATGGATATTTAGTTAGGTCATACTCATTGTCCACTTTGGTGTTGGCTAGGGTTTAAGAATTCATATAAGTCTTATATCATCTATACACTCACATTGGTTTAAGTCATAGTCCATTCACATTCAAGTCTTGCCATGTATCATTCATTCAAGGTTTGGTTTCATGGGGTTATGTGGTTGGTTTGTGCAAAGTTCATTGGCCATATCATATAATTCATTTCATGCCATGGTTTGATTAATCCAATTTAAAGTTAAGTCTTGATTCATGTTCATTACAAGTCATTTCAAGTATCCATTCATATTCAAGCATCAATTCCAAGCATAAAAGTCATTCAAATACAAGTATCAATTTCATTCAAATGATCACCACAATCCATTACAATAATCATTACATGGGAAATCATAAATTTTGGCAACTTTGACCAAGTGTGACTTTGGTCAACAGTTGACTTTTTGGTCAACTTTGACCAAAGTCAACTCACATCTCCCCTAAACCTAATCCTACTTACTTCATGCTAATCTTCCATTTCAATCCCATGACTCATTGTTGCTTCATGAACAAGTTAGATACAATGGCCATGTTTTAAACAAACCAAGTCAAAACTATAAAACCATGAACTTGCCAAGTCAGGAATGTAAGCTATGCTGCAGAATGAATGATGACCAATTCCACTACTCAATGCATTGCTTCAAGCTGGTCCAGATTAGAAACTGCAAATGGCAAAAAAAGTCAAGGCAAAATATGTCCAATTGAGTGCATTGTTCAATCTGTCTATCACTACCAACATTGAACATGATTGATGAAAACAATGCAACCATGGGGATCATTAAATCAGTTTGCAATCTAGGACTAAACCCTACAACATCTCAGAATCAACCAAACTGCCAATCAAATTGAACATCAAATTGCAAACCTAACTATGCAAACTTGCATCACCATTGAGTTTACAGCACACATGCTAAAGCTAAACAAGTCAGTATGGAAAATGGTCATGGAGCCAGAACCACACCTTGCAGAACCATCAATAATGTAACATGACACAAAAACTACTTGCTCAACAGTTCATACAACATTCATGGAAAATACCAACCAAAACAGTAATAGCAGGGCACATCAAACCAGATAATGCACAACAAAGACTTACCATTGAAGCTCAAGGCAATAAGCCATGTGACTGACCTGTAGCAGAACAAAGTCACACTAAATCAGATAACAATCCATCAATGCTAAAACCTGTCATTTCATACCATTTACACCATACAAGCCCTGCAAAGCTAATGAACATGAATAAGTCTGCATCCAAACCATCAAACCAGCATGAGCTTTGAGCAACAAGTCCAAGCATCCAAGAAACCCTACCCTGGTTCAACCATGGAACCAAATGCATTTATGCCAGCATGAGCTTTGAGCAATAAGTCCAAGCTTCATTTAAGCCACTTAATCCTGCAAACCATATGCATTCTAAGTTGTGAACAACAACACAAAGTGATAAATCATAAACCTACTACAAATGACTTGTAATTAAAACCAAAATCTCATAAGCCTTACAAAACCATGGATTTGCAATGGTCATTCCTGTCCTATACCATTTCACAACACAAAATCTGTTACTACCTGACATAGTCCCTGAATCCTGCAATCAAAGGCAAGGTTCAACACATGATAACAACATGACAAAGCACCACAAGGTTAAACTCAGAAGCATCACAATTGTTCACACACCCTACATAAGCAGAACAAAAATCACAATTAGCCAAACATAACCACACTTGAGTTAACCTATATTTGCAAGTCATGTTTAAGCTCACTTGTTCAACTTGTAAATGAGCCAACTAAGCCACAGATCATCATTCAAATTGTAACCTGCAGTGGCCAGTCAGAAGTAGAATTGGACTTGAACTCATTCCCACTCAATCCATTAACTAACTAACTGATTTCTAATTCCCTAACTAACTGAGTTGTCAGTTAACTCAGTGAGTTGATCCCAACAAACTTCAAGCTTAAATTCCAAGCCTATTCTAATTCGAGCCTAACATATATTTAATCATCATCATCATTTCAGCACCTTGGAATCATTAGCCTCAAGCTCAATTCCCAAACTCCATTAAAGCTTCACGTTGAAGCTTCAAGAAGAGAAAGCTTAGCCACTCAACAATCTCAATTCGATCATACTACCAAGATTCAGAAGAATAAGAATTGGTATGGAAGAAAAGAAAAATCAAAAGAAGAGATATACAAGACTGTACCTGTTAAACAAGTAATTTTCCATCTTCATCTTCTCCGATCAACACTCGTCGAAGAAAGTCTCAACTTTGGAGGTAGGTTCATCCTTATTATTTCTTCGCATTCTGATTACCTTGATATACCTTACATCAAGCTGATGCAAAGCCCTATCATGAGGAGCTTCGAATCTTGTTCATGAAAGTGTAATTTGGGATTGAATTCTTAGAGTTCTTGAGGACATTGTTTCGGTTATAGACCTAGGCTAAAACTTAGGGGAATTAGAAGGTAGATTCATGATCAGGAGGTGGAGACGGAGATAAAGATAGATGAAATTTTCATTTCTGGTATCCACCGCCGCTAGAAGCGATTTCCGGCGTGGAGGCCTACGGTGGAATTCAGGTGAGTTGATTTGAGACAACTTCAATGATGAGCGCGCGTGTTAACACATTCAAATCCAGTTGATCATTTGCCAATTAACGCCCCTTTCCTTGGGTTGCTTATGGATGGGCCTCAGTCATTCCAGCCCAATGTAAATTGTTGTCTCACATCAACTTTGCACATACACCCCCAGTCCAAAGTCAATTGCAGTGGGCCTTGAACCTTGAAGGCCCATGCACCAGATTTAGTTATTTACCCTATTTTCAAGGTCTGCACCCCCTCTTGGCCCATTTTTTAATTGCCTTTAATTTCTCTTTCTAATCTTGCTTTGTTATTTTTGTTAATTGTTTTTTAGCATTTTAATTTTGGTTAATTAGGCTAATTAGGATATTAAAATTAGGATTTAATTTGATCTAGAATTTAGAAGTATTTAGGATTAGTTTCTAATTAGAAATTAATTAGCATTATTAACATGTTAGATCATAATTATAAATTAGGATAAAAAATGATTAATTGGATTAATTTGTCTTGGTTAGAAATAATTAGGATGATTAACCTTTAATTTGATTTAACCCTAGTATAATTCTCAAATTGGACATACCATGTAAAATGACATTTTTGCCCTTTTAGGTTTATTTTGGTATTTGGGCCATAGAAAGGCATGCTCCCTTAGAATTTTTGACTTAGAATTTTTTATCATGTTTTGATATAACATGCATGTTCCCCTTAAGATTAGCCTGTGAATATAATTATAACCATTAGAGTAAGATTAATCATATATCTCAAATTAACTCAAACCCTCAGATTCAAATTGATCAAAAGCAATTTTGATCAATTAAATCCTTTGACCTTGTATAACTCCACAATCCATTAAAGTGATCAAAAATCACTTGATCACTTGATAGGATTAATTCTAACGCCGTGGATCCCCAAGCTTCAAGACCAGTCTTTCATGCAAGATATCCTAGTCACATCGAGCAACGAATTATACAAGATAAATCAAAGGTCAACACTTGATAAATACGATTCAAATTGTACGCCACGAGCCTTAAGTAATAAGGAATGATGAGACGGAGTTTATTCTATCCTTGTCTAAAGTGATTCTGCATACAAGACATAGGGCCTAGCTATTCAGAGAATTCGCCCTTGTTCATAGACTTTAGTGCAATGCGAATCGAGTAAGCTACCAAGTCTTTTTCATACAAAACAACATCAACACAAGGAGCAACAACGAGGATTCTTCTCCCACAACTTGTCAGTTATGAGAAGTATCATGCGCCATGAGCCTTAAGTAATAAGGAATGATAAGACAAAGTTTATCCTACCCTTGTCTAGAGTGACTTTGCGTACGGGGCGTAGGCCCTAACTATTCAAAGCATTCGCCTTATTCTTAGACTTTAGTGTGATTCTTATCAATCAACTGTCAAGTCTCTTCATATTTCACTATCAATCAATCATTTCTTTTGCCTCAATCATCTAGCTTTCAACCCTAATGGGCTAAATTGCAAAAGCTCTGATTTCCTTATTTCACTATAAGGATACGTAGGCAGGAGAACCCAGATTCTTCGCGAGTTACCCTATTCATAAATCCTTCATTCTTTATTCATTAAATTAATACCATCTTTTTGAGATCAACTATACTTCTCCTTGGACTCCATGTACATCCTTTTAGGATAACATTCGACAATCCACCTCATGAATCAAGAGTTGTTTGGATCGTCCCCAGACATTTAATTCATTCTTTTTTGGCTAAGACGTCAGGTTACTCTTCGGTTCAGAGTCTATCTTCTTCATGGATCCAAGATACCATTCTTCTTTGATCTCAAACGGTTTGTTCCCTAGCCAGTGATATATTGTTCCTTGTACATAACAATACTTTCTTTTGGGCCCCACATATACCATTTTAGGGCGACATAATGGCAGTCCACCTTGTGAATCAAGAGTTGTTTAGATCGTATCCAGACATTTAATTCACCTTGTTTTCGGCTATACCATATAGTGGCAGCCCGACTAGTCCACATATCGGTTAATGTCAGTTTTACTCTTTAGTTCCAAGTTCACTTTCCACTTGTAAGTTCCCTTGATACCATTATGTTGATACAAGTTATACTTTCCATCACTTTCATTCCTCTTTATTTTCGTGGTTCCACAAACTACAATTGCTCTGACTTTCTCATTGCACAATGAGAATACGTAGGCACAAGGATGTGAATCCTTGGCGAGCATATTCCTAATTATTCCCCATTTCGCCTTAGGCCACCACTCATATCTTTCATGATCCATTATCTACCTTCAATCATTGAACCGCTCACCCAGTGACATACTATTTCTTTGACACTGAAATACACTTTCTTTGGGAATTTCATATATACCCTTTTAGGACGATATAGCGGCAGTCCACATTTGTGCCTAAAGTTGTTTGGCTCGTACCTAGACATTTAATTCCTTCTTTTTTAGCTAAGACGCCGTTTAACTCTATGGTACAAATCCCATTTCTTCTATGGATTCCAATACACCTTCCAATGGTCATTGCTTCATCCTATTTGCCATCCATTACTTTACCAAATGGATAGAAGTTGCCTCATACGCCAACTTGGCGAGACAAATGGTCACCCATTTCCTCAAGAAGCAGATTATCTTCCGCTATGAAGTTCCATGCCGGATTATCACAGACAATAGGGCGAATATGAACAACAAGATGATAAAAGAGTTATGTGAGAGCTTCAAGATTGAGCACCATAACTCTTCCCCATATTGTCCGGAGATTAATGACACTGTTGAAGCCGCTAATAAAAATATCAAGAAGATCTTGCAGAAAATGGTGAAAACCTACAAGGATTGACATGAAGCGCTACCTTTCTCACTTCATGGATACCGGACCTCAGTCTACACTTCAACAAGGGAAACCCCATTCTGCTTGGTGTATAGGATGGAATCAGTTATCCCAACCAAATTAGAGATACCTTCAATGAGAATCTTGATGGAGATCAAGCTAGAAGAAGTTGAATGGATCCGAAACAGATTTGACCAGTTGAACCTCATTGAAGAGAAACGTATGACCTCTCTGTTCCATGGACATTTGTACTAGAAGCGCCTCAAGAGGGCGTTTGACAAGAAAGTCCATCTTTGGGAATTCAGAGAAGGAGATCTCGTGCCAAAAAGATTATGCTTATACCCAAGGATTCACGTAGGAAGTGGACTCCTACTTACGAAGGCCCATATGTTGTAAAGAAAGCTTTCTCCGGAGGTGCCCTGATTCTTAAAACTATGGATGATAAAGAGCTCTCACACCCCGTAAACTATGATGCAGTCAAAAAATACTATGCCTGACAAAACCCCACTAAGTTGAAAACCTGAAAATGCGACTTAGGCAAAAATGGGTATCCCGGTACTAAAAACCCGAAAGGGAGGTCCAGCCAAAAGTTAGGGATAAATAAAAAAAATAGCTCGCTAAGTTGAAAATCTGAAAAGGCGACTTAGGTAAAAATGGGTATCCCGATGGACTGAAACCCCGAAAGGGTGGTCCAGGCAAAAATTAGGGACAAAAGGCAAAATATCAATCTAACTGCTCCTTTCGGAAGCAAGGTGTTGTGGAGTCATGGTTATTAGGGATTGTAGTGGTTATTGTGATTCAATGTAGACCCTTTCCAATTTATGTTTTCAAAATTGTAACATTCCATGGAGTTATTCCATTTGCGTGCTACCATCCTTGAATAAATACAAATTGTTTATCAATTATTGGCATTCATGTCTTTCTCTGTTTTTCTTTTTTATGCAAAATGTCATTTGTTTGTTAATAATGAAATTTTGAATTTAAAAAGAATTTTTAAAATATATTGAAAAAACACAAATTTGCTTTGACATATGTGAGGATTAGAAGGAGATCATTTGTCTCTCGAAAGTCTCAAGGTTGTAAAAGCACTCCTAGATCACCACAACAGGAATCTCCATGGAGCTCAACCTATCAATCCTCTGGAATGACCTCTTATTTGGTTACAATTGTCAAGCTTGGTTGATTCTCCCCTGACAACATCTATCACACATACTTGGCCGAGTTATTGATGTTGAGGAATCAAAGCCTCCATAAACAACCTTTATAAACTCCTAATATGCATCGTGTCAGCATTTACATATCATGATCATTCATAAAATAAAATTCCAATCATGCATAACCGAAGTGTAATTCACACTCATCGAGTGTTTTTTCTTAAAATCAAACACAACATTAAAACTTTTTTCTAAGCAAACACGAAAGAAGAAAACTGTTGGAATCTAGCACCTCGGTAGAACCCTCGAATGATCAGCCCTGAGGTACACGTTTTAAGTTAGTCGTTCGTTTTTTTCTTTCGCTCTTAAAACACTTAATAAACTTGGACTAAAAAAGGACTGTTGGGATCTAGCATTCCGACGTAACCCTTGAACAATTGATTTCGAGACACACGTGTTGTTCTTATCAAGCGTTCATTGTCCATTAAATAATTTTCTTAAATATCTTGAATGAAAAAGGACCGTTGAAATCTAGCATTCCGGTGGAATCCCAAATGTTTGATCCTGAGGCTTATGTCTTGTTCTCATCAAACATTTGTCATTCACCTAAAACACATCCAACCAATCAAACTCTTTTCTCACCGCCGTGCGATTAATCTTAAAAACCTTTTTCAAAACGAAAGATATTTCATCTTGAGATGGTGCAAAGCAATGCTTCATCCACAATTGTGTGAGTTGAGATAAGTGGCGTTTTCCCGTGAATGTTGATTCATAAATCCATTCAATATGGTGCAAATGTCTGCTCCTCACCTGTTTTGGATAAAACAATGTTTTCCGTCGATTGATATAAAATGGATTTCGCTAAAATCGACTAACAAACAAACATTTTCTACCCATAACTACGTAGCCTTGAGTTCTCCATTGCACCCATAGATATGTAGGAGCAAGACCCATAATTTTGTCAGGCACATTAATAAAAAACCTTTTTGCGTCCCCTTTCTTTTCTCTTTACACTTTTAATAATTCAAAGAAAACAAATGACATAAGCTAACATTCAAATCACAAATCTAACTAAGAAGTTCCCATTGAGTACAACGGACGTGAAAAGTGTTAATATGTTCCCCTTGCGTAATTGACTCCCGAACCTGAATATGGTTGCGACATCCATGTTCTTTTCAAAGATTTTATCGATATTTTTGTTTTACTTCATTGGAATAAATAAAATCCGGTGGCGACTCTGTTCAAACGCATTTTTCCGTGAACATCCGATGCGCTTCGTGAATGATCGTATTTTTCGAGGTACGCCACCCGCAGTTTGAAAAAATCCACGTATCCGAGCCCATACCCATACCCACGTGGGCACCAATATTTGTACTTGTGCTCGTATTCTATGAGTAGCTAAGTACCCATACCCGTACCCGTTTACCCGCATTTGTGATAAAATATTATCGATCAATTATAATTTATCATGTTATTTTAAAATTTTGACAATATTAAAAATAATTCAAAGATGTTATTGTTTAGTTAACAAATAAACAAACACTTCTTTGAAATGCATACAAGTTTAATACATATGTATTCAATAAAATTGATAAACATATATGTGTTTATAATAATAAATATAAAATATATATAGTGTGGGTATGAGGTGGGGCGGGTACTAAGGTATCCGTACTCATACCCATACCCGCGTATTTTAATGGATAATTCCCCGTGTCCATGCCTGTACCCATTTTACGGATTTTTACCCTACCCGTTTTTTGTGGGTGTCTTATGGGGATGGGTCAAATTGTCATCCCTAGGTAGATCTGTGCATGTATATGTTTACAAAATCATCTCAAATCATAATTTTCACCAATAAATTAATCTTTGTAATTTCAGATATTATTGTCTGTCTGAGAGAAAAAATAAATTTAATTTTTAATTTTTTCCTTCACAATAATTTTGTCCCATATGATTTTCTTTGTAAGAATTTTAACGAGTTAGTTTTACAAAAAAAAATATATTGTATTCTTTTTTTCTTCTAATACACACAAAGTAAATTCACTTTATTGGATTTTAAAAGTTCCATACAATGTGCTTATATAGACAAGCAAGTGACAACATAAGGAAGTATAGATAGACAAGTATATAACAACCATAACTAACTTGAGCAGTCACTATCATGTAATCTCCCCCATAAGTTGGAAGATAGGTAGTTGATAAATATGGTTAGTCAACTTATATTATAATATTTTATTTCAAATAACACATTCAAGATTTTTTTTAAATAACTAACTTTTTTAAAAAGAAAACTACTGAAATAACCAACATTTCAAAAAAATTATCAAACTAATCACTTTTCAAACATTTTTTTTGTCACATAGAGGATTCACCACTATCTGTGACGAATGCTTTTTAATTTGGTCTTATGCGTCATTATCTGTGGCACATGCTTTAGTGTCATGACAATGACAATGGCGCATGCATGCAAGCATTATGAGTATATGGAATCCCTTTTGGCTTCTATTTATAAAAAAATGCAACATAGGAGTTATGAGGGATTATGCATGCTCATAATGCATGCACCATTGGCATGATATTAAAACATGTGTTCAAGCAATGAAGTCTAAGATCAAATTAGAGTGCATGCGCCACAAACAGTGACACATCCTCTATGTGATAATTTTTTTATTTAAAAAGTAGTGTGTTTAGTAAAAAAATTAAAATGTTGATTATTTGATTTTTTTAAAATTGGTTAATTAAAAAAAATCCACACATTCAGTCATAAATCAAGTAAAGTAAACATAAATATGTTAAATTTTTTAAAAATAAATTCCTTACATTTTTTAATCACATAGTTTCAAATACATTTGATTTTTTCTTGTGTAAAAAAAATTATATTAAATTTTTTTATGTGAATTTATGTAATGCTATTGAGATCATGTATTAGAAATTTTTTAAGGATGTATACATAAGGGTTTAAAAAAATAATGCACAATCCAATAACTTGAAATATATATCATAATTATTGAGATGATATTATAAAAAAACCTAATTCTTAAATTTCATAATAATAAATAATAATTAATAATATAAATTTGTGGTATGAAACTAAATAAAGAGTGAGAAATAATAGTTTTAAATTATATAATTATATACGAGAAATGTAACATACTTTTAAAGTTTTATTTAATTCACAATATGTGTTAATAAAAATGAAAGTACACATACAAAGTTTTATAAATTTAAGTCTACTGTTATCATATTATAATGAAAAGTTTAATTTTATATTTATTATTAGGGATAAGTATATGTAATCAGATATAACTCTTTTTTACCTATATTTAGTTTATTAGTAATATTGATAGTGTCAAAATTAAGACGGCATTATTAAATTTTATGATAGTCTTATATTTGATTATTTTTTACAAAATAATTCAAAAATTATTTTACCATCTTTCAATTAATTTTATCTCGTATTAAAATAAATTAGTTATCGGATTAATATATTTTTTAATTTAAGATACTTTTGTTATTATAATTATTATAGATAAAATATATAATTGAAAAGGTGTAAGTAGAGTATTTTGTATTTGTCATTAGATAAATCATTATAATTGAAAATATTTTCTATTTTCCCTTAAATTTTGATTAATTACTATTTTTTATAATGTATATCTTAAAACATTTATTATTGTCATTAGTAAGTTTTGTAAGAATTTTAAATATTTTTATTATAATTTTTTTTTGTCATCATATATTTTATTTTATTTTTGAATGGTGTCATCGATTTATATTTGTATTAGTTCTTTTGATTTAACAAAATAGTATTATCAATTTTTAAAAATATTAGACTATAAAAGAAAAAGAAGAAAGAAAATATATGAATTAGGTAGAGATAAATATGATAATCTTGAATGATATAATGAAAAGATAATGAAAAATTATTAATATTAAATTAAGAAGAGATTAATTGTTATGCGCTGTCAGTGTAAAAAGTTTTACACGGTCAATGCATCACAATCATCCGTTTGTATTACTTCTTAAGTGGTTAAAATAAAAGTCAAACATGTTAAATAAATCAATGGTTGTGATTAACTCACCGTGTAAAAAATCTTTCCACTGTCAGTGTATATAAATTAAATTCAATTAAGAATTTAAGGGATGATTGTTGTATTTAATTATGAATAAATTTTATGAGGATAAATAATAATAAAATTATTGTAACATATGTTTTTTAAAATAGAAGTTGAAGTAATGAAGAGCAATTGTGCAAATTTGTTGACAAATTTAATTTTAAGAGTGACACTAGGGGTGGACGGCGGTCGGTTATGGGTGGGTTCGGGCCCGAAATAGCTAACCCGAGCTAATCCACGGTTGAAAAAGTTAAATCCAGTTTCATCCAAAACTAAGTTCGATTTTATCGGTTGATGGATTATCGGTTTATACGGTTCATTCGGTTGGGTTGAATCGGTTTGGACCAATAAAATTCTAACATGAATTCTATCATTCCTATAACACTAATCACATGAATACTCATTAAACTTCATTCTATATAATTAAAAGAATTAATAAACCATAAACTATTTTCATTATATTACATTTTCATCATCATCTAAGTGATAAAGTATTAGCCTTATATTACAATTACATTATCATTCAAGTAATAACCTGATATATTATATTACAAGTTCATTATAAGCCAAAATATTCTCAACATATTTAAGAAAAGTTAACTACATCACCATCACAAATTGGTGATGACTTGAGAAGAAGAAGAAAGCTGAAGATCACGGGTCCTACAACTTGTAACAAACATGTGGATTTGGCTAAACAAACCTGTGGACTTGGCTAACTTATTGATCAAGTAACTAATTAAAATACATTTGAAATTCAGCTAATTAACTAACTCTAATACTCCCCCTCAAATTGGAGGTTGAGGATTATTATCTGTTTGCTTCTTGTTGTTTGTATTGATATTTATGAGATATGAAATGACACCTTGCCAACTGAACATACTTGGCTGTGTTGCAACCCTTTATACCATAATCAGCATGTTGCTTGAGTAAAAAAAAGGTTATACAAACTTTGCCCATGATCAAGAACTCATAATTAAAGTTCAATCCTCCAAACTGATCAAATTAACTAATCTGCCATTTTTTTAATAACCCTGGCTAGTCTTGTTAGTGTTGTTATCTTTCCAGAGGAGGATGCAGATCAACAAATATATAATATAGATGCAATTACATCACTATCTTGCATGTATGCATTAAACAAATTACTTATCTGTGCCCCCAATATTAGACAAATATATATTTTAAATCCACAACAGAAACATTATCAAATATGTTATAACAAATGCATAAATCCACTAGAGTTCACTATTTTATAAACTGTAACATAAGAAGTACTGTAACCATCAAAACTGAAAATCAAAGTCATACATACTACAATAACAGAAAACAAACAAGGGTCTATATAAAGGAGTACTGAAAAATGAACCTAATATGAGATCTCCTATAAGGCTAACAACATAACTTCTGAATCCAAATACAAACCTTCCTCCCTACATATCATCTAATAGTTCTGTGCATAATCAAAGCTCAAAGGTTGACCAAATGGAGCCTGCAAAGAAAAATAAAGGTATCTTAGCAGTTGCATTATAGAACATCTAAAATCAGAGAATTTAAAAAGGAAGTGAAAAAACTATTCCATGCCCGGGAGGCAAATTCATACACAGAAAAATTAATCATCCATAAAGTGATTCCTTTAATTGGACAAGTTATTCAACTTTGTTCAAAAAGAAAGTGTTGATAGAAAGGGAAAATAACAATACAAGCCGATTCTTTATTAAATGCATATGCTTCCCCTTACAGATAACCACCAGATCATATCAAAAAATCACTAATATTTGTGATTAGAAGATAGTTAAATAAATATTTCAATTGTTTGTTTTTTTATTAATAAAGCAAAGGTCACTAGGGGATCATCGGGTGCCCTTTTTAGGGAGTACACGCCTTAGATAGAGCGCTTGTTGTGAATATTGGCGCTATGGTGGGATGATAAATCCTAATTTTCTACATTTTGAAGCAGCGGCGGCAGCAAATCACAGTCAAATAGCAGCACAATTGCCCTTTAGAAAGGCTGTTTTGTCCTTTTCCAATTTAAATTCATGTTGCCCTACCTCTCTTCCTAGTGATTCACCAAAAACAAAGACATGGAAGAGACAACTCTATTCTACTTTGCATTTCTATAACTGCAAAGATCAAAAGTAGCATAAAAACTGTCTCTGGCGACGGTGGAGGCATTTTCTGGCATGTTCAAGTTCAGGTTCTCTACACTTTCTCGGCTTGGTTTATAGGTTCTTACATTGTTTTTGACATTTGTGAATGTCAAATGCAAAGACCAACCAACACCCAACCAACACAATAGACACACTGCTCTGATAGTGATTTTAAAGACTCACTTGTTATTTCAAATGTTATATTGGGCTATGATTTTGAATGTAAGCGATAAATTATAAGGTAAATTATAAGTATTGAGTATGACTACTGTTTCAATCAAAATGGTCAACCCAAAACACACAGGTAATTTAAGAAATTATTAGATTTATTGCAAGCATGTCATGGTATTTGCAGCTAATAATACAGAAATCACTCAGCAAACTCAACATGGTAAAAACATTAAGTGAAATAAATGTGGTTTACCTGGTAAACAACATGTCTAAATTGGTCATATGAATGTGCATACATCATTGTAGGACTTGGCCACTGTAGGTAAGCACCATCTCCAGATGTTGGGTTCAATCCTGGGGTACAAAAAGGGCTCATTATCGGGGTTGAAGGAGGTCCATATCCAAGTGAAGCCTGAGTTTGTGCCATTTGACCCAACTGATTAAAAGTAATGTCATACTGAGCAAATGAAGGTTGAGCTTTTGGCAAATTAAAGGGCACCAAATTAACTGCGGAGGCTGAGAGACTCCTAGCATACCTGAACCAATAATTAAATTCAATCTAATTAGTAAGCCAACTAATATATTTAGACCCTATTTGGAATCAACAACTTAAATAAGTGCTTATGACATAGGTGCCTATCATATAAATGTTGATGTATAAACTATTTCTATAACAAAGGATAAAATAAAGTCAAACAGTTCCCATACAAGTTATAAGTTGCTTTCATAAGCAATCGTGAAAGCTTATGGGTGTGTCATAAGTTGTTCCCATAATCTATCCCTATAATGCACTGACACAAACACGCACACAAGACACGACACTAACACAACTACACCGATAACAATTTAAGAAAATGAATTGATTGAATGCAACATGTGTCACCGTCGTATCTGACACCAAACACACCTTCAATCACTTGCGTACAAGTTATAAGTTGTTTTCAAAGCAATCATGAGAACTTGTGGGTGTCTCATAAGTTGTTTCCATAAGCTATCCCTATAATGCACCGACACAAACACGCACACAAGACACGATACTAACACATCTACACTGATAATAATTAAAGAAAATGAATTGATTGATGTAACATGTGTCTGTCGTGTCTGACACCAGACACACATTCAATCAAAAGTGTCAAGCTACATCATAGAGCTCTCCTAAACAGTCTCATAAGTATCTGTGTCAATAGATAAATTCAAATAAGTCAATCCCAACCAGCTTTTAAAGTTTAAATCAGTACAAATGCATCGACTACAAGATAACCACAAAAAAAAAGAAACAGAAGATGTCTCTAAACATTCCATAGTAAGTTTTATAAATTATATAATCAAGAGTTCCATTTAAATGCAATCAAGATAAAATAAACTTCATTCTTGGCTCTTCCTCTTCTATCTCTCACATGAAAAGATAGCTTTTCTTTTTATTTTCACTTATACAAACACAAGACAGTGCAGCACAATCAAATGAAAAAAAATGTTGCACTTGTAATTATGATACTCGTTTTCAGAAAGTTGTTACGGTACATAGATAAAACTCACCTTCCATAGCTACGATCATAATCTGGATCACTTCGATCCTTTTCCCTATCTCTGATAATGGCAACTCGAGGATAACCATTATCCCTCACACTAAAGGAAAACATCAAGTATGTATAATTAACAACATATACTTCCAGTAAACAAGTTCATTCAAACAAAACCTATAAAGATAGTTATCCAACACATAGATTCCTTTTGGGAAACAACTAATACCTTCATGTGAGGATATTGGTTGATATATTATCACAAAAAAAATAATTGTTGAGGATATTAGCTGATAGATAAGCTGATTATCCATAATAATCAGTAGCCCAAAATAAGGTCATTTTCACAAATGACTCCAAAAAACAAACTGAAACGAAACACAAAAATATATTAATACATGTAAAAAACATAGATATAAGTAAATCAAATGAAAAATACAAAAATCACAACCATCATCAAGTATGTGATTGAGATGAACCAGCAACTGGTTCATTTCCGTTTCCAACAGCATCAGATCCATCACCAGATGTTGATCCACTAGTAGAGGGACCACCAAATTCTGCATAAAATTAAACAGAAACCAAATAATTAAATCAAAACCAAAGCCAATACATTAATACACTAAATACTCATACTCAAATATTTACATACCTGAAACAATAGTGGCGGATAACTCAAATTCTTCATTTATATTCAAGTCCTTGAATTGACTAAGTGTAGGTTTCAACCAGTCTTGTGCACAAATCAAAGCCTCTGTCATTTCAGGGGTTAGTGAACTTCTATATGTGTCTAGAACTCTGCCCCCGGTACTAAACGTGCTTTCAGAAGCGACAGTGGATACTGGACTAGCTAAAACATCCTTCACCATTTTTGATAAAATAGGGTATCTACAAGAGTTTTGTTTCCACCACATAAGGATGTCAAAGTTAAAATCATCGGCACAATTATCATCTAGATACCTCTCAAGATCAATTTTTTTATCTATTAAATCTTTTTGTTTAAGGTGCTCTTTAAAAGCTTCAACCCTTGCAAAATGATATGGAACTTCAACATTAGGAACACCATCACCAAATGAACCACCCTCATTAGGACTAGTAGAGGGTCCATGTTGCTTTTCATGTATACCCTTGTACCAATTGAATAGTTTAAACAACTCCTTTTTTATCACATTAATCATATTAGTAAAAGGCACCGACTCGCCATTATACATATCATTAAAACACCACTCTACATATCCTAACTTGTATCTAGGGTCAAGAATCACACCAAAATAAATAAACTTGTTGATGTTTTCAATTTCCCCCCAATATTTGCCATACTTCTTCTTCATTTAATATCCCATTGAGGCTAAAATTGTGTTCAAGTTCATGGATGATCTTTTAAGCTCACAATGTATTGAAGCTAGTTGGTGGAATGACTTATGAAGGGATACTTGTTTTGACGAAGAAAATTCCATAGTAGCATCATAGAAAATTTTGAAAAAACTTACTAGACACCTAACATTCTCCCAATCATTAAGAGTAGGGGGGCCAACTAATCCAAAAAATTCCAAATAGCTAAAATCTTCACCTTCCATTTTCTCAAATGTTGCTTGATACTTTTCAGCAGCATCTAGCATCAAATAACATGAGTTCCACCTTGTCGGAACATCTAGACAGAGACGTTTCTTGCAATTAATTCTAGCAAACTCAATACATTCTTTGAACTTTGCAGATCTTTGGGGTGATGACCTAACAAATCTAACAACATTTCTAATGGCTGAAATGGATAAATCATTCTGTTTTAAACCATCACGAACCACCAGATTTAAAATGTGTGCACAACAACGAAGATGAAAGAAAGATCCATCACTCATTAAACCACCCATATTATCAATCCTCTTCTTCAAATAAGCAACAACTACATCATTAGATGTTGCGTTGTCCACAGTGATTGTGGACACATTCCTTATTCCCCATTCCCTTAAAATCTCTTCAACTTTTCTACCAATTGTCTCACCCTTATGATTAAGAACTAAACAAAAACTTAGAATCCTATTTTCATACTTCCAATCATTGTTAATGAAGTGTGCAGTTAGGGTCATATAACTAAGATTCCGAATGGATGTCCAACAATCAGTGGTTAAGGCTACCCTATTGCAATCAGATTTGAAATAACCTTTCAATCTTGCTTTTTCATCAACAAAAAGTTGAAAACAATCCCTCGCCACAGTTCTCCTTAATGGAATAGTTAATTGGGGTTGTAATTGTTTGCATAACAACTTAAAGCCTTCCCCTTCAACTACCCTAAAAGCATGTTCATCTAGGATCACAAAGAGAGCAATAGCCTTCCTACAAGCTGCCAAATTAAATCGTTGGCTTGCGGCAACCAATCCACCACCCTCTCCACCGGCAAAGGAGAGGGTAGTTTGAGTAGGATCATTTTGTGGCATCTTGGTACATAATTTTGTATGAGCAAGCATGTTAGATGTCCCATGGGTTTTTGGATCACACAAATATTTCTTATGACAGTGTTTGCAAGCAGCTACTGCTTCAATTTCATTAGGCAATTTAATAAAATGGTCCCAAGCAGGAGAGGATTTCCTAGGACCATTAGCATTTTGTTTTCTCTTCTTTCCAAGTGGAGGAAGTCCAACAACATGAATTTCATTGGCAGCAACATCAGTTGCACTAACACCAGATGTTAATGAAGAAGGTTGGTTTTGAGTAACATTCTCCATTACTGAAAATTAATGAAGATTATAATCAACACACAACCAACATCATCAACTCGTTAAGTGTTTATAGGCTTAGTTTCAAAGTTTGTTACATTTCCTTTCTCTAATGATACTTTTATGTGGTGAAATTTATTGTTTAATTAAGTAAACTTAGTTATATTTTGTTTATTGTTGTATGCATTTTCACTTATGATAACAATAATGACTTAAAGGACCTATTACCTTAAACTTTTAATAAGGTAGCAAACAAAATATTCAACATGATATATCGACATAGGCATACAAAACATACATAAAATAAACTAAACTTACTGTTATTATGCGAATTTCCAGCTCCTTGTATTTCTCCAGCTCCTTGCATTTCTACAGCCTCTTCCATATCTCGATAAAGATAAAACAAATGGAGTTATTAAAACAGTATATAAAAGATTAAAGCTCTAAAAACATAAACAACGATCTAACCTTCCATTAACTCAAAGAACTCTTGAAATTACAAAACCTGAAAATACAAAATCTGAAATCAAGAACAAAGAAAGACTTAGTGTTTAGAAAGCAAATACGAACACAAAAGAACGTGATTAAGAGGGATAAGGATACAAATGATTCTCTGCTTAGTGATGATGAAGGAGGAAAGGACGGTGATGACGGCGGAGGAGAGACATAAATAGCGATTTTGTTTTACTTTTGGAGATGAAGCAAGGTGACGGCGCTAAAGCTTTAGGGTTCAGAGGGGTGGACGGCGCTAAAGCTTTAGGGTTCAAAGGGGCGCTAAAGCTTTGGAGGAGAACTCTGATTTTGTTGGGCCAAAATTCTACTGGGTGTCATAAAATTGGGCTGGGCATAAGTTAGATAATTAATATACAATCGGTCGGGCTCAGATTTTATTGGGCCAAAAAAACAAAACCGAACCCGACCACACACACCCCTCTGAACCCGTTTGCAACACCCGTCCAACCCGTCAAACCAAATTAACCCGCCCCGAAATAGAATCCTGCAACCGGCTCGGTTGGTTATTCTCGGGTGGTTTTTTCTTGTCCACCCCTAAGTGACACTTAGGATTTTAATTGATCTGACAAAAGTAAAGTTACATGGCCTACGACATGTTATGATATACTCTGTTGTTTTAGATTTAATATATTATAATAGATAATAGATATGAACGTGCGTCTATTTTTTATATAATTTCTATATTTTTTAAATTTTATTTCCTTCCTCCCACACGAAGTGATTCATTTGTAATAATTTTTTTTTTTAAAATGACTAATCCATTTTAATTTACAATGTAATTATTATTTTTTTTCAATTCTACCTTTAATCATTATTATTTTCACCACCTCTAATATTTGATAATGAGTATTTTAATAAAAACATCATTTTCTCTTTCGTTTATTCATTTTTTTTAATATGTGTAAAATTGTCAATTGACCGACTTATTTTAGAACAATATTATCACATTTACTCTATGTAAACTTAACTTATATTTATATTTAATAATAATCTTTATTGTAATAGAAAAGAAATAATAAATTATGAATTTCAATTAAAGAATATAAAATGAAAATAAAAATAAAAATTGTATTAAAAACTAAAATTAATATTTATTTTCGGAAAAATATTTTTTACAAATATAATATTTATTTTAGAATATTGGGAGTATTTTTTTTTCTTTCCTTCAACTCTACCATCCTACTCTATTGTTTTTTATTAATTAATTTCATAACAGAGATTTCTTAATAGAAAAAAATTATTTTTTAAATTATTATTTCCCCCACTTTTAAATTTTGCTTACCCATTTCAACTAACAAACTATTTATTTTAGGAATATCCAAAAACATATATATTTTTTTTAAATAGAGAATTTATGATGATTATTGTGACTTCTTCTAAGAATTTTTTGTAAAGAGAAAAAATATTTAAATCCACAAAATTAACCCTATGTATGAAAATGTAAAAAAATCATCATCACTTTGAGTTCATTCATTGATTCTTCCCAATCCCATCTTCAAAAGTTTTGCTACCA
The DNA here is from genome assembly GCF_024323335.1 of Lathyrus oleraceus. Classification (NCBI taxonomy): domain Eukaryota; kingdom Viridiplantae; phylum Streptophyta; class Magnoliopsida; order Fabales; family Fabaceae; genus Lathyrus; species Lathyrus oleraceus. The sequence goes on from NC_066582.1 coordinate 44,909,149, forward strand.
TTGATGAATTGATTTCAAATCCCAATTCTTCAATGCTGTCTCAGTAATCAAATTCTACACTCTAAGCTATGGATATGGCTTCCGTCTCTCTCACCTTCTCTTCTTCCATAGTTCCCTCTCCAATTCCCCAACCCAAATGCATCAAAACCCACACAAGACCTAAAGTTTCAACCTTTCGTATTACCCGCTGCGCAATTTCACCTCCACCCTCAAAAACCGCTTCCAATTCCTCCCCGGTTGTCAAAAAGAAACACTGGAAACAAGGCGAGTTTCCTGGGTTTTCCCAATCTGAAGGGAGAACGAGGAGGAGCCCAATTAAGAATCTCAAGAAAAAATTCGACAGAAAGAACAATGCTAAGGCGTGGGTTAACACTGTTACTGAAGCTTTATCTGAACGCATGGACAAGAAACAGTGGCTTCAAGCCCTTCAGGTACATAGACTCGGTTTTGCTGTCAAATTTCAGTAATTTTGTATGTTTGACTGTGGGTCATGTTTGGATAAACAGCTTAATTAGAGCTTATAAGTTATAGCATAATCACTTATCCGTATAAGCTATTTCTACTGTTAAAGATGAAATAAGGTGAAACTGTTTTCATAACATATGTTGTTTTCATAAGCTTATGGACATTGTCATAAGCTTATCGCAAATGTTTATGTCAATAGATAAACTCAAATAAGTCATTTTGTATCTAATAAGACTTCTAATAATTAGTAGTATTGTTTGGATGATTGGTTTGATTCTACTTTGTTAAATTACTTGTTCATTTGAGCAGGTATTTGACATGCTCAGAGAACAATCTTTTTACCAGCCGAAAGAAGGGACTTACATGAAACTCATTGTGCTACTTGGAAGATCAGGTCAACCCCACCGTGCCCGTCAGCTTTTTACTACAATGATTGAAGAGGGTTGCAGCCCTACTCCCGAACTATACACGGCGTTGCTCGCTGCGTATTGCAGGAGCAACATGATTGATGAGGCCTTTTTGATTCTTAATGAGATGAAGAGCCATCCTCTTTGTCAGCCTGATGTTTTCACTTACAGTACGTTGATAAAAGTCTGTGTGGATGCTTTCAAATTTGAATTGGTTGAGTTGTTGTATGAAGAAATGGCTCAAAGAGGCATCATGGCTAATACTGTTACGCAGAACATTGTTTTGAATGGTTATGGCAAGGCAGGGATGTTCGATCAGATGGAGAAAGTTCTGTCGAGTATGCTGCAGAGCACTGATTGCAAGCCTGATGTTTGGACCATGAATACGATCATTAGTGTCTTTGGCAATATGGGTCAGATTGATATGATGGAGAAATGGTATGAAAAGTTCCGTAATTTCGGGATAGAACCAGAAACACGCACTTTTAACATCTTGATTGGTTCCTATGGAAAGAAAAGAATGTATGACAAAATGTCATCAGTTATGGAGTATATGCGAAAGTTGCAATTTCCATGGACCACCTCTACGTACAACAATGTGATTGAGGCGTTTGCAGTTGCAGGGGATGATAAAAACATGGAGTATACATTTAATCAGATGCGTTCTGAAGGTATGAGAGCAGATACCAAGACATTTTGCTGCCTTATCAATGGTTTTGCAAATGCAGGGCTATTCCATAAAGTGATTAGTAATGTTCACTTGGCTGCGAAGCTTGAGATACCCGTGAACACTGACTTTTATAACGCCGTCTTATCTGCATGTGCGAAGGCGGAAGATTTGATGGAAATGGAGAGGGTTTTCACGCGTATGAAAGATAACCAATCTCAACCGGATGACACAACTTACTCAATCATGATCGAGGCATATAGAAAGGAGGGTATGAATGACAAGATATATTATTTGGAGCAGGAAAAGCAGATGATGATATCTAGTGATGATAAGATAGCGAGCCAGCCCGAAGATGAAATCTTTAGTTGATTTGTGGTTATTAGTCCAGACCGCTAATACATATGTATTCTTCATCTCCTCTGTCTTGAGCAGCTGTTTAATTTCGTTTTGACGTGGATGGAGTGATTAGTTGCTGAGTTGCACTCCAGCTTCATTTTTCATGATGAATGGCTGCATTTCCTGCCTAACTTCTACTTGTTTGTTGTAAAGTTGAATTTAATTTTTGTCATCCATTTTACTTACAGAGAAGAAATTTAAACATCTGCGTTTTTAGTGTATCAAGTTCATGAGCTGATAACTGCTGGCTTTACTAGTGTCCTGTGTCAAATTTGAGCTCATGTTTACATTAACCCCATCTCATCTTGTCCGAAGGAAGCTATTTGGAAGGTTAAATTTATTGGTTGGCCTCCATTTGGTAATTTACATAATTGTAAAATATCTAGATGATGGTATTATAGCCAAGGAAGCAGAAACACTTCAAAATAAAAGCCATCTTAGTTGTATTTTACATTTTTTTTCATTTTTATGCTAGTACAGATAGGTATGATAAGTAGATACAAGTATAAAAGTTTATTAAGTGTTCAATTATTCATATTTACTTATAAAATCTGAAGTGTATTGGCTATTGAGTAAAGCATGTAAGTATTTATTTATATGTCTATCTTCATGTTGGGTCATATAATATTTAAAATCTATCATATTCCTGTGTTCATGTCATATTGTACATGTATAATCATGTTTGTGTCATGGTTTCTAGAACTATTAAATTTCCAAAATCATGTTGAAGAAGATCAACCAGTTTAGAGTTTTGACAAATCTTAATGTCGAACCTTGTATATCAAACTATCATTAATGTGTTAATTGCATATCATATAATCATCAAAGTGTCTCTCAATGTTGTAGATCCAATAAAGCTAAACAAATCTGAACTTTTCCTATTCCAAACTACAATAAAATGATTCATTTATAAATCAAATTCCAAAATAACAATTAAAACAATGAACAATTTCAAATCAAAACCCAAAAATACATGATAGAATAACCCAATCTACATCATTTACTACAAAAACAAAAAAACAAAAAAAAAATGTATATTATGTATAAACAATTGCAAGAGAGGTTTTCTCAATGATGTAGCCTTGTATTCCTATATTTCTATACATGAAAATTGTAGCAACCAAACTGCAGAAGAAGCAATCTGTAATATCTTGTTTCTATCTCTTTTGGTAGTTTATTTTCCCTATACAATATGCAAAGAGGGATGCATAGATAATTGGGTAAGCAATGAGCACCACAGCCACAACACTTAATCTGTCATGCCTGAACCCATAGTAATCCTTTAGAAAGGAACCAACTGATTTTTTGTCTCCAAATATGAGTATTTCCTTGTCCATGTCTCCATACTGTGAAGTTAATAGGCCATTCAAGGACCAAGCTGTAGGGCAAATCCAGTAGCACCAAACCCACCATTTAGGAATTTTCTGCACATAATAATCATAGTTACTTAACTGTATATATACACCTCTCCAACCCGAAATTCAAACCTTGGTTAGCCAAACTTAATTATTTACAAATTTAACAAAATCCTTGTCATATTAGAACCACACACAAATATTATTTAGGATGCAGCTATGATTCTGTTCAATCCAAACAAAATCAAGCCACAACTTATTGTCCTATATATTATGCTATAAAAACTAAATTAGGAAAAGAAATTTGTGGAGATCAAGGAGAGACTTACAGGTCCTGGCATGAGGAATCCAGAAAAGAGATTGAATATGGTGTAGACTGCAGTTGACAGTACTGAAGCTAAATCCAGATTTAAGCTTAATGACATTACCAGCATTCCAAGATACACAAAGTATAGAAATGTGCAGAATGTGGTATAGAAGTACCAAAAGAGCTTCTGAACTGACCAATGGAAACCTATCATTGGATATGTGATAGCCACATATAAAATTGCTTGCACTAAGATATATGGTATTTCAATAGCCACCTACATAAAAAAAAACATAGATTATAACATTACTGGTTTTATTATAAAATAAATACCACTTGAATTTGCTTTGAGCAGCATCATACCTGTGCAAATGAATAAGCCATGGAAGAATACATTCCTGCAAATTTTTCTCGATATAGGACGGAGCGCTCAGTTGCCACGTACGGTAAAATTGTTGAACAGTAATTTATTCCCAAGAATATTACAGCAATATACATTGATCCAAACACATTGAACAAATCCTGCTGAGTGTTTCTTTAACCATAAAAAAAAACACATGTCAGTACTTGATTTAAAAGCTACTCTAGAACCATGACACCACTAAGAAACATGAATGACAAATGTTTTCTTCTGATTTAAATTAATGAGTTTGGGTTCTGGGCAAATTATATGTAAGTATAAGAACGCAAACTCACATTTCCTTCCCTTTCTGCCAAAATACCGCCCCAAATATTATTGCTGCAACAATCATGAACACAAATCGTATTAAATTGTACTCGGGACTTCTCCAATAGGACAAGTGTTGCTTCCATAGGCATGCCATAAACTGCCCCAAGTTATTTTGTGGGAAGCGAGTTGAAAAATGCAAGTCTTTAGAACCTGGTTCTGGTTCACTTATCTGTCTCACCAATTCAAGGGTATCCCTAGAAATAAAAATAGTAACTCAAAACATGAGATAAGTGCTCTTTCAAATGTTTGATCACTGGTCACTATCATTACAGCTGAAACAGTTAGTACATATAAAATACGAAAGAAAGAGAAGATTTTTGTCTGTATTTTTTCTATGAAAATGAATGATAGCCAACTCGATGCTCACCGGTGAAGGTGCGACTCTTTATATATATTTGCAAAATCTATTTTAAGTTCATCTTCTACAGATGCAGAAGTAGCTTCCAACATCCAGGTTGCAGGATTATAATTGTCCTTGATCTTTGGAACTCCCGGTATACTCTGATGGACAGTCAAGTCAATTAGATATAAATTTGAACAATTCAGGCCAAGGAGTGAAGACTAAGGCACAGTTTTTTGTCAATGTACATTGCAAGAAAAGAACTTTAGCAAATAAGATGATCACATGGATCTGTCCAGAATCTAAAACACTAAATACTTCGCTTCAGGTCTGAGCATACCTGAAAATATTCGATCAGTCTATTTGAATGATGGCCTAGCATTCCATTATATATGATCTTGCCTCCAGATTTCATTAGAATCAACTGCATGAAAAATAAATATTTTTTATTTGTTGATCCATATGTCATCCGTACACAAATATACAACAGAAAGTACTTTTGACTACCTCATCAAAAGTCTCAAATATATCGATGCTTGGCTGATGTATGGTGCAAACTGTGGTCCTACCGGTGGCAACAACATTCTTCACTGCACGCATAACTACAGCAGCAGCTCGGGCATCCAAACCTGATGTAGGTTCATCCATAAAAATTATTGAAGGATTGGATACAAGCTCTACTGCTATTGTTAGTCTTTTACGTTGCTCAGTAGATAAGCCACTTTGACCAGCGATACCAACTAAATTATCCTTTATATCATCAAGTTCAATTGTTTCAAGAACTTCTTCAACAAATTTCTGCAGAATAGATACACACAGAAAGTTACAAAACGCATCTTTTATATGAAAATGACAGACAAACCACGGTATAAATCCCATACCCCTTTTGTAGCTGAATCAATCTCGCTTGGCAACCGCAACCAAGCTGAATATCGAACAGATTCTTCTACTGTTATATATGGAGAATGTATGTCGTTCTGCTCACAGTAACCTGAAACTCTTGCAAATGTCTTTTGCACTTTAGGGTACCCTCCAATTCTTATATCTCCTTCAATGATACCTCCAGTTTTTCTTCCTGAAAGGACATCCATGAGTGTTGTCTTCCCTGCTCCACTGACTCCCATCAATGCAGTAAGGATTCCTGGCCTAAACGCTCCCGTGATATCGCAGAGCAATTGTAGATTTTTCTCATTTGAACCGTGTTTTTTCATCTCCTGCTCAGAAGAGTAAATTTCTTAATTGACAACCTTGTCAACAATCTACATAATCATAATAACAACAAGAACGTGATTATGAATTTTACCGGAGGTGTGTCAACAAAATACTGAACATCCTTAAATGCTATTGACAGTGGCAAAAAGGGCAAGACCATTTTCCCTGCATAACCAACCATGCAAAAGATACCATAAGTCGTTACGATCTGTTTGAAAGAAAGAATTCCTGTGATATAAGTTACCATAAAGTATCATTTTTCTACCTGTGCTTTGAGCTTCCTTGGATGTGTGGGTAATATCAACTGCTACTGACTTATTTTTTAATTCCACTTCATTGTTTTTTTCTCCTCTTTTTAGTTGAGGCAGCCTCTTTTTCGAAACTAAAGCTCGAGATTGCTTTGGCTCTGAATGCATTTCCCATCAAATCAGTGGATTGAGCAAAATAAAAACAATTGCTCGATATTTTTCCTTGCAATATCATGGATAGGACTCACCTTTTAAGTAAGTTAATGCTACTATAAATAGTATATCAAATACTACTGCGAAACCAAGTAATGCTCCAATTGATATCCAGAAGAAGTTGCTATCAAAGTCTAAACCACGACTCTTGAGAACCTCCCTTCCAACGGTGATGTTTCCCTCTTGAATCTGAATAATAATAATAATGAAAATAACAATAAGAATATAGATATATAACTGGAGATTAATTTTGATACACCGTCTGTGTAAAACGTTTTACACTGTAAACAAATTATAACCAGTTATATGTGTGACTTCAGTAGTATTTAGAATAAACGTCAAACGTTTGTAATGATCATCCAATTATGATTCATTGACAGCATAAAAAATCGTTATCCTGATAATGTCTAGGAATTAAACCCATATAAATGTATATTGTGCCCTATCATGAAACCAAATAAATCATCTTAGAAGGTACCTTTTGCCAGCGAGGAGCAAGAAATTCATTGAGTGTTATTCCTATTTCCCCATATGACATGGGAGAAACCCAAAACCCCCACCTCAACCACTTTGGTAACGACGCTGCAGAGAATAAACTACATGATGAGTAACTTGGTCATTAGTAATTTAGTACTACTACATGTTATAACTAAGACTATATAAAGCGTCTTACGTCGAGGAAGAATAAAGCCTCCAAACAAGAACATAAGTACTAAGACCAAAGAACCAACAGTTGTAGCTGCAACATCAGTTTTAAACACTGCGGCAAGGGAACGGCACATAGAGGTTGATGACATGTGCAGAGCGATAAGCAAAAGGAACTGGCGGAGGAACCTGGTCCAACAAAAAATATGTAAGAAAAAACTTGCAAAAGAAATGAGAAAAAGTTTGACTATATTTACATGCCTTGTTATTTCTGGGCTGTAGCCTATAACATAATATGTTATTGATGTCCAAACAAGAGAATCAAGGACTGAAAATGGAATCTTTAGTATGGCAGCTGGAAGACAGTAAGCCCAAGCTGGATAGAGATAGAATGCTTTCTGCTTATAAACAACGGGGAGTCTAGTAATAGTCATTATCAACTCGGCAACTCCATTTGTCATTAGGCGTACAAGTGTATAGTACAATGAACCTAATAAATAGTTTGATCCTAACAAGTCCACGTCAAGTTGTGTGCGCAAAAAGACCGTCATTGTTATGATTGCAGTGATTGTAAGCTGCAAAACATGCGAAAAAATAAACATGTTAGATTTTAAATGTTCAAGTACGACTTAGCTGAGTTGAACTGAACTTGAATTTGATAGTAACCTGCACAGTTTTGAATATATAGATAAATGAGTTTCGTTTCATGAGAAGAATCTCCCTCTTCATACAAGCTTTAAACAAATCCCATTTTCCTAAGGAGTACTTGCTATATGATAAAGAACTTTCATGGGATTGAGATTTATCATATGGTTGCGAGAGCTCATCATCTAACATTCTTCCCCAGTAACTTGTTTTGAAAATCTGAGAGAACTCATCCACTGAAACATAACTGTAAGGAATATCTGTGCGGTACCAGTATTGCCTTTGATCCTTCTTAGAGGTTACCTGCACATGCATGAAATTTGTAACTCGTGAAACTATGAGTAAAATCACTTGAACTTTGGCGCAATGGTAAGGGACACAGTTTCCATTTCTACCTCTTGAAGAAAGTCTGCCACTCCTTTTCTTTCAGGGCACCAGAAACCGCAATCCTTAAAGAACTGGAGTGCTTGACTGCAGGGGCCATGGTATACTATCTTTCCCTCTGCCATCAATATAAGATCATCAAATAACTCAAAGGTTTCTGGTGCTGGTTGGAGGAGTGAAAGCACTGCTGTTGCATCATTGATGTGCACCAATTGCTGGAGACATGTAACTATTTGAAAAGTAGTGGAGCTGTCTAACCCAGTTGATATTTCATCCATAAAAAGTGCTTTTATGGGACCTACAATCATCTCTCCTGCAGTATGATTTGGAAAAAAATTGAGTATATATATTAAGAAAATATCTATGAAGAATATTTAGTATGTTTGCAGTCCAACCACAAGTATCATTAGCCTTAATTTTCACTGCTCTAGTAAAGAGGCAACGCTTCTCATGTATATTCAGCCAAGAGAAGTAACTTGTAAGTACTTCAAGTATTCACAAGTTCTAAGGAGATTATTGAGTCTTGAATTTTCCTCTCCGCGACTCTTAAAATTTTGATTGGAACTAACTCAATCCTACAAAATTGCTTTTAAGGTGATGGTTGCTCACACATTATCAGGTCACATGTCATGCATTATGGGACTCTCAACATACACCCTCACGCCCAAAACTGAGCATTTGGAGCGTGACCTAAGAGGCCGATAGCAGGAAGCCCAACAGATCTTGTATCAGCTCTAATACTGTCTTCATATTTGAGTTGGGCTAACTCAGCTCTATAAATACGACTTGTAAGGTGATAGATGTCTCTCACTTGTAAACCCATTTTCAAGCTATATCTCATCCAGCGCGGGACTCTCAATAGTAACAAAATGACAAGAAAACATTACTTAATTTTCAAGATACCTGTAGTTAGCCTTTTCTTCTGTCCACCTGAAATGCCTCTATCTAGTGCATCTCCAACCAGAGTGTCAGCACAGATATCCAATCCAAGTATCTACAACATCAAAAGTTGAATCCACGTGTTAAAAAGAATAGAAAACATCTAAAGTGAGAGATTCAATAACTTTGTGCTCTAACTCAACCCTGCTTTAAGCAGATGTACCTTTAAAACATATTCCGTTTGAAGATTTTCGCTTTGTCCTTCAACAGAAATAGCCTGCAAAAGTCTGTGTTAATTTCTGTCAACTTTTTTCTTTCTAATTATGACATATAAATTCTCCATACTACAATTACCTTCATATAAGTATCAATATCCGGGTCAGGGAAGATTCCTTGTTCTTTTTCTTTCCTAGTGATTTCAGTCATTATATCTGCAATTCAAAGGATACATATGAATGCCTACTGGTATTGTATTAGTTACAACTTATATGGATAATCTAGGATTGAATAAGCAAGAAAGATTACCAGCTCTGCTTCCAACCCCCTGACAACGTGCCGAGAAGTCAATAGTTTCCCTGACTGTCATCTCAGGAATGTGAAGGTCATACTGGCTTATGTAAGCTGATGTTTTTTGAGGAACAAATTCATCTAGTCTGTGACCATTGTAACAGATTTCTCCAGAAACCTAAAGTTAAGTAAAGAGGTAGGATACCACAGCGATTAATACGTAGAATCTTTATTGTTTTGAAGTTATGCTAAAAAAATCATTTAAACTCAATGACTTTGCACATTAACTTTATTCTATATTACTGTGTTTAAAAACTGACCTCGAGAGATTGATCTAGTTTTCCAGCCAATGCCATTAGTAAGGTAGTTTTCCCACAGCTAGGTGGACCCAGAAGAAGAGTAAGCCTGCATTAAAAGCCATATTTGATGAGTTAACGTTTAGAAATCCGGTCCGTTTTTTTATTTTAAGCTTCATCATTTTGTTTTTTCTGTCAAATAACCATATCCATGCCGGAGTGTCTTATGGATCCTTTTCTATTTGTGATTGTGAATACCAAATTAATGTGAATATGAGTGCATCCTTGTAAAATATTCACTTGCCTTGCCGGCTTTATGATGCCACTGACATCTTTCAGAATGCCCAATTTGGTTTCTTGAGAACTGCATGATATAGTCTTCACTAAATCCTGTTTGAATCACAAGTTAGTTCTGTTTGCATGTACAAATAAGATGAGGCAGTGACAAATGTAGGTTGTGGTGCATATAAATAGAAAGAGAGATGGAAGGAAGCATACTTACTGAAAATAAGCTAGAAAAAGAATTCCATAGAGTAGGAAGTGGCTTCCCTTGAACAACCTCACATTCTGCTTCTACATTCAGGTTCTTGTACCTTACCTCCACACTAGGTAACTTCACATTCACTCTGAAAACAAACCAATCTATCAGCCAATTCTTCAAAATAATCCACTAATATATACTGAAAAGATAACCCCCTTCCTTCTTTTAACTGAGTGCCATAAATGTAACAAAAGTGCTTATCATATAAGTGCTTATGTATAAGCTATTTCTATAACAACAGTTACAAGTTATTCCGAAGAATTTATTATGGAAATAAGCTAAAAACAGCTGGTGCACATGTCAGAAGCTATTTTCATAAGCTCTCTCAAACAGTCTCGTAAGTGTTTATGTGAGTAAATAAGCTCGAATAAGTCAATCAATCTATAGTACAAAATCTACTCAATTCCAGAATTGGATGCCAAAAATATCATAATCATTTGTGAATACTCCACTCAAACAAAATGTCAACCCTAATTTGTTAGTAAAACAAAAACAACTTATTTTGCAGCATGATCTAGTCGAGTGTAAACAAATTACCTTTCCATCCTTTCTCTAAGTTTCTGCAACAAGTTGAGATTATCATTCTCAATATGCTTGATGAGCTTATCAATAAACAACCGCTTATCAACAGCTCCAAGTTTAGTAACATCAACAACCCTTTTACTACTACTTCTTTGCCATCTACTACCACTTTCCTCCTGAGTGATTTCATCAACAAAAGAAGTTTTAATCCTTTTGAAAGTTGGTAGTTTCTCTATAGCAGCCCATTTAGATTGAAGCTCTTTATCTTCCTCCACAAATGAATCTGCATCTCTGTCAAAAGTCACAACATGACCTTGATTTCTTCCTCTTGGAGTTAACTCCATTACTAATCTTAACTTCAATCAGCAGCTACTGAAGTGAAGCTTTTAAACTGTAATAATCACAAACATGTGGCGTGCAAAGATTGAAATGATTGTTTAGAGATTTTGAAGGAGGAAACAGAATTTGATTGTGTTTGAAAGTGGTTTTGAAAAGCAGCCACTTCTTGAGAGTGACTCTTGATTAAGAAACAAAACCAATTTGGTTATAGGATTGTCAAAGGTTCACATGAAGAGAGAGTTGTTTGGTTGTTAGATTGGAGTTTGTTTATTTTGGTTCTCTGCAAATTATTATTTTATAATTTGTTCATCTCTATTCCCTTCATTGACTCTCTACAACAAAGTCCCTATGGTGATTTTTTTTCTTCATGCAAGCTTTATTTTATAATATCTTTTTAGTTTAATTATTGTTTTTGAATCTTTCAAAATGATAAGAGATTGGTGTGCCCATTTTAAATTTTATTATTTTTGGTTTTTCATTCAGATTTTTAATTAAAAATAATAATATAATATGTGATAAATAATTTGATAATTTAAATAAAGTAATATAATTACATTAGTAAGAAAAAGATAGAGGATTTAGAGGAGGTGACAAAAGTGTGTGGGAGATGAATTTAAAATTAAGTCTAGAATTGATTATTCATAATATTAGGATCAAGTGATGCTAGTTAATTTTACAGGGAATTATTCTTTTTAGATATTTGTATGTCAATGTTGAAGATGTCATTGATGGGAAGAGTTGTTAGTTAAGATAAAGCATTATCGAGGGATTGTCCATGAAGAGAGATGTCAAGGGTATTGAATTAATGCATCTTCAGACAAAATTAAGGGATTTTGAGAGTGAGTTTCTTCTATTTTGATCCTGCATGAGTATAACCAAATTGTTTTTACCCAAAGAATGTGTCAATATAATCATATGAAAGAAGTAGATATTTGATTTGATAAAAAGTTGTGAAGGACGGTTCTTCGTGGTTGGTGAAAGTCCTTTTTTCTAGTACTTTCAATGAGTTGTAACTTTTTTACCGATTAGGATTAGGAGCTTGAGTTTGTACTCGACGGCGGAGGCTATCTCATACACTTTTGGGACTTCTAGGTTCAATCTTGAATGTTACAATATCATATATCGAGAGACAATGAGATATATGGTATGGACTATAATCTCGGCAAAGTTTTGGATAATTTTAGTGTTGCGATTCCAAATTTTGACCTTAACACCCTCTTAAAGCACATGTTTTAGTGAGTGTCTTTTTTAGTAAAAATGTTCAGAATATAGACACAAAGTTTGATATGGCCATAAGATAAAAAGTAATTCTTGATTGTTTGCAAGCAACACATGGTTATGAATTTCTCATTGTTATTCCTATTGATGGGTTATGCCAACACGTGTCACCATTAAAGTATCTTATTATCCTTATATATCATCTTATGATTATCTTATTTCTTATTGATGAAGTTTTCTCTATTTGTTACAAGATGTGTTTGGATACATTTGAGAAACATGAGGTTCATTGCAAGGAGCTTTCAGAATTCAAATACCAACATGACTTTATTAGGGAGGTCATATTTGAAATATTTCGACACGCTAGACTATATGTAAAGAAAAAGATGTTTGTGAATTTCTTTACTGACCCGCGTGATTGGAGATCGACACTTAGGTCAACAAATATTCTGATGTACGATTGGGTAGGAAGAAAATATGCATGTGTGGACTTAACTAGAGTTTATCCACCTGTGGGAATAAGGATCAGGTGTTTTATCATAAGACAGACAACCCTCAAAGTCGCTTCAAGTAAAATAATCAAACATGAGAAAACGTGTTTTGACAAACAACATATTTTCATACCATTTGCGTTTGACACTTTTGATTTTCTAACACTAGAGACAGTAAAGTAAAATCGAATAAATCTTCGACTGAAAATCTAAAAATTCATACATAACAATGTTGTGTCTCGTAGGTCAATAAATATAATTTTAGAAAAATATAGTTTCACAATCCAAAATAGATTAATCGCATTGTTCCTGATTTTCATTCTATTTTGCATTTTATTTTGATAAATCTTTATTTTATTTATTGACTTAAGGTGCTTGAATCATTTACCACATGGATGAAACTCATTTTTGGTGTAAGTTTTATTTGTTTTATTTTTAATTCATAGTAATATAGTCATGAGTTATTATTTTGAGTCAATGGTGGTAATTAGAAAAGTGTTTACACAGTAATTAGATTTTCATATCTTTAACTTTTCTCTTTAGTGTTTAAGCATATTAATATATTAGTTTTCATAAGCGATAGACCCGGATTTGTCTCTCCCAAAAGCACTTTTTCTTAACTTCGATCTTTAATTTAATCAACTTGTTTTGGTTCTAACTAACTTTTGCTTAATGTGAATTATTACGCCCAGCTCAGCTATATTAATTTTCGTTTTGGAGAAAAACACCAAAAGAATATTTAAATAATAACGTTTATAACCCAAAAAGTTGTGCTGTTTATTTTTTTAATAATTGTTCCACAAAAGATCAAATTAAATTAAAACTAGTTTATACTTATCTGTGCATAATTACCTTGCCTACCCTTTCATCTTGAGTAACGCCAAAGTTTGATGAACAAAATTCATTTGAAATTGTAGCATGCAATTGTTGAATGCTAAAATATTCAATGGCGGCTAATTGAATAAAAATAAAAATGTGATGAAATAATTAATATTTTTAGGTTTTTGTTTCAAAATTCAAATTCAAAAGCATGACTCATATACGGTTGAAGAATTTGCTGTACTTAGACTACATGATGTGAAAACACGTGATCTTATACAACGTATTACACACAAAAAATCTAAATTTATACGCCACTAAAATAGAAAAAGGAGAAGAAGTTTTTTTTTATAATTTATTTATTTATTTATTTATTTATATTATATTACGTATGCGTGGGGTACCCCCAATAACTAAGAATGATTTTTCTTTCTTTTAGATCTGTCTTTTTCTTTTAGCCTCCAGTAATTAGTATTGTATGGGCCATGCTGTCTTGCTTTCCATATGTTTTATTCTTTAATTGCAATTCTTAATTAAACTTTTTCTTTTCTTTGCTAAACAACTTGTTACAAAATTCTCAATTAAAATTTATGTGTACGGAACACGTGTCAAGAAAACTATATAGTACAGTCTTGAATTCAAAATGCGGCTATATAAAGTATTTGACATTTTAATTTTAATTTCTCAAACAACAAATACTTTTTTCCATAGTAAAATATTTGAAAAAAATGTTGCGCTTTAGAGTATAAAATCGTTAAAAGTAATTCAATATCCAAAATTAACCTTATCATGAGATGCTCTTTTTGGCCTTAATCACTATTTCATCTCAGCAATTAATATGTAGCCAAGCACTGCAATGTGTGGTGTTACAAAAATTGTAACACTCTAATGTGTAAAAACACTAATTTAAAAACCGACTTGAATCGGAAATTGACGGGTCAAATTGAGAATCAGGGAAATCCATTTTAATTGTTTACAAGATTGATTATGTAATCAAATTAACAGAAGTCGATATAAGTTTTTGTAAATCAAAGATGTTTTGGGTCAGGTGCAAGGCCTACAAAGAATGCCCAATAACTAGTGTTGAAGAAAAAAATGTGCATAATAAATGGACCTTCCTTATTTCAAGGAACACAATTACACCTTTCATCACATCTTTGATCGTTGGATCTAATTGAATGACAACCTGCACAAGACGTTGAATCAAGCATGGAAGGTTTTAACCGTCTATACTATATAAAGACCAGCTTGTATCATTTCAAATATTCAATTCATTTCAACTCTAAAACTATTTTTCACTCATTTATTGACTTGGACGTTGAAGTGTTAATCTTGCAGGTTCACCCCCTCTCCACCACACCGAAAGTCTTATCCACCACATCAAAAAAATGATTATGTTGGAAATCCCTCAAAATCTATGGAGAATTTCAATCAATCTTGATGAACAAAATTGTTATCACCCACATAATAACAACGAAAAGAAAGAACAATGGAGAAAGAAAGAAATTAAAGAACGATGAAGGAGAAGAGTAATAAAATTCTGCAGACTTTCTCTCTGCCCACAAACTGTGAAACACTTCTGATTCACTTTGCAACTGCAAGATACTCTGAATTACAAGTGTTGTGAATACTTTGTTCACCTCTTTTTCAAAAATAAGGGTCACTCCCTCTATTTATAGATTTTAGGTTAACTTTGACCTCAAGTCAAAGTCCAAAACTGTAAAAGTCCAAAATTATAAAAACCCAAAATAGTTAACACTACTCAACACATTAAGTGGTTCGACACTTCCTTGCTCTGTCGAGCAACCTGCTTCCACACAAGGAATTACAATTCAAGACACCACTTAATTCATTGTGTATAAGCTATCTACATTCATCATAGCTCTTAGCCTTCTGAACACTTCGACTTGCATTCCCTTCGTCATGATGTCTGCAATCTGATTCTCAGTTCTGCAGTGTTCCACATTCATCTTCCCATCTGCTACCTGCTCTCGAAGATATTGGAACCTCGTCTCGATGTGCTTGCTTCGACCATATGCTATCGGATTCTTTGCCAGATTGAAAGTTGACATGCTGTCAATCTTCATGGTAATTGCTCCATGACTCTTCGTTGTTATCTCTTCAACCAGATTCATCACCCATGTTGCTTGACATGCACAAAGAGAAGCAATTATGAATTCTTCTTCGCACAACGATAATGCCACTACTGGCTCTTTTCTCGAACTCCAAGCAACTGGTGCACCACCTAGCATAAACACATAACCAGCTGTGAATTTTCGATCCTCAACATCACTACACCAACTTGAGTCAGTGTATCCCACTAATTTGCATTCTTTTCCTTCATCAGTTGCAGGAAACAAAATGTCATAGTCGAGAGTTCCTTTCAGATACCTTAGTATCCTCTTCGTTGCTGCTAGATGTGATACCTTTGGCTTCTGCATGAACCTACTTACCATACCTACATTGTATGCTAAGTCAGGCCTTGTGTGACAAAGGTACCGAAGTGACCCAATAAGTATTTTGTATTGGGTTGGGTCTACATCATCTTCATCTGAATCTTTTGACAGTTGTAATCTGGGCTCAGCCGGAGTCGAAGTTGGGTTGCAATCTTGCATCTCAAATCTCTTGAGAATTTCACTTGCATACCTTCTTTAATGTATCATCAAACCTCTACCACTCTTGTATAACTCGATGCCAAGGAAATATGAAATGTCACCCAAATCTGACATTTCAAATTCCTTGTTGAGATCACTTTTGAAGTCTTCAATCTCCTTCTTGCAGCTACCTGTTATCAACAGGTCATCGACATAGAGGCATAGTATAAGAAATTCACTCTTGCTTCTTCTTACATATACTCCATGTTCATATTTGCACTTTACAAATTCCTTCTCCCTTATAAATCTATTTATCTTCTTGTTCCAAGCTCTTGGAGCTTGTTTAAGTCCGTACAGGGCTTTATGCAGCCTGTACACTTTTCTTTCTTCGCCATGTTTCACAAACCCAACTGGTTATGCAACATAAACTTCTTCTTCTAAGGGGCCATTAAGGAATGCACATTTCACATCCATCTGACACATCTGTCAGTTCTTCATGTTTTCTAGACCAACAACCAACCTGATTGTTTTGATCCTAGCAACAGGTGCAAAAACTTCATCGAAGTCGATTCCTTCTTTCTGAAGGAATCCTTTCGCCACAAGTCTCTCCTTGTGTCGAGTCACTTCTCCTTTGGGATTCAACTTCACCTTGTATACCCATTTCACATTGATTGCCTTCTTGTCTTGGGGAAATTCGACAAGTGACCAAGTGTTGTTGACTTCGATTGACTTCAGTTCTTCGTCCATTGCTTTCATCCACTTCGAATCTTTCAATGCCTCAACTGCATTGACAGGTTTGACATCTGCATAGAAAGCATAATATACCAACTCACCTTCTTCATCGACCATATCATCTGATGTAATCACATATTCTTGCAATCTTGCAGGCATGTGTCTTGCTCTTTGAGGTCTGCTTGTACTTGCTTCACCTCTGACTTCTTCCTGTCGAACTTCTCTTTCGACTTCACTAGCTGGTTCATCACAAAATATTCTCGCTGAATCTTTCTTGACATTCTCAGTCCAATCCCATTCTATAAGCTCATCTATGATCACGTCCCTGCTGATCACCACATGTTTATTCACTGGGTCGAACAACTTGTATCCTCCAGTCGAATGATATCCTATCAGGATCATCTGACTCGACTTGTCATCAAGTTTTCTTCTCAACTAATCTGGCACATGTCTATGTGCTATGATCCAAACACCCTCAGATGACTCAAGCTAGGTTTGACACCAGACTAACATTCTTCTGGCGTGATTCCTTATATCTTCTTCGTCGGACATCTATTCAGGATATATGTCGCAGTCGACACAGCTTCTCCCCATAATTCTTTGGGTAGATGCTTGTCTTTCAACATACTTCTAACCATATTCATGATGTTTTTATTCTTCCTTTATGCGACTCTATTCTGTTGTGGAGTGTAGGGTGGCACCACCTCATGCACAATCCCTTCTTTCACACATAATACATCGAAATCTTTCGACACATATTCTCCACCACCATCAGTTCTCAAAATCTTGATCTTTCAACTGCTCTGTCTTTCGACCATAGATTTAAACTTGGAAAATACCTCGATCACTTCACTTTTCTTCTGGATCAGGTAAGACCACAGTTTTCGACTGAAATCATCTATGAATGTAATAAAGTATTTGTTACCTCCAATCGAATCCACCTGGAAAGGACCACATACATCAGAGTATATGAATTCAAGAATTGCCTTCGACCTGCTTCCTGCATCCTTATTGAAGTTGTTCTTATGTTGCTTTGCCTGCACACATTCTTCACATACTTCGTTTGGAATATCGATTTCTAGTAATCCTGAAATCATATTTCTTCTCTTCAAATCTCTGATGTCTTTGAAATTGATATGGCCAAGACTGTAATGCCATATCCGTTCATCTCTGTTGGTTGTTGTTGCAAGGCACTTATGCTCCATCACATTTAGTTCAATCTTGAAGGTTTTATTCTGAGACATTGGAGCCTTCAAGATCAACCTTCCAATTGAGTCGAGAACTCTCATCATCTTGTCTTTGATTGACACCTTGTAGTTTTTTTCGACCAACTGCCCTATGCTGAGCAAATTACTTTTCATGCCTGGTATGTACAACACATTTGAAATTACTGACATCTTGCCATCTTTCTTCATAATCAGAACATCACCAACACCTTTAGTCGTTAGAGTGTTGTCATTTGCAAATTTCACCATGTTCTTCATTGAGGGCTTTATGTTGACAAACCAATCTTTCCTTCTAAACATGTGTGATGATCATCCTGAGTCCAAGTACCACTGGTCCTTGAATCTTTATTCTTCTTTTGTTGTAACCATCAGCAACGTCTCTTCTTCTTCATGTTTTTCCAGCTTTGCATAAGTTTCTTGATTCTTCTGATTTTCTGGACAATCACTAGAATAGTGAACATATATTTGACAATTGTAAACTGAATGTGACTCTTGTATGGCTTTTGACCACCACCTCTTCCTCTACCTGCAACACCACCTCTTTGGTTGCCTTGGTTCCAGGGTTTTCTCTGATCTGACCAGATTCCTTCTGGCTGATTTCAACCAGTCGAATTATTGTAACCTCCTCCGCCTTTGTTGTCATTCCAGCTTCCTTTGCCTTTTCTTTCTTTTGTTGATTGAGCCTGCAAAGCCATATCACTCTTCGACTTTCCTGCAGCTCTTTCAACCATTCTTTGTTCATGAGATTTAAGCGTCCCTTGAAGCTCTTCCTTTGTCAATTTTGACAAATCTTTCGACTCTTCTATGGCTACTACCACATGGTCAAACTTTGGAGCCAACGACCTCAAGATCTTTCCAACAACAGATCTTGATGTAAACATTTCTCCACATACCTTGATTTGATTCACCAGTTTCGTAACCTTAGTGAAGAAATCAGTTATGCTTTCATTGTCTTCCATCAGAAGCAGTTCATACGTTCTTTTGTGAGTTTGTAACCTCGCCTCTTTCACCTTTTTCGCGCCTCCAAACGATTTCTCCATAATTTCCCATGCTTCTTTTGCTGACTCTGCATCACTAACCTTTTCAAAGTTATCTGCATCAACACATTGATGGATTATAAAGAGAGCTTTATAATCTTTCTTCTTCTATTCTTTATGTGCAACATTTTCTTGACCTGTCGCGGTTTCTGCAAGCGTTGATACTCCTTCCTTCACAAGATCCCAAAGATCTTGATAACAGAACACAACCTTTATCTGCTTGCACCAATTCTCATAATTGTTATTCTTGAGAATCGGAATATTTGCTGGAAAATGCTCGTTTGGATGATTCGTTGCCATGGTGATTTTCTTCCCACAAATCAATTAAACTGGAGCTCTTGATACCAAATGTTGGAAATCCCCTAAAACCTATGGAGAATTTCAATCAATCTTGATGAACAAGATTGTTTTCATCCACACAATAACAACGAAAAGAAAGAACAATGGAGAAAGAAAGAAATTAAAGAACGATGAAGGAGAAGAGTAATAAAATTCTGCAGAGTTTCTCTCTGCCCACAAACTGTGGAAAACTTATAATTCACTTTGCAACTGCAAAATACTGTGAATTACAAGTGTTGTGTATGCTCTGTTCACCTCTTTTTCAAAAATAAGGGTCACTCCCTCTATTTATAGATTTTAGGTTAACTTGGACCTCAAGTCAAAGTCCAAAACTATAAAAGCCCAAAATAGCTAACACTACTCGACACATTAGGTGGTTCGACACTTCCTTGCTCTGTCGAGCAACCTGCTTCGACACAAGGAATCACAATTGAACAGATTCTTCGTATCTGAGCTTTATTCCATCACTTCATCACCTATCTCTAGTTTCCGAACGAAACTATATCCCATCTTTGAGAATCAACTATTAATTCCATCCATTTATCCATGAAAAATCATTGTCTTTTCACCGAAGATTCATATTATTGATCTTCTTTTCACAAAACACTGATCTCTTTCTCGAACCATTGATCAAATATCAAACTCGTAAAGCCACGGTGACGTCAAAGGTTAATAGATATGTCGCTCAATATCACGCCCCTACTACGGTCATTGAAGCTAACATTGTTCCACCTCATTCTCCAATAGAAGAAGATCTAGTTCTAGTGATTATATCTTAGTACAATAGCAAAACTCTTAAGCCTTGGTAGAAAGGATACTCAAGATTGAAGAGAGCCTGGAGTGAGCTCCTTCGAAAACTAACACTACAACACTCCAAAATTTGATTAATTTAATTAATCAGATTATTAGTATTATTTATTTAATATTGGTATGTGGTGTATTTTAATTAAATATGTATGTTGATTTGTATGTATATGTGGGGCCTTAATGGGGTGTAGTGAGAGTGTTGGTAGGGTGATAGAAGGACTAGAAAGACTAAAATAATTAAATAATTAGAATTAACTTTGAATTACTAATTAAAATAAAATAGAAAAAGAGATTTGGGTGTAATAATAGAAAATTAGAGAATATGGGAAGAGTGGTGAAAATTATAACTTGCATTGGGTCATAATGCAATTTTTAAGAAATTTAATAATTAGGTTAGAATATATTGTAGTTAGTAAAGTTTTCGGAGAAAAAGGAATACGTAAAATAAAATTTTAGAGAAGGAAGAGGCTAGGGCTAGGAGAACCTCCATTGATAGAGCTTGAAGGTCGTTTGCTGGAAAATCTAAGGTAAGGAGGGGATTACTCCTAATATGATGTATATTGTATGAACTGGGTAGAGGAAAATCCTTAATCTCATTAGGTTTTTCTCTATTTTTTCCTTTTTTGTTGAAAGATTGATGAACATGCATGAGATTCTGAAATAGCATGGATTATATGATGTGTTATGTGATTTTGGGTGTTCATGTTCATGATGTTTGTATGAATTGGTGTTCATATGTAGGTAATGATTTTGATGACTAAAGCATGTTAAATCCATGATTAATCTAATGAAATGCATCTTCATTGAAGGATAAATGACATGTTGTTGTTCGACAACATTTTCCTGATTGTTGTTATTCGATTTGAGGTCTGGGAAGGTAAAATTAGAGTTATGTTTTGAACTCCAATGAAAAGAACACCATGTTTGTCATGTGTTGCGAAGCGCTGATGGGCGTCAGCTATCTGACGGGTAGACCGTCATGGCCCCCAAGCACTTTATTATGAGGTGATCGTCATAGTGATGACGTGTAAGGTGACATGGGGGTGACGGGGGTCACTAGGTGACGGGTAACCCATTATGCTGCTAGAATGTGCATCGTTCGCTCATTTGCTTATGATTGTGTGTTAGTTCCTATTTTTGGTGTTGTGTTGTCATTAGGCTATTATTTGACCACTGTTTGGAGATATTTTTGTGATATTTGTTAATGAATGCTGAATTAATCAATTATTATGATGTTGTACATAATTGTGATGACTGTATGGTGATTATTTGGTGATAATGCATGTTATGTGAATCATGCATCATGGTGTACGGACTTCGGTCCAGTTTTAATGTGCTTTGGTCCGATGGTGTGGATTCATAAGCGAGTAACTGGTTCCAAATGAGAATAAGTGAAAAGTTACTTATGGTGATATTAGTGATTTGGTGTGCTCTGGTCCTATGGTGGGGATTCAGGAGCGAGATGGAGATGTGTTGTCCATAATGGTACCGCATGCATTGTTGAGTCGTGGTGTTGAGTATATTTCCATTCATTATTTGCATATGTATTGAATAATCATGTTGATATTGGTGATTGAGAATGCTTTGGTGATGTATGTGATTAATTTGTGTTGAAAATTGTTGATGTTTGTTTAGGCTACCCTTGCATACTTTTGCGCTGTTATATATTATGAGTGTATTCTCACCCCTTTGTTGTTTGTATGGTTTTATGCTCCTTCTTAGGGTACAGACAAGCAGGTAAATGTAGTTGCTTAGTAGATGAAGGATGTCGTTGAATATGTTCTTCTTTTCCTGTTTTATGTGATATTTAGAGTTTTGTTGCTATGATATGTAACACTGTTGTCGCATTACGCGAAAAACCGGCGGGAAAAAGAAACAGAGCCGCCATTGTGCGTTATTTATCCCAAAGGAGGGAAAGGAAACGCTCGAAGTAAACCTGGAAAGGAAATGGTCTCACAACCAGAGATTGATAGGATCGGGAGTCGGTTATGCGAAGGGAAGGTATTAACACCCCTACGCATCCGTTGTACTCGACGGGATCCACGCTCAAAAGAGTAGAAGAAAGGTTGCTAAATAACTGCTCAAACACTGCACACAACTGGAGACACAGATGAAAGACGGAGGAAAGGGACTCGGCAGGATATCGCATCCTGGGCCTACGTAGTTTGTTAGACACAAACATCAGAGTCGACTTAGTTCGGGGATAGGGGAAACGTGCTCGCTAGGATGTCGCATCCTATGCATACGTATCTTCTCTAACCAGAGAAAGAATCAGAGCACTCGTAGCTCGGATAACGCATGCCAAACAAAACGCTAAACGGAGATGCTGAGACGTCAAAGCAAACACACAACTGGAAACGGAATGTCAATCGCTGGTCTTACATCCAACTCCAGACACACAAAGCAAAACAGGAAACCGACTGCCAATCGCTGGACTTATGTCAGACTCCAAACACACACACACACACAGGAAACCGAATGCCAATCGCTGGACTCACATCAGACTCCTACCAGAAAGGGATAAACAACTCACACAAAAAGAAAAGAGAGCGAAAGGGCGCCCGGAGAGATCAGCTCATCTCCTGCCTACGTACCTCATCTGGTATGAGGATCAGGGCGACGTAGTTCCCCTTAACAGGGAAAGGACTTCTATCCTAACCAGAGACTAGGGAGATAACAAGCTACTAGGGAGACTACGACTCGAGCCTAGAAGTTGTCATGCATACGATCCCTATGTTGAGGTCTCTAATCCTAACTTGCACAGGAAGCAAGCTAGCCTAAACTGCACATCAGCAAACACAAGCACAAGAGAGCAAGCACACACACTATATGCAAACAAGTGGCTCATACAAGGCTGGGCTTTAGTCAAGGGGTCAAATCAACCTCGACAAACAAGCCAACTAGAAAGGGGTGTTTTGAGCTCTTAACCCTAACATTGAGAGTTAGGGTGAAGCAGATGAAGTGGCGATGAGGGTTATGCCTCATAGCTCTTATCCCTGGCCTGGGAGAGCTTTAATCAATAGAAAGTGTGGGAGTTCAGAATGAAGGAACTCTTCTCCACAAATGACTGACTCTATGGACAAGATTTTGGGTTTTTTATTCAAAGTGCATCAACACATGGTGTGAGCAAAGTGAATGAGACAACTGAATAGCAGGGGATGGATTGCACATCCCTTCCATCTGCCAATTGCCTCTTCACTTAGGAGGTCTTTGAATGTACAAGGCGCAAAGATAAACAACCACAAGCATTGCCTCTTAAGGAGGGCTTCAGACAAGTTCCTGCCAAAGTAACAGCAGGTCTTCCAGACTACATGAAGATCAAGGATTATACCTAAGTGGTATGCCAACCACAAGCAAAGCAAAGTTCAAATGAACTCAAAGCAACTTAGGTACCTGTGTAAACAACTAAACAAATCAGTACAGTATTTTAACAAACAGACAATAGTCAACAACAAACAGACAATCCCAATCAGACAACAATGGTGCAAGGCATAAGGTAAACTCAAGTGAATTATCATCAACCTACAAAGCAAACAAATGTTAGCAATAAATAGCAAATATCAACATTCACATGGTGAAGCAACATCAACCATGGAGATTAGGTGCTTGGTCCTGAAATTCAAAGCTCACATGTAAGTACAAACCACTAGGTCAAAGCCTAGGGTCAAAGGTGAAGAAAAAATTCAAAACAGGAGCTAATATTCAACACAATGCAACTTCAAACACATATTAACATGTCCTAAAAAGGACCAAAACAAACTCATCAAGCAAAGGCATATAATGTGCAAGAGAAGTCAAAGACAATTTCAAAGCTCATATTTGGACATTGAGAATGAAAATTCCAAATCAAAACAGAAATGATTCAAATAATTC
Organism: Lathyrus oleraceus; assembly: GCF_024323335.1. Taxonomy (NCBI): domain Eukaryota; kingdom Viridiplantae; phylum Streptophyta; class Magnoliopsida; order Fabales; family Fabaceae; genus Lathyrus; species Lathyrus oleraceus. Next base: position 44,933,386 of record NC_066582.1, read on the forward strand.
TGGAAAAATTCATGAGCATTCAACACATCCAATACAATCATCATACAAAAATCAGAAGCATCCAAGTTCAAATGGCAGGGAAATAAAATGGCACAAGTTAGACATCCAAATGTGTGACACAAATTGTCACACCATACAAACATGTGCATAAAACAGAAATGACAAATGGGAAAAATACCAAGCCAAGCCTAAAACATCCATCAACATATCAAGAATCATCATGCAAAATTTCATGGCAATTGGATTAAAATCAAGCATTTCATGATAAGATGAATGGAGAAAGGTCACAAATGTACACATGTTCACAAAGTCTAGCACAATCCATAATCCAGCCATGCATAACTTCATAATTTAACATCATAAAATAGAGGACATCTCAAGGATCAAGTAGCAAAAAACCAGGGATTTTTTGGAGCATTTTTCAATTTATTATGAATTTTTAAAGTTGGATAAAAATTTGAAATCAAAATAATCATGTACATGGAAAATATGGAGGGAATTGGATAAAATGTGAATGTATTTGAAAAAATGATGTGCGCCAGGATCGAACCGTGTACGAATTTGAAAGAAGCGCGCGCCAATATGAAACGCAGCCGTTTTGGGCAAAAACCCTAGCCAAAACCAGAGTGGACGCAAAACCGTCGCTAAGCCGTCGCTACATCGTCTTCCTCGCGAAGACGATGATGAACAATATGAGCTTCAACATATTTTTCCAGAATTTTCCAGAATTTCAAAAATCATACATCATTTATAAGCTCTTTCAACCAGGAATTCGGATCAACCAATAACTAATCCTAATTCAACATGAATAGAGAGAATCGAGCAAAAGAAGTTTGGTGCACAAAACTTTATTCACACATATCTCAGTCAATAATGCATCATTTCATGTGAAATTTAGCTCAGAATCATCAGTGTCATACGGTGAACTGACTTGGGGTATTTTGCTTTTTATCGTAATGTCGCGGATAGCAAGAGTCGCCACCGACTTTTCTTTTATCCAATAAGGAAAGGTGGAAAAGAACAGGAAAGACCTCAATAGATTTTGGGTTCGGGAGGTACATTATACAAAGGGAAGGTGTTAGCACCCTTTGTATCCATGGTTATCCATGGGCTCTTAATTGCTGGATCACTTATATTTTTGTCTGAAAAGTGTTCGTGAATTGTTTAAAAAATGTTTCAAAAAGAGAGTTTAACTTTGTAATGATTCTCGTATGAATGTATACAAAGTATTTATCTCGTTTGATTTTGAAAACGGTTTAGAAGAATGTAACTTGGTAATGATTCTAGTATGAATGTATACCAAGTGGTGATTTTCTAGGATTTGCAAAGTGTGAGGGGTGGGAAATGTTTTAGGTTATGATCCAGCAATTGAGGGTTATACCTTCCTAAGGTCGTTATGAACTTACTAGGGTTTCCTATCCTTATGAGGGTAAAACTGTCCTTACTATTGAGAAGTAAGTAATTTTACCCTTTGGATGTTTAAGGGTCATCGTAGGGTCATCGATAGGTCATTGAAGGCAACAGTTGTAAGGATACCTTAGCATTCGAAGGGACGATCATCATTTAACCGTAGGCTACACCGAAGGGTCATCGAGGGACGAAATCATATATTCGAAGGCAACATCCAAGGGACTATGATTTATTTTATGATGATTTAATCGAAGGGTCTTTGCTAAGTGTATCCCTACATTCGCGGGACATGACCGTTATACCGTAATACCGTAGGGCCGCAAAGAGAGGTCCAAAATCGCATGTTTAAAGGTCATATTTTAAAGTCAATTAGGTGATTAGGATGAATCTCCGCATTAAAATCAATACATTAAAATTAATACATTAAACTTAATACATTAAAATTAATTAAGCAATTTAGGGTGGATCTTCATAAGGGTATCCCACAAATAAAGTGGAAGGCCTAAACAGCACTCTTTTCCTGGGATATGTGAACCTTTACAACATTCAGCAAACGGGTCAGAATACCAAATAGGGTGCAATCAAGAGTTGCACTAAAGCAGTAATAGTATCAGGTAAACAAAGCATGGTTATAATAAAACAGGTCGGAAGGGCAAAGATCAAAACAGAACGAAAAACAGCGGCATCCGCTACAACAATTCAAGGTATCCAGGCATACTTAAGTCTACATGCAGAACCTCAAATATATTTATGAATTCAATTATGGTATCACATGGGAAGAAAGCGGCGATAGTAACGCAAACCTGTTTGCAATTGAATTGCAACCTTGAATTGGCACTCTTAGGGTTGATGCCGGATTGAGTTGGGCGGAGCCGCCGGCTTTTCCTTCAGGGTTTCCTTTAGGGTTACCCGGAGTAAGTTAAACAGTAGTCCGTAAGGTTAGATTCGGTAAAAAGGTACACAATAGTTTCCGTTGTAGAAACTATTGTGCGAAAAGAATTAACCAAATGCTAAAAAGGAAATGGGAAATTGCAAGGGAAGTAGTGTAGAACTCGTAATAAACAACGCCTAAGCTGCTGGAAAAGAAACTATGCAAAAGCGAAAACGGCAAAAGGGAAAAAAATGTGGAAAAGCCCCCGGGGCCGTGAGCGTGGAAAAACCGAGGAACCTTTTAGGTTTTTGAAGTAGCTATTTATATTGGTGTTGGTAACTGCTTTTTGTTTCCCCAGGGTCTTCAACGTGGCTAAATGCATGGCGTGGATATAGGACACAAACTCCTCAACGTCTCTTCAAGTCTTCTGAGGGCGTTACTTGCGCCAAAAAGATAGTGGAATGGTGTGACGCTCGTTACACCATGTGTGACGTCCGTCACAAGGCTGTTTTGTGTGACGCTCGTCACGCCCCCCTGTGACGTCCGTCACAGGCACAGCATTGGTTTCTTGTGCGCTTTGGGCTGGGCTTTGGCCTTTGGTTCTTTTTCTCTCCTTTTTGCACCTCTTTTCCTCCATTTTTACTTGTGCTTCCAAATAAGCCACCTGAGACAAATAGGAAGAAAATACCGTGTAATATCTAACAACATAAAGTGAACTGAAATAAATAATGATAAAATTTAATTGAATTAGGTCCTAAAATATGATATAATTTCATGTTATCACTAGGCGAGCGTGTAGCGAACAGGCCAGTTTGGGTCATTCGTGAGCTGGGCCTTCGTTCCTTTAAGATCAGTGTCATAAAAATAAGTCGGAGTGCCCTGAAAAAATGTCTTGAAATATTAATGGGCAAATTTTGGGGTATGACAATCAGCAAAGAGAGATCTACAAGAACATGCTAATGAATTGCAAAATTATGAGGTTCGAAAACTTGACCTCTTGAAGAGCAGATTCTTGAAATGCACGATTCCAGGCCTTGAATGATCCAAATCCAATCCAGAACACTTGTAATGATGTTTGATGAAGGAAAGGAAGCTTGAAACCGTGTAGATCTAGCTTATCAATCAACTTCCATTCTTGAGTTCTTGCTTGAATTATGCATGAATTCTTACCAAAATCAAATGATCCAAAGCTTGATTCTCCATCTACTACACTCAATGATTCAGAATATCAAAGAAAAATGCAAGGTTATGTGAAGAAATTGCAAGTTTTTGTTGAGAGGAAAATTTTGATATGAGATGAAAACTAGATCTAAAATGGTGAAAAATGATTAAGCCCCCCGAAATTCTGTTAGGTTTAAGTATTTATATGCTCTCTTAATCACATTGCTAATCCACACTTAATTTGGTTAATTGAAATTAGGCAAAATAAGGTGTTTTGACAAAATTTCAAAAATGCATGGTGCATGTAGTAAACCCACGTGAACAGTGTCATGTGCTTGATCAAAGTCACTCAAAATCATTTTTTAAACACATTGGCAATGGTAAAAGGTTCCCATGATGCATCAATTTTAAATTTCCAAGTTTCCCTCCAAAATAAGCATGGAATAGCAAATGATCATATGATGGAAATTCATGCAATGTGATGAATGGTTTGGAAACTTCATGTCATGACAAGCATTTTAGAAAAAGAGGCACCAAATTTGGAGTTATGAATCAAAAGTTATGTCCTCTTGAAGTTCCATGCACACTTGGAAATAATTGGATCATATCTCCTCAACCATTCATCAGATGCTCATGATCTTGGACTTTTTGGAAATGGGAGAGAAATACCTTCAACTTTCATGTTGGACAAAATTTAATTTGAAGCTTATTTAATGTTGGAAAGTCAAGTTGAAGTTGGTCCAAAAACTTGCCATTTTTGGAAACTTGAAATTATAGGTCACTTTCCATTTTGGGAAACTTTTGATCTGGCTTCAAAATCTTCAAGGTATGAGTTTGATATGATGAATAAACCTCCTTTGGACACTAATGAAGTGTCTCAACCCATCTCTCCACCTCCTAGCCCTCAGTTGACTTGCAGTTGACTTTTATGGGTCCCAGATGACCTGAAACTGCACTGTGGACTTTGAGCCTCTAACACTTGGTCAAGTTGCTTCAAAATGAACCTTGGGTTCACATAAGCTCTCTAAAACAACCATAGGGCCTTTTTCTCATGGAAATGCTTGCTCCTTGGTACTGATGAATTCTCCTGATGCCAGTCTTGACTGATGAGATGCAATGTACTATGCAATGTTAATGTAATGTCAATGTGATGTCAATGACCTAAAAATGAAATGAATGCATGAATGGGGGGTGAAATGTACAGAGCAAGTTTATGTTGTGTTTGAGTGACACCTTATATGTGTAGTTGTTTTATATTCGTGTTATTTCATGTTTCGGGGTTTAGTGTGTTACATAGTATGACCACGTGCGAGGCGACTTCATATCACAACCAAGGAGTCATACCACAATTGACTTTAATATCTGATGTTTCATTGTACGCGGTAATCTCGAGATCGCAAGGATGTAACTCGAATCCAAAAGGATAAGTGGTAGTCATACTCCACCAAAAGTTTTTCATCCTTGTAGATTGTCAGCATACCACTCTGAGAGAGAGAGAGAGAGAGAAGAAAGGCACAATGGAGATAAATCATCCTCTGAGCAAAAAAGGGACTCTTTCTCCATACATATTCTTGACAGCATGATCCTGAGGTCCCTTGAAAATCCCCCAAAGCTAGAAAGTTACGATGGTACGGGGTACACGGACGAACATGTCAAACATGTAGACAACGAATTCGATTATTACCACGTCCAAGGAGTTATGAAATGCAAGTTATTCACATTAACCATTAAAGGATCTAGTATGACCTAGTTTAAAACCATCCTAGGCAAAAGCATGGATTCATGGAAGGAACTTTGTGACTCATTCACTTTTTAATTTACCACTCAAAATTGACAACCCACCACCGTAGCCATAGTCAGTAGGATCACACACAAGAATAAACAGACCATACGAGAGTACATAGATCAATTTACCAAGGTAACAGAGGAAGTATAATGTATATATTATGGATAAAAAATTGGATATTAAAAAAACTGAGGCCAAATTGCATGTTTCAAGAAAAACTAAGGCTCAAGAGACCTACTGAATAGGCTCCAGCCTTGGATCAACTACTAGGAAGAGCTCTTAGCCAAAGAGAAAACTAGGGAATAATAGATCTTGGATATGACCGAGCATCATAAAAAGACACTAACCATCGTAGAGACGACAGAGACTAAAGATCGTCGTGGGAGAAAACCTGGCAGGAATGCACAAATACTAAATTCAAATAAGGTGAGATCAAGAACCTCTGTCCAGTTAAAGAGTCATCTAAGACAAATAAGTCAAAATAATGTTATTTACATAAATGTCACGACCACAACACTAATGAATGCATCCACCTAAAAGATATAATTGAAGATTTGGTCAAAATGGGACTACTCACCTGATAATACCCAGGAAGGAGGTCAGAGAGAAAATCGAGACTTAAAGAGAGGTCATAAGGGGTTGGATGAGTCTCCAGGGAAGAAACGATCATCTCAGCCAGAGAAATAAAGATAGTAGCAACGAGGAAGATGAAGATCAAAAAGGGAGGAAAAAAAGGTACATCGCTTCCATTACTAGAGGCTTTCCCATAGAAAATACCATTCCAATGGGACAATGAAGATTAAGATTACTGAATTATTGGAAATTAGCAAAGAGGGAGAAATAACTCCTGGCAGGAACCCATAAAGGATTATCCTCATATTCATATATAATGTAAAGGTAGGCGGAATCCCAAACTAGATTTCCCCATTGGTGGTAACGATTACCATGACCAACTTTGATGTATCCAGGACCCTTATTGATAGGGGGGCTCTTGCTACATTGTGTACGTAGAGCTTTTAGAAATACTTGGACTAAGAAGGGAGAAGTTGTGGTTGTATGAGGGATCCTACCTACAATTCTTTAACGACATGTAACTGACCCATGGGGGTATATTGAGTTGATGGTTACCCTGAGAGAATGGAGAGTCACCAAAATGATCTGTTGGACAAGTGACTTCAAGTGTAACACCCTACTTCCTGAATCGACAAATAATAGAATAAAACAGGTATAACACTTATATCCTCCAAAGTAGGATGCTACTCAACAACAATTAACTCATATTTGAACCACAAAATTAAAATCAACTTGTTTGATAAGCAGCGAAAAATTAGAAAATGGTTGGCATAAAAGCCTCAATAACCAAAAGTTTGGAAAATGGTTCAATGTTAAAAGCAAATGAAGATATGCAACATGAAACAAATAATAGAACAAGTTGTCCCCTCTTGTTACATATTAGAGTAACTCCAACTATAGACTCTAACAGCAAGCAACTAAAGAGGAAAAACATTATGCTCAAGCTTAAGCTCCTACTTGGGTATTTGATCATCTGTACTTCGGAGGAGCACAGACGCAAAAACACAAAAAGGGGGAGAGAATATATTCAAATGATAAATGATGCATAAATAATTAGGATAGATTTGCACACTATAAAATCATCCACATATTAGAAATGCACATCAACATCATGTATTCACATCTCACTCACATCACAGTCAAACTCACACAATCATACAAGAGTATTCATAAATACACAAACATCTCATTTTCATAATTATTATATATTGCAAAGAATAGCTAGTCCGTTTAATGTATCAAGTGTGACTTAATCATGAGATCTCATTAAACACGAGGACACTATTAAAGTATCTATAGTTGAGCTTTGTTATGAAGTGGGATAACATTAAATCATTAAGACTATTATGTATATAGACTGATGATCACATCTCATAGATCATGGATAAGGAGTTATCAAGTCTTAAACATATGTATGAATATTATGAGTAATATTTATACTGGATTGACCCGCTATGAGAATACTACATAGAATATTATGCAAAGTGTCATAAGCTATTCTCATGGTGATAGTGGTGTATACCACCCTTCGACCTAAAATCATTATGGACCCTAGATGTAGAGTCGAGTGCTTTATTACTGATCAAACATTGTCCGTAACTGGATGACCATAAAGACAGTTGATGGATACTCCACGAAGCATGTTAAGGGACATGAGTGGCCTAAATGGAATTTGCCCATCCTGCATAACAGGATAAATATTTAAGGGCCCAATATTGAACTAGAAAAGGATGATACGGTCTATGCCTTGTGTCCAATATAGACATAAGAGAAAAAGGGTAATTGTACACACAAGTATTATCACAAAAAGGGATTTGTCGTATCACATGACATTTTTGTGTCTTGGGTAGCAGTGATGTGTTTCTAGATACCGCTTATTGTTTATTATGTTAAATACATGACTTAATATAATTACCAATGTCGCGAAAACCTACAGGGTAACACACAAAAGGACGGATTGATGAGAGATAGAGTAAATAAGGAACACCGTAAGGTAAGGTGCACTTAAGTGAATTGTAGAACATCATAAGGTATGGTGAACTTAAGTATAATACAAAATATGGTAAGGTACCACGCGCTTAAGTGATTTTAGGTATACCATAAGATATGGTCCACATACACTTAAGTGGGCTTTTTAGCTTGCAGCCCACACAAGTGGTTATATAAATAGAACCCTTGTGCAAAAGCATTTCACTTGATGAAATTTTATTTCTCTCTCTCTCTCTCTCACTCAAAGCCTTCATTCGTAGCAGCTAGCACTGAGACTGAAGGAATTCGTTTGTGTGGACTGAGTAGAGGCGTTGTCACCATTCAACGCTCGTGATCACTCCTTAGATCTGCATCAAAGGTTTCAATCGCAATAAGAGGTAACTGTTTCTATCAATAATCATGTCCATTCATAAGGATCACCAAAGGAAAATTTTTAATTTCCGTTGCGTTTTCGATCGCAATTTTCCTTCATGAAGAACTCCAGCTTTCCCATCATACTCATCTCTAACTCAGCATGCATTGTCTTTGAAAATTCTTGGCAAAGGAAGGCATTAGTTGAACCAAATATAATATCATCTACGTAAACTTGGACAATTAAGATATCATTCTTAAGTTTCTTTTTGAAGAGTGTAGTGTCAACTTTCCTTTTCTGAAAGCCATTTTCTAGCAAAAAATTACTCAGTCTCTCATACCAAGCTCTAACAGCTTGTTTGAGTCTATTAAGTGATTTCTTAAGTTTGAAAACATAGTCTAGGTGGACTGAATCCTCAAACCCAAGTGGCTCTTTGACATACACTTATTCATAAATAACTCCATTTAAGAATGCACTCTTAACATCCATTTGTTAAAAAATAATGTCATGATTAATAACATAAGAGAGCAGTAACCTGATTGCTTCAAACCTTGCAACTGGTTCAAATGTTTCAGAGAAATCTATACCTTTTTTGTGGTTGTAGCCTTGAGCTACCAGTCTAGCCTTATTTCTTACCGCTTCTCCTTGCTCATTGAACTTGTTTTTGAATATCCATTTTGTTCCAACAATGTTCTTCTACAAAGGTTTGGGTACTAGATCTCAGACATCATTTCTTTGAAAATTATTCAACTCTTCTTGCATTGCCACAATCCAACCATCATCAGAAAGTGCTTCATCAACATAAGTGGTTTCATTCATGGAGATTAGTCATAACATTGAATGCTCTGCTCTAAATGCAGACCTTGTCTTTCTAAAACTATCTTTGTTTCCAAGAATTAACTCTTATGGATGAGAAGACTTGTACTTGAAAGTCTTCTTGATTTGTGATGCATTTGAGGAGCCATCTTGAGCTTATTTAGAATATTTAACCTATGGATGAGCCTCTGAGGTTGGATTAACTTCTGGACCACTAGATTTTGAAGTTATGATAACTTCTGAACATCCAACGTCTAATGAATTGTTAGCTTCTGAACTTCCAGCTTCTGTACCTATAGCTCCTGATGTGTCTTCAGATACATATATTTTTTGAAAAAAAATTAAACTGGCTCTAAATATGATTATTAGGCTCTTTGTCATCAAATTTTATGTGTATTGACTATTCATCCATATTGGTCTTAGAGTTATACACCATATATTCCTTTGAACGTTCAGAGTATCCTAAAAAGATACCCTTATGAGCTTTGACATCAAATTTCTTCAAATAGACTGTATTGTTTAAGATGTAACATGTACATCAAAACTGATGAAAGTAAGAAATGCTTGGCTTTCTTCCCTTGAACAACTCATATACAGTCTTGTTCAGAATAAGTCTAATATAGATTATATTATGAACATAACATGTTATGTTTACAACTTCTGCCATCAAGTACTTAGGTAAGTTATTTTCATGGATCATAGTTCTAGACATTACTTGTAAAAATTTATTCTTTCTCTCTACGAATCCATTTTGCTGTGGAGTTCTAGGAGAAGAGAACTCATGGAGAATTCCATGTTTTTCACAAAAAAAAATCAAATGGCTCATTTTCAAATTCACCACCATGATCACCTCTTACCTTCAAAAACTTTATTTCATTTTCTATTTGTACTTGTATGCAGAAGATGTTGGACACATCATATGATTCATACTTGGTTCTAAGGAATTAAACCCAAGTCCTTCTGTTATACTCATCAACAATGACTAGTCCATATTTATTCCTATTGATTGATGCAACACTAACAGGACCAAACAAATCAATGTGAAGTAGTTCTAAGGGCCTGGAGGTAGAGACAACGTTTTTAGTTTTGAAAGAAGTGTTACTAATTTTTCGACTTGCTAAGTTTAGAGATTAATCTCCAGTTAGCATGACCTAACCTTTTGTGCCATAGCCACTTCTCATCACTCACTAATAGAAGGTAGAGTACCTTCTGATCAACCAATTCATGAAAATTAATTTAATAAACATTTCCTTTCCTCCTACCTTTGAATATTATGAACTTGTCAAATTCATTCATGACTATGCAGTTGTTCTTATTAAACATGACTTCATAACCAATGTCACAAAACTTACTAATGCTCAGTAGGTTATGTTTAAGTCTATCTCCAAGCCAAATATTATTAACTGAGATAGAGGAGTTACCAGTAGTACCCATACCAGTGATCTTTCTTTTCTGATTTCCTCTAAATCCCACAGTTCCTCCCCCTTTCTGAGTTAGGGGTTTTGAACATATGCCTTTCTCCTGTCATATGTCGTGAGTAACCATTGTTCAGGTACAATGTGTAACACCCTTCTAAAATACCCCAAATATTTAATTAAAATATCAGTATATCATCAGAGTAATTATGCCATTTAAGGGTGTCACACAATATTCCACACCATTCAACAATATAACGGTCATATGCTCTTTTATTACTTCAAAACATAAACATTTGCATAAAACGCAGCGGATGTAAATTTCATCAATCATGTAAAACATTACATGTAAAATGGTTCTCAACCAACAATAAAACATTTCAAACAAGTTAAAACAACCCATCCCGATGTTACATCTATCAGAGCACGACCCACTAAGGAGACTACACTAGACTCCAAGCATTAACTTCTACTCAACTCATTGCTCGTTACCTGAAAAATAGTTGTAAGGGTGAGTTCCTCAATCAATATAATAAGCATTATAAAACATCATGTCATGTTAAGTAATTTAACACATTAATCACCCTAATCACATAACACATTCAGTAACGGTACATCAACTCAAACATCATATTCACTACCGATGCAAATCATACTCATACTCACTATCAACACAAACACACGTATAATATTGGAATACATCCATTCATATTATACGCCATACACATTTTACGCAATGAGACTCCATGCATGCGGTACCGACTCTTCGTGAACATATAGTTCAACTTCACCGACCAAATCCAGGTACGGCTACCAAGCTCACTAGTCCCACTCATTTGAGACCTAGTGACTCACATCACTAATTCCTCACCATGGGAATTAGCTACCACCCCAAGGGCCATGCTATGCACGCTAATCACCTAGCATGCAAACATCAACAACAGTCCAAAATGACCAACATCACTAATTCCTCACCATGGGAATTAGCTACCACCATAAAGGCCACAATATGCATGCTAATTCACCTAGCAATGCAACATCATCAACAACAATCTACAATGGACCTATGCTCACACTCTAAGCCATAAAACAGTCCATACATAATTTCAGACATGATCAATACATTCACAACATTATGCATATCATCATACATCATCAACATATTCACCACATAATCATATCATGTCATACCACATAATCAATCACAGTATTAGCACACTCTACTAATACCTATACTACTCAAAACAACGGGAAATGATCCCCACTACGTCATACATCAGCTAAGTTACATCACTCAGCCTAAACAACCAAAAACTACACAACAACAGTTCAGAAAACCACCAGTCTGCCCATACGCGTATTGCCTATGCCCATACGCGTATGGCGCGTTTCCTCGTCCAACCCATACGCGTATCATCTGTCTCATACGCGTATGCTACGCGTACCACTCTCCCATACGCGTACCAACAGAGACAAATCTACGTTCAAAATATCATTTTCCTCACCCATACGCGTAAGGCCTCATCCATACGCGTATCAGCCATATCATACGCGTATTGCCTAGTGCCATACGCGTATGACCAGACACCAGAATTTCCAGATCTGCAATGGCTTTTCCTGCTACGAGATCTATCCAATTCAACCTTCCACAGTCCAAATTTTACACACAATTCATTCATCTCATCTAATACGAATCATACACTTTCGATTTCACAAATTGCTAACCTTTCTACCTCTAATTCCTACGAATTTCTTCAATTTTAATCCAAATTTCGTTCATCCCAAAAGTTCACAAATTCATCATACATCATTCAATCAGAGGCAAATCAATGGTTTCTCACTACCCATCACATATTATCCCATAATACCCATTAATCGATGATAAACCCCCCTTACCTGAGTTAATCCGGCAACTTTGAGCTTCAAGCTTTTTCGTTCTCCAACCCTTGCTCTCTAGCTCTTCCTCTTGCCCTTTTCCACTTTCTGTCTCTTTTTTCCCTTTTCACGTGAAAAAATAACCTTTTTACTAAATTCCAACTTTTATATTTCTAATAATTATTATTCCAATAATAATAATAATAATAATCCAATAATTTAAATTATTTAATTAAATTAATAAATATAATATTAACTTAAATTAAATAATTATCTTATTATTATCGCGGTGTTACACAATGATTGCTACTTTGCTTCTCTCTTGAAGCATATATGTAGCAAAAACAATTTGAAATTTAGGTACCCATATGATAAGGCTTAGCATTATTCAAAACTTTTGATTTAGAGTTTGTTGACTTGAATAAACCTTAGCATTAGGTTATGAACCTTTCAGAGCCTTAAATTCAGATATCCTAGGTTCTGGCTTCTTTAGAACCTTTGACTTTATAATCTTAGATTTTGATTTCTTCAGAACTATTGACTCAGCAACTTTAGGTTTTGACTGATTCAGAACCTTTGCATTCTCAGTACCAGGTGCAAAATAATATTCAAGCCCTTTCTGAACAGATATTGAAGAAGAATGATATGTTGGTTTACTCAAGGTTCCAAACCTTGAATTAAAAGGTTTCTATAAGTAACCAAAACCTGCCCCGTTGCTTTTACTTACTCCATAAACCATGGAAGAAAGTTTAGTTCTATTAAAATCAATTATGATAAATCCTTGAAGATCCATTTCATGATCATCAAGAGGTTAATCAGACACTTCCTTTACTAGATAAATACGATATTTCTCTAGAGATTCATTTTTACTTTGAACAAAATTTAATTCTTCCTTCAAAAGATCATATTGCTTTTTAAATATTTTCATGTGTCTGACTTTTTCTTGACATCTTCCCATGGATATTGAATGAAAGTAATAAAATCAGAACGAGATAGTTTAGAAAATACCTTATCCTTTTCCTCGGGATTTGAACCAAAACCTGAGTCATATTATGCTTCAGAAGATGTAAGATCCATCAAAGCAAAGTTGGCTTGCTCTTTATCCTTTTTAGAGTCTTCTTCATTGCCAAGTTCATCCCATGTTGCCAAGAGAATTTTATTGAACTTATTTATGAAGCTTCCCTTCTTTGACTTGTCCTTTTGCACTTCGGGACAATCAACAATGAAGTGACTAGACTTCTTGCAGTTGAAGCATCCTTTATTATCATCCTTCTTTTCTATGGAACTAGATCCTCGGAAGCCACTACTTTTTACAGAGAATATTTTATTCTTCTTAGCCAAATATTGAAACCTTTTAATGATAGAGGTCATTTCCTCATCATCTGAGTCATCTTCAGAACCTTTTACATGAAAAAAGCTTCGTCAGACTCCCAAACTTGAGGAGCCTTTGCAGTTTTAGTAACATATTTCAAATCCATAGGTTTTGGCTTCTTAACAGGTTAATCTCCACTCAACTCCATCTTATGGCTCTGGAGATTTCTGATAAGACTTTCAAGACATAATGTGTTTAAGTCTTTAGTCTCCTGGATAGTTTTCACTTTTGGTATGTATATAATAGGAAGACTCCTAAGAATCAAACAACAAAAAATTAAAAGTTGTTAAGAGTCCCACATCGGACAATATATGGCATGAACATGTGTTTATAAGTGGGGGCAGTCCTCACTCTATCAACCGGTTTTGTAGGGTTGAGTTAGGCCCGACCACATTTCTTAACATGGTATCAGAGCCTCGTTTAAGATCCGGTGGGCCACCTACTATGGTTTCCGCTATCGGGTCATCCACCATCCGGTGGGCCACCTACTATGGTTTCCGCTATCGGGTCATCCACCATCCGGTGGGCCACCTACTATGGATTCCTCTGCAATGGCTTTTCCTGCTACGAGATCTATCCAATTCAACCTTCCACAGTCCAAATTTTACACACAATTCATTCATCTCATCTAATACGAATCATACACTTTCGATTTCACAAATTGCTAACCTTTCTACCTCTAATTCCTACGAATTTCTTCAATTTTAATCCAAATTTCGTTCATCCCAAAAGTTCACAAATTCATCATACATCATTCAATCAGAGGCAAATCAATGGTTTCTCACTACCCATCACATATTATCCCATAATACCCATTAATCGATGATAAACCCCCCTTACCTGAGTTAATCCGGCAACTTTAAGCTTCAAGCTTTTTCGTTCTCCAACCCTTGCTCTCTAGCTCTTCCTCTTGCCCTTTTCCACTTTCTGTCTCTTTTTTCCCTTTTCACGTGAAAAAAATAACCTTTTTACTAAATTCCAACTTTTATATTTCTAATAATTATTATTCCAATAATAATAATAATAATAATCCAATAATTTAAATTATTTAATTAAATTAATAAATATAATATTAACTTAAATTAAATAATTATCTTATTATTATCGGGGTGTTACAACTCTCCCCCACTAAAAGAGTTTTCGTCCTCGAAAACATACCTCAAGTGAATAACTCAGGATAAGACTCCTTCATCTGGCTCTCAAGTTCCCAAGTCACATTGCCACCTGCTGGTCCTCCCCAAGCTACCTTCACCAAGGCAATCTCTTTACCCCGCAACTGCTTCAACTCTCGATCCTCGATCCTCATAGGTGATGTTTCAACAGTCAGGTTATCTCTCACCTGTACATCATCTACTTGGACTACATGCGACGGATCATGAATGTACCTCCTCAACTGAGACACATGGAAAACCTCATGCAAATTCGCAAGCGACGGCGGTAAAGCGATGCGATAGGCTACTTCCCCTATCCTCTCCAAAATCTGATAAGGACCAATAAATCGAGGTGTCAACTTCTTCGACTTCAAAGCTCGACCAACCCCAGTTATCGGAGTAACACGAAGAAACACATGGTCTCCCTCTTGAAACTCAAGTGACTTCCTTCTCTTGTCGTGATAACTCTTCTGACGACTCTGAGCATTTCTCATCTTCTCCTGAATCATCTTAATCTTATCCGTAGTTTGTTGAACAATCTCCGGTCCAACCACAGCACTCTCACCGGACTCATACCAACATAAAGGTGTCCGACATCTCCTACCATACAAAGCTTCAAACGGAGCCATACCAATGCTCGAATGAAAACTATTGTTGTAGGTAAACTCAATCAAAGGTAAATAACTATCCCAAGCACCTCCCTTTTCCAAAACACAAGCTCTCAAAAGATCCTCTAGCGACTGAATCGTCCTCTCAGTCTGACCATCAGTCTGCGGATGATATGCAGAACTCAATCTCAGCTTAGTTCCCAAAGCCTTCTGCAAACCTTCCCAAAACTTCGATGTAAATCTAGGATCTCTGTCCGAAACAATACTAGACGGAATACCATGCAAACTTACAATCTTCTCAATATACAACTCGGCTAATCTCTCTAACGGATAATCCATTCTGATCGGAATGAAATGAGCCGACTTCGTCAATCTATCCACAATCACCCAAATAGCTTCAAAATTCTTATTTGTCCTCGGCAAACCAGAAACAAAATCCATACTGATACTATCCCACTTCCACTCTGGAATAGCCAACGGTTGCATTAGCCCAGACGGCTTCTGATGCTCAATCTTCGACTTCTGACAAGTCAAACAGGAATAAACAAAACTTGCAATTTCTCTTTTCATTCCCGGCCACCAAAATAACTTTTTCAAATCATGATACATCTTCGTAGCTCCAGGATGAATACTCAAGCCACTACGATGTCCTTCCTCAAGAATACTCTTCTTAAGTTCGGTAACGTCCGGAATACACACCCGATTACCAAATTTCAAAACACCATTCTCATCAACTCTGAATTCACCACCTTGACCTTGATTCACTAAAGTCAACTTATCAACCAAAAGCATATCGGATTTCTGACCCTCTCTAATCTCATCCAAAATATTACTCGTTAACTTCAACATTCCCAATTTAACACTATTGTGAGTACTCTCACACACCAAACTCAAATCTCTAAACTGCTCAATTAAATCCAATTCTTTAACCATTAACATAGACATATGCAATGATTTCCGACTCAATGCATCAGCCACTATGTTTGCTTTACCCGGATGGTAATTCAAACCAAAGTCATAATCCTTCAGAAATTCTAACCATCTCCTCTGTCTCATATTCAGCTCTTTCTGATCAAACAAATACTTCAAACTTTTATGGTCACTGAAAACTTCAAATCTTGACCCGTACAAATAGTGTCTCCATAACTTCAGAACAAATACCACAGCTGCCAACTCTAAATCGTGCGTCGGATAGTTCCTCTCATGAACTCTCAGTTGTCTCGAAGCATAAGCTATAACCTGCTTATTCTGCATCAACACACCACCCAAACCCAACAATGAAGCATCACAGTAAACTTCAAATGATTCCGACGGACTCGGTAATATCAGAATAGGAGCAGTAGTCAACCTTCTCTTTAACTCTTGGAAACCTTCTTCACATTTTGAATCCCAAACAAACGCTTGCCCCTTCCTAGTCAACATCGTCAACGGTAATGCCAACTTAGAAAATCCCTCAATGAACTTAATAACCAGCCAAACCAAGAAAACTTCGAATCTCAGCAACAGACTTCGGAGCTTCCCACTCAGACACCGCTTCTATCTTAGAAGGATCAACAGCAACACCACCTCTTGAAATCACATGACCAAGAAAACTAACCTCCTCTAACCAAAATTCACACTTAGACAGTTTAGCAAATAACTTCTTTTCTCGGAGAACTTCTAAAACCACTCTCAAATGCTCAGCATGCTCTTCTTCAGATTTCGAATACACCAAAATGTCATCAATAAACACCACAACAAACTGATCTAGATACGGATGGAAAATCCTATTCATATACTCCATAAATACTCCAGGCGCATTAGTCACACCAAAAGGCATTACAGAATACTCGTAATGTCCATACCTTGTTCTGAAGGCAGTCTTCTGAATATCCTCCGTTTTCACACGTATCTGATGATACCCAGATCTCAAATCTATCTTGCTGAACACACTCGCACCAACCAATTGATCCATCAAATCATCAATCCTCGGCAAAGGATACCGATTCTTGATCGTCACTTTATTCAGTTGCCTGTAGTCCACACACAACCTCATAGTACCTTCTTTCTTCTTAACCAATAACACTGGTGCACCCCACGGTGACACACTCGGACGAATAAATTTCTTATCCAACAGATCTTCCAACTGACTCTTCAATTCAGTTAACTCAACAGCAGACATACGGTACGGAGCCATCGATATCGGTCTAGTACCAGGTACCAAATCAATCGAGAACTCAACTTCACGCTCTGGCGGCAATTCATTCACTTCTTCAGGAAACACATCAGAAAAATCACACACCACGGCTAGATTACCAATCACCAGTTTATCTTTAGCTTCCAAGGTCGCTAACAGCATAAACAACTTTGCACCATCTGCTACTTCCTCACTCACTTGCTTTGCCGATAGAAATAAACTATTCCCTTCCTCAATCTCAGGAAAGATCACAGTCTTATCAAAACAGTTAATATAGACTCGGTTAAAAACCAACCAGTTCATACCCAAGATAACATCAACCTGTACTAGTGGAAGACACACAAGGTCCATTCCAAAGTCTCTACCAAAAATACTCAAAGGACAATTTAAACAAACTGAAGTAGTAGTCACTGAACCCTTCGCAGGAGTATCAATCACCATACTACCACGCATCTCAAATATCTCTAACTTAAGTTTCACAGCACAATCCAAAGATATAAAGGAATGAGTAGCACCGGTGTCAATAATAGCTACAAGAGGAAAGCCATTAATATAACACGTACCTCGGATCAAACGATCATCTGCAGAAGTCTCAGAACCTGATAAAGCAAAGACCTTGCCTCCCGACTGATTCTCCTTCTTCGGCTTAGGACACTGTGGGCTAATATGACCCACCTCTCCACAGTTGAAGCAAGTCAGAGTCTTCAACCGGCACTCTGCAGCCAAATGACCACCTTTACCACACTTGAAACACTTCTTCTCAGCACTGGTACACTCGTGGAAACGATGTCCAGCCTGACCACATCTGTAACACTTAGCAGGGGCGCTAGAGTCTCCCCCACTAGGCCTCTTCATCCCACTCTGCTTCTGAAAACCTTTGCCAGCTGCATACGGTTTTCCACGATCATTCTGACTCTTGCCTTTCCTATCAACCCTTTGCTGATAGCTCTCTGCTCTGGCTTTGGAATCCTGTTCAAAAATCCTGCAACAGTCAACCAAATCAGAAAACACTCTGATCCGCTGATATCCAATAGCCTGCTTGATTTCGGGACGTAACCCATTCTCAAACTTCACACACTTTGAAAATTCTCCAGTAGCCTCGTTATAGGGAGTATAATACTTTGACAGCTCTGTGAACTTAGCAGCATACTCAGTAACAGACCGGTTGCCCTGCTTCAATTCCAAAAACTCTATCTCTTTCTTTCCTCTGACATCCTCTGGAAAGTACTTCCTCAGGAATCTCTCTCTGAACACAGCCCAAGTGATCTCAGCATTTCCAGCAGATTCCAACTCAGTGCGGGTAGCAACCCACCAATCATCTGCTTCTTCTGACAGCATATGCGTACCGAACCTGACCTTCTGGTTATCGGCACACTCAGTCACTCGGAAGATCCTCTCGATCTCCTTCAACCACTTCTGAGCACCATCTGGATCGTATGCTCCTTTGAACATTGGAGGATTGTTCTTCTGGAACTCACTCAGTTGACGAGCAGCTCCCAGTCCCACAACATTCGGATTTCCTCCAAGTACTCCAGCTAGCATACCCAGAGCCTCAGCAATCGCAACATCGTCTCTACCTCTTCCAGCCATCTCTATTCTGAAAACCCAACAATCTAAAACAATAAGTACTGATAGGGTTACACAACACCTATCACGTACAGGGAAACAAAATAATTACGACTCGACTCGACCGACTATGCTCTGATACCACTAATGTAACACCCTTCTAAAATACCCCAAATATTTAATTAAAATATCAGTATATCATCAGAGTAATTATGCCATTTAAGGGTGTCACACAATATTCCACACCATTCAACAATATAACGGTCATATGCTCTTTTATTACTTCAAAACATAAACATTTGCATAAAACGCAGCGGATGTAAATTTCATCAATCATGTAAAACATTACATGTAAAATGGTTCTCAACCAACAATAAAACATTTCAAACAAGTTAAAACAACCCATCCCGATGTTACATCTATCAGAGCACGACCCACTAAGGAGACTACACTAGACTCCAAGCATTAACTTCTACTCAACTCATTGCTCGTTACCTGAAAAATAGTTGTAAGGGTGAGTTCCTCAATCAATATAATAAGCATTATAAAACATCATGTCATGTTAAGTAATTTAACACATTAATCACCCTAATCACATAACACATTCAGTAACGGTACATCAACTCAAACATCATATTCACTACCGATGCAAATCATACTCATACTCACTATCAACACAAACACACGTATAATATTGGAATACATCCATTCATATTATACGCCATACACATTTTACGCAATGAGACTCCATGCATGCGGTACCGACTCTTCGTGAACATATAGTTCAACTTCACCGACCAAATCCAGGTACGGCTACCAAGCTCACTAGTCCCACTCATTTGAGACCTAGTGACTCACATCACTAATTCCTCACCATGGGAATTAGCTACCACCCCAAGGGCCATGCTATGCACGCTAATCACCTAGCATGCAAACATCAACAACAGTCCAAAATGACCAACATCACTAATTCCTCACCATGGGAATTAGCTACCACCATAAAGGCCACAATATGCATGCTAATTCACCTAGCAATGCAACATCATCAACAACAATCTACAATGGACCTATGCTCACACTCTAAGCCATAAAACAGTCCATACATAATTTCAGACATGATCAATACATTCACAACATTATGCATATCATCATACATCATCAACATATTCACCACATAATCATATCATGTCATACCACATAATCAATCACAGTATTAGCACACTCTACTAATACCTATACTACTCAAAACAACGGGAAATGATCCCCACTACGTCATACATCAGCTAAGTTACATCACTCAGCCTAAACAACCAAAAACTACACAACAACAGTTCAGAAAACCACCAGTCTGCCCATACGCGTATTGCCTATGCCCATACGCGTATGGCGCGTTTCCTCGTCCAACCCATACGCGTATCATCTGTCTCATACGCGTATGCTACGCGTACCACTCTCCCATACGCGTACCAACAGAGACAAATCTACGTTCAAAATATCATTTTCCTCACCCATACGCGTAAGGCCTCATCCATACGCGTATCAGCCATATCATACGCGTATTGCCTAGTGCCATACGCGTATGACCAGACACCAGAATTTCCAGATCTGCAATGGCTTTTCCTGCTACGAGATCTATCCAATTCAACCTTCCACAGTCCAAATTTTACACACAATTCATTCATCTCATCTAATACGAATCATACACTTTCGATTTCACAAATTGCTAACCTTTCTACCTCTAATTCCTACGAATTTCTTCAATTTTAATCCAAATTTCGTTCATCCCAAAAGTTCACAAATTCATCATACATCATTCAATCAGAGGCAAATCAATGGTTTCTCACTACCCATCACATATTATCCCATAATACCCATTAATCGATGATAAACCCCCCTTACCTGAGTTAATCCGGCAACTTTGAGCTTCAAGCTTTTTCGTTCTCCAACCCTTGCTCTCTAGCTCTTCCTCTTGCCCTTTTCCACTTTCTGTCTCTTTTTTCCCTTTTCACGTGAAAAAATAACCTTTTTACTAAATTCCAACTTTTATATTTCTAATAATTATTATTCCAATAATAATAATAATAATAATCCAATAATTTAAATTATTTAATTAAATTAATAAATATAATATTAACTTAAATTAAATAATTATCTTATTATTATCGCGGTGTTACACAATGATTGCTACTTTGCTTCTCTCTTGAAGCATATATGTAGCAAAAACAATTTGAAATTTAGGTACCCATATGATAAGGCTTAGCATTATTCAAAACTTTTGATTTAGAGTTTGTTGACTTGAATAAACCTTAGCATTAGGTTATGAACCTTTCAGAGCCTTAAATTCAGATATCCTAGGTTCTGGCTTCTTTAGAACCTTTGACTTTATAATCTTAGATTTTGATTTCTTCAGAACTATTGACTCAGCAACTTTAGGTTTTGACTGATTCAGAACCTTTGCATTCTCAGTACCAGGTGCAAAATAATATTCAAGCCCTTTCTGAACAGATATTGAAGAAGAATGATATGTTGGTTTACTCAAGGTTCCAAACCTTGAATTAAAAGGTTTCTATAAGTAACCAAAACCTGCCCCGTTGCTTTTACTTACTCCATAAACCATGGAAGAAAGTTTAGTTCTATTAAAATCAATTATGATAAATCCTTGAAGATCCATTTCATGATCATCAAGAGGTTAATCAGACACTTCCTTTACTAGATAAATACGATATTTCTCTAGAGATTCATTTTTACTTTGAACAAAATTTAATTCTTCCTTCAAAAGATCATATTGCTTTTTAAATATTTTCATGTGTCTGACTTTTTCTTGACATCTTCCCATGGATATTGAATGAAAGTAATAAAATCAGAACGAGATAGTTTAGAAAATACCTTATCCTTTTCCTCGGGATTTGAACCAAAACCTGAGTCATATTATGCTTCAGAAGATGTAAGATCCATCAAAGCAAAGTTGGCTTGCTCTTTATCCTTTTTAGAGTCTTCTTCATTGCCAAGTTCATCCCATGTTGCCAAGAGAATTTTATTGAACTTATTTATGAAGCTTCCCTTCTTTGACTTGTCCTTTTGCACTTCGGGACAATCAACAATGAAGTGACTAGACTTCTTGTAGTTGAAGCATCCTTTATTATCATCCTTCTTTTCTATGGAACTAGATCCTCGGAAGCCACTACTTTTTACAGAGAATATTTTATTCTTCTTAGCCAAATATTGAAACCTTTTAATGATAGAGGTCATTTCCTCATCATCTGAGTCATCTTCAGAACCTTTTACATGAAAAAAGCTTCGTCAGACTCCCAAACTTGAGGAGCCTTTGCAGTTTTAGTAACATATTTCAAATCCATAGGTTTTGGCTTCTTAACAGGTTAATCTCCACTCAACTCCATCTTATGGCTCTGGAGATTTCTGATAAGACTTTCAAGACATAATGTGTTTAAGTCTTTAGTCTCCTGGATAGTTTTCACTTTTGGTATGTATATAATAGGAAGACTCCTAAGAATCAAACAACAAAAAATTAAAAGTTGTTAAGAGTCCCACATCGGACAATATATGGCATGAACATGTGTTTATAAGTGGGGGCAGTCCTCACTCTATCAACCGGTTTTGTAGGGTTGAGTTAGGCCCGACCACATT
This sequence comes from Lathyrus oleraceus, assembly GCF_024323335.1. NCBI lineage: Eukaryota > Viridiplantae > Streptophyta > Magnoliopsida > Fabales > Fabaceae > Lathyrus > Lathyrus oleraceus. Next base: position 44,956,152 of record NC_066582.1, read on the forward strand.
TCTTAACATGGTATCAGAGCCTCGTTTAAGATCCGGTGGGCCACCTACTATGGTTTCCGCTATCGGGTCATCCACCATCCGGTGGGCCACCTACTATGGTTTCCGCTATCGGGTCATCCACCATCCGGTGGGCCACCTACTATGGTTTCCGCTATCGGGTCATCCACCATTTATTTCCACGCTCCAGATGTCCAGTCCTGGGCATGAGGGAGTGTGTTAAGAGTCCCACATCAGACAATATATGACATGAACATGTGTTTATAAGTGACGACAGTCCTCACTCTACCAACCAGTTTTGTAGGGTTGAGTTTTAAGAGAAGTGAAATTACAATATTTACTATGATGTATCAAATTTATTTTGCATTTACTGAACCATTGAAAAACTCATATTTATTTTTTATTTTATAATTTATTTAATATAATATTAATTATATATTTTATTTATTTTAAAATAAAATGAGACCCTTTAATTTAGAAGTTTTTAACTATTAACCGTCTTGTCCTTACTCATAATTGATCCTATTAGAATAAACATTTGAGAATAAAAGTGAATAAAATTGCTAGCACGAATCCTTACTAAATCATGCACTTTAATCAATTTATTTTTAAAAAAAAATTATTAGAGATATGTTTCGCACATGTTTTCAGAAAAAGTTATTAATAATCTTATTACTATTGTAAAACATTGTCTTAATCATCTGGAAAAAAAATTAGAACACATAAATCAACTCAAATTCAATAACATACATATAAACTTTGCAACATAATTTGTAGGCATAAATGTTTTTATTCAAAGTACATCCACCTTATTCATTGGACACATGTATTCATCCACGTAAGAATTTACTATACTAAAATATTTTGATATCAAATGATGACCCTAAATCAATTGAAAATGTTCATAATTTCATTAGATTAAATGTAATGTTGATGGCCGCAGGATCGGCTCAATTAAGCTCCGTTTTAACTTAAAAAATTGACTAAAATTAAAAAATATATATAATTATAATAATTAAAAAAAAACACATTACAAATACAATTTTGTATTAATAAAGAAATAGTTTTAATTATAATTATTTTGAGTTGGATTAATCTCAATTTTTATATGTATTGGATTTTATTTATTTATTAAATTTTTATTATAATTTTGTTTATTTTTATTAATATTTATAAAAAAAAATAGACTTTCAAATTTTGGAGTCTTCAAAATTTTGAGGCCATGTGTTATAAGTTTGCCATGTGTTATAAGTTTGTTGGACTCCTATTTAGATGCATTCTCAGAACATTGCAACATCTTTTTAAGAGGAACTTCCAAATGTCATTTTAGCACTAAAGCATGCTTTTATCAGAGAGTGAAATCAATTATGACTTAAAAGTGATTCTCTTAGTATTATATGAGATTCTAAGTTCTAATGTCATAAAATTTAAACAGAATCAAATCAAAGAACAACGGATTAATTTGGATTAGATTAATCGAAAAAAATATTTTGTTTATATCAACTCATTAGTTGCTAATATTTTTCGTTTCATAGGTTATAAATGTCACATATATAGCATTTTATTTTTTTCTTGTTGAAGTAGAATATCTTACATTAGATTGATAACGGTATTAAATTAATATAGTTGATTCAATTAGTGTACTTAATTTTTTGTTTTTGTTAATTTTTGTTAATATTCTATTAATTGATAAGATTCTTCTCCCATTTTTCTTTTGTATTTTTCATTCATTTATGCATGTTCAATTTAATTACTATTTTTAAATTATCTCATGCAAAGCAAGAGACAAAAAAATAAAAGCAAAACGTGTACAAAACTCAAGTGACCATCCATTATGACGAATGGAGTACATGTAACATCAGCTTTAGTCAAAAATTGGATCAAAAGCAATAGAAAAACTTGAGATAAAACTGGCGACCGAAGTTTATTTCAAAAAGTTCTTGATTAGAGATTGATATTTGGCACCTGTTTAGGCTGTTACCAATATTCACAAACAAATTATACCAAATCTTCATACACACACATTGCTGTCCAAAACCAAACATTTTTTTGAGTTAATCAACATAGGCATCAATATATGGGGTAGAATATGCTTTTTTGACATTGATATGAAGTGACATGCATTGATCATACAAACATAGATAACTTTTTTTATATTGCTGCGGCAAAAAAAAAATCCATAAACAAGAAGAAAAAAAATAGACACGAGATTAGAAGTTTTGAAAAATAGTAGATAGAGGCATAGGCTGAAAACTCCCACGACAGATATGACTTAGGCCTTCTCCCATTTAAGAGGCTTCACCACTTCCCATGTGAAGTCAGGGTCTTCCCTGCCAAAATGACCATAAGCAGCAGTCTTCAAGAACCTGCCATTTCCACCCCTCAAGAGATCGAGGTTGATAGAGATCATGCCCGGCCTGAAATCAAAGGTTTCCTTCACAATCTTGAGGATCTCCCTATCAGGTATCTTCCCTGTTCCATATGTGTCAACAAAGACAGACAACGGCTCAGGAACACCAATAGCATAGGAGACTTGCACAATGGCCCTCCTTGCAAGTCCACTTGCAACAATGCTCTTAGCAGCCTGCCTCACAATGTAAGCTCCACTCCTATCAACCTTGGTTGGGTCCTTTCCTGAGAAGGCACCACCACCGTGTGCACCCCATCCACCATAAGTGTCGATGATGATCTTCCGGCCAGTGAGACCAGCATCACCATGAGGACCTCCAATAACAAAACGGCCAGAAGGGTTCAAGTGGAAAATGGTCTTTGAATCAAGGTACTTCTCTGGAATCACAGGCTTGATAACATGTTCTTTGAGATCAGCAGCAATTTCATCATTGGTAACAGTCTCATCGTGTTGAGTAGAGATGAGAACAGTGTGGACACGAATAGGAACCATGGCACCCTTGTCATTGTAATACTCAACAGTGACCTGAGTCTTACCATCAGGTCTCAACCAAGCACAAGTACCATTCTTACGAACCTCAGTCAAACGAGCACCGAGCTTGGTTGCAAGAACGTGACTCAAAGGCATCAACTCAGGAGTCTCATCAGTAGCATAACCAAACATATGACCCTGGTCACCAGCACCAATTTCCTCAGGCTTCTTGGTGAAATGACCATGCACACCCTGAGCAATATCAGGACTCTGCTGCTCAATATTCACAAGAACCTTGCAGTTGTCAGCATCAAGACCCACATCTGCAGAAACAAACCCAATATTCCTGCAGGTGTTACGGACAATCTTCTCATAATCAACATTAGCCTTGGTTGTGATCTCTCCAAAAACCATAACCAAGTTAGTCTTGGTGCAGGTTTCACATGCAACCTTGCTGTCTGAATCCTGTTCAAGACAAGCATCTAGAATAGCATCAGAGATCTGATCGCAAAGCTTGTCAGGGTGTCCCTCGTTCACAGACTCAGATGTGTATAGAAACGTCTCTGTTGCCATCTTTAGTAGCTGCAAAAACAAACCCACTCAAAAATTAACAACAAATCCACACATAAATCAAGCATAAACATAACCCTAACTCTACTAAAACCCTAAATCTCATGACCCATCTCAAATCAAAATCAATGCTTAACCATTTACAATATTCAGCTAACAGACAAAAATAATCTAAAATTTAACACACAATCATCAATTTCTTTAAGATCAAAGCATATTAGCATTCAAATTCTACTAGATCTGAAACTGTAACGGACCAATTAACTTCAAATTAGGTTAACCGAACAAAATAAAAGATAAACCCCGTCAGTGAAACAAAACTTAACCTAATTTCAATAGATAACAAAACAAAAAATAAAAATAAGTAACTCAAATAGCGAAATGACATCTACGTATACATCTACTTCATCATGAAAATCAAAACAAAAGCAAAATGAAGAAAAAGCAAAAGTACCTTGAGAGGTAGTAGAAGAAGATTAGAGAGAAATTGTTGCTTCGCTTGAACTTGTTATTGTTGCGGTGCGAAGCTGTACGAGTTGTAGTGTGAGGATTGAGACTCCAATTTATAGGAAAAATTTCACAAAACTGTGAAAAGGTTGGCAGGTTTGGAAAGAGAATGACGCGTGAATGAGGTTTGATTTCTGGGTTAGGTTCATCCATTTGCATGTGCGACTCTTCTGCGAAACGGACGGTTATGATTTGGATGTGATTAATCTCAACCGTTGCTGGATTAGGAAAGAGGTTGGTGAGTGAATTCAAGTGTAAGTAAAGGTGGATTCCACACTGCAACAGCTATCTTGCTTCTTCAAATCCTATTTCTTTTTTAAAATAAAATACAAAACTCTTTTAGACAAAAAAAAAAAAGAAATTGGTTTGGTATGATAAATAAATATTTAAAATGTTTTTAAATATCAAAATTTTATATAAAGTCAATTATATATGTTTTTGTTATAAAGTAGGACTATTTTAATATGAGTCAATTACAATTTGATTTTTATTATAATGTTAAAATATAGTTTTGGTCCATATACTTTAGTTTACAAATTCTAAAATCTATAATAGTTTTAGAATTTGTTTGGTTGTAGTCATCATATCATAGGTGAAATTGGTGAATGGATCTCAAGATTAATTTTCAAGTCATTATTATAATAATTAATAACTTTTTTAATATTAAAATAAAATTTTAAACATTAAAATTGAATTGAATAGCTCAATTGATATGTATTTTTTTTTATTTTATTTATAAGAAAAAATTGATTTTTTAGATTTATCTAATAATTAATTTATCTAGTTTATTATACTGTCTGTATATATTGATTATTTAATAAACTTAAAAAATAAATTTTCTCATATAAATAACACCAGAGACAGGACTACCTCTATTCCTTTATATAAGAGACAATTTAGTTTTTAAGTTCATTTAATAATCAATATATATAGTTCATTATAGATACATTGATTATTTAATGAACTTAAAAAATATTTTTTTTTTATAAATAGAATCAGAGGTAGTATTACCTATGTTCCTTTATATAAGAGACAATTCAGTTTTTAAATTCATTAAATAATTAATGTATTGGTTGATTTATAGACTAGATACATTAATTATTCAATAAATTTAAAAAATGATTTATCTCTTATATAAAGCAACAAATGTATATTATTATTTAAGTTAAAAATTATTGTTGATATTTATAAATCAACCACTTTTTAAAAGAAAATCTCAAATATTAAAAAAAAACTCTTTAAAATAAAAAATATAAAAAATAAAATCTCAAACATTATAAAAAAAACAAAAAGAAACACTAAATTAAAAGTTTTGAACTTTAAAATAAAATTAAAAAAATACATTAAACTAAATCTTAAACATTCAAAGTTAATTAAAAAATAATCATCTAATTTGGTTCCAATTAAAAAACTTTAACATTAATAATTCCAAATCAAAATAAAAAATCTCTTTTTTCACCATTTTTTATTTGTCACTCTTCTTCTTCAAAATCAGGTTGTACAAAAATCTTCTTCCTTCATAATTTGACTAAGTTTTAAAATTAAAAGAAAAATCATAAATTAATGGTTTCAAATCAAAATAAAAAAATAAATCATTCTTCAGCATTTTTCATTTGTTATTGATGTTCTTCGCATCAAATCCGATAAGTTTTTAAAAACTCTTCATTCATAATTTGATTGGGATGCAAATCGAAAAACTTTCAAAAATTAATCATTCCAAATCAAAATATGAAAACACCTAACATTAATTTGAGATATTTTAATATTAGATATTTGAACATTAATCTGCATGGAGCCTTTTGTTTTCGTCGCTTCCATGCCGCCACCGTTGGTCAAGCCACCAGATGGAGGTACATCTAAGCCTCATAGATCCTCGTTCCGGTATATTCTCACTGAAGGCCATGGATCCACTACTGTAAAGGAAAAAGAGGGCTTGATTGAAAAGAGACTTATGAAAGTCTTTCTTGGAAGCTTTTCCTCATCCAAAGGTCACGATGGATGAGAAGCTTTTCCAACAACTGCTCAATCCTTGGAAGAAGACGCTGGTCATCAAACTCACTGGAAAGAATATGGGTTATCATTTGATGAAGAATAGGTTGAAAAAGATGAAGGTGAAAAAAATACAAGCAATAGTTCGAATTGTGTTAACTTTTACTTTCTTTTCAGAACTATTAGTCATATTCTAAACACAAAGTATAAAATATGAACTAATCAGAGATAAGAGATACGTATCATATAAAGAATGTAAGAAAGAAGAAAGACACAGAAAGTTATCCTGGTTGCTCTCACAAACTGAGAGTAATCCAGTCCCCTTATACTTACAAAATATTTTCACTATAATCATACAAGATTATAATTTGCTCAAACATACAAACAAGTGACTTTCAATGCTCAAACACAGAGTAAGAGACTTTTATGCTCAGACACACAAACAAGAGACTTTCAATGTTCAAACACACAAGCAATAAACGTCTATGCTGAAACATACAAGCAAGAGACTTAAAATGCCCAAACACTAAGTAAGAGGCTTCTAATAATCTACCTAACAGATAAAAGATTATTTGGGGTAATACACTTGATATACACTCATAGGTGTAGACAAAATACAACGCAAGAAGAACTCTTTAAGACTTAGAAATTTCTAGAATATACAAAGGTAAGAAATCCTAAGTTAAACTTGTCTTATTGTTTTGACAGAGTAGCAACTCTTTGAATGTCAATAGTTCATTATTGTTCTTCAAGTCTTCATTTCCTTAAATAGAGAAGGAAAAGAGACGTTGAAGATCTTGCACAACAAAGTCTTTTAGAAGATTGAATAGAGATGTTGAGATGTTTCTTTAAATGGTTAATGTCTTTGAAAGCTTGTTTGAAGTTTATTTACTACAATAGGAATTATCAGTTGCATCTCAGTTAACTCTATGAGAAAAAGCTTAGGTCTTCATGTGACCAGAAGTAGACAGAGTAACCTCATAGTCTAACAATGACCTATCAGAGTCACCTTAATGTGACCACAAGAAGACAAAGTAGCATCAAATTATTTTTCAGAAACTTCCCAGCGGAACTCAAAATATCTTGAAACATAAAAATAATTATTTAAAACAAAATACTCAAAGAAATAAACTCCAAACACTAACTCAAAACAATTAATACACCTCATCCCCAATGTTACAAATCAGAGTATATATACCAATTAAGTAACAATAGGCGATAAAATAAATGAAGAAAATCTCCATGGTTGTCTTCCAATTCACAAGCAACTATTATTGTTGGGTACCTGACTCCATGTACTCTAGAGGAGCACAAACACCGTAACAACAAAAAGGGGGTGAGAACACACCCTATAAATGATAACATGAAAATTAGCAGCAGGATGGTAAATATCGATAATCACAAATACATCATTCACACAAAACACAATTGAAACTAAAATAGTGATGCAAATTCTAATGCCACCAACTTCTTCATCAAATATGCATGTGGTACTGGGTTTCTAGGGTCAAAGGTATGTTACTAATTGCCCATGTCTTCGGTTCCTCTTGAACTGTGTCCATCTCTGGACATGAGACTGTCATAGTCCCTCTCTGAACCAGCCCGTCACTAGACCAAAGTCTTACCTAACTCCGAAATATATGCATGTATGAATATGTATAAACTAAGTATACAACTCATCAATCATCAAAAACATCATTATCATCATCAAAAACATCATCATAACAAATATCATTATCATCATCATCAAAAAGATCATTATGATAATAGACATCATCATGATAATAAACCTTCTTTCATGAAAAATGAGTTGTGCTTGTCGATGGAAAAACCTTCTTTCATGATTAGTATCAAGCAGGTAAATAGAAAGATGGGAGTCATTTTCAATCACCGGACTCATGAGATAAAATACATGGACAATGAAGATGAATAACCTCAACCAGAAGCCCACAATGATGATGATTTTAACCCGCCTTCAGAAGCTCAACCATATCAACCTTCCCAACAAATGATAATGGACTATCTACAAGGATTTTACACGGGTGTTATGACCGAGATTGGTCATTTATCGTCTAGAATGGATCATTGGAAGTTGCCTCAAGGTGGTTATCAAGGTGGTGGCTATCAAGGTGGTGGGTCTAATGATGGGAACAATAATCAGTGATTGGATATCTTGTGGTGTTTTATGACTTGTTCTATTTTAATTTTGTCTTTTATCATCCTTGTTTTATGTTCTGCATGACTTATTTGGTTCTTTGTGTTGTAATATTTAGACATCTTTTGTGTGGTTTAATGTTTAATTTTCTCTTAGATTTTATTGTGTTTCTTTTCCCTTCTTTTTGATTATGACAAAGGGGGAGAAGATGTATGCATATGTGTTTTGCTTGTGTTGCTTAATGCAGGGGAAGTTTTTTATGTGGTTTTTTCTAAGAGATATGGGGAGTATGAGTTCAAGCTTCAAATTGATTTTCATCATCAAAAAAGGGGAGAATGTGAAGACAAGCTGCCTACAAGATTTTGGTGAAGACAACATATCAAGCTCTCCATATCAAAAGAATGGAAAAAGAAGATCATTTCAATATTGCTCAAGTTTTTCATGGATCTAGTAAAGGTATATGGAATTCTTAACAATATACTCCTAGTGCTCAAAAGTTTTTATCATACATTAATATGATCACTCTAAACTTTTTCTATCATGATTATTTGTTTTAAAATGATGTTTAAAAAATTGCATATTCAAAAGTTTTTTAACTTAGAAATTTTTCAAGGTTTTGGCTGTGTCAATCGATTGATGCCATATTGCAATCGATTGATCAAACTTTCTGTTTTAGAATTTTTTGTTTTTAAAGTTGGACCAATCGATTGGTGTTGTATGTTAATCGATTGATCTTAGTGTATTTTTTTAATATTTTGCTTATGTCAATCGATTGGTTATGAGGGTCAATCGATTGATGCTGGAAATTTTTTAAAAAAATCTGAAATGTTATTTCACCATTATTTGCACCATTTCATCATAACTCTTCAAGGCAAAAGCTTACATCTTTTCATCAACAAATCTCTGATTTCTATTCTAACCATTGTCATGTTATGATTGAAGGAATGCATTCATACTATTAATAATCTTTATATTTTCATTTCAAAATTCACCTCTTTCAAATCAATTTGCAAAATCTTTATACATTCATTTTCATCTATTTTTCATATTGAGATACTTTTGAAAAAGAATTTTCATATCATTTTCTTCAAAAGCACTCTTGAGCACTTAAAGATTATTTTGTTTTGAACTTTCATATTGAAAGAGAAGAAGATTTTAATCAATTGATTAAAGTCTTATCCAATACAAATATTCATATTCATTCAATTACTTTGTAAAATCCTAAGTACCAAGGATTGTTTTGTTTTAGGTGTATTGCTTATTATCCAAGATTGTTGGATATAAGTGTCAAGAAAAGGAAGGATTGTTTTCTTTTCTTGTGAGTTAAGTTTTCAAGAGGATTGTTCTTGATTACTTAGTTAGAGGCTTGCTTTAGGAGATCTAACAATAATAAAATCTCTTACACATTGTAAAGGGACTGGAGTATTCTCAAGTTGTGAGGGGAACTAGTATAATTCCTGGTGTTCTTTACTTCCCGTTCTTTACCGCTTTCAATATCATATCAATCCAGAAAAGAAAAGAACTTTTATCCACCAAATCCGAATAAATTTTCTAAAGTCCTAATTCACCCCCCCCCCCCCCTCTTAGGCTTATTCCTAACTTACAGAACTTGTTTCGGCTATGCGTTTTATTACGTTCCAGGCTTCGTTTGTTTGTTGCGCTTCCGTTTTCCTCTTCTGTCATCTGTTGCATTTCCGTTGTTCGACATGGATGGTTAATGGACATTGGTTATGCTAATGGATATTGTTACTAAATGGATATTTGGTTATGTTAAATGGATATGGTTATTAAATGGATATTTGGTTATGTTAAATGGATATGGATATTTGATATCTAAACACACAAAAATCTAAAATAAAAGATGGTAAAGTAATTTCTAAAACTAATCTAAATTTTGAAATTAAAATCAATTTGAAAATCCAAAATCCATTTAAAATTAAAATTAAATTGAAATTCCAAAATTAAAATCATTTAAAATCAAATTGAAATTCCAAAATTAATTTAAATTTAGAATCAATTAAAATAAAATTGAAATTCCAAAATTAATTTAAAATTAGAATCAATTAAAATAAAATTGAAATTCCAAAATTAATTTAAAATTAGAATCGATTTCAAATTAAATTAAAATTCCAAAATTATTTTAAAATTAGAATCAATTAAAATCAAATTGAAATTCCAAAATTAACTTAAAATTAGAATCGGTTTGAAATTAATCAATTTGAAATTAATATGACACCATGATGGATATAACAACAACATACAGTGGATTAATGTGTTCGAATAATGACAAGACTTGTAAATCAAACTGACCCATGGTTGAAGGAGAGAAAATGGTGAATATATCAATAAATCGTGCACTAGAAGCATGTGACCAAGGATCAATGACTGAGCATGGACCTAGGGGTAAAGTGAGGTATACAGCCCAGTGGATGCCTTGTTAACGAGGTACGTGATAAATCTCCAAAGTCAAGGCATGACCATGCCTGATCAAATGCCTCAGGATAAATGATTTACCCTACTAGTGAAAGGGTCCACCAATGTCATCAATCAAGAAAATGTGATTTCCAATTCAAAGCAAACTGCAATGTGGAGCCTTCCCGATTACGGTTTCAAGTTAACCAATAGGATCACAAACCAAAAGGTCCTCGGATGGCCTGAACCAAGCAAATATGGTTTTACCCCCACATGATGAGGAAAACCACAACCTTCAGGCCAAAACACTGATTTTTATTAGCCTCAAATCCTTCAACTAGAAAAAAGTTTATTGAAGTATCAGAGCACTGTAGTTCATCTAGAAAAAGTTTGTTTGTTGTTTTTATATTTTGAAATTTCTCAACACATCTGGGGCGGATAAATGTTTGATTTGAAAATGCCTCAATGCACAAGGGAAGGGGACTTAAGATTTGAATGCGTGAATGTTGACTTTAATTGATTTTAGTTGCAAAAAAATTATGATTAATTTGATTTAAGAAATTATATGTAGATGTTATATACATATGTAATTATTTAATAAGAAAAGGAAATTGCATAAATTATATGAAAAAAATAAATGTTATCATATTAATTACTTAACCCTAATTTCTAATTATTTTGGACTAATCAAAATCCTAATGCTACCCTAAAATTGATCTTATATTCATAATTGGCCTAATTGGCCTAATTAACCTTAATTAACTAACATTAACTAATTAATTATATTTTTTTTTATCTTTTTTATTTTATTTATGTTAATTATGAGGGAATTATGATATTCTAATTATTAACTAAAATAAATAAATTAAAGTTAATTATGCTTAATCATCCTAATTATATCCTAATATTAACCTTCACCACATCCCTACTTAAATATTTAACTATATATTTTTGGTATTTTTATTTAATAAACTAATCAATTAGTATTATTAAACCTAATTAATTCTAGTTATTCTATTAATAATAATTCTAATTAATAACTCTAATTAATAAAATGAAATAGAAAACAATATGAAATAAATAAGAAAATGTTTAAATTTTTATAATTCTAAAGGGGGTGCATAATCAACCACACTAGCAATGGGCCAGTGGTTAGGGGGGCGCTAATAGTAAGTAGAAGAAAGCCCATTGTTTCTGAAGCCCATGCACCGAGGAGGATTCATGGAAAGAGAGAGTCAATGGTTGACTCTCTCTGAGTCTCTTGATCAAGATAAGATGAATCTTAGGGGGTGATATCTCAACCTTGGATTGAGATGACTAGTCAAAGTATGTAAAAGTAGTAGCTGCGATGCATAGTCAACAAGGGTGCAGTATAAACGCGTGTGTATGCTGACTGCCTTGAGTCAGTAGATTGATTGGTTGAGGGAGGCCACACAGGCATGATGTGGCATTTGATTAAGGGGGTATATAAGAGAAATTTCTTCAGAAGCATCTCATTTTCTCATTTATATTATCTCTTTTCATCTCAATCTCTCTCTCACTCTCTTCTCTTCTCTAAAGATCCAAACTTTGGCCACCCTGAACATTGGACGTATGCCCTTAGAACCACCTCATTCCCTAGTTCCCGTTTGAATTTCAACCAGGAGCTTCATCCAACTCTAATAAGCCTACCTAGATCTTCATACCCTCATGAACCCTAACCTGGGTTCAACATGAACCCTAACCCCTAGATGAACCCTAGGAACCCTAATACAAGCCCATAACTACCCTAAACCTACCCAGATCAACATCAAACCTTGGTCGATCCATAGATCGGCCCTCTCTGAACCCCAATCAAACCTTCAAATTCCCAAAATTAAACAAATATCGTAACCCCCCCAAACCTAATCCTTTTTTGTTTAACTAACAAACCCTAAACAATACGATAATCACAAGCAAGGCATACAAAAATAATACAAGCCAGAGATTCAACTATGACGAAGAAAGAGACCAACCTACAGAGAGGAGAATTTCTCTGGTCATCAAGGTATCATCTTTAACTTTCTCTCTCTTCCTTCGATCTACTTATTTTGGCTTTCTCTTTTACTCTTTCTAACTTCTTCTTTCTCTTTTTCTATGTGAGGTGATCCTTCTTCTGTGGTGGCCAAGCTCAAGTGCTTTAGGGTTTCAATGTGAAACCCTAATCATTGTTCAATTGGAGCTCCAAGTGAGGGTTTTGGGAGTTACAACAGCAAATAGCTTAAGGTTTATTTTTTTCTGTCCTCTATTATGATTTAGATTTAGTTATTTATATAGTTAGAATTAGATTTTGTAATTAATCTGATTGTTCATAATAGGAAGTTTTTGAATCAGATTGATATTGTAATTTGATTTGATTAGAGATTTGATTGATTTAGGAATTAATTAAGATTTAGGGCTTTTTAGGATCTAATGTATTTGATCCTAACTTTTGCACACTCTCTGGTCACCATTATAACCAACAAAAAAGTTTTTTGATTCATTAAATAATTGATGTATCTGATATATAATAATGACTAGATACATCATTTATTCAATGAATCTAATTCTTTTTTGCTTATAATAATGACTGAATGGTGTATCTTGTAATGAATTAGGAAAGATTTGATCTAAAGCTCTATTTCAATATTTGATCCTTTTTGTTTCCGATTGTGCATGTTTTAGGGTTTGGACATGGGTTTTGAGTTTTGAAATAATTTGGTAACATTTTGAGAATTTTTTTACGAAAATAACTCTGTTTTTCAAGAAAATTCCCAAAATAACTCTGGTTTCAAAAAAATTCACAAACTACTCCACTTTTAGGAGGAGACGCCAATTTAATTGGTGACTCCTCTTAAAAATTGAATGGAGGCGCCAATTGGATTGGCTAGGACACATGCCCTAGCCAATCCAATTGGCTCCCATGCGTATTACCTGAGAGGAGGCGCCAATTGGATTGGCACCTCAATGTAAAATGCAAATTTTTTTGCTAAATGGTCTACGTGATACAATATTTTGTAATAGGACCAATTGATATTAATAAAATTTTCTGTTTACACAAAAAAGCCTAATGGTGATGATCGGGATCACCTAATCGACCTCCGGTCCCACATCCCCTAGCTACCCTAACCCGTGGCCCTAACCCACGTTGATGATTCACTACTGGTGTTTGAGCATCTGAGGGGCCAGGAGCGTCACTGCCAACTACAGGAGATGGCCTGTTGAGGTTGTGAGACAAATAGGCATAGTCTTCCGTATGCATTGAGGGTGTACCACCGTAGCTGAGTTCATGACCCATGCCAGAGTAGTTGGGTTGTGTTTGACTCATTGGTGGGTGACCGGGACGGTTGAAGGGAGACATGGTTCTGAATGATGCATCTAGGAAAGGTTGGAAAGATTGTTGGGGTGTTTGGTAGAGATAAGGTTGTTGGAGGTTTTGGTTTTGTGAGGTTTGGGCTTCTTGGTTATGGTAGGAGGAGGGGCGATTGGTGTTGAATGATCATTGGGTATTCTGGCTAAGGCGACTTTGGTAGGGTGATGTGTTGGGTGCGAAGCGATGTTGGGTCTCAGGTTGATGGTCAATTTGTTGGTGATGGTATGGTGTATGCTCTTGGTATTGGGGTTGGGTGTATGGCATGTTTTGGTTGTATGTTTGTGTGTTGGTGGAATGGAAAGTTTGACGGACAGGGGGTTGTGTGTATCCGGTCTGACAATGTTGTTGGGGGTTAGATGTTGAGGTTTATGGTGTGTAAGTTTGTTGGCGTGGGTCGTACAGGTACATATCCTCTGCGATGAACTGAAAACCAACCAATTTGTACCAAGCCATATAAGTACGACTTGGTTTTTCTTCACTTGGCATGACTGCGTCAGTTAAGACATGGTCATGGCGGTGCTTCCATTTACGACACTCCGGTCTTACGAAGCTTTGCCATGGATTGAAGTTCCATTGGTCGTTAACTTTACACAGATGCCATTCTCCTAGGCTTGCTGGGGGATCTGGGATGTTTTGGGGCATACCGAACTGCAACTTCACACGATCATTGTTGTGCATCTCCATAGTTGTGAATCGTATTATCGGCGTGCATGCAGTCCATACTGACGCGTCTTCAGCGTTGACCTCGTGGTCATGATCCAAATTAAGATATGGAAGCCAAATGAACTGGAATGTGAAAGAACATAGGGTTATAATCTTGGTAGAAGAAGTTAACAATTTATAACGAAATAATGAGGTTATTATCCTTACGTCTGTCGGTCGAAGGTGATCCAACAGTTTGCGATACTGAGTAATATAGTGTCTGGGACATCTGTTATAACTCATACCACGTGCAGACCATCTGCACCAAAAAGGTAAAAATATTAGATAGAGATAATAATCTTTAAAGAAGTAAGTAAATATATAACAATTTAAACAACTTACTTTTGTGCATACGGGAATGTGAAAGGATTGTTGTTGACGGGTGCTAGGGACGGTAGTCTTGACCAACCCCGTGCTTGGAGAAAAACAACACATCCAGAAAATATAGAATAGTATTTGTGTGAGTTTTTGCACAAAGAGCTATAAAGGTAGGCAAGACAAGCAGATCCTCAACTATGACTTCTTATTCTATCTACATGTCTATGTAAAGGTAAATACATAATATGCATACTAGAACCACTATCTTCGGGAAATAAAAAAGAACCAATTAAAAGCATAATGTAACACCTATTTTTTTATTATTTGAGCATCTTAAATAGAATGCTCATCTAAGTATAAACTGTTATAGTATGACTTAAGGCGTGAAAGGAGTATACCTTGACCTCTTGAGTTATCATCTAACAAATCAGTCTCCAAGAGGTCCATGCAAATTGAATTTGCATAATTGGTTTTACCATTTACAACCTTACCTTCAATGGGCAGTCCCAAAAGCATGTAGACGTCTTTTAACGTCACGGTACACTCACCGGATAGGAACCAGAATGTGTGTGTCTTGGGACGCCATCTTTCGCATAAAGCAAGAATGAATTTGTTATCTACCGACCAACACAAAATCTTGCTGATATGACCAAAACCGGTGAGTTCAACATTAGGTTGAATCATCGGGTCCATGTGGACATATTCGTGGACCCAAGTCCGGAACCTTAAAACATCCTATAAAAGAAAGAACAAAAAACTTTACTAAGTTAATATGTTATTAAAAGGGAGTCTATTAAAACAAATAACAAAACAATAAAACACTTACATAAGTTGATATGTTTGCAACCGTTCCTCTGTGCGATTCGCCCATTGTGAGGATAAACATTTTATCAGGGATGAAAGCGGTTGGTGCAGATGAAACTACAAGAAGTTGTTGTAGATGAAATTGTAGAAGAAATAGTGAGTGATGGTGTGGAAGAAGTGTTGACGGAGGTGTGTATTTATAGGCAAGTGAATTGGAGCATGAAAAGTTATGTTTGCATGTGGTCTCTAATTGAATTGGCGCCCATGTGCATTTTTTACATGGTGTCGCCATTCCAATTGGCGCCTCCATAGGGACATGCATGACACACCTAGGTCTGATTGCTTGGTTTCAAGGTCTGCATGCATGCAAGACAAGGTGTCACCAAATGGATTGGCGCCCATGTGCAAGGAATGAAAGGAGGCTCCAATTCATTTGGAATGTGTGTTTTCATGTGTGACACATGGTTGTCCTCTCTCTTGCATGCTAGACATGTCACTTATGAGTAGCTTACACGGTTGACACATCATTTCGGACTAGCTTGCATGTGTGACACATCACTTCGAACTAGCTTGCATGTGAGACACATCACTCACCTATTTAAGTGTCTTACTATCAACATCCAAGACTCAACCCACATTCATCTACAACAAGAAAATAGTTTTCATCTGCATAATGTCATCTTCACCAAAATACAGTGTCAACGTTCACTGCAACAGTGAAACATACGAGTCTGAGTTATACGGTTTTTGTTTTCGAAACACCGATACCATTCGACTTACGATCAAGAGAAATGCAACCTTCTTGCATTTGAAAAAAAGAATACAATCATGTATAGGGTCAGGTATTGTGTCAAAGATCACGTATCAAAATCCAATATTAGTCAATGCAAGTTTTTCCCACTTAAGGTACAGGATGATAAATATGTTGAATACATGTTTGTTAGTCATGAACATTCAGATTACAATTGTATTTAGTTGTATATTACTCTTCAACCATGTATACCATCTCAGCAGTCTCAAATAACTAGTCAGGATGAATCTGGTGAATTTGATCCACAATGGTTAGATGACGTCAACCCAGAAGCAGAAGCAGAAGTGAATGTCGTTGATGAAGAAGAAGGGGAGACCGAGATACATGTTGATCACATGTTAAAAAAAGACATTGAAGATGATGATCAACCACCGCCAATACCTCCTAGTCATGTCTACAATCCGCCTCAACATTTGACAAACATGGATCTACATGATGATGAAACCACCAACAGTGTTTTCTATAACCCGTACCCATGATCAGAAGGCGAATTAAAGGTGGGAGACATGTTCCGTACCAAAGAAGAACGTGTGCGAGTTATCAAAAAATTCCACATGAACAACTCTGCTGATTTTATAGTGAAACGCACTGATTCGAGAAGGTATGTCATTGAATGTCGTAACATCCTTTGTAAGTTTCGGTTGGCTGCTTATTACAAAAAGAAACACGAATCTTAGGAGATAGCTTCAATTGACCCACGTCACAGTTGCATTGTAACTAACGTTGAACAAGATCACCGTAAATTAAGCGCTGCATTGATATGTCAAGACATTCTGTCGTTGGTTAATAAAGACCCATCAGTGAAGGTGAGTATAATTATATCCAATATCAGAATAACATATAATTATACCCCATCTTACAAGAAATCCTAGATTGCGAGGACAAAGGTTATTGAACAGGTATTCGGCAAATGGGAGGATTCATACAAAGAATTGCCACGGTTTTTATGGGCACTAAAAACATATGTCCCAGGAACCGTGGCAATTATGAAGACATTGCCAACAATGATATCAGACGGAACCTGTGTTACAGGTAATAGAATCTTTCACCGTCTCTTTTGGGAGTTTGACCCATGCATCAAAGGTTTCGCATTCTGCAAACCTATTATTCAAATTGATGGCACTTGGTTATACGACAAGTACAAGGGTACTTTGCTTATGGCGGTTGCACAAGACGGCAACAACAATGTCTTTCCCATTGCCTTTGCTCTGGTTGAAGGTGAAACAACTGGTGGATGGGGTTTCTTTCTTCGACATCTCAGAATGCATGTGGCTCCACAAGCCAATCTTTGTTTGATTTATGATAGACATACTGCCATTGAGAGTGCCTACAATAACCATGACAACAGATGGCATGATCCTTCTTTTACCCATGTATATTGCATTAGACATATTGCACAATACTTCATGCGTGCAATAAAAGATAATAATCTTCGCAAGAAGGTGGTGAATGTTGGGTATGCTCTAACTCAGCCGTCGATTTCAATATTATCGTGATGAAATTAGACTGTCTAATGAAGACGCAGGAAGATGGCTGAATAACATACCAGTAGAGCAGTGGACAAGGGAATTTGACAGAGGTTGTCAATGGGGCCATATGACAACAAACCTTGTGGAATGCATGAACAAGGTATTCAAAGGAATTAGAAATCTGCCAATAACCGCCTTGGTAAGATCGACCTATTATAGGTTGGCTTCTACGTTCGTAACCAGAGGTGAAAGATGGAGTGCGGTGTTAATATCTGGGCAAGTATTCAGTGAGTGTTGCATGAAAGTCATGAAAGAGGAAAGCATCAAAGCTAACATACACGTTGTAACAGTCTTTGACCGTCATAGGCAAAATTTCAGCGTCTAGGAAACAATGGACCACAATGAGGGGAGACCAAATTTAGCCTATGTTGTTAGACTAAACAGAAGTTGGTGTGACTGTGGAAAATTTCAAGCCTTCCGTATTCCTTTCTCCCATGTCATTGCAGCATGCGCATATACTCGTCAAGATGCTTACAACTATTTATCTGATGTGTACAAGGCCGTCATCGTCATGAATGTATATAATAAAAGCTTCTCGGTACTACCAATGGAGAAATACTGGCCTCCATACGAAGGTGATATAGTTTGGCACAATGACGAGATGCGTAGAAAGAAAAAGGAAGGCCAAAAAACACACGTATCAGGACAAAAATGGATTCGACAGATAAAATGATAAGATTATGTAGTATCTATCGTCAACTAGGACACAACAAGAACAACTGTCCCAATCGAGGAGCATCATCTGGGTTATAAGCTTTTTGTAACATTGTATTTCTGTAACCTTCAATCATTGTATATCATAAAGTTTTTGTTACAACGAGGTTCACAACAAAGATCAGTACAAAATAAGCTAACTGAAAACAGAAATATTTCTAACTGATTACAACAATCAAATTGATATCATCTCGACCGAACATCATTTCTCTAGCATCCTTATCAGTCTTCATTCGCACCCAACCAAAGATACTGTCGAGTCTCTCAATACTTCTAATTTTTCCCCTTCTGGTATTTTCCCATCTAACCAACGAACCAACTCCCCCTCCAGTTGATCAAACATAGTGATGTTCCAAAAGAGCATCGACATTTGAGGTTTGTGTCTCGCATAAATCACCTTTCCGTATCGGTGATGAACACCAAACATGATTGCCCAATGATGAAATGAGACGTGGAACAATGACTCACACAACACATCTATTTATAACAAAAAAATTGCATTTTACACTGAGGTGTCAATCCAAATGGCGCCTCCTTTGTAAAAATACACATGGGTGACAGTTGGATTAGCTAGGGCATGTGCCCTAGCCAATCCAATTGACGCCTCCATTCAATTTTTAAGAGGAGTCGTCAATTGAATTGACGCCTCCTCCTAAAAGTAGAGTAGTTTGAGATTTTTTTTGAAACAAGAGTTATTTGGGGAATTTCCTTGAAAAATTGGGTTATTTTTGTAAAAAAATCACATTTTGACCAGACTCGTACAATAATAATTTTAATAATAATCATATAATAAACCTGAAAAACTAATATTTGATTTAACAAAAGACACGACTAACTCTAATACTAATAATAAAATTACTAGTTTAATTCTAACTAATAATATCACTAATGATACAATTTAATAGTTTAAACATAAATAAATTTTGACTAATAATAGTGGTTATTAATAAAATATTAATCTAATCATAATTAATAATAATAATATAAATAAATCAATACCTAATTAATTTAATTAAAAATATTAATCTATAATACAATTTAATAATAATAAAGACTCCCTAAACTATAATATTCTAATTATTTAACTAATCAATAATAATAAATTTCTACCTAAACCATTGATAAATGAACCCCATTCCCTACTAAAAGGATAATTAATCTTTTAATGACTAATAATAATCTTTGACCAAAGATAATATCCACTAAAGAATAATGCAAATTAATAATAATGACCTATTCTAATTTAAATTAGTCTTAAAAATTAGTTTTCAGTTATGTTATCCTAAAATGTTAAGTTATACCTTAGAAACTCCTAAAATAGCAGTTAACTATGAAGGGATTAAAGACTTCTAAAAAGTCAAAATGACTCGCCTTTGACTTTTAGGTCATTGGGATTGACCAGATGACTTTTATGGGCTATGAATATGTTAGTGACCTAAATTCTAAGTTAGCTGAAAATGAAAAGAAGGATGGTCAAAATTTGGCGTACGAAAATCTCTGTTGGTGATTTTCTCATACTCAGTATATGAAATAGCATTCGGTAAGATGGTTCGTGCTTTGTGATGATTCTTATAGTCTTTCTTCTGTTGAGTTGTCGTCACTCTTCTTTCAACTTGATTGGCACTTGTAACCACTGTGTGTTTGTAGCCATTAACTACCATATCCCATAGATCAACATCGTGACCTAGACAAAAGCTCTATATTTTATCCTTCCAATGGTCAAATCTATCTCCATCAAAAACTAGAGGTTTAGCATTGTAATGATCTCTATCATTTGTTTGAGTAATTGGTGGTGGAAGGGCAACCATTTTGTTTCACACTGGATCTTTATCTGACACGGTTAAGTGTTTGATATCTTATCAAGATCAGAACCAGAGCTCTGATGCCAATTGAAAGTGGCAAGAAATATAAGAAATAGAGGTTTGAATTAGGTTTCTAAAAACAATTTTTTTTCAAAATCAACTCAATAAAGAAATACCATGAACAATAAAAATAATAAAGTTATTTTTATACTACTTTGTTGTTAACGAAGCTACTTCCAGTCCATCCTACCAAGGTGATTTCTCCTTCTCAAAAAAGACTCAATCCACTATAATCAAAACCTGATTACATATACCACAAAGATAAATCGTCTTTGTCTTCTTGAGTCTATATGACTAAAACCTAGTCACTCAAGGAAACCACTCAAACAACTTTGAAATTTACAAGTGTGTATTTACAAGTATTGCTTATAAGAAAGAAAATTAACATAAGTTAAATACAATGAACATCTCACATAATAACGAGCAATAATTCTTGTGTGTTTACAAAGAATATACACACAAAATATTTACTTTAGCAGAGAGCGTGTGTATGAGTGTAACGTAATAACATGAGCAACTTCTTCAATTCTTCCAAGACTTCTTTATATAGACAGTTAAAAGATCCGTTGGAGGGTATAATTGGAAGAGCGAATTGCATTTGACTCTTTGTGTAACAGTTTGCATATAGGAGACAAAATGGTACAATAGTATTGTCCTTAGCCCACAAAATCAACGTAGTGGAGGGAAATGTGATCTTGTACTATATACTATTTTTCTGATGCAAAACCTTTTGATCTTATCTTTTAATCTTTAAAGGCTTATGATGAAATGACGTTGAAGCATGCTTAGAAGGATCAAGAGAATAGTTGACAAAATCTTTAGAACCTTGGTCTTCAGAGTCTTGACACGGTTCCTTAGAACCTGGTCTTCATAGTCTTCAGATCTTGTTCTTCAGAATCTCCAGAACTTGATAGCATAATCTTAAAGGCAGACGATCCTTCAGAGGCTCTTCAATAAGAGTCACAGTTAGAAGCTTTATCATAAATTTTCACCAGAAGCATTGTCTAAGAGCTTTCTAGAACTTGAAAGCATCTTGTAAAGCACTTGTATCTCTTCAAAATCAGAGTGTGTTGATTCCAGAATCTGATGACGTCACACGTCAATGCTTCAGAGTCAGAACATGTTAACCAAAGCTACACACTAGATAAAAACCATTAGTATACAAGATTTTTATCTAAGAAATAATGCATTATTATTATAAAAACTAAGGGCCAGATGCAAAACCAAATCTTGTTCTTACACTTGATTGCTTGTACTCCTAAGGAGCATAGATTCCATAATTGAAGGAGAAGAGCGATCCAAAATGCAGCGAAATTTAAAATTTCTCCTTTAATGGTCCTTACGAATGGGCATGATCAGTGATAGAATCGTTACCTCTTGTGGCGATTGTAACCTTTGATGCAGATCTACGGAGCGATCACGAACGTTGAACAATGACAACGCCTCTACTCAGTCCATACGAACAGATTCCTTCAATCTCAGTGCTAGCTACTACGAATGAAGGCTTTAAGTGAGTGAGTGAGTGAGTGAGAGAGAGAGAGAGAGAGAGAGAGAGAAACAAATTTGCAACTGCACAAATGCTTCTACACAAGGGTTCTATTTATAGAACCACTTGTGTGGGCTGCAAGCTAAAAAGCCCACTCAAGTGTATATGGCCCATATCTTATAATATGCCAAAATCACTTAAGCGTGTGGTACCTTACCATATTTTGTATTCTACTTAAGTACACCGTAGCTTATGATGTTCTATAATTCACTTAAGGGCACCGTACATTACGGTATTCCTTAGTTACTCTATCTCTCATCAATCCGTCCTTTGTGTATGACCCTGTAGGTTTTCGCGGAATTGACAATTATATTAAATCATGTATTTAACATAATAAACAGTGAGCGGTATCTAACAACACATCACTGCTACCCAAGACACGAAAATGTCATGTGATCTGACAAATCCTTATGTGATAATAATTATGTGTATAATTACCCTTTTGCCCTTATGTCTATATTGAACACAAGACATAGACCGTGTCATCCTTGTCCAGTTTAATATTGGGCCCATAGACATTTATCCTGTTGCGCAGGATGGGCAAATTCCATCTAGGTCACTCATGTCCCTTAGCATGCTTCGTGGAGTATCCATCAACTGTCTTTATGGTCATCCAGTTACGGACAACGTTTGATCAGCAATAAGGCACTCGACTCTACATCTAGGGTTCATAGTGGTTTCAGGTCGAAGGGTGGTATACACCATTATCACCATGAGAATAACTTATGACACTTTGCATAATATTCTATATAGTATTCTCATAGCGGGTCAATCCAGTATAAATATTACTCTTAATATTCATACCTATGTTTAAGACTTGATAACTCCTTATCCATGATCCATGAGATGTGATCATCAGTCTATATACATAATAGTCTTAATGCTTTAATGTTATCCCACTTCACAATAAAGCTCGACTATGGATACTTTAAGAATAATGTCCTTATGTTTAATGTTATCTCATGATTAAGTCACACTTGATACATTAAACGGACTATCTATTCTAGGGACTTTATTAAACAAACATAATAAAGAAAAAGCCTTTTATTATTAATAAATAATTCGATACAAGTACCAAAATTATTGGCCTCTAGGGCTTACACCAACAATCTCCCACTAGAACTAGAGCCAATCAGGCATACCCCTAATGCCCATAGATCTAGTATGGCCATCATGCTTCTGCTGCGCAAGAGGCTTTGTCAGTGGGTCAGCAACATTGTCAATGGAGACTTTGTCATCTTTCCAATTAAACAAGATCTGCATGTCTCATATGATTCATAATCAAAAGAGTCCAAGAGTCCATCTTTATGGAGTTTGGAAATGCGTTTCTCATTTATGTGGCCTAATCGACAATGCCAAAGGTAAGTTGGATTTAACTCATTAGGTTTCATCCTTTTAGTATTAATGTTATAAATAGGCATTTCAAGATCAAGGACATATAGTCAATTGTTCATTTGTGCAGTAGCATAGAATATATCATTCAAATAAATTGAGCAACAATTGTTCTTTATTATAAATGAAAAACCAAACTTGTCCAAACAAGAAACTGAAATAATATTCCTGTTAATTGCAGGTACATAATAACAGTTCTCTAACTGAATTATTAAACCACTAGGTAAAGTCAATACATAAGTTCCTACGGCTAAAGCAGCAACCTCTGCTCCATTGCCCACTCGTAGGTCAACTTCACCTCTTGACAAATCTCTACTCCTTTTTAGTCCCTGCACATTGGTACAAATGTGAGAACCGCATCCAGTATCTAATACCCATGATGCAGAAGTAGATAAATTAATTTCAATAACAAAAATACCTGAAGTTGAAGTCTCTACTCCATTCTTCTTATCTTCCAGGTACTTTGGGCAGTTTCTCTTCCAGTGTCCGGTCTTACCGTAATAGAAGCAAGTGCCTTCTTTTGTTATGCCTCCACTAGGCTTCAAAGCAGCAACAGTGGGTTTGGGTTTGGTAACTTCCTTGTCTTTCCCTTTATCACCCTGCTTGGTGGGCCTTTTGTTCTGTCTCTTTCCATTTCCGATCATTAGAATGGACTTCCCTTTTGACTTCTGATTCTGCTCAGCAGTTCTTAACATGGCTAGTAGTTCAGGAAGAGATTTGTCTATATCATTCATATTGAAATTTAGGACAAATTGACTGAATCTATCTGGCAACGATTGCAAGATTAAATCAGTCGCAAGTTCCTTTCCGAGGGGAAAACCCAACCTCTCAAGGTTTTCCACATACCCAATCATCTTGAGCACATGGGGACCTACAGGGGCTCCCTCAGCTAACTTGCCTTGAAAAAGGGCTTTTGAAACTTCAAACCTTTTATGCCTTGCTTGCTCTTGATAGAGCAACTTGAGGTGTTCGATCATATCGAACGCTGCCATGTTCTCATGTTGCTTTTGCAACTCTGATTCATGGTAGCTAGCATGAGATAAGCAGTTTCATTGGCATCATCGACATGCTTCTTATAAGCATCTCTTTCTGCCTTAGGTGCAGAACTAGGAGGTGTTGGTGTAAGCCCTAGAGGCCAATGCTTTTGGTACTTGTATCGAATTAATTATTAATAATAAAAGGCTTTTTCTTTATTACGTTTGTTTAATAAAGTCCCTAGAATAACTAGTATGTTTAATGTATCAAGTATGACTTAATCATGAGATCACATTAAACATAAGGACACTATTCTTAAAGTATCCGTAGTCGAGCTTTAGTGTGAAGTGGGATAACATTAAAGCATTAAGACTATTATGTTTGTAGACTGATGATCACATCTCATGGATCATGGATAAAGAGTTATCAAGTCTTAAACATAGGTATGAATATTACGAGTAATATTTATACCGGATTGACCCGCTATGAGAATACTATATAGAAAGTTATGCAAAGTGTCATAAGTTATTCTCATGGTGATAATGGTGTATACCACTCTTCGACCTGAAACCACTATGGACCCTAGATGTAGAGTCGAGTGCTTTATTGCTGATCAAACGTTGTCCGTAACTGGATAACCATAAAGACAGTTGATGGGTACTCCACGAAGCATGCTGAGGGACTTGAGTGACCTAGATGGAATTTGCCCATCCTGCATAACAGGATAAATGTCTATGGGCCCAATATTGAACTGGACAAGGATGACACGGTCTATGCCTTGTGTTCAATATAAACATAAGGGCAAAAGGGTAATTATACACATAAGTATTATCACAGAAGGAATTGTCAGATCACATGACATTTTCGTGTCTTGGGTAGCAGTGATGTGTTGCTAGATACCGCTCACTGTTTATTATGTTAAATACGTGATTTAATATAATTGTCAACATCACGAAAACCTACAGGGTCACACACAAAGGACGAATTGATGAGAGATAGAGTAACTAAGGAATACCGTAAGGTACGGTGCCCTTAAGTGAATTATAGAACATCGTAAGGTACGGTGTACTTGAGTAGAATACGAAATATGGTAAGGTACCATGGGCTTAAGTGATTTTGGGCATATTTTAAGATATGGGCCAAAATACACTTAAGTGGGCCTTTTAGCTTGAAGCCCACACAAGTGGTTCTATAAATAGAACCCTTGTGCAGAAGCATTCATTGCGGTTGCATTATTTTCGTTTTCTCTCTCTCTCTCTCTCATCTCTCTCTCTCACTCAAAGCCTTCATTCGTACCAGCTAGCACTGAGGTTGAAGGAATCCGTTCGTGTGGACTGAGTAGAGACGTTGTCATCGTTCAACGTTCGTGATCGCTCCGTGGATCTGCATCAAAAGTTTTGATCGTCACAAGAGATCTGCACCAAAGGTTTCAATCGTCACAAGAGGTAAATATTCTATCACTGATCATGACCATTCGTAAGGATCTCTAAAGGAGAAAATTTTAATTTTCGCTGCGTTTTGGATCGCAATTCTCCTTCAGGAGGTTCCTCTTCAGGAACAGGTTTCTCCAAGACATACAACTTTCTATCATGTTTGAGGATAATCCTCAGATTTCGGTGCCAATCCAAAAAATTTGTCCCAGACAATTTTTCCTTGTTAAGGATTGATCGCAAAATGTTGTTAGAGGTGTTTGTTGTCATGGTAATCTACATGAAAATAATGAAAATATAAGTATCAATAACATATTTAATTAGGCCTTTAATTAAATATGCTCCCACTATTTTACTCAAAACAAATGACCCTCACCATTTGATTCGGAAAATCCCGTTGGAAGAATTTCTAGTGGGTCGAGATCCATATTTCACTTTGTTTTAAGTCCGCGTAGGCGGATTACACAAAACTAGGTTATTTAGGTAGGAACTCCTTCCAATTGTATCTAATACAACTCTCGAATATTTTAGTTGGGTGAATAACTCCTTATTCCAATCCATCACATGGATCATTTCCAACTCTTGCTTCTAAACATATATAATCTTATTATAATTTGTTTAGTTAAGTTTGACCCATTGTTTTAGCAATTAGATATTACAATTATCCCATCGCACCTTACTAATATAGAACATGCACCTCGCGTAGGCGAAACCTATATTATCCGATACTAGTCTTGATGAGTGCTAAAACTTGGAAAGCATAAACTTAATATTTAATTTGAGGGAATTTTCAATTATTCTGATCTCACCGGCTTATTTATCATATAAATCGTCTCTCACATGCATCAACATACATACATAATGAAACAGTTATGGCCCCTAGCGCAATTGTTCTCCCAAGCCAATGAGAGAACCTAAGCTAACCTAATAACGATCTAAGCTTCTTCAAGCAAGATCTTCAAGGTTATCCTCCTTTGATATTGAATTCTTCTCTTTCTTCATAACATTACATTACATAAAAGAAACTCGTTTTGCATACGAGGGAGTGAGATGGGAAAATAAGTTACATTATGAGATTAAAAGAGAGGCACGACACGTAGGTCGTATTTTAAAAACCCAAAACAAAATAAAGGAAAACTAAGGTCATAACCGATCACCACAAGACAATAATAATAAACACATTATTATTATTAATTTTAATTCTTTTAATTAATTAAAACCAAATTAAATTTCAGCGACCGATCACACTACGCAGAGTTAGCCGGGGGTCCGCTGCCCGGTCAGCGGGAACGAGTGTCGTTTTTCGCATCAACACTTGATACTTTAAAGCACAACTCTTGCGCAGTCGCAACCCTAATCGCATAACTCTTTGACAACACAACCCTTGTGCCGTCATTAACCCTAATGCACCAATTTCAGACCTTCAAACATATCTCGATTGTTGATTCAGTATGATTGATCAATACGTCATTACTTCACCATACTAATGTCGGATCAAGAAGCAAATGACCATTGATCGCTCAAAGGAAAATAACCATTAAGTGTTTGAATGAACGAAACAGAAACAGTATATCATATATACCATATTTTGCATCGGGATTACTTATATCATATATATAACTTGATCGATCTCAATTTAATTACTCGTTTATTCTTTGATTCATTATGTCTTTTAATCGTATTAATATAGAAAATACATAAAATAAATAGCTATCAGATGCATGGTTTCGTAAGTGGCTCTGATACCACTGAAGGAGAAGAGCGATCCAAAACGCAGCGGAATTTAAAATTTCTCCTTTAATGGTCCTTACGAATGGGTATGATCAGTGATAGAATCGTTACCTATTGTGGCGATTGTAACCTTTGATGCAGATCTACGGAGCGATCGCGAACGTTGAACAATGACAACGCCTCTACTCAGTCCACACGAACGGATTCCTTCAATCTCAGTGCTAGCTGCTACGAATGAAGGCTTTGAGTGTGTGTGTGTGTGTGTGTGTGTGAGAGAGAGAGAGAGAGAGAGAGAGAGAGAGAGAGAGAAACGAAATTGCAACTGCACAAATGCTTCTACACAAGGGTTCTATTTATAAAACCACTTGTGTGGGCTGCAAGCTCAAAAGCCCACTCAAGTGTATATGGCCCATATCTTATAATATGCCAAAATCACTTAAGCGCGTGGTACCTTACCATATTTCATATTATACTTAAGTACACCGTACCTTACGATGTTCTACAATTCACTTAAGGGCACCGTACATTACGATATTCCTTAGTTACTCTATCTCTCATCAATCCGTCCTTTGTTTCTGACCCTGTAGGTTTTCGCGGCATTGACAATTATATTAAATCACGTATTTAACATAATAATCAGTGAGTGGTATCTAGCAACACATCACTGCTATCCAAGACACAAAAATGTCATGTGATCTGACAAATCCTTCTGTGATAATAATTATGTGTATAATTATCTTTTTGCCCTTATATCTATATTGAACACAAGGCATAGACCGTGTCATCCTTGTCCAGTTCAATATTGGGCCCATAGACATTTATCCTGTTACGCAGGATGGGCAAATTCCATCTAGGTCACTCATGTCCCTTAGCATGCTTCGTGGAGTACCCATCAACTGTCTTTATGGTCATCCAGTTACGGACAACGTTTGATCAGCAATAAGGCACTCGACTCTACATCTAGGGTCCATAGTGGTTTCAGGTCGAAGGGTGGTATACACCATTATCACCATGAGAATAACTTATGACACTTTGCATAACATTCTATATAGTATTCTCATAGCGGGTCAATCCAGTATAAATATTACTCTTAATATTCATACCTATGTTTAAGACTTGATAACTCCTTATCCATGATCCATGAGATGTGATCATCAGTCTATATACATAATAGTCTTAATGCTTTAATGTTATCCCACTTCACAATAAAGCTCGACTACGGATACTTTAAGAATAGTGTCCTTATGTTTAATGTGATCTCATGATTAAGCCACACTTGATACATTAAACGGACTATCTATTCTAGGGACTTTATTAAACAAACATAATAAAGAAAAAGCCTTTTATTATTAATAAATAATTCGATACAAGTACCAAAAGTATTGGCCTCTAGGGCTTACACCAACAATAATAACAAACAGGTGGTGAGAATACATCTAACAATTATTAACGGTGAATAACAACAAGACATGATAATAATAACGAATATAATAGTATTCTTTATCACACGCAAAATACAATCAAATTGAGATCAGATGTATGTTACTGATATTCCCATGTCTCTGGTTCCTCTCTGAACTGTGTCCCTCTCTGGATGTGAGACCACCATAGTATTTCTCTGAACCATGTCATCACTGAACCGAAGTCTTACCTATCTCCAAAATAGATGAATGCATGATCACAACAACATAACATGCAACAAAGTCATCATCTCAAGATCATAACAAGGCACATGTCTTAATCATTTACAAAAGGTTCCACTCTTGAACCTATATTTCTCTATTTTTGGTCATCACTGTAATCTATCTGTGGATTACTAACTCAAAACGTTATTCAAGGTCATCACTGTAATCCCTGTCTGGATTACTAACTCAAAACGCCATTTAAGATCATCACTGTAATCCCTCTCTGGATTAATATACTAAAAAAATATATTTTTAAAATAATTCATTTATTTATCTCAAAAGGTAAAGTGATATTATTATCAATTGTCCTCAATTTATCAAACTACTCAAAACAACTCAAAAAGTCCCAAGGAATCATAGTTTTCTAAAAAATTATTATTTTCTAGAAAACTCTCAAAAACTGCATTTTCTCAAAAACTCTTAAAATTTGTTATTATTATTTGTGTCAGACCACCACTAAGGTAATGACAAGTACTTTACTCAATTTGCTCAAAAATGTCCCTAAGGTCACCAAAGGAACTCCAATGCCACAAGATGCTCAAAAATGCCAATGAATGCTCCCGAACTCCAAAAATTGGAGGGAATGCTCAAGATCTCAAAAAACATAAAAAATGCTAGAAAAAGTCGGAAAACCCCAAAATCGTGCTTCCTACTAGTCACACATTATATTCAAATAATTATTTAAAATATCAAATGGAGTCGGAATCAAACAAATGTATATGTTCCGGAAAGCTTAGAGAGTTTATTTTAAGAATATGAATTTTATTTGAAGACTTAATACACCAATCTATTTAGTTTAATAAAAAACACGGATGAGTACTCACATCAGACAAAATGTTTCACATGACTTCAAAATGGAGTCAAAAGTTGAAAAATATCATTAAACCCTTTTTTTAATGCAATTGACAGCATCCAAAAGTACTTGCGAAACTCCAATTTTGTCTGAACCATGATGGTCAATGCATGATTGAAATTGACTACGTCTCTGGTATAAAAACTAGTGAACTACTTCTATTATAGCTCCCTTAGACCCGATTTATATATATCAAAAGAAAGATTATCAAGTTATCTTTCCAATACTTCGAACTACGCCTCAATTCGAGTCCTGAAACTCAAGATATGTCTGAAATAAGACAGTTAATCACTTTCTAAGTCTACCTGCGATTTTTATGTGTTTTTCTCCATATTGAAAAGATTTTTGATTTTTTTTAAAAATTTCCATTTTTTTACTATTTGCCAAAGATCCTATTTTTGAAAAAATATGTTTCTCCGATTCGAAATTTATGTCAAAATGTGATTTTCCTTAAAACAACTTAAAAATTAAGTTTTTTGTATTTTGAGAAAAATTCATAGAAAACAGTCGACTCAAACAAACTAGGGAAGAATAAGTCAGAGTTCTCAATCTCAAAAATCTAGGGAACCAAACTACCCAAAAGAGTCATTTGAATCCCATGAGACAAAAATTCAACTCAATAGAGACAACACAAAACAAAACAGATAAGTATACCATCAATTCATATTACGTCCAACAACACATACTGAGACCTTAGGGGATTTATCCCAAATCCCTTAATAGGATCTCATGGTAAACATATAGAAAACAACATTCAACAAAATTCACCATAGCCAGAAAACGTCGTAGCTCATCAATATATAAAGAAAATTAAGGGAAATACATAAGAATCCCCAAGGATGCTGATAGGAGAGTAAGAAACCCCCAACTATCTTGCAAGCCTGAAATCACCTAAATGTAGACAATTCCCCCTTATCTTGGATTTTCCATAAGAATGGTGATTCCCAACAGTTTTTGAGTTCCTCTTCAGAGACTCCACTCTCTTTCCCAATTGTCTTTGATCTCCCTCCCTCTTTTCCACATACCAAATATTTTCTCAAAACATAGCTCTCTCCATATTTTAGAATATATATATGGGCATTATTTCTTAATTTTTCACTTTTTGCACACTTACTCTCCCTTTCTCTTTTCGCACCTCAAACTCTCCTTTATTCACACCAAAGACCCAATTCTCCTATTTAGTAATTAAACTATTATTAAAATTAAATAAATATTTAAATTAAATAAATATTTAACTCAATAATTATTTAATCATGAAAATATATATTCTACTATTTTATCTTGTCACCAAATAATTAATTATTTATAATTATCTTCAATAATCCAAATAATAATATTTATCTAATCACTGATCTTATAACCCCGACAATTAGTAAATTACCAAAATACTCCTACGCTCTGAAAACAACCAAATTCAATATAATCCAAAATAACACGAATAAATAATTAAAATGCACTAAATATAAGTTGGCGTTACGTAAAGCATTAGTAGAACCAAATATAATATCATCCATATATACTTTGACAATTAAGATATCATTTTTAAGTGTCTTTCTGAAGTGTATAGTGTCTACTTGCCCTTTTTGAAAACCTCTTTCTAATAGAAAATTTCTCAGTCTCTCATACCAAGCTATGTGAGTTTGTTTTAGTCTATATAGTGGTTTCTTAAGTTTGAAAACATGATCTATATGGACCGA
This sequence comes from Lathyrus oleraceus, assembly GCF_024323335.1. Lineage (NCBI taxonomy): Eukaryota > Viridiplantae > Streptophyta > Magnoliopsida > Fabales > Fabaceae > Lathyrus > Lathyrus oleraceus. The sequence goes on from NC_066582.1 coordinate 44,988,082, forward strand.
ATCCTCAAATCCAGATGGTTGTTTGACATACACTTCTTTAGAAATGACTCCATTTAAAAATGCACTCTTAACATCCATTTGGTATAAAATAATATTATGATTAATAACATAAAAGAGAAGTAACATGATTGCCTCTAACCTTACAACATGTGCAAAGGTTTTAGAGAAATTTATACATTCTTGCAGACTATAGCCTTGAACCACAAGTCTTGCTTTATTTCTTACCACTTCTCCTTGCTCATTAAACTTGTTTCTAAATACCCATTTTGTTCCAATAGTATTCTTCTGATACGGTTTGGGTACCAAAACCAAGACATCATTCCTCTGGAACTGATTAAGCTCTTCTTGTATTGCCATAATCCAACCATCATTAGTAAATGCTTCATCAACAGAAGTAGATCAATCAAGGAGAGTAATCCTAACATTGAATGTTCGTCTCTGAAGGCAGACCTTGTATTTATATAACTATCTTTATTTCTAATAATTAACTCTTTTAGATGTGAAGACGTGTACTTGAATGTATTTTTGGATTATGATGCTTCTGAGGAGCCATCTTGAGCTTCTTTAGAATCTTCATCGTTTGGATGAGCTTTTGAGGTTGGACCATCTTCTAGACAACCAACTTCTGAAGTTCTAATAGCTTATAAACATCCAACTTCTGATGGATTGTTAGGTTCTAAACTTCCAGCTTCTGGACCTCTAGCTTCTGAGGTGTCTTCAAACACACATATTTTTGAAAAGCTTTAAACTAGCTCTAACTTTTTTATTGTCAGACTCTTTATCATCAAATTTTATGTGTATTAACTCTTCAACCATATTGGTTTTAGAGTTATACACTCTATATGCCTTTGAGCATTCATAATATCCTAAAGAGATGCCCTTTTAGGCTTTGACATCGAATTTTTTTAGATAGACTTTATTGCTCAAGATGTAGCATGTGTTAGAACAAGATTTGGTTATGCATCTATACCTTTAGTTTTGATGATAACAACATTGTATTTGTATGAGAATAATTTTAATGGTTTGTTATTATGTAGCTTTAACGAACAATTATGATTTTGATCACATGATGTGTAACATCATCAGTTTCTAAACTTTGCATTCTAAATCTGCTTCTGCGTTGCAATTAGAAGCTCTGAAAGACGTCAATATTGCTGCTGCAATGTTCTTTCTGCTTATGCGTTATCTCACCCATCAGAAGCTTCTGAGGAGACACTATGTTGTTGTTGCAATGTTCTCTCAATTGTTTTGCTTCTGGATGTGACTCTGATCAACAAGCTTATGAAAAATGGCAAGCTTATGAAGTTGTGTTATGTAGCTAAAGATTCCGAAGATCTCAAGACAGACGATTGATGTTATCAAGGTTTCGACTAAGGTTTCTAAAGATTCTGAAGACACTGAAGAACTCAAGCCAGACTACTGACGTTGTCAAGGTTCTGACCCAAGGTTTTGAAGTTTATTAATCCAACTCTCTATTTATTCACTTCATGCTTCAATCATCTTTTAGCAAAAGCCAGTGAATTTGAATATAAGATCAAATGGGAACGTGATCAAATAGTACATAGTACAAATTGAACAACCTTTCCACTACCTGATTTCATGGGCAAGGACTGTACTATTCATCACACCTCTCAATGAATATGTGGGCGAAAGGACGTACGTGGTATCATTCCTTTCCCATCCAACAGTGGACATCCTCTTAAGGAGCATTCCCCATTTTGCTTTCCAACGGTCATATGCTTACTTTATATAAGCATGCATTCGAGACTTGAAGAACTCTCGCTCTCTCACTGCTGAACTACATAAGTATTTTGACAAGCTAATTTTCTTTGTGAAAAGTTATCATCTTTTGTATTCAGTGTTCTTTAAGTATTTATTATTCATTTGTGTAAAACTGCTTTTGAAGAAGTATCTTGTAACACATAAACTTGTATTTAAACTATTTGTTTGATTCCTTAAGGAGGTTATCCTTGAAAAGACAAAGAAAGTTGTTCTTTGTGAATCCTTGAGGAAACTAAGGTTTAGTTGGATCCTTGAGAAGACAAAGAATGATATTCTTTGTATTTATTGTAATCTATTGATTATAGTGGACTAAGTCCTTGTGTATAAGGCAAATCACATTGGCGGGTGGATTGGATTAACTTTGAGTTTCAAGCGAACCAGGATAAAAATCTTTGTGTTTTTATCTCTTCATTGTTTAACTTGTTAGTGGTGTTTTTGTTTTGGAAAAAGCTTTTGCTTGTAAAACCCAATTCAAACCCACCCTTTCTTGTGTTTTTCACACCTTTAATTGTCATCATAGTTCCAGTTCTAATTGTGATAAATAGTTTTTTATGAACACCACACAGTGTTTAATATCGATCCAGCTGTGTGAGAAACAATGGTTCCTGCAAGCGCTGCTAACATTGTTAACAATAATGATAGAGATCATTATAGTGCTAAACCACCTACTTATGATGGTGAAAATTTTGACTACTGGAAAGACATAATAGAAAGTTTCTTTCTTGGTTACGAAGTTGATCTCTGGGATCTCGTAGTTGATGGCTATGTTCACCCAGTAAATGCTGAAGGAAATATGTTAGCAAGAAGTGCTATGTCCGATCAACAAAAGAAAGACTTCAAAAATCGTCATAATGCCAAAACCATTTTGCTCAATGCTATCTCTTATACGGAGTATGAGAAGATAACAAATAGAGATTCTGCCAAATCCATATTTGACTCTCTAAGAATGACTCATGAGGGAAACACTCAAGTAAAGGAAACAAAGGCCTTGCCTTAGTCTATAAATATGAGGCTTTCAAAATGGAAGATGATGAAAATGTTGAAACCATGTTCTCAAGGTTTCATATGCTTGTTGTAGGACTTAAGGTTCTGGACAAAGGGTATTCTACAACTGATAATCTAAAGAAAATTATTAGAAGTCTCACCAAAAAATGGAGACCTATGGTAACTGCTTTAAAGTTGGTTAAGGATCTCAATTACATCAGTCTTGAAAAACTTATTAGTTCTTTAAGAAGTCATGAGATTGAGATAGAAGAAGATGAACCTCAGGGGAGAGGTAAATCTGTAGCTCTAAAATCTAAGCCTGAGAAGACTAGAGCATATCAAGCTGAAGAAGAATCAGAAGGATCTGATGAAGACTCAGAAGATGATGATGAGATGTCTCTAATCTCAAGAAGAGTCAACAGAATCTGGAAACATAGGAAAAGTGGTCAAGAGAAATTAAAAGGAGTCATAAGGACTGTTGGTCTCTTCGAATCCTCATCTGGTCAAAATATGCAAACTTATGGAAAAGAAGTCATTTGTTTCGAGTGAAATGAGCCAAACCATTACAAGAATGATTGTCCCAAGCTGAAGAAGGATATAAGGCACAAGAAGAACTTCTCCAAAGTCAAGAAGGGGCTTATGGCTACCTGGGATGACTCAAAATCTGAAGACGAAGATTCAGGCGAAGAAAAGGCTAATGTTGCACTCATGGCAACTACTGAGGATCCTACAAGCTTCGAGGAACCAAAAGACAAGGTTCTGCCAGAATCAGAATCAGACTCCGATTCTGAAGAGGTATTCTCTAATCTATCTCATTCTGATATTGAAAGTTATCTTTCTGAAATACTGGAAAAGTACCATAGTCTTCAAAGCAAATACAAGGACCTTAAACAAGTCCAACTAACTGCTTCTGAAACTCAAAGAGAACTTGAGAATGATATTTCCTCATTGAACAAAAAAGTATTTTCTTTAGAAAGTAATAACTCCGCTTTAAAAAGCAAAATTTCAAAACTAGAGGAGGAAATAACTTCTGAAGTTTCGGGTACGGATTGCATCATCAGATATGACAAGGCATTCCAATACTTTATGGCTAAAAGCATAGCTAGAAGCAAAATGGCTTCTTTTATCTATGGAGTTAGCAGAAATGGCAAGAAAGGTTTGGGTTGTATAGAAACTACAAAACCCGACGAAAGTCAAAAGGTCAAACCAAAACCTCTCTATGTGCATGCCTACTGACACTGAGTCTGATATTTTTTCACAGACACAAAAGCATACTAAGGATAGGAACTCCGTTCTGAAACCTAAGTATCATGCACAAATCTCTCATGATTATCCTTCTGCTAAAATACCTAAAGTAATGAGAAACTATGGGAAAACTAACAAAAAGGGACCCAGAAAGTGGGTACCTAAGGATACAATTATTTATGTTGTAGACATTTGTAACAACTCAACTAAGACACCGATCATGGTACCTATACAGTCGATGATCGTGACATATGACATGCAAAAGGTCTATGTTCCAAGATTTGGAAATTAATCCTGGAGGCTTTATTGGTTTCAGAGGAAACCAGAAAGGAAATATCATTGGCTCTGGAACCATTGGTAATAGTAAACTTCCTTCTATTACTAATATTCTTTTAGTTGATGGTCTAATGCATAATCTATTGTCCATTAGCCAACTTAGTGATAATGGTTATGATTTCATCTTTAATCAAAAGTCTTGTAAGGCTGTTAGTCAGAAAGATGGCACAATCCTTTTTAACGGAAAGAGGAAAAACAACATTTATAAAATTAGACTTTATGATCTTGAAGAACAAAATGTAAAATGTTTAATGTATGTTAATGAACAACAATGGGTTTGGCATAAACGTTTGGATCATGTTAGCACGAGAAGGATTTCTCAGCTAAATAAGCTTGAATTAGTCACAGGTCTACCCAAACTGAAGTTCGCTTCAAATGCTCTTTGTGAAGCATGTCAGATAGACAAGTTTTCTAAAACATCTTTCAAAGCTAAGACTGTTGTTTCTACCTCTAGACCATTAGAACTTCTACATATTGATTTGTTTGGACCAGTGAAATCTGCTTCTACCAATGGGAAGAAGTATGGATTAGTCATTATTGATGACTACAATCATTTGACATGGGTAAAGTTATTGAAATGCAAGGATGAGTCTCACTCTATGTTCTTAACCTTCTGCTCACTAGTGCAAACAGAAATGAATTGCAAAATAGTCAAAGTTAGAAGTGATCATGGTGGAAAATTTGAAAATAAATATTTTGAAAACATTTTTGACTCAAATGGTAGTTCCCATGATTTCTAATGTCCTAGAACTCCATAGAAAAATGGAGTTGTAGAAAGGAAAAATAGTACTTTACAAGAAATGAGTCGCACCATGATCCAAGAAACTAATATGGCTAAGCATTTATGGGTAGAAGCAATCAACACAACATGTTGTATTCAGAACATGATTTCTATCCGACCTATTATGGGTAAGACTCCTTATGAATTATGGAAGAATAGAAAGCCCAACATTTCTTACTTTCATCCTTTTGGATGAGAATGTTGTATGTTAAACACTAAAGAGAATCTTGGCAAGTTTGACTCTAAGGCACAAAAGTGTTTACTCTTAGGATATTCTGAACGCTCTAAAGGCTACAAAATCTTTAATACAGAAACACAAATTGTTGGGGAATTAATTCATGTTATATTCAATGATAAGCACCATGATCCAAGAAACTACTATGGCTAAGCATTTATGGGCAGAAGCAATCAACACAACATGTTGTATTCAGAACATGATTTCTATCCGACCTATTCTGGGTAAGTCTCCTTATGAATTGTGGAAGAATAGAAATCCCAACATTTCTTACGTTTATCCTTTTGGATGTGAATGCTTTATGTTAAACACTAAAGAGAATCTTGGTAAGTTTGACTCTAAGGCACAAAAGTGTTTACTGTTAGGATATTCTTAACGCTATAAAGGCTACAAAATCTTTAATACAGAAACACGAATTGTTAAGGAATCAATTCATGTTAGATTCAATGATAAGCTTGACCCTGAAAAGTTAAAGTTAGTTGAGAAATTTGCAGATCTGAAGATTAATCTTTCAAAATCCAAAGAAATTGTCTCTGAAGAAAAAGACTCAGAAGGCAAGGCTAAAGAATATGAAGAAACGACTAAACCAGAAGAAATCGTTGATCCAACTCATTAGAAGAAGAGTAGACCAAGAACTTCTCATTCCGAGGAACTGATTCTGGGAGACAAGAATGCTCTAGTAAGAACTAGATCTTCATTTAGACCCTCTGAAGAAAATCTTATAGGTTTGGTGTCTCTGATATAACCCACATCCATTGATGAAGCTCTTCTGGATAATGAATGAATTCTGGCCATGCAAGATGAACTGAATCAATTCATCATAAATGATGTTTGGGATCTTGTTCAAAAACCAAAAGGCTTCCATGTCATTGGAACCAGATGGGTTTTCAGAAAAAAGCTGAACGAGAAAGGCGAAGTTGTAAGAAACAAAGCTCGAATGGTAACTCAAGGTTATAGTCAACAAAAAGGTATAGACTATACAAAAAAAATTTCTCTAGTTGCCAGGTTAGAGTCTATTCGTCTTCTGATTTTTTTTGCAGTCAATCTTAACATCATACTTTATCAGATGGATGTTAAGAGTGCATTCCTGAATGGTTATATTTCTGAAGAAGTATATGTGCATCGACCTCCTGGTTTTGAAAGTTCTCAAAATCCTGATTTTTTTTTTAAACTGAAAAAACCTTTGTATAGTCTGAAGCAAGCTTCAAGAGCTTGGTATGATAGACTAATAAACTTTTTGTTGGAAAATAACTTTACCAGAGGAAAAGTGGACAGAACTCTCTTTTGAAAAACCTTCAAGAATGACATTTTAATTCTGCAAATATATGTTGATGATATTATTTTTGGTTCTGCTAATGCATATTTGTGCAAGGATTTTGCTAAGTCTATGCAGGCATAATTTGAAATGAGCCTAATGGGAGAACTAAAATTCTTTATGGGAATTCAAATTGATCAAAGACCAGAAGACACGTATATTCATCAAAGCCAATATACAAAGGAACTTCTGAAGAAATTCAACTTATCAGAATGTAAGCTAGCAAAGACTCCAATGCATCCTACATGCATTTTAGAGAAAGAAGAGGTAAGTAGTAAGGTAAATCAGAAGCTTTTCAGAGGTATAATAGGTTCTGCTATGTATCTAACAACTTCTAGACCTGATACCTTGTTTAGTGTATGCTTATGTGCTCACTTCCAATCAGATCTTAGGGAAACTCACTTAGCTGTTGTTAAGAGCACCTTTAGGTATCTGAAAGGTACTACTAATCTTGGTTTATTTTATAGAAAATCAAGTGAGTATAAATTAGTAGGCTATTGTAATGTTGACTATGCCAGAGGTAGAATTGAAATAAAAAGTACTTCTGGAAGTTGTCAATTTCTGGGAGACAACTTAATCTCATGGTCCAGCAAGAGACAATCAACAATTGCGCTTTCAACAACTGAAGCTGAATATATTGCAGCTTCTGATACAACAATCAGATACTCTGGATGAAGATTCAACTAGAAGATTATCATATATCTGAGAGTAACATCCTATTCTCTATGATAATACTTCTGCTATATGTTTATCTAAGAATCTTATCTTGCATTCTAGGGCTAAGCATATTGAAATAAAACATCACTTTTTATGTGACTATGTTCAGAAGGGAATTTTTCACTTAAAATTTGTTGATACAGACTATCAATGAGATGATATATTTACAAAACCCTTTGCTGAAGGTAGATTCACATTCATTCTGGAAAATCTATTTATGAAACCGTGTCTAGAATGAAAAGATGTTATTCCGAATGTAAAGTCTCCAGAACTCTAGGTAAGATTCTGAGATTTTTTTGCTTTCTGACTCTGAAACTTGAAGCTTTCTGAAGCAAAGAAGTTTTCATGAATCAGAAAGGTTATGATCATAAGAAATCTTATCGATTTGTCTTCCTGATTCTGAACAGTTGTTGGATTTAATGGTTGTCTTGTCGTTTGATTTTGTGTGATTCTTATTGGAGACATTTGTCCCACTTTTTGAGCATGCATGATTAAAGCGTGACACATTGGGTTTAACAATTCTTGGAATTAGGTCTAAACCTTTACACTTCCCCCATGATTGCGCGTACCTTTTGTCATCATTGCTAAAATTGTCTATTTAAACTCACATCACTCACATTTTTCACACATTCATTTGTTTATCTAAGTGTGTATGTATGCCCTTTATGTTTTTCTTGCTGCATTTCATTTGTAGTTCTTGTTAAGAATTTTTGCATTTTCTTTTCTTTTGCTTTTGTACTCTGCACTGTCTTTTGACATGTTTTCAATGAAATTACTGTCTGTTTCTCATTATTTACTTTGTCTTTTTATTCTTTTTGATTAATGATAAAGGGGGAGAAAACATAACATAAAAATGAGGGATTAAAACCTCGTAGTTCGTGATACAAATTTCAAAGTGGATGCATTGCTTTTAACAAAAATTAAGTTTGAAAGGCACAAAGGCCTAAAAATGGTTTGAATGAGTTAGTTCTTTTTTTTGGCTTTTTGAAAGTTTAATTCAAGTATAGTTAAGTTTATTTACAAGTTTTATTTAAGAAAAGAAGTTTGAAAATGCAATGGCATAAGACCAAAGTTTCTATTCTTTTGCAAAGTGGTCAAATTTTAGAGCAAAATAAGTTCAATCAAAGAAGATTTTGAAAAGGGAGGGAGAGATTTTGAAATTAAAGAAATGGGGAGAAGATGAAGAGACTAATCCTATGCACAAAATTAAAAGTTAGGAGTTGAAAAGATCTGACCAAATGGGTAGCAATCCAATAGACAAGAATGTCAATAGTAACCCAGAATTCCCTTGGACATTTAGAATCAAGCAACACACAAATGCATAATTATATTATCTTGAAGAGCAAATGCATCAAATAAAGATAGCCACATCCAAGCTTTAGCCATTCCATGATCTTCTTCAAATTAGCCCATGTAACAGATGAATTCCACAAGTCACAGGTTCAAAATAACAGCTTCACAATGATCATGTTGTAGATGAACTCAGAGGGATTTTGAATGATGTATCAGATGAAGTTTCAAATTGCAAGCACTTGGTTCCACACATGTTGGCATTGGCCAAGTCCTTTAGCATAGGAATGTTGCCTAAGTTCTAAGTCCATTTGTCCAAGATCAAGCCAACAGTCCACACAAAAGTTTTTTAGGGTTTTTGTTGTTATTATGTACATTAATGGTCAAAGACCACACAAACAAGCAAAGTATACACAAACAAGATATATCACACAATACGGTCCAAGTGGACAAAGTGAAAATTGCATTAACATAAACAATTAGAATGGTATGAATAATGGAAAATGAATAATAACTAAAAATTAAATGACATTAAAGTAAAGGGATCCTTGAGCCAAGACATCTTCCAAAGGAAGGAAAAAGGCCAAGTTCCCACACAATACCATGAAAGAAGGGAGACTTACAATCTCACTAACTAGAATGTTATGCCTTTTGTGTCATAAATTTAGCGCTATGTTAAGCAATCATAATTTGACTTATGTAGAAGTCACAACTATTTGAGGTCGGGCAATAGAGTTTTGGTGTTAATGCATGTTAGAGACATAATATAATGGATTATGCTCATGAAACATACCACACACAAAAAGAATATGCAAAAGAGGTGGCCTAATCTCATTCATACTCATGTTAATTTTTCAATCAACTAGCTTTAGGACTTTGAGATATCATAGGCCAAATGAGATGAGTACATAAAGAATGAGAATGAGATAAAGAGGGAGGGGAATGAATCAAAACTCAAATTGATCAAAGGAGGACTTTTACCAAATTAATATCATCCATTCATTTTGGGAGATGGAATATACATTCCATCAATCCCCTAAATCCAATGATATTAACTTGCCAAAGTCAAATCAATCTTGACCAAGACCCAACAATAAGAATGGAACTCAAACAAATCATCACAATTGGTCAACAAAATTATTTGGCATTGATTCAAATTAAAAATACTAAAATAAGGCATTTAAATTAAATATGGTTTGTCAAATTCCTAAAACCTCATCAAAACACCAAAGAAATAGCCATGAGATTTATCATAGGTCAAACAAGATCAAAGGACCTTGGAGAAAAAATTTCAGATTTTTTAAAGACTTAAAAGTATTTTTAAATAATTAAAAATAATCACAAAATCAATTAAATCATGAAAAATATTAATAATGATCCAAAAAATGATTTTAATTCAGAATATGAAAGAGGAAATTATTTGAAATTTTTTGTGAAACTCTCATATTTTTTTGATCAATATTAAATTAATATGAATTAATGAAAATAAAAGGATTAAAATGAAAATCAGAAAATAGCAAAAAACGTGAGCCACTTGATCTCCCTCATTAATTGAGGTAGCAGATCAAGTGTACTACAACGCGCGTTCCATGATAGAACCTAGTCAGCGCGCCACACGCGTGGTAATCAAAACCAACGCCTCAGATTAAAACAAAATGGCAAGATCATGTGGCTGGGAGACGTGTCAACGCACGGCCGGAACTGTAGCTCCGGTCTTCTTCTCCGATGGACCTCACCAGACTGGTCCACTCTCAACCATCACTAAAATAAAAAAGGAGGACATGGTCTGAAAGGAAAAATGGCGTAGAGCTCGAATCTGACCTCAATTTTAATTAACTCCACATATATAGAAAGATATGAGGAGTTGAATTTTGAGGTGTGTCAACTGAGTTGCTTCGATTTGGCCTCTAAGCAACTCAATCTTCTTGCCTACATTGGTAGGACTTCAGACAACCAAAGATTCAAAAGAATTGAGTAGAGTTGAGAGAGAATCGAAGAGATGAAGTTTCCTGAAAATTACCTTCAATGTTATGCAGTTCTTGATGTTGCTTGCTCCAAACACGATCTGATCACACTTGAGAAGCTAGCAGGAAGTGATTAGAGAGGTTGCAAGGCTTTGGATCCTGGAGTTCTTGAATCTCTAATAGCTGAGATTCAAACTCAAATTTCAAACTGAAATTTATCAGGTTTTCCTTTGGAATGAGAGGGTTTCAATGGGGGGCAAAGCTGGCGCGCAAGGTGTGATTCAAATGAGCACAGAGAGCATGTACTTATAGTATGGATGAATGATATTTGCACACTTCAAAATTTGTCCAAATTTAGCAATGTTGATGGCACGAGTGCATGGGCATGTGCAGGCCCATGTGTTGGTGTAAGCCCTCGAGGCCAATACTTTTGGTACTGTCATACCCCAAAATTCACCCTACCCCGATACAACTTTCATCTGATCCATGACCCTACTACACATGCATGCTTTCGTTATTTCATTGTCATAATTTCATTGAACTTTCATAATCAAATACATATTACACGGACTCAAGGCATGATGTTTACACCCAGAAAAAACTGGGGTTATCTGGTTAAAGTTCTAAAAAAAAAAAAAAAAAAATTTTTACTGGGTAATCGATTACCCTAATCATGGTAATCGATTACCCAGACCAAAAGTTGATTTTTTTTTGGCAATTTTGGATTGTGTAATCGATCACCCTAATCATGGTAATCGATTACACAGACCAAAAATTGCTTTTTTGGCCATTTTGGACTGTGTAATCGATTACCCTAATCATGGTAATCGATTACACCTGCGCAGACAACAATATTAGCTCTATTTTTTACCCAGAGTACCTTATGGTTCACCCACTTCAACCCCTTTGCTTCCTCTATAAATAGAGCATTATCCCCACTCATTTTTCAAGCTTGAAAGCCACAAAACCTCTGCCCAAATCACCTTCAAGCTCCCTCTTTTCAACCTAAGCCCTAACTCACCCAAACCGTCTTTTCTTCTTTGAACCACCCAACCACCATGTAAAAATCCACCATTTCCACACAACAAAAACAGTAGCAAACCTGTAACCTTCACTTACATAATCATTCACCACCACCACATAAACATACACCTTCCTTCCCTTCCATTTTCCTACCATAACAACCATAGCCACCCTCTTCCAAGCTTTTTGCTTCACTCTCAAACCCAAACACAACAACAACCTAGTTTTGACACCACAATCTTGGTAATATTTTGGACTCAAACTCCTTGACATTTTTGGTTTTGCTTTGTATTTGAACATGGCTTTTTACTCTTGGGTTGTGTTTTGAGAGAGATTTGAGTCAACTTTAAGACAAGTGGTTTTTGTTGGGTTTACACCTTTTTGAGGATTTTTTGCTCTTACTACTTTTTATCCACCATTTTCAATCAAACCTTGTTTCTTGTTATCATTTAATATTTATTGTTGACTTGTTGTTACATTTATGTGGTTGATGAGTTTTATTAGACCATGACCATGGTTGTTTAGAGTTGATTAAATATTCAATACTTCAAACCTATTAATGGTTGATCAATAGATCATTCATGTTACTTTGAGGCATTGATAGATTGCCTCTATTTCAACCATGCTTGGGTCATTTGATACATAGATGAAATCATTTCCTTTACATTGTTTCTTGTTATCATTTAATATTTATTGCTGGCTTGTTGTTACATTTATTTGGTTGATGAGTTCTATTAGATCATGACCATGGTTGTTTAAAGTTGATTAAATCTTCAATACTTCAAACCTATTAATGGTTGATCAATAGATCATTCATGATACTTTGAGGCATTGATAGATTGCCTCTATTTCAACCATATTTGGGTCATTTGGTACATGGATGAAACCATTCTCTCTACAGTAACTTGTTATTCCATTTGCTTATTGTTATTCTACTAACCACTAACCATTAACTACTAACTTCTAACATTTATATTATTGCACTTTACTTCCTTGCAATTTATTTTATTGTTCATTTACATTCAAGTACTCATTATCATCATCATTGTACAAACTCATCATGCATGTTCATTTACATTCAAGTACTCATTATCATCATCATTGTATAAACTCATCATGCATGTTTATTTACTTGTTATTTATTTTATTGTCACCATACATTAAAAATAACAAAACACGATAAAATGATAAAGACCAAAAATATTCACTCCACTCTTAATCAACTTAGACTTAGAGGATTTCATCTTAGGACCTTTGCTTGGAGGCCTCTTCATTACTCTTTGTGATACTTTGTAAGCACTTGGATTTTCATCCGTAACTTACATGCATGTTGTAAGAATGGCATCATGGCACCACCTTAGGGAGACATGTTTGTAAGACCCTTATCCTTTGTTTAACTTAGGTCACTTTTGGACACAAAAGGCTTTCTCTTGGGCTATCTTACAATGAGACTCTTTAATTTCTTGTTGGTTACTTTGCATTCATGTTGCATAAGCCAAATTTCATAATCAAAATAAAATAAACCCATGATTCAACGTCAAGCGACATTTTCATAATCAAGTTCAAAACACTTAATAATTATGATTGTTATTGTGCGCCACAAGCCTTAAGTGGTGGAGAATGAGTGAGAATGGAGCATTCCTACCCTTACTCTGATTATTTTGGACGCAAGACGCTTGGCTTGTTGTCTAGAATAATCACCTCCGTCCATAGACTTTAGTACAAAATAATCACAAACATTCTTTCATAAAACCCTTATTCAAGGTAAAAACAATACAACTCATCAAACTCATTTTTGTGCCTTAGGGCATCATCCTGAAAACCCTTTTCTCAAAGGTAAAATCAACCAACACACAAATATTTTCTACTACGAACTACGGAGCTCTGATTCCTCATCCCCGAATGAGTGATACGTAGGCACAAGGGCCCCAATCCTTGGCGAACACTATAATAACAAAAACACCCCCTTCTTTCACACATTCTTTTGAAAATAAAACAATAATAGATAAATCCCATGTATGTAAAATAACCCAAATGGTTTCCATGGAATACCATGGACGTAAGGGGTGCTAATACCTTCCCCTTACGTAACCGACTTCCGAACCCAAATCTCGGTTGCGAGACCGATTCCTTATTCTCTTTTAGCGCTCCCCGTGCGCGTCTCTTTTCCAAGGGTTTTATCGACTATTTCCCCTCTCCTCTCCGATAGAGGTAAACTAAATAAAATTCGGTGGTGACTCTTCTGACTTTGCCTCTCTTTGGCATCTCTTTAGTCCCAGTTTCCTTATCGTGAAATCCCAGTAGTGACAGCTGGCGACTCTGCTGGGGATTCCAAAATTCCCTAAGCAAGTCTAGCCTAGTTTGGGTTGTTTCTCTTTTACGTACTTGGAGATTTTTATCTATTATCTTTTTTCTGTATATATTGCTTTTGTTGCTAACCTATACATATTTTCTTTGTTTGCCTGTTGGTCCGAAACTTTGGTTCTGTGACGAAGAATTTTTGGAAGCAATCATGATTGCAAAGGAAAAACCTTGTGTGAAGGACTCCCCACCCGAGTCTGAGAGTTTGCTTGAGATATGAGAGGTTGAGTAGTATTGATCCGCGAGGTGATTTCCTCGTTAGGGTCATACGAGAACCTCACTTAGTGGTAGATTCTCTTAAGGGGATTGATGACCGCCGTGCTTTCGGCGTAAGCATCTTTTCTTTTACTAGAGTCAATGACCCTGAGACCCCTTTTAGAACCTTTAAAACTATGGCTAGCCTAGACCGATGGTCGCGTAGTATAGGCCACCGAGGTGCCTTCCTCGTAAGGGTCGATATGAAGATCTCACTTAGAGTAGATGACTTTGATGGAGCAGTCGCATGGCAAGTAAATTGACATAAGCGATTGACAGTCAAGGAAGTCCATGACTCTAGGGGCAGTGTCTTACACCCAATTTTCCAAAAGCCTTAGATCACACAAAGCGAGAACCTTGGTTTACTAAGCAGTCATTATTAACTTCATGCTTCGTCACGATGGTCCAAAACCATGAACCCATGCCTAAAATCCCGTGGAAATCTTCTCACCCATTCATTCATAAATAAACATCGCATTCATGCATCATTTGCATCTCATAAGCAAAACCTTACACCACCTTCTGTTTCTACCCCACTAGCTGATTTCCCGACGTACGCTTAGAACTAGAAGCATGTCTCAAGCAACTATGGAAGAACTCCAACAAGGCCAAGCTGCGTTGAAAGAAGAGATCAGGCAACTAAAGACTCAGATGAGCTTGGTTATGGAAATCTTGCAAACACTGTTGAAAAAGGAAGGAAATCCTACACCAACCTCCAGGATGGAAATTGTCTCCCCTATGCCTCTGTCCGGCTCCACCGCGCATCATGAGTTGCGTCAGGGATACCGTCCCCAACCCGAACTGCTGAGGTTTCTTAATCAACAGCCAGTGTTTGTTCCTCAGCTAGCTCTAGGGAACCAAATGCAGAATCAGAATTAGTACTCAAGTGGAAGGCAAAACTCTTATGCTCAAAAAGGTCAGAAAAAATCAAAGAGGCCGGAGAAACAGTTTGACCTGATTCCCATGTCGTATGGTCGAATTCTCCCTCTTTTGCTCAACAGATCATTGTTGAAGTTAAGGGTATTATGACATCCTCCAACACCTCTTCCCTTGAACTACGACATGAATGCTAGGTGTGAGTTCCACTCGGGAGCACCCGAACACTCGATCGAGAGTTGTAAGGCCTTCAAATACAAGGTCCAGGAACTGATTGATTCAAAGGCTATCACGTTCACACCAAACGGACAGAATATACTAAGCAACCTCATGCTGCCACATGAAGGCACTTCTGCAATGCCTCAACCAGTGCCAATGGATGAGGAGCAAGAAGCTGAATAAAAGCCTCCTTGGGGACTATCATACATAAGTTCCTACAAGCATGATGACACCGGTCTACCATTGAAACAAGGCTAATCACGCCAACAATTATGTTATCATTCATTTGTTTTCATGTGTAACTTTCTTGCTTGTCATTATAATATTCACTCTTAAAAACTTGTTTTTGCAACAATGAAATGAATATGCATGTTTTAAGTCAATCCAATCGTGTTCACTCTTATCTTACTTTTGTTTAAAAATGAAACTTAGAAGGAGAATGACGAATATAAGGTACAATAGCTCATTGCATGTATGCTTTTGAATAAACACCTTGTTGATGATGTAAGGCATTGCTTCAAATCCCCAAACACTGGAGGTATAAGGATGATAATCCCTAGTCAACCCATTTGAGCCTAGAATTAGGAGTTTTCTTCCAAGCAGAGAAACCCTCATATCTTAAACCCGGGGCAGGGTAGTCTTCAACTAATTTGACCACACGTTCAATTCTTAAAAAGAAAAAGTAGGGAGTGTCCCATTTGAGGATCAACCACATCCTAGGGAGTGTCTTGTCTAAAGGACAACCACAACATTTCTCTCACGAGGAGGTCAAAATCACTATCCCAATGGTTGTCCCTCGCGAACAAAAAAAGTGAGACAGTCACAAATCCTTTCAAACCAAATAAACAAACGTCACACGATTTGTTCCATTAAAAAAACTCTAAAAAAAGAGAGAGAAGAAGCCCGCTAAGTCGAAACTTGAAAGCAAGTGTCTTAGGCAAAAATTAGGGTATCCCGATGGACTATAAGCAAAAAAACCAGTCTAGGCAAAATTAGGGAAGTCGAAAAAAAAGCAGAAGAGGAATCAAAAACAAAAATCCTCAACAAGAACAAAGTCGTGTGACTGCAAGCACAAAAACAGGAAGGCAAGTGACTGTCACTCCCAAAACCTTGTGGGTTCTCTTACTACCACTCCCATCATTCTAAGAGACAAACGTCTGTGTCAAACTAGTTGAATGTAGGACTGAAGGGTGTCAAGAAGAATGGGTGGGCTAGATAAATTTTTGAGCCATAAATCCTTTGTTTCTTAAACCATGAACCATCCCATATTACAACCCTCAAAAGACCTAATTGAAGCAAGGTCTATTTTGAAAGCATATTGCATTAGAGCTTGTGTCGAAACTGACTCCTATTTGTTTTGCTAAGTATCATTATGGCTTTTGTAACTAGTGATCCATTCATTTTATGTCATCTTTTCAGTGGACATACTTGGATTTCTAAAACTGACATAAACATAACATTAGCATAAATAATTTTACTTGTGAACGAGCATTGACATCAAGAGCGTTTTCACAATGAACATGACTTGAGAAGTTTTTGTCACCCAAAAGAGGAAAATTTTCTAAGGACTCCGATGAGCAAAGGCCATCCTCTTAGATTAATCTCACCAGGGGGAAAGGAATCTGATAACTCCGTTGAGCAAGGCACTTCAAGATTCAGTCAGTCTGGGACAACCACGTCGAGATTAGGCAAATCTCTCCAAAGGCAGTTGGCCAGGGGCATTCCCTCAAAGATCAACCAGTCAGGGGAAAAATCCATTCAAGGTTTCATACTAGGGAAGACAACCTCAAAAGTATGAGAAAGTCAAAACACTCCAAGAGATGGATGAATAGGGGTAGGCAGACCCAAGACGTTGGGGCATATCAGATCAAGATCACTTTACCCATGGTTTGCTTCATAACTTGTAACTGGGGCATTCCATGTAGATACCTAACAAATTGGGGCAAGACTGGCCATTGAGAGGAAGCATTTCCTTATATTTTGGATTTTCTTGCTCAGATCAAGCATGGAGCATCAGAATATCCAGACCAAGCTCACTATGTCAACCAGGTTCAAAGAAAATGTCGGGAAGTCATGTTAAACATATCATCCCATAACTTGTCAACAATGAGCCTTGAAGCCAAGCAAAAATATTTCCTAGTTCCAACCATTCTTGACCCACCCCAAGGACATTTGTTGAATTATCCAAAACCATTGCATCAATCACCATGCACCAACCCTGTTGCTTCACTCATACATATCATGCATCATGCATAACATGAAGCCTTTCCCGATAAAGAATAAGGAAGCCAAACCTCACTTGACACCTTCCAAAATTAAAGCCTACTTGGCAAACCTAAAAATCTAATCATCATCAGATCCAGCATGATCCCATCCAAACCAAAAACTGTAAAGCCCAATCGTTATTGGCACCTCCCAAAACAAATCTCTATCATTAACCATAAAGCCCAATCGTTATTGGCACCTCCCAAAACAAATCTCTATTATTAACCATAAATCCCAATCGTTATTGGCACCTCCCAAAACAAATCTCTATCATTAACCATCAAGCCCAATCATTATTGGCACCTCCCAAAACAAATCTCTATCATTAACCATAAAGCCCAATCGCTATTGGCATCTCCAAAACCAAAAGCCCACTCCATATTAGCCATAACTAGAAATAAAAGCCCACTTCGCTGGCATCTTCATAAACTCAAATCCAATCAACTTTGGTACCCAGAAAGTCTCACCTCCCAAAAAGGAGATCAATCCAAAGACAATCAATATTCATCTTGCATTACCACATGCACTGCATACAATAAACACACATGACCTTCTTTCAAAATAAGGAAGTTGCATATCAAAAATCTCTCTCACAAAAATGAGAAATTCTCATATAACATGCACCATATGCATACATAACATAATAAATCCTTCCCATCAACCCTTTGATGAGGACATAACCTGCCTTAGTTCTTTCCGTCAACCCTTTGAAGATGACAAACTTTTTTCCATCAGCCCTCTGATGACGATATTTTACAATAGTTTCTTTCCGTCAACCCTTTGACGAAGACACATTACCTTTCCGTCAACCCTTTGACGATGACAAACTTTTTTCCATCAGCCCTCTGATGACGATATTTTACAACAGTTTCTTTCCGTCAATCCTTTGACGAAGACAAATTACCTTTCCATCAACCCTTTGACGATGACAAACTTTTTTCCATCAGCCCTCTGATGACGACATTTTACAACAGTTTATTTCCGTCAACCCTTTGACGAAGACAAATTACCTTTCTGTCAACCCTTTGACGATGATAAACTTTTTTCCATCAGCCCTCTGATGACGACATTTTACAACAGTTTCTTTCTGTCAACCCTTTGACGAAGACAAATTACCTTTCCGTCAACCCTTTGACGATGACAAACTTTTTTCCATCAGCCCTCTGATGATAACATTTTACAACAGTTTCTTTCTATCAACCCTTTGACGAAGACAAATTACCTTTCCGTCAACCCTTTGACGATGACAAACTTTTTTCCATCAGCCCTCTAATGACGACATTTTACAACAGTTTCTTTCCGTCAACCCTTTGACAAAGACAAATTACCTTTCTGTCAACCCTTTGACGATGACAAACTTTTTTCCATCAGCCCTCTGATGACGACATTTTACAACAGTTTCTTTCCGTCAACCCTTTGACGAAGATAAATTACCTTTCCGTCAACCCTTTGGCGATGACAAACTTTTTTGCATCATCTCTCTGATGACGATATTTTACAACAGTTTCTTTCTGTCAACCCTTTGACGAAGACAAATTACCTTTCCGTCAACCCTTTGACGATGACAAACTTTTTTCCATCAGCCCTCTGATGATAACATTTTACAACAGTTTCTTTCTGTCAACCCTTTGACGAAGACAAATTACCTTTCCGTCAACCCTTTGACGATGACAAACTTTTTTCCATCAGCCCTCTGATGACGATATTTTACAACAGTTTCTTTCCGTCAACCCTTTGACGAAGACAAATTACCTTTCTGTCAACCCTTTGACGATGACAAACTTTTTTCCATTAGCCCTCTGATGACGACATTTTACAACAATTTCTTTCCGTCAACCCTTTGACGAAGACAAATTACCTTTCCGTCAACCCTTTGACGATGACAAACTTTTTTCCATCAGCCCTCTGATGACAACATTTTATAACAGTTTCTTTCCGTCAACCCTTTGATGAAGATAAATTACCTTTCCGTCAACCCTTTGACGATGACAAACTTTTTTCCATCATCCCTCTGATGACGACATTTTACAACAGTTTCTTTCCGTCAACCCTTTGACAAAGACAAATTACCTTTCCGTCAACCCTTTGACGATGACAAACTTTTTTCCATCAGCCCTCTGATGACTACATTTTACAACAGTTTCTTTCCGTCAATCCTTTGACGAAGACAAATTACCTTTCCGTCAACCCTTTGACGATGACAAATTATCTTTTCCGTCAACCCTTTTACGATGACAAATTCTTTTCCGTCAACCCTTTGACCATGACAAATTACCTTTCCGTCAACCCTTTGACGATGACATTTACCTTTCCATCAACCCTCTGATGATGATCCTTCCCACCAACCCTTTGGTGACGCCATCCTTTACTTATTTCCGTCAACCCTTTGACGAAGACAAATTACCTTTCCGTCAACCCTTTGACGATGACAAACTTTTTTCCATCAGCCCTCTGATGACGACATTTTACAACAGTTTCTTTCCGTCAACCATTTGACGAAGACAAACTACCTTTCCGTCAACCCTTTGACGATGACAAACTATTTTCCATCAGTCCTCTGATGACGATATTTTACAACAGTTTCTTTCCGTCAACCCTTTGACGAAGACAAATTACCTTTCCGTCAACCCTTTGACGATGGCAAACTTTTTTCCATCAGCCCTCTGATGACGACATTTTACAACAATTACCTTTTCGTCGACCATTTGACGATGACAAATTCTTTTCCGTCAACCCTTTGACGATGATAAATTACCTTTCCGTCAACCCTTTGACGATGACATTTACCTTTCCATCAGCCCTCTGATGATGATCCTTCCCACCAACCTTTTGGTGACGCCATCCTTTACTTCTTTCCGTCAACCCTTTGACGATGATAAATTCTTTTCCGTCAACCCTTTGACGATGACAAAGTCTTTTCCGTCAACCCTTTGACGATGACAAATTACCTTTCCGTCAACCCTTTGACGATGACAAATTCTTTTTCGTCAACCCTTTGACGATGACAAATTCTTTTCCGTCTACCCTTTGACGATGACAAATTCTTTTCTGTCAACTCTTTGACGATGACAATTACCTTTTCGTCAACCCTTTGACGATGGCAAATTCTTTTCCGTCAACCCTTTGACGATGAAAAATTCTTTTCCGTCAACCCTTTGACGATGACATTTATCTTTCTATCAACCCTTTGATGACGACACCCTTTTCCGTCAACCCTTTGACGATGCCATAGTCTTTTCCGTCAACCCTTTGACGATGACAAATTACCTTTCCGTCAATCCTTTGACGATGACAAATTCTTTTCCGTCAACCTTTTGACGGTGACAAATTCTTTTCCGTCTACCCTTTGACGATGACAAATTCTTTTCCGTCAACCCTTTGACGATGACAAATTCTTTTCCGTCAACCCTTTGACGATGACAATTACCTTTCCGTCAACCCTTTGACGATGACAAATTCTTTTCCGTCAACCCTTTAACGATGACATTTATCTTTCCGTCAACCCTTTGATGATGACACCCTTTTTCGTCAACCCTTTGACGATGACATAGTCTTTTCCGTCAACCCTTTGACGATGACAAATTACCTTTTCGTCAACCCTTTGACGATGACATTTACCTTTCCATCAGCCATCTGATGATGATCCTTCCCACCAACCCTTTGGTGACGCCATCCTTTACTTATTTCCGTCAACCCTTTGACGATGACAAATTCTTTTTCGTCAACCCTTTGTCGATGACAAATTACCTTTCCGTCAACTCTTTGGCGATGACATTTACCTTTCCATCAGCCCTCTGATGATGATCCTTCCCACCAACCCTTTGGTGATGTCATCCTTTACTTCTTTCCGTCAACCTTTTGACGATGACATACCCTTTTCCATCAACCCTTTGATAATGACACCCTTTTCCATCAACCCTTTGATGATGACACCCTTTTCCATCAACCCTTTGATGATGTCACCCTTTTCCATCAACCCTTTGATGACGATGTTCTAAACCACTTTCCATCAACCCTTTGATGATGATATTTACCAACAATCTCTCATTGGAAACAAAAATAAATCCCTACAAAAATCCAAATACCCAGTTGCAGTCCCACGTGCATTGCATGCATCACTTCATGCATCATTTTTCCCTCTGAAACAGAAAGTTCCACTAAAGCCCAACCATACTTGGCACAATCCATAGACCATGCATTTGCATACCCCAGCAGCCCGAGCATACACCGACTTTCTGCATACATCGAGATTTTACATACATAACATTGCATCATAACATTGGGGCAAGTATGTTTAGCATAAGTTGGATTCAAGCCTTTCTCGAAAGTGCAAGGATATCACGTGAACAACCCCAACAGGTTTCCCCAAAGTATCTCTTTTTATTTGCCTTTTGCAAATATTGTTGGCCCTGTGTCAGTACCTCGCCTTTTGCGAGACCCCTCTGCTTTTTTGCAAGGGAAAACCCTATTTTGCCTTTTTGCAAGCCTCCTTGTTGCCTTTTGCACGAGAGAGTTTATCTTTATCAACTTTGCATGTTAAGCAAAAATTAGAGATTGGACGATTGGTCTATTCTCTTATCGTTTGTCTTAAAACACCTGATGTAGGTTTGGCAAGTCCCAAGTGGTAGCCATATTTCAAAAATTTCATCCCCGCCGTTGTACCTGAGGGATATAATGAGTTTTTCGTGCCTACCATAAATTTTCTTCTACCTTGTGTATGATAACCACCATATCTATTCACCTGCCTTTTGCAAGTACCCATGTGCCTTTTGCACACTTTCAAATTCAAACCTTCCCAACCATTGCTAGGGATTGACAATTTCAAAATTCAAACCTTCCAAGCCGTTGCTTGGGATTTACATTTTCAAAATCAAACCTTCCCAGCCGTTACTAGGGATTGACACTTTAAAAATTCAAAATCTCCCCAACCGTTGTTAGGGATTTACATCTTTAGATTTCAGGTATTCCAGCCATTGCTAGGAAGCGTCACTAAACTAAAACCTCCCTAGTCGTTGCTAGGAATCTACACCTTTAGATTTCAGGTATTCCAGCCATTGCTAGGAAGCGTCACTGAACTGAAACCTCCCTAGTCATTGCTAGGGATCTATCTTTAGATTTCAGGTATTCCAGCCATTGCTAGGAAGCGTCACTGAACTAAAATCTCCCCAACCGTTGCTAGGGACTTATATCTTTAGATTTCAGGTATTCCAGCCATTTCTAGGAAGCGCCACTGAACTAAAATCTCCCCAACCGTTGCTAGGGACTTATATCTTTAGATTTCAGGTATTCCAGCCATTTCTAGGAAGCGTCACTGAACTAAAATCTCCCCAATCATTGTTAGGGATTTACATCTTTAGATTTTAGGTATTCCAACCATTGCTAGGAAGCGTCACTGAACTAAAACCTCCCTAGTCGTTGCTATGGGTCTACATCTTTAGATTTCAGGTGTTCCAACCATTACTAGGAAGCGTCATTGAACTGAAACCTTCACAAATACCCATCACTTAATATCACATTCATTTCATTCCCAGTAGGGTGAATTTTTGGATATTTTTATTTATTTAATTCTCTCTTACCTTGGATGTGTGGAAGTCGTTGCTATCTAAACATTCAAGTTCAAGAAGATTAAATAGGGACAGCTGTCATACCCCAAAATTCACCCTACCCCGATACAACTTTCATCTGATCCATGGCCCAACTACACATGCATGCTTTCATTATTTCATTGTCATAATTTCATTGAAATTTCATAACCAAATACATATTACACGGACTCAAGGCATGGTGTTTACACCCGGAAAAAACTGGGGTTATCCGGTTAAAGTTCTAAAAAAAATAAAAAATTGACTAGGTAATCGATTACCCTAATCATGGTAATCGATTACCCATACCAAAAATTGATTTTTTGGCTATTTTGGACTGTGTAATCGATTACCCTAATCATGGTAATCGATTACACAAACCAAAAATTAATTTTTTGGCCATTTTGGACTGTGTAATCGATTACCCTAATCATGGTAATCGATTACACCTGCGCAGACAGCAGTATTAGCTCTGTTTTTTACCCAGAGTACCTTTTGGTTCACCCACTTCAACCCCTTTGCTTCCTCTATAAATAGAGCACTATACCCACTCATTTTTCAAGCTTGAAAGTCACAAAACCTCTGCCCAAATCACCTTCAAGCTCCCTCTTTTCAACCTAAACCCTAACTCACCCAAACCCTCTTTTCTTCTTTGAACCACCCAACCACCATATAAAAATCCACCATTTCCACACAACCAAAACAGTAGCAAACCTGTAACCTTCACTTACATAATCATTCACCACCACCATATAAACATACACCTTCCTTCCCTTCCATTTTCCTACCATAACAACCATAGTTTTCACACCACAACAACCTAGTTTTGACACCACAATCTTGGTAATAATTTGGACTCAAACTCCTTGACATTTTTGGTTTTGCTTTGTGTTTGAAAATGACTTTTTAATCTTGGGTTGTATTTTGAGAGATATTTGAGTCAACTTTAAGACAAGTGGTTTTTGTTGGGTTTACACCTTTTTGGGGAATTTTTGCTCTTACTACTTTTTATCCACCATTTTCAATCAAACCTTGTTTCTTGTTATCATTTAATATTTATTGTTGACTTGTTGTTACATTTATGTGGTTGATGAGTTCTATTAGACCATGACCATGGTTTTTTAGAGTTGATTAAATCTTCAATACTTCAAACCTATTAATGGTTGATCAATAGATCATTCATGATACTTTGAGGCATTGATAGATTACCTCTATTTCAACCATGCTTGGGTCATTTGATACATAGATGAAACCATTTCCTTTACATTGTTTCTTGTTATCATTTAATATTTATTGTTGACTTATTGTTACATTTATTTGGTTGATGAGTTCTATTAGACCATGACCATGGTTGTGTAGAGTTGATTAAATCTTCAATACTTTAAACCTATTAATGGTTGATCAATAGATCATTCATGATACTTTGAGGCATTGATAAATTGCCTCTATTTCAACCATATTTGGGTCATTTGATACATAGATGAAACCATTCTCTCTATATTAACCTGTTATTCTATTTGCTTATTGTTATTCTACTAACCACTAACCATTAACTACTAACTTCTAACATTTATATTATTGCACTTTACTTCCTTGCAATTTATTTTATTGTTCATTTACATTCAAGTACTCATTATCATCATCATTGTACAAACTCATCATGCATGTTTATTTACTTGTTATTTATTTTATTGTCATCATACATTAAAACTAACAAAACATGATAAAATGATAAAGACCAAAAATATTCACTCCACTCTTAATCAACTTGGACTTAGATGATTTCATCTTAGGACCTTTGCTTGGAGGCCTTTTCATCACTCTTTGTGATACTTTGTAAGCACTTGGATTTTCATCCGTAACTTACATGCATGTTGTAAGAATGGCATCATGGCACCACCTTAGGGGGACATGTTTGTAAGACCATTATCCTTTGTTTAGCTTAGGTCACTTTTTCACACAAAAGGCTTTCTCTTGGGCTACCTTATAATGAGACTCTTTAATTTCTTGTTGGTTACTTTGCATTCATGTTGCATAAGCCAAATTTCATAATCAAAATAAAATAAACCCTTGATTCAACGTCAAGCGGCATTTTCATAATCAAGTTCAAAACACTTAATAATTTCGATTGTTATTGTGCGCCACGAGCCTTAAGTGGTGGAGAATGAGTGAGAATGGAGAATTCCTACCCTTACTCTGATTATTTTAGACGCAAGATGCTTGGCTTGTTGTCTAGAATAATCACCTCCGTCCATAGACTTTAGTACAAAATAATCACAAACATTCTTTCATAAAACCCTTATTCAAGATAAAAACAATACAACTCATCAAACTCATTTTTGTGTCTTAGGGCATCATCCTGAAAACCCTTTTCTCAAAGGTAAAATCAATCAACACACAAATATCTTCTACTCCGAACTACGGAGCTCTGATTCCTCATCCCTGAATGAGTGATACGTAGGCACAAGGACCCCAATCCTTGGCGAGCACTATAATAACAAAAACACCCCCTTCTTTCACACATTGTTTTGAAAATAAAACAATAATAGATAAATCCCATGTATGTAAAACAACCCAAATGGTTCCCATGGAGTACCATGGACGTAAGGGGTGCTAATACCTTCCCCTTACGTAACCGACTTCCGAACCCAAATCTCGGTTGCGAGACCGATTCCTTATTCTCTTTTAGCGCTCCCCGTGCGCGTCTCTTTTCCGAGGGTTTTATCGACTATTTCCCCTCTCCTCTCCGATAGAGGTAAACTAAATAAAATTCGGTGGCGACTCTTCTGACTTTGCCTCTCTTTGGCGTCTCTTTAGTCCCGGTTTCATTATCGTGAAATCCCGGTAGCGACAGGTACTTGTATCGAATTATTTATTAATTATAAAATGCTTTTTCTTTATTATGTTTGTTTAATAAAGTCCCTAGAATAGCTAGTCCGTTTAATGTATCAAGTGTGACTTGATCATGAGATCACATTAAACATAAGGACACTATTCTTAAAGTATCCGTAGTTGAGCTTTATTATGAAGTGGGATAACATTAAAGCATAAAGACTATTATGTATATAGACTGATGATCACATCTCATGGATCATGGATAAGGAGTTATCAAGTCTTAAACATATGTATGAATATTAAGAGTAATATTTATACTGGATTGACCCGCTATGAGAATACTATATAGAATGTTATGCAAAGTGTCATAAGTTATTCTCATGGTGATAATGATGTATACCACCCTTCGACCTGAAACCACTATGGACCCTAGATGTAGAGTCAAGTGCCTTGTTGCTGATCAAACGTTATCCGTAACTGGATGACCATAAAGACAATTGATGGATACTCCACGAAGCATGTTAAGGGACATGAGTGACCTAGATGGAATTTGCCCATCCTGCGTAACAGGATAAATGTCTATGGGCCCAATATTGAACTGGATAAGGATGACACGGTCTATGCCTTTTGTTCAATATAGACATAAGGGCAAAAGGGTAATTATACACATAAGTATTATCACAGAAGGATTTGTCGGATCACATGACATTTTCGTGTCTTGGGTAGCAGTGATGTGTTGCTAGATGCGTAGAAGTTAACCTTGTATTAAACTGGGAGAAGTGCCACTTTATGGTTAAAGAAGGCATAGTGTTAGGACATATAATATCTGAAAGAGGCATTGAGATTGACAAAGCAAAGATAGAAGTGATAGAAAACCTTAACCCTCCTAAGACTGTTAGAGAAGTCCGACGTTTTCTTGGACACGCCAGTTTTCACCGTTGCTTTATCAAAGATTTCTCTAAAATAACAAAACCCCTGACCGGCCTTCTGATGAAAGACGTTAAATTCATTTTCAATGAAAAATGTATCGAAGCCTTTAATCAGTTAAAACAAGCCCTAATTTCAGCACCCATTTTACAAACTCCGGATTGGACTCAACCTTTTCAAATAATGTGTGATGCTAGCGATTTCGCTGTAGGAGCTGTTTTAGGACAAAGAGAAAATAAGAAATTACATGTGATATATTACGCTAGTAGAAACCTAGATGCTGCTCAACTCAATTATACGACAACAGAGAAGGAACTCCTAGCTGTAGTTTTTGCAATTGATAAATTTAGGTCTTATCTTGTCGGATCTAAGATTGTAGTCTATACAGACCATGCAGCTATCTGTTACCTTCTAAGCAAAAAGGATGCGAAACCTAGATTACTCAGATGGATCCTTTTGCTACAAGAGTTTGACTTAGATATTCGAGACAAAAAAGGAGCAGAAAACGTAGTTGTTAGCCATCTTTCCAGACTAGAGCAGTTGAAATCCGGAACAATTCCTGTAATCCATTTGTGGTAAATGGACAAAGACTGAAGCAATATCAAGGAGGTGACATCCCCACAAAATGCCCTGGCCATACTCTGATCGACCCTCCGGTTCCTACCTCTGATATATAAAGTTTGAATCGTCAAGCTAACGACGTTAAACAAGCGCTGCATGGGAGGCAACCCATGATTTCTTTTCCTTTGCTTTACTTTTACTATTTCAATTTATATTTTCATTATATATATATATATATATATATATATATATATATATATATATATATATATATATATATATATATATATATATATATATATATATATATATATATATATATATGTTTAGACTAACATTTACAATATTTACGATTTCAGATGTCCTCTGTTTTTAACCTAACTTTTCAAGATGGAGAATTTCGACACTATGCCAGTGATCTTTCGTGACCCAGTTCAGGAGCAGCGTTACGCCATGCTTTCCCAGCGTCCAATGCTGCCCACCAGATATCCTGATTCAAGCTGCATGGAGGCATTAGGCGTTGAGCCTAGTGTCAGGAATTTGTGCACTCAGTTGCAATGGGATGAGTATACTGATGCGATGCATGTGACTTACAGGAACCTCACTTTGGAATTCTTGAGCTCACTGAACTACGAGCCCTATGCTGGTCACGCTAGTGATGGTGGCTACATTAATTTCAGGTTGTTTGGGACAAAAGACACTTTCAACCACAAGCGTTTCGGTGACTTGCTTGGATTTCAGGCTACTTATGATGCCTCATCTGAGCTCCCCATGAGCTATTTCCTAAGCAGAGACGTTGAGAAGTTTTGGAGTGACATTACATGTGGAGGTAGCCCTGACCCTTCCACCCAAATCTCTAACAAGATTCATAATCCTGCTTTCAGATACTTTCATATGATTATTGCCTACACCTTCCTAGGGAAGAGTGACACTGATACATATGTAAGTGCTGAAGAGATTTTATTCATGTATTGTATCACTCAGTCACGCCCAGTAGATTGTGGAGCTTTTCTGATCGAGAGTCTCTATCTTAATGCTCACTCCGCTGTGAGCCCTATACACTTTGGAAGCATGGTGACTCATATAGCCTCCGCCCTAGGACTTGATAAAAGACTATTTCACCTGACGTCTTACTGCAGCTATACTTTGATGGATATTGACTTCTGTCTGGACCGTGGCCTCATTAGGAGATCTTCCTTCCAACCGGATCAATACAGACTCTTGATCGAGGGTGAGACTATTCACTACTTTACTTTACCGGACCCTCAGGTAACTTGTGTTTATGATCAGACCAACTGGGCCTATCCATAGAAGGCCAAGGAGAGACAGTAGATGAGCAGAGAATCGCACCTACCAGAATCAAAGTCCTCACCAATAATCCAAATCTTCAGAGTCCAAGCATGCATTCTGAGCTGGTTAAGCTTCGTATGGAGATAGCCCAGCTCTGCCAGGAGCTCGCTGACGTTGCTTTGTAGGTCGAAGTGTTAAATGCCACACATGCCACTGAAGCCGATATACTGAACAATGAGATCGCCGGCCTTTGACACCAGATCGCAGAGCTCCGAGGATACGAAGTCGAGGAGACTCCATTATTCCCCGAGCATTGATCTATCACCGACCGAGAGATGCCGTTTGATTTACCTATTTCCCATTGTTTATTATTTATGCTTGTTTTTATTGTTCCTTTTGACTTTATGCTTGCTTTTTCTTTCCTAGGATCTCTCAACCCGTGACTTATTACTAACTCTTCACACACACACACGCACACACACACACACACACACACACACACACACACACACACACACACACACACACACACACACACACACACACACACACACACACACACACACACACACACATATATATATATATATATATATATATATATATATATATATATATATATTATTATTATTATTTTATGTTTTTATTTTATTTTATCTCACTTTACTATTTATTTTATTTTGTCAAGCTTAATCAAAAAATAACATACCATAGAAACCTATGTGCAGCCCCTTCTTGCACAAATGAAGATAAAAAGTTGTGGCCCAAGAAGCAATAAACAAATCCGGCCCAACCAATTCCAAAGCCATGGCGGGCGCCATGAGGTCTGAACATTTAACGGGACAGAATCCGTAATTTCACCATTTTCACCTTCTTCAACCTCTAAAAACCCATTTTCTCTTCCTCCCAACTCCATCGAGGTCCACGAAAAATCCCAACTTCCTCATTTTAACTCCAAACCATTACCATTTCCAAACTTCACTCATCCATTTCTCCACCAAAAACCCACTAAAACTCCATTTTCACTTCCTTTCCATAAACACCCATTTCTCTCTTCACTCACCATCAATGGCCGAAATGGATTTCAACAACATCATTCTTCGCGGAGGAAAACCCGGAGAGCGACAAAACAAAATTTTACAAAAATTGCAATCACGGGAAATTCTCGCTACCAGGTATGTCGACGAAGATTATTTGTATACTTTAGGGACATACCATAGTGTTTTTCATATGCTTGATACTTTAGGATTACATGATATTTTTGCTAATAAAGCACCCACCTATGATAGGCTGACTAGGGAATTTTTGAGTTCCCTAATTTACACTGTTTATCCTGGCACTGCTAGCACGGTTGGTACCGTATGTTTTACACTACGCCAAAAACTGGAATAGACAGCGCACCTTAGAGGGCGCTTTATTACAAAAGCGCACTCTAAAGTGAAGCGGAAAAATAAGGAGCGAACAACTGGAATAGACAGCGCACTTTAGAGGGCGCTTTTATAATAAAGCGCCCTCTAAGGTGAAGCGAAAAAATAAGGAGGAGATAGAGGGACAACAATACAGGGCGCTTTTTAGAAAGCGCCCTCTAAGGTTACCCTTAGAGGGCGCTTTTAAAAAAGCGCTCTATAAGTCCATGTGCATTTCCAGTTTATAAAGCGCTTTTGGAAAGCCTTAGAGAGCGCTTTCATAAGCGCCCTCTTAGGCCCCCTTTAGAGGGCACTTTTTTTCCACAAGCGCCCTCTAAGGTCCCCTTTAGTAAACATTAAAATTATAACATACTGCGCGTTTTGTTATTTCACTCTCTATTATTTTCGTTCTTTTTCACATTAGGGTTCTCACTGCTATGATTTTCGCTACTTCTAAGGCGTTCTCCTTCCACCTCTGTTAGATCTACGACGTTTCCTCCTTCTATTAATTCGTTGTTAGCTGTTCGATTTTGACACCATAGGTATTTTTCTAATCTTCATATTACTTGGTTTCTCTTCTGACGTTCACTATTGTTCATTTTCTAATCTTCAAATTCCTCTTGAGAAGAAATTTGGTTTTGGTAAGGTTCTGGTTATTGGCGTCTGGTTTCTTCTATGTGCCAATTTTGAATATGATAACTGTTTTACTTGCTTTTTTTAGTTCGAATTGGATTGGTGTATGTGATATCGGGTTTGGGAGGAAATTTGCTGTGTGTTTTATTCCTCCATTCAATCATCTACGTTGGTGCATCTGGTGCAATATTCGGCTTACTAGGAGTGATGCTATCAGAGCTTTTAACAAATTGGAAAATGCATACTCATAAGGTAAATAAATAGGTTTATAAGTTATTAAGCTCAATGATGGTGTCTAATAGATATATTTTTGTTATTGTTTTGCAGTTTGATGAGATGTTGATTCTTGTTGTGATCATTGTTTTGGACTTAGCTCTTGGAACTTTTCCATTTGGAAGTAATTTTAGTAACATTGGAGGGTTTACATCAGGATTTCTTCTTGGATTTGTCATTTTGACTCGCCGTCAGCATCATTGGCTTAATCTAAACAAGTCTAATACTTCCCAGAAGCAAGAATCTTATCAATATGCGCTTCAGATTATCTCTTTTGTGCTACTTAGTGTTGGGTAGTGTCTCTCTCCTTTTTTTGTTGTTGTTGCTGTTAGGTGAATTACATTGTTATGTACTAGTGTCTCAATGTGAAAGTGGTTGTTTATAGATTGGTCGGCGGCGGCGTCTTGTTCTTTAAAGGGGTGGACTTGAATGATTACTGCTCTTGGTGCCATTATATAACCTGTGCCCCTCCGAGCTGTAAACCAGGCTACATTTCTTGTGAGGTGAGTGATGCTGCTATGCTACTTCCTTATGTATTTGCTTGATCTATGCAGCTTCTATGAAGCACCGACATAAAAGTGATTACAACTGATATAACTAATCTTTAGTTCTGTTGACACATATTAAAAGAACCAGTTTCGATTCTGCATATATGGTTAATTTATTTGCCAAACAAATTTTCTTATGATGATTTAATGCTTGAAAAGTTCAACAATGAAACTTGAAATGTTACTGATGCTAACATTTTTGTGATGTAATGCTGCAGGATTACCAGATCGGAAACAAACTTAACGTGACATGTTTGAACAATGGAAGAAGTGGCATTTTTTCTCTGTCAAACCGTAACCCTGACGAGCAGGCTGAAGAACTATGTTATCGCCTTTGCGGTAAATAACCAGACACAGAAATACAACATCTCTTAGGGAGATTTCATTCAATAAACTTATGTATATGATTTGTTCTTACTGCTGCTGCTGACAATAAGAATGAGTCACTATGGTTGTTGCCATAGTTGTTATCTCGTTATATATATTTCTCCTTGCTATGAAATTACTGCAGGATGTATATTTATAAGTTTGTCTGAAGGAATATTATATCAAATGATTCATATATTAGAAATGATCATAATAAGGGTATTTGGATCAATCCAACCGTCCGTGTTGTTAAGAGACATGTAGAACATATTCCAACCAAGAAAAGAAAGAGAACTTAGTGAAAAAGGTACAAGTCAAATGATTTTAATTATTTTCTTTATTACAGGTAAAATGGCTTTTATTACAGCAAATCGAGTCAGTTGCATCAAAAAAAAAGGTATAAACACAATTATATGATATTTATGCATAGAAAATGTTAATTCTTGATCTTATACTTCACCTAACTAATTTTATGATATTTTAGGTTCATGCTATTGATATTGAACAAAAAGAGGTTGTTGCTAAGAAGACTGCGGCTAGCAAAAAAAAACATACATCTCAGAGATGCTTTTGCTACTTAGTTTTATTTCTTTTTAAGTTATGAATTGGTTGTATATTTAGAATCTTTAGAAGTTAAACGATTATATATCAGTGGATTGTTGTATATGTATGGATTGTTGTATATAAGGCTTGTTGAATGCAATGTGTGAAAAAGGGCTTCAAATTATACAGTTTTAGGTGTACTGCTTCAATATACAGGTTGTCTAAAATAAATAAATAAATATAGCGCTTTTTAAAAAAAAAAAATTAAATAACCACCCACTTTAGAGGGCGCTTTCCAAAATAAGCGCCCTCTAAACCCTTTAAATTTCCACTTTAGAGGGCGCTTTCCAGTAAAAGCGCCCTCTAAACCCTTAAAAGTTTCCACTTTAGAGGGCGCTTTCCAGTAAAAGCGCCCTCTAAACCCTTAAAAGTTTCCACTTTAGAGGGCGCTTTCTTTAAAAAGCGCCCTCTAAAGTGGCCCTTAAAGGGCTTAAAGAGCCACTTTAGAGAGCGTTTTCACCAGGAAAAAAAGCGCTGTCTTTACCTATGCCAGCGCCAGATTAGAGGGCGCTTTAAAGCGCTGTTATAGGCCAAAAAAAGCGCCCTCTTTTCCCTTATTTGGCGTAGTGTTAGGATGTTTAATAATGAATATGAGTACACTACCGATGCTTTAGAAAGTTTGTTAGGAATGCCTTATGGAGAGGGTGCCATTTGTGAGACACCCTTAGATGCTGAATGGGCACTCGAAGCATTTACTTTTTGGAATAAATTATCAAATGTGGTTGTCACTTCCTTTGAAGGAATTTTAGCTTCCAATATTCATAACCTAGCCATCCGTATTTTTTGATATCTTTTGGCATGTACTATTTTCGGTCAGGAGAATTCTAATAAAGTAAATGCTCGCGAGTTGCTATTTTTACAGGGTTGCCTCACTAATCGAAGGATCAATCCTGTTCCTTTTATGCTTGCACATATGTCCGCCATTCTTAAAAAGGGAGGAACCATTTCTTTTGGTGGTTTAATTATTTCTATTGTTAGAGCATTAAATCTTAATGTTGAGTTAGCCACCTTAGAACCACTCCCTCACCGCACCATTAACTTAAATTTTTTTAAGGATATGAAATTATGCAAGGTGCGGCGAGCAGGTGGTTATAACCTCATGATCCATGGTGTAGCTATACCCAGTGTTGTTTTACCTTGCTCTCAGTGTACAGACGTGCGACATGCAAGGAACTGGACGTATCATCTCGATGCTCCACCTTTTACCGGTCCTTTGCCACCTAATGTTCCTATGGACGATGGGTAAGGGACCGATGACGAGTATGACCGGCGCGACCAGTCACCTGCTCATGATATTCCTACTGCATCACCTGCACACAATGCACCTTCTTTTTCTGACCATTTTGCAAGTACCGCTCCCGGTTTTTACATCACTGAGGAGATGTGGCGCGAGCACCTGGCTCGAAAGGAAAGGCGTGACACCCTTCTGAATACCATAAACCAACAATTGACAGATAATATGATTTTTATGGTAGCCTCCCAACAGCGTAATGAGCAAGCACATCGGACTATCACTGAGTCCTTACTTGCAATCACTAATGCGCAACATCGCCAGCGACAGGCTACTGAGCGTCATTTCGCACTTATCGAGGCCAACCAAGGGTCTCTCTCAGGTCGCTCTAGGCAGCTACAGGAAGGACTTAATACTCGTAGCAGGCATCGTCGACCCAAGCATCCTGACCAGGGCGGTGACGGTATCGGTGATCACCCATAGTTCTCTCTCTCTCTTCCAGGTTACTCTTACCCTATCTCATATCGAAACATTGAGGACAATGTTAGGTTTAAGTGTGGGAGGAGATTTTTATCGCTTTTTATCGTTTTCCTTTATTTTTAGTATGTTTTATGCGTTTTAGTTGTTTGCCTTTTCTTTTCAATAAAATAACATGTGTTTGACGAGTCATCTGTGTAGTGTATCCGTATTTCTCCCATTTCTTTAACCTTACCAAAAAAAAAGTTGTGAGCAAAGACAACAGTGCATCTTGAATATTCAGGCTATAAGACAGGTTTATGACGGGATGTAAAACACTTGGGAAAACTTTTTCTAAATATCGATATTGTTTTAATACCATAGGCTTCATGATTATAAGAGTCGATCCCGATACGCCATATGTTGTGGCTCTAATTTTTGTTCCAAATAAGTCCTTAAGTAGTTTATCCTTGCAGTCATCTCCGACTTAAGCATGCTCTACGTAGGGGACCTATGAAAATAAGTGAATGATCACAAAAGTTCCTGCTTTGTTCTCTAGTTGTATGAAAATCCGGGCTAGGTGACTCTCACACGGTCATTTAACCCAGCAAAATAAAGATATTTGTGAAACATGCAGAAGAAAAATAAAAAAATATATATAATGATATGCCTACTATTGGTTGGTTCATAGGTATCTAGTGCTGAACTTGGTAGGGTGGATTACGATCCAATCCCCCACAACTACAAATTGGGTTAAATAAAGGGGTTACACCAACTTATGTACCAGAGCCCCATGCTTAAGATCATAATCACTAACCGGTCACCTTACTACGAGTATGTACGAATAACAGGCTTAATGTGATTGCACCTGAATGAAAAGGACTTGAAGAAGATGAAAAAAAGGCCTAGGTATGATGGGGTGATGTGGATTGATTTGTATAGGAACGAAGCCTATGACCACATTTGTGAGAAGTGTCACTACAATATCCTTAGTTCAATTCGTTAGTACCTATCGATACATTCCTTGAATGAACTTATAAGCCTTTTTGCCTTGAATTAACTTTGGTTGATACTGTTTTTCTTGCATGAGCTATAAAGAGTTTTGCTTGAGGACAAGCAAAGGTTTAAGTGTGGGAGAATTTGATCACACTTCGGATTTCACATGTTTATTAGGTATTTATTACCATTTTGCTTGTGTTATGCTCTCTTTTATGTTGTTTTCAGATATTTAGCTCTTTCGGGACCTTTTTAGAAGAAACGAAGCAAAAAGACCAAAAATTAGGGTTTTTTGGCAAATATTGTACACATGGCGTTATGCATGGCGGACGCTATAGGAGAAGCCATGACACATCAGCCCTTAACCATGAGGTAACCGCCACGATCCCATGAACTTTCCCATTCGCACACATGGCGGGCGCCATGAAGGGGTGGCGGGCGCCACCTTTGCATTTCACGTTCCCACTAAGGAGAAGTTGAAGGGCATCATGGTCATTACAAGCTGCTGAATTCCTCTATAAATAGGTCGTTCTAGTTCATTTCCAAATCATCCAACTTAGTTTACAACACTAAGACTATATTATCATATGTAAAAGCGGTAATCCGTCACATCGAGGGGTTATCGCACCGTAGTGTAATTGAGTTGGAGCACTTTGATTTTGCTGTCGTCTTTATCTTCAAAGTCAAAAGTTTATTTTCCTTGTACCAGATTTAAAGCCTCCGTTTGGAGCAGGTTCTAATTTAATCGCTTTTATCTATTTTACTTGTCATGCTTTACTTTATTTAATTTCTTGCCATGCTTTACTTTATTTAATCTCTTACCATGCTTTACTTTATTTAATTCCTGTCATTGTCTTTACTTTATTTAAATTTCTCGCCATTATCTTTATTGCTCGTTTTTATTATTTTACACGATTTACTTGTTCTTTACGCCTTACATTCTAAAACAACTTTCATCATGATCAATATCATTGTGTTTGTTTGTATTACCATGTCTGGCTAAATCTTTCAAAGGTTAGAATGTAAGGATCGCGATTAAAGAGATGTTTCACATATTGAATTTGTAGAAATGCTTTAAAGGTTGTTTTGATTTTTAATTCGAGTTTTCTGAAACAAACTTGGTTAGTTTTAACTACTCAAGGAGTGCGAAAGCACCCTGACTTAGTTAACTAGGAATTTTTATCACTTTAAGGAAAAATGATTTTTGAAACTGTTTTCGAACGCGTTGATAGATTTAAAATCAGGAAACTCCTTGGGTAAACTTTCCAAATCAAAATCACTTTTCAACTAAGTTTACGCGTCTTATTTCTTAAAAATAAGTTTACTACTTTAGCGTTATGCGCACCTTTTATAAGTGATAATGAAAGGCCTTAATTTAAGGGTAAACTCGGTTCTGAATACGCGAAAGCGACAGTTCCTGTTAAATGGATGGATTCTTTTCAAGAGTAGAAAATATTGCCCCATAAGTGGTTCTATTTAGACAATCGAAACGTCGCTTAACTGACGTGAAATACATTCAAACCTGTCTTTATCTGCACTGTAGTTATTATTTCCTCTACTTACTGTTATTTTGGGACATCGATATCTCTTTTGTACCACCTTAGATAAACATCGTAACAATAGTAATCGATAGATTGACGATTTGGTCTCTGTGGGATCAATATTCTTTTATATTACTCTGACACGATTCGTGAACTTGCGAATAGAGCGATCAGAAACTGAAGTAATAATCATCCACGAGGAAACAACTTAGTGGGGAGAAGGAGAAAGGTCAAAGTCTTTTTGCCTAAGGGGATGACACTCTACAATTGAGGAAGAATCTCTAATCAACAAATCAGTCAAATATGATGGTGCCAATATGCAAATTATGAAATTATATAATTGTATATGCATATGTATATATGATGATTATGCTGACAAAATGATCATGAAGGATACAAAGGTGTCGCAAAGAATTTGAATCATCGGTACAATCCCCGGTCAATCCACAAAAAGAGGGAGACAACTGCTGGAGAACAGAGAAATCACAAACCAAAGGCTCAAATCTAGCCGAGGGAGGAGATCTACCGAGGAGAGGCGAAATTATCGAGTCTGCAGGGAATTTTAGGTCAACGCCATATCAAATGGGAGACAACCATACAGAATATAAACACAAAACAGCTGCTCAGAAACCAGGAGGAAACTATGACTAGGAGCGAGTCAGATGGCGACTGGTGGGGAAACCAATGCGATCTACTGGGGAAAACATCTTACTCTGCTGAAGCATCGACCCTGTTGGGGAAACGTGAACTCCATTAGGGAATACAGAAATACTGTCGGGGAAATAACACGCCGCAAAGTATTGAATCAACCAACTTAGCTGGGGAAAAGCATCGGAACTCCGCTAAGGAACAAACATTTCGCAGCAGAACCAGATCAACACAAACAACTAAGGATACCCGAAGGGTTAACTGCTTGGGGAACCTCTGATGTTTAGCACTTAAAGACTTGCTTCTTTTTGAAGTGCTGTTGATACTTCCTTTTAATTTGCTTTGAATTATTTTTCTTATTTTTATATGTTTTAAGAAAAAGATGATTTTGATTAAAAAAATTAAATTTCCAAAATAATCATAATAAAATTTAAACTATTGGCTTAAGTAAATAAGAGTAGAAACAATTGGACAAAAGCTCAACTTTATTTAATGGGATGGTAGTCTGTAAATGACAAGACTCCATAGATTTTTACAAAGTTGAAAATGGTAATTTACATGGAAAAGGGATACATTAAATACAAATGATCCTTAATCCTTCTACCAATCCTTTGATATCCACTGTGCTCTTGACCGCTGCTGAGATGAGGAATTGACGTCAACTCTTGTGCTCAACAAAGTCTTTCCAAAATTGGATGATCAGCAGAATGAAATTACTTGCCATAATCCCTAATTTTTACATAAGTTGCCCCAAGGTGGGTTACTCAACTTATCGGGAATTTTCTGTTTTTATGTCTCTAATTTTTGCCTGGATCGCCCTTTCGGGTTTTCAATCCATCGAGACGCTCCTTTTTTGCCTAAGCCACCCTTTCGGGTTTTCAACTTAGCGAACTGTTCTTTTCTTTTTAGGAGAAGTATTTATTGACTGCATCTGCGTTCACATGACGAGTGAACTCTTCCCCATCCATAGTTGTAAGAATCAAAGCACCGCCTGAAAAGGCTCTCTTAACAACATACGGGCCTTCATAATTAGGAGTCCATTTTCCCCTAGAATCTGG
Source organism: Lathyrus oleraceus (assembly GCF_024323335.1). NCBI lineage: Eukaryota > Viridiplantae > Streptophyta > Magnoliopsida > Fabales > Fabaceae > Lathyrus > Lathyrus oleraceus. The sequence goes on from NC_066582.1 coordinate 45,026,684, forward strand.
TTTGAACGATAGAATCTTCTTGAGCACAAGGTTACCTTCCCTGAACACACGAGGTTTGACCTTCTTATCAAAAGCTTTCTTCATCCTCTGCTGATATAACTGACCATGATACATGGCAGTCAATCTCTTCTCTTCAATTAAATTCAGTTGGTCAAACTTGGTCTGACACCATTCAGCCTCAGTCAACTTGGCTTCCATGAGCACACACAATGAAGGAATCTCAACCTCTACGGGGAGCACTGCTTCCATGCCATATACAAGAGAAAAAAGGGTTGCCCCTGTTGAAGTATAGACGGATGTACGATACCCATGCAAAGCGAATGAGAGCATCTCATGCCAATCCTTGTACGTGACAACCATCTTCTGGATAGTCTTCTTAATGTTCTTGTTCGTAGCTTCAACAACCCCATTCATCTTAAGGTCTGTAGGGAGAAGAATTATGATGTGCAATCTTGAAGTCTTTGCAAAGAGCTTCCACCATATTGTTATTTAAGTTCGATCCATTATCAGTAATGATCTTACTTGGCACACCATAACGGCATATTATCTGATTCTTGATAAACCTTACAACAACTTGCTTGGTTACATTTGCATACGATGCCGCTTTAACCCATTTTGTGAAGTAGTCAATTGCCACCAAAATGAAACAATGTCCATTCGAAGCTTTGGGCTCAATCATCCCAATCATATCAATTCCCCACATGGAGAAGGGCCATGGGAAAGAAATAACATTCAATAGTATCAGAGGAACATGAATCTTATCAACAGATATTTGACACTTGTGGCATTTCTTCACAAACTTGCAACAGTCAGATTCCATTGTCAGCCAATAGTAACCTGCTCGCAACATCTTCTTTGCCATTGCATGTCCATTGGAATGAGTACCGAAGGAACCTTCATGCACTTCAGTCATCAACAAGTCTGCTTCGTGTCTATCCACGCATCTGAGCAAAACCATGTCGAAGTTTCTCTTATACAGTATATCACCATTCAAGTAGAAATTACCGGCTAATCTTCTCAAAGTCTTCTTATCTTTCAAAGATGTCCCAGGCGGGTAAATCTGACTTTGGAGGAAACATTTGATGTCGTAATACCACGACTTCTCGTCTTTGATCTCTTCAACAACAAACACATGAGCTGGCCTATCAAGATGCATTATAGACAACTTAGGAACTTCATTCCAATACTTCACTACAATCATTGACGCCAATGTTGCAAGAGCATCTGCCATCCGGTTCTCATCTCGAGGAATATGATGAAACTCAACCTTTGTAAAGAAAGTTGAAATCCTCCTCGCATAATCTCTATATGGTATTGAACCGGGTTGATTTTTCTCCCATTCACCTTTGATCTGATTCACAACCAAGCTGAGTCTCAAAAGACATCCAAATACTTGATTCTGAGATTCATGGCCTCTTCAAGCCCCATAATGCAAGCTTCATATTCTGACATGTTGTTTGTACACTTGAAAGTCAATCTAGCTATAAATGGTAGATGCGTGCCTTGAGGAGTAATAATCATTACCCCAATTCCATTTCCATATTGATTAATAGCTCCATCAAATACCATGCCCCAATGGGAACCAGGTTCTGGCCCTTCTTCAAGCAATGGTTCATCACAATCTTTCATTTTCAATTACAAAATCTCTTAATCAGGAAAATCATACTGCACTAACTAGTAATCTTCAATAGGTTGGTGAGCCAAATGGTCATCCAAGATACTACCTTTGATTGCTTTCTGAGATCGGTATTCAATGTCATACTCTGATAACAACATCTGCCAACGGACAATCCTCCTAGTTAAAGCAGGCTTCTCAAATATATACTTGATCGGATCCATTTTGGATATCAACCAAGTGGTATGATTCAACATATATTGGCACATACGCTTAGTAGCCCAAGCCAATGCGTAACAAGTCTTCTCAAGCATAAAATACCGAGTCTCACAATCGATGAAGTTCTTACTGAGGTAGTAAATTACAAATTCTTTCTTTCCAGTCTCATCTTGCTGACCAAGAACACAACCCATACTATCTTCAAGCACAATCAAATACATGATCAACGATATTCCTTCAACAGGTGGAGACAAAATCGGAGGTTCGAGCAAATATTCCTTGATATTGTCAAAAGCTTTCTGGAAGTCTTCGGACCAATCACAAGACTGATCTTTCCGAAGAAGCTTGAATATAGGCGCACATGTGGCAGTCATGTGTGAAATGAATCTGGAAATATAATTCAAACGACCGAGAAAACCCCTGAATTGCTTCTCAGTTTTAGGCGCAAGCATCTCTTGTATTGCTTTGACCTTGGCAGGATCAACTTCAATACCCTTCTCGCTGACAATAAAGCCCAACAACTTACCAGAACGAACACCAAAAGTATACTTATTGGGATCCAAGCGGAGTTGATACTTCCTCAAACACTGGAATAACTTCAACAAATGCTCAACATGTTCCTCTTCATCAATCGATTTAGCAATCATGTCATCGACATAAACTTCAATCTCTTTATGCATCATATCATGAAAAAGAGTAGTCATTTCTCTTTGGTAAGTTGCACCAGCATTCTTTAAATCGAAAGGCATCACTCTATAACAGAATGTTCCCCAAGGTGTAATGAATGTGGTCTTCTCCATATCTTCGGGTGCCATCTTGATCTTATTATATCCAAAAAATCCATCCACAAACGAAAAGACTTTGAATTTGGCAGTATTGTCTACCAACATATCAATGGGTGGCAGAGGGAAATCATCTTTCGGACTGGCTTTGTTTAAATCTCTGTAATCAACACACATGCGGACTTTTCCATCTTTCTTTGGCACGAGCACAATATTGGCCACCCATTACGGATACTCAGCGGTTACAAGGAAACCGACATCAATCTTCTTTTGCACTTCTTCTTTGATCTTCACAGCCATATCAGGATGCGTTCTTCTCAACTTATGCTTGACTGGCGGGCATTCTGGCTTCAACGAAAATCTATGCTCTACAATCTCAGAATCCAAACCAGGCATGTCTTGATAGGACCAAGAAAACACATCTGAATATTCTCGAAGAAGATCAATCAACCCCTTCTTGACATCTGGACACAGTCGAGACCCAATCTTGACTTCCTTCACATCATCCTCGGAACCCAAGTTGACTAACTCAACCTGCTCTTCGAATGGTTGAATGGTATTTTCATCTTACTCAAGAAGACGAGATAATTCATCACTTACTTCTACATCACTTTCCTCCCCGGCTTCAAACATACGGAATTCAAAATTTGGAGAAGAAGAAGGATTATTGTATTCAATGGGATTAGAAACCAACCTGCATAATGATTTGATATTTCGATTTTAGAGAAGTGGATTTGTGACCAAATATTATGCAGATGGACAATTATATTGTTTATTTATGTTTTTTGTGATTACCATTTTTAGAATAAAACAAAAGGTAAAAACAAGACATCATAGATGTGGATGAATATAATTAATTATATTAATGATTAATTTGAAAATGCCCAAACAATGTTCACTTTTCCCTTAGGCGTAGGAGAAGGATTTTAAAAACATATAAAAGCAATTACTTAGATTGATGCAAAATAACAGGAATATCAACAGCAGTCCAATTGTTGCAAGCCTTTCCATGCGTCACAAAATTGGTGCAGTCTTCCTCTTCGTCATCTTCTAGCACAACAGCTAAGTGTTGTTCATTGCCATGGATGAACCCTCCGCTACGGAAGCTAAGTTGCATATCTTCAGTCCTTGCAGTTGATGAACCTTTCTAGAACCCCATACCGGTTCTGCCTTTGTTATCGGAGACCTCTACCATGCGCCCCCACTGATCAACATTACCTTCTTCCACAATCTTCTTAGCATCTTTCAATGAGGACATAGGTGCCCCAACTCTCTTTTCAGCAGCAATAAATAAGGCCTGGAACGGAGTTCCAACCTCATCCTCAACTTCAACATAAGATAAAGATGACAGGTGGCTAACCAACAATGCCTTCTCTCCACCAACAATCACAAGCTTCCCATTCTTCACAAATTTGAGCTTTTGGTGTAAAGTTGAAGTAACAACTCCTGCCTCGTGGATCCATGGCCTTCCCAACAAGCAACTGTACGCCGGGTGGATATCCATTACTTGAAAAGTAATTTGAAAATCACTCAGACCTATCTTAACTGGAAGGTCCACTTCACCAATAACCGTTTTGCGCGAACCGTCAAAGGCCTTGACGATTACCCCACTATACCTCATAGGCGCTCCTTGGTATGATAGCTTTGACAAAGTTGACTTCGGCAGTATATTCAACGACGACCCGGTGTCAACAAGCACATTTGACAAAGCATTCTCTTTGCAATTCATAGAAATGTGCAAAGCCAAATTATGATTCCTTCCCTCCTCAGGGAGTTCTTCATCACAGAAGCTGAGATTATTACAAGAAGTGATGTTAGCCATGATATGATCGAATTGGTCTACTGTAACATCATGTTCTACAAAATCTTGTTCCAGAACTCTCTGCAGTGCTTCTCTGTGTGCTTCAGAATTCATGAGCAGAGACAACACGAAGATTTTTTGAGGGGGTTTGGAGTAACTGCTCCACCATATTGAACTCACTCCTTTTGATTAATCGAATTACCTCATCATCATCGTTGGCCTTCTCATCGTTGGATTCACCAGACTTACCCTTTGAAGCACCAACTAAATCTACAACAGGCACTTCTACCTTCTTTCCAACAACTGATTCTTCTTTATCCTTTGGGAACACCGGCCCAAACACACGACCATTGCGGGTCACCTTGGTAACATCAGCAATGCTCACGACAGAGCTAGTCGTAGGCAACGGGACCTCTTGACCACCTTTTATCATTGTAGCATTATACTGATATGGCACAACTTTATCATATAAATACAGGACTGGGCCCGCTAACCGTATAACCAACGGCGGTACTGATCAATTGCTGACATGGTTACTGCTGCTGTTGTCATACTGAATTACCAATCTCTATGGCTCCTTGAAAATGGGCACTATGACATTCACATAGTCATCTACATGACTGGATTGAACAATTTGAATCATGTCTTCATCCATCAGTCGCTGGATATCCCATTTCACAACTTCATAACCCCTCGGGTTAACACTACAAACAACACAACCATCATGGTCATGCTCACAATCACTTAACAAACAAACATCCTTATGCATCTGCACCAAGGATCTTTGGATAAAATGCACATCAAAAACTTTAAACTCGCCAGGACAACCATCCACCATATTCACAGAAGAGTTCCCATGGGCGGGCAAAGGATTCACTTTCACATTCGGCGCACGGTCCTCGAAGGACACCATTCCACTCTTCATCAGCTTTTGAACCTCATACTTGAGTGGATAACAGTTCTCTATATCATGTCCGGGTGCTCCTTGATGAAAAGCACAACGGAGCTCAGGCTTATACCACCATGGAAGTGGTTCTGGAATCTGTGGCGGGTTTCTCGGTTGGATTAAGTTCTTGAGAACCAAGGATGGATACAATTCTGCATAAGACATAGGAATCAGGTCGAAAGAGACCTTTTTCCTCTCAAAGTTTTGTTGATGATGATTGTTGGTAGTATTGTTGTTGTTGTAGGTGTTTGTTCGTTGTTGCGGTCGTTGTTGACGTTGTGGTTGTTGAACTGGTGTTGATTGTTGATTAGAAAATACCGGGATAACGGAAGATACTTGATGATGATGTTGATGGGATGATTGATTCCTTATGATCTGAGGCCTCCTCTGCCTCCCACTGCTTATTGCATTTGCTTCTTTGTCCTTTTTCTTACTGAAACTGCCGCCATACCTCTTGCTCATCGATGCTTCATCTTTTAACAAGCGTCCCTCTCAGACTCCTTCCTCAAGCCTCATCCCCATGTTTACCATCTCGGTAAAGTCAATGGGGGCACTAACAATCATTCGTTCATAATAAAATGAACTCAGGGTCTTTAGAAAGATCTTTGTCATCTCTTTTTCCTCCAAAGGAGGAGTGATCTGGGCATCCAATTCCCTCCATCTCTGCGCATACTCTTTAAATGTATCTTTATCTTTATGAGAACAAAAATCTCAGCTGGTCTCTATCAGGCGCCATGTCCACATTGTACTTATACTGCTTGACAAAAGTGTCTCCCAGGTCATTGAAAGTATGAATGCTGGCATTATCTAATCCCATATACCAACGGAGCGCAACATCGGTCAAACTGTCGTGAAAATAATGAATCAACAGTTGATCATTATCGGTCTGGGTAGACATCTTGCGAGCATACATCACTAGATGACTGAGCGGACAAGTATTCCCCTTATACTTTTCAAAGTCAGGCACTTTGAACTTCACCGGGATCTTGACGTTGGGCACTAAACACAACTCAACAACACTCTTTCCAAACAAATACTTACCTCTTAGCGTCTTCAATTCCTTGCGCAACTCAAGAAACTGATCCTTCATTTCATCCATTTTCTCGTAGACATTTGGACCCTCGGACGGCTCGGAGTGATAAATGGTGTCCTCTACACGAGGTAAGGTGTGCATAATGGGAGGTGGCACAGACATGGCCGGGCTAGATACCGGCATGAAAGCAAAAGTAGGCACAAATCCTCCAGGCATAAAGCTGGACGACATTCCCCAGGGGAACCCAGCAGGCATAATGGGTGCAAAATGAGCGATAGCAGCAGGCATGGTAGAGGTAGTCACCTCTGAAATAACCGTCATCGCAGGAGGAGTTGCAGGCATTGGAGAAGCTTGGCTCTGAGCGGCAAGCACTGACTCCATCATGGCAGTCAGGTGGGCGATCTCGTCCTTCAGCTCTCTGTTCTCTTGCTTTAGATGCTCCATAATTTTGAAGTGATTGGCGCGGGTGTTGTACCGATGAGTCAGCTTGGCTAAAGCACAGAAGAAACACCAATGAGACATTTGGCGAAAGAGAAACCTTCTTATGCAAATGACGCATGAAATGCAATGCTTGATTATTTATTTTTGTTTTCAAGGAACTTACTATACCATTTGCAAATTTATATATTTAACAATAATTGCAACAATTTTATATGACCAAAAATCTCTTTTTATTTATATAATTGGAAGGATTACATTGAGTACAATTTCAGAAACCAAATGGAAAATACAAGAGAAAAGGAGACTAGTCATCCTAAGGATCCCTAACAACAATGTCAGAAGACCTAGCTGAAGGCGCGTACTTCCTTCGAATGCGACGGATCTCAGTCTCAAAAGAAGCTTTCATCTGAGTCGTCTCGAGGACAAGTTGATCAACAATCTTCTTCCAAGCAACGGAACATTGAGGCATGCTAGAAGATGAAACCTCCGACTCTCTCTGCCTCTTTGTCACTCGGTCTTCAAGTAGCTCAATAAGTGCATCTTTGTCCTTAGACTCCAACTGCAACTCTTCATGCTTCTTGCTCAAAGCACATAAACGCTCTTCCCACATATCCTTCTCTTGCTTCATCTTGATGAGTGCGTCTTCCAACTCCTCTACATCTTGGTTAGGGAGAGTTAATGGCTCAACCACAACCATAGACATAGGTCTTTCACAAGGATAATGCATCTTCAACTCGAAGGCTTTTTTCTTCACCCAAAGAGTGTAAGCTTCCAAAGCTACACAATTGCACGGACCAAGCTCGGATCTTCCTTTCCTATGCACATTATGCCAAACATGCACAATCTTCTGCTTCAAATGTTGGGGATCTTTATCCTCTTGATAGAAAAGACCTTCTAACAAAGTGTTATTAGGTTTGTCTCTCAAGGGGAACCCAAGTTGACAATGAGCCAAAGCAGGGTTGTAGTTAATTCCTCCTTATGTACCAATGAGAGGCACATTAGAGAATTCACCACAACTATCAATAATCTCCAAACTGCCCAAAGACGGATCATACCAAACTATATCATCATTAGTGAGAGACATAAATCTCTGAGACCACCTTAGACATTGTTTGTTCTCCATAAAAGCAGCTATTTGAGGCAAGTGCAAAATAAACCACTTGTACAGAAGAGGAATGCAACAGACAATAGTTCCTCCACCCTTAGAATTCCTTAGATGCAAAGAGAAATACATATCACCTAATAAAGTAGGCACAGGATTCCCAATCAAGAAAAGTCTAATGGCGTTAACATCAACAAAACCTTCAATGTTAGGGAACAAAGCTAATACATAGATGAGCAACACAAAGATAGCTTCAAAAGCGTCCACACTACCGACTTGAGCAAAGGCAGTAGCTTCCTTGATGAGGAAATCAGATGGCAACCCAAACAATCCTCCTTTCTTCACCCAATGAGCCTCTATCTCATACTTCTTCAAGTGAAGAGCTTCAGCAATGATACTAGATCGGGGAATCTCCTCCAATCCATTAAAAGGCACTCTACTAGAAACAGGTATCCCCAAAAGATGAGAAAACTCCTCCAAGGTAGGCACAAGCTGATAATCTGGGAAAGTGAAACAACGGTAGAGAGGATCATAGAACTGCACCAATACACTCAAGAGTCCTTCAACCGTATCAGCAGATAAGACATACAATAACTTCCCATGGCGTTGTTTGAAGTCCAAGGGATCTAATACAAAAGATGTTAGCTTCCTTAACTCTTTCAAGTCGGGACATCTAAAACTGTACTTCTTAGTGTTCCTTCGTCCATAATCCATGGTCTGAAAATATTTGCAAATAATACCTCAGTTCCTTGAAATTTTCATGTAATGAATGCTATGATGCGCATGAATGCATGAATGCAACAATCACAAATAAGGGATCACACATAAGGAAAACAAAGGTCAAGGGATGATTCAAGTCATTGCCAAGATCAATCATCCATTTTGGTGGATTATGGTTTGCACCTTATCGACACCCAAGTTCCATTGATATTGACAAGACTTGATTGGATCAACCAAGAATCAAGGGTTTATTGTAAGTCACGAGCATGGAGTCTGGGTAAGAACCATCCCAAAGGAGTGAACTAGGGCTAAAACCTGTAGATCACGTTCTAAAAAGTTCCCAGAGTCTTAATTCCATCTATCGGATATTACAGGTTAAGATGACTGACTCATCGATCCATAATATTCTCAAGAGAAACTCGTCTGAGTATAGTATCGCGTAACAACTGTTATCAAGTCTACACTTGAACAGTCTCCGCACTACGTCCTAAATAGGCCAAGATGGGGGTAAATATTCTACGGTCCTCAACTTCTTGGACCCAAATTAGAGATAGTAATGCCTAACCACAAATACTTGTGTGACATTTCCAAATCTAAAAGAGTCTCCACTGAGCAGATGGATCTCAAGCCAACTTGTTAAGGACTACTCCACACAAGTCGAACATGACTATACCATCCTCCTATCTTAATTGCACTCAAGTTCGGGTTAGAACTTATCTCACCACTCAGAGATCACCAAGCACAACAAGCAAATTATATCACACATACATATATACAAACATCGCATATATACAAATATATACACACAAAAAGTAGGCTAAACCCACTGGAGACTACTCCCCAGCAGAGTCGCCACTTAATTTCTGTAGCGGTAAATTCATGATCATCAAGCTATGGATAAGCTAGACATCAAGTAACAAGAGTCGCCACCGTGCTTTTATTGTTTCCAAGGGAAAGGGGAAAAAGTACGAACAAAACCCAAAAGTAAGAAGTTTTCAAATAAAAACTAATAAAATGTCAGAGATTACAGGTAAGGGGGGTGGTTAAACAAAGGGAAGGTACTAGCACCCAAAGTGTCCTAGGTACTCCTAGGGAGCCCTTTTTGTGTGCATATGTATTTGGTACAAAAGTGATGTTTACAAACAAATAGAATGGGGGGATGAGAAAAGAATTTATTAATTATATTTTTGTGTTTGACAAGACCTTCGGACTTGTGCCTATGTACCAACATAAAAATGAGAGATCAAAACCTCATAGTTTGTCATACAAATTTCAAAGTGGATGCATTGCTTTTAACAAAAATTAAGTTTGAAAGGAACAAAGGCCTAAAAATGGTTTAAATGAGTTAGTTCTTTTTTTTGGCTTTTTGAAAGTTTAAGTCAAGTATAGTTAAGTTTATTTACAAGTTTGATTTAAGAAAAGAAGTTTGAAAATGCAATGGCATAAGGCCACATTTTCTATCTTTTCGCAAAGTGGTCAAATTTTAGAACAACAATCAAAGAAGATTTTGAAAAAGGGGGCAGAGATTTTGAAATTAAAGAAATGGGAAAAAGATGAAGAGACTAATCCTATGCACAAAATTAAAAGTTAAGAGTTGAAAAGATCTGACCAAATGGGTAGCAATCCAATAGACAAGAATGTCAATAGAAACCCAGAATTCCCTTGGACATTTAGAATCAAGCAACACACAAATGCACAATTATATTATCTTGAAGAGCAAAGGCATCAAATAAAGATAGCCACATCCAATCTTTAGCCATTCCATGATCTTCTTCAAATTAGCCCATGTAACAGATGAATTCCACAAGTCACAGGTTCAAAATAACAGCTTCACAATGATCATGTTGCATATGAACTCAGAGGGATCTTGAATGATGTATCGATGAAGTTTCAAATTGTAAGCACTTGGTTCCACACATGTTGGCATTAGCCAAGTCCTTTAGCATAGGAATGTTTCCTAAGTTCTAAGTCCATTTGTCCAAGATCAAGGCAACAGTCCATACAAAAGTTTTTTAGGCTTTTTGTTGTTATTATGTACATTAATGGTCAAAGACCACACAAACAAGCAAAGTATACACAAACAAGATATATCACACAATACGGTCCAAGTGGACAAAGTGAAAATTGCATTAACATAAATAATTAGAATGGTATGAATAATGGCAAATGAAGAATAACTAAAAATTAAATGACATTAAAGTAAATGACTTGAAATTAAAAGTTAGTTGTTAATGAGTTAGAAGTTAGTGTTGTTTTGCTTTTGCTTTTCATTTTTTAGACATTCTTTGGAGAACACTCAACCCACTTATCACAAGCATGGATCCTTGAGCCAAGACATCTTTCAAAGGAAGGAAAAAATGCCAAGTTCCCATACAATACCATGAAAGATGGGAGACTTACAATCTCACTAACTAGAATGATATGCCTTTTGTGTCACAAATTTAGCGATATGTTAAGCAATCGTAATTAGACTTATGTAGAAGTCACAACTATTTGAGGCCGGGCAATAGAGTTTTGGTGTTAATGCATGTTAGAGACATAGTATAATGGACTATGCTCATGAAACATACCACACACAAAAATAATATGCAAAAGAGGTGGCTTAATCTCATCCATACTCATGTTAATTTTTCAATCAACTAGCTTTAGGACTTTGAGATATCATAAGCCAAATGAGATGAGTGCATAAAGAATGGGAATGAGATGAAGAGGGAGGGGAATGGATCAAAACTCAAATTGATCAAAGGAGGGCTTTTACCAAATTAATATCATCCATTCATTTTGGGAGATGGAATATACATTCCATCAATCCCCTAAATCCAATGATATTAACTTGACAAAGTCAAATCAATCTTGACCAAGACCCAACAACAAGAATCGAACTCAAACAAGTCATCACAATTGGTCAACAAAATTATTTGGCATTTATTCAAATTAAAAATACTAAAATAAGGCATTTAAATTAAATATGGTTTGTCAAATTCCTAAAACCTCATCAAAACACCAAAGAAATGACCATGAGATTTATCATAGGTCAAACAAGGTCAAAGGACCTTGGGGGAAAATTTTAGAATTTTTAAAGACTTAAAAGTATTTTTAAACAATTAAAAATAATCATAAAATCAATTAAATCATGAAAAATATTAATAATGATCCAAAAAATAATTTTAATTCAGAATATGAAAAAGGAAATTATTTGAAATCATTTGGTGAAACTCTCATATTTTTTGGATCAATACTAAAATTAATATGAATTAATGAAAATAAAAGGATTAAAATGAAAATCAGAAAATAGCAAAAAATGTGAGCCACTTGATCTCCCTCATTAATTGAGGTGGCAGATCAAGTGGACTACAACGCGCGTTCCATGATGGAACCTAGTCAACGCGCCACACGCGTGGTAATCAAAACCAACGCCTCAGATTAAAACAAAATGGCAAGGTCATGTGACTAGGAGACGTGCCAACGCACGGATGGAGCTGTAGCTCCGGTCTTCTTCTCCGGTGGACCTCATCAGACTAGTCCACTCTCAACCATCACTAAAATAAAAAAAAGAGGACATGATTTGAAAGAAAAAATGGCGTAGAGCTCGAACCTGACCTCAATTTTAACTAACTCCACATATATAGAAAGATATGAGGAGTTGAATTTTGAGGTGTGTCAACTGAGTTGCTTCGATTTGGCCTCTAAGCAACTGAATCTTCTTGCCTACATTGGTAGGACTTCAGACAAACAAAGATCCAAGAGAATTGAGTAGAATTTAGAGAGAATCGAAGAGATGAAGTTTTCTGAAAATTACCTTCAATGCTATGCAGTTCTTGATGTTGCTTGCTCCAAACATGATCTGATCACACTTGAGAAGCTAGTAGGAAGTGATTAGAGAGATTGCAAGGCTTTGGATCCTGGAGTTCTTGAATCTCCAACATTTGAGATTCAAACTCAAATTTCAAACTCAAATTTATTAGGTTTTCCTTTGGAATGAGAGGGTTTCAATGGGGGGGCAAAGTTGGCGCGCAAGGTGTGATTCAAATGAGCACAAAGAGCATGTATTTATAACATGGATGAATGATATTTGCACACTTCAAATTTTGTCCAAATTTAGCAATGTTGATGGCACGAGTGCATGGGCATGTGCAGGCCCATGATACAATGCAAAAAGGTCCAAAATCAATCCAAATGAAGTCTGAATGGAGGCTTGATTGGCAAGGCAAAGTGAACTGAAGTTTTGAAGTTTGATTCTTGCCAAAGATGTAGCTCTGTTAAAGCCATGAGCATACCTAACAAACCTCATCCAAAATGCATGAACTTGGGTTCTTTGGAAAGCTTGGATCAAGGGAAACAAGTTTGATGTTCAACACTTTTTCATTTGGAGCTTGGAACATGGAGAATTCTGAGGTGGAAGTTTGGAAATTTCAACATGATGAAAAGTTTTCTAAGTGTCAAGCCATATATCTCAATATTCCACCTTGCTTAACTTTTTATGTGAGCTTCAAATGAGAAAAGTGTCTTAATCAAAGTTGTAGCTCTTTCAAATACCTTTAAAATGGTCACAAATTTCATGTCATTTGGATTTGGAATGATAGAGTTATGCATTTTTGAAGTTTGGAAAAATCACTTGTTCAATGGTATAGGTAAAAAATGACCTATAACGTAACCTCATATCACATGCTCATAAAAGTTGAATCAGCCCTCACTCCAAACATCAAAGTTGAAGTAGGCATATTGAATTTGATTGTGAAACTTGTAAATCTTTCATCTCATAAAAATTGAGCAAGTTATGGCCTTGGGAAGTTGACTTTCAAATTAGGGTTTAAACAAAATGACCTATAATGTTTCAACGTAGAAAATGATTTTCTAAGAAAAACTAGCTCTAGGTATCAACATTAAAGTTGTTTGGAATGTAATTTATACTAATTTTTATCTTGGAATCATCTTCATATGGTGAAAAGTTTAGGAGATAGGGTCTAGGGAGACCCAGTTTTGATCAGATGAATTCATTTGGCCAACCACCACCAACCAACTTGCTAACCTTCAATTATTTGGACTTTCTTGGATCATGGTAGATCATATATGCATAATATAATTAATTTTTAAGTGTACTTTGAGAAATTTGATCAATTGGTGAGATAGCTTGTTGGAGAAGTTACTCAAGATACCCAATCAAACTAGGGTTTCCAAGGCAAATCACCCTCAAACTCTTGAAGAAGACTTGATCAATATAACATGTAGGAATAAATGGAACTCATATATGGTGCTTATAACCATTCTTGGATCAATTCATGGTTGTGCCCTTTGTCATGAGGGTCTTAAACCCTAGATATGAACTTGATAAATCAGTGGAGATCATGCCCTACCTACAAAAGAGTTAGGCAAATGCAAAGACATATTTTTGGTATTTTAGTTAGTAGAATGATAACATACAAGTATGATACAATCACAAAATTCTTGGCGATCTCTCCCAAAACAAACCCAATGAAGGAGGGGTAAGGAGAATGCCAAGGTATGATCCCAATGCTGATGCTTATGATGAAATTGCATGAGGGATCTTAGGGTCAAAATTGGGGTCTTACAAACATCAATCAATTTCTGAAGTTAAACCAAATTTTGACTAGTTATTAATTCTGGTACTTCAAAAGTTAAACCAGGAAAGTGATCTTTCATTTGGAGTTTATCTATATAGAACTATACATCTTAGGGGGAGCTTTGTGCTTCTGTAAGATGTATTCTACTATGATTACCATGTACAAAACTGTTCATCAAAATACATGTTTTATCATCATAAAAAAGGGAGAGTTTGTTAGAATAAGATTTGGTTCTGCATATATACCTTGAGTTTTGATGATAACAACGTTGTATTTGTGTGATAATAATTTTGGCACCCTAATGGTTTGTTATTGTGTAGCTTTAACAAACAGTTCTGATTCTGATCACATGATGTGTAACATCACCAATTTCTGAACTTTGCCTTTCAAATCCGCTTCTGCAATACAATTAGAAGTTTTGAAAGACGTCAATATTGTTGTTGCAATGTTCTTTCTGCTTCTGCGTTATCTCACCCATCAGAAGCTTTTGAGGTGACACTATATTGTTGTTGCAATGTTGTCTCAGTTGTTTTGCTTCTGGATGTAACTCTGATCAACAAACTTCTGAAGAATGGTAAGCTTCTGAAGTTGTGTTATATAGCTAAAGATTTTGAAGATCTCAAGACAGACGATTGATGTTATCAAGGTTCCGACTAAGGTTTCTAAAGACTCTGAAGATTCTGAAGACACTAAAGAACTAAAGCCAGACTACTGACGTTGTCAAGATTCTGACCCAAGGTTTTGAAGTTTATGAATCCAGCTCTCTATTTCTTAACTTCATGCTTCAATCATCTTTTAGTAGAAGCCAGTGAATTTAAATATAAGATCAAATGGGAACGTGATCAAATAGTACATAGTACAAATCGAACAACCTTCCCACTACCTGATTTTGTGGGCAAGGATTGTACTATTCATCACACCTATCACTAAATATGTTGACGAAAAGACATACGTGATATCATTCCTTTCTCATCCAACATTGGACATCCTCTCAAGGAGCTTTCCCCATGTTGCCCTCCAACGATCACATACTTACTCTATATAAGCATGCATTGGAGACTTGAAGAACTCTCGCTCTCTCGCTGCTGAACTACACAAGTATTTTGACAAACTAATTTTCTTTGTGAAAAAGTATCATCTTTTGTATTCAATGTTCTTTAAGTATTTATTATTCATTTATTTAAATCTCCTTTTGAAGAAGCATCTTGTAACACATAAACTTGTATTCAAACTATTTGTTTGATTCCTTAAGGAGGTTATCCTTGAGAAGACAAAGAAAGTTATTCTTTGTGAATCCTTGAGGAGACTAAGGTTTAGTTGGATCCTTGAGAAGACAAAGAAGGGTATTCTTTGTGTTTAATGTAATCTGTTGATTATAGTGGATTAAGTCCTTGTGTATAAGGCAAATCACATTGGCGGATGAACTGGATTAGCTTTGAGTTTCAAGCGAACCAGGATAAAAATCTTTGTGTTTTTATCTCTTCATTGTTTAACTTGTTAGTGGTGTTTTTGTTTTGGAAAAAGCTTTTCCTTGTAAAATCCAATTCAAAACCCCATTTTTTGTGTTTTCACACCTTCAACATGTACATCCAAACTGATGAAAATAAGAAATATTTGGCTTTCTTCCTTTGAACAACTCATATGAAATTTTGTTTAGAATATATTTAATATATACTCTATTCTGAACATAACATGATGTGTTTCCAGCTTATTTCCATAAGTACTTAGGTAAATTGTTTTCATGGATCATAGTTTTGGATATTTCTTGTAAAGATTTATTCTTTCTCTCTATAACTCTATTTTGCTGTAGAGTTCTAGGAGAAGAGAACTTATGGAGAATTCTAAATTTTTCACAAAAAGTTTCAAATGACTCATATTCATATTCTCCACGATGATCACTTCTTACTTTTATTTTTTATTCCTTTTCAATTTGTACTTGTATGCAGAAGATGTTGAACACGTCATATGATTCATCTTTGGTTCTAAGGAATTTAACCCAAACACATCTGTTATAGTCATCAATTATGACTAATCCATATTTCTTTCCATTGATTGATGCAATACCAACTAGACCAAACAAATCAATGTGAAGTAGTTTTAAGAGTCCAGAGATAGAGACAATATTCTTAATTTTAAAAGAAGTTTGGTTAATTTTCCTACTTGACATACTCCACAAAGAGTACGTCACTTATGGAACACAATACTTTGAAAATAATATATATTAATAATGAGTAAAAGTAAAAAGTAAAGATAAATTTTATTTTTTCAAATAATTTTATGTTAAAAAGTAAAAATAACATTTATTTTTTAAGAAAATTAAATCTTTTTTATTACAATTACATTCATTTTAAAACAAAATAACATTATTATTTTCACTCAAGTATCATATGAAATATACTTGAAGTACCTTATCCATGTGCTCTTGACCGAAAATAAATATAAGTGCGTTTGGATTGAGTTGGAAAGAGGCCAGAGTTTCGTGTCCATACCAACTATTTCTTTCTTTGCCATTGGACGTATGTTTGAAATGCTGCCAGAGTTAGACCAAATGCACAACTAAGGTCATATTTGAATTTTATGAACCATTTAGACTAAGTAAGGAGTAACTCGGAAGTTTAGTGCCACCAAACACACGAGGTAAGTAAGAAGTTTTGAAAAGTTGGTCGTATGATTTAAAATTGACATCAAATTTGACTGTTGATTATTTTGTAGTGCATAAGATGGGGTAGGTGGGTTATGGTGACACATCTTCCTCAAACCGACAACACCAAGTGAAATGACCAATTTTGCATTATTTTAAGTAACATGTGTATTACTAGTAAAAATCTAGCGTGGTTTTGTCAACTAAATAGAATAACGTGTGTACCTGTTTTGTTATAATAAAAATCATGCCACTCCAATTTAAGTTGGTAGGTATGACAATGTGTGGATCCGTTTCTTATAGATTCTTTTCCTTTGTTAGAACGTCAACTACCAACAAAATAAAAATAGAAATTTTGTAATTTGATCAAGTGTGTGTATTTTGACGATAATATAAAAAGAATAATGATTCTGAAAAGTATATTTGTTCTCTACCTGCGATCTGATGTGTATTTAAAATGAGAGTTTTTGATGTCCAAAATTTAGTTTATTCAATTAATTATGACTCTGATTAATTTCTAATCAATATAATATGTGCATTTTCCTTTTTTTCCTCCTTTTGCCAAAGTAATATGCAAAATTGATTAACTTCTATTTTGTATCCTTAGAACTCAAACCTACTATTTCAAATAGAGGCTTGCTATTTTTACACTGATTTTTGCATACACCGTATCCTACACCGTAAGTCATAACAAATCATTAAGTTCTTGCAAAAAAAAACCTAAGTAAAATAAATTATTAAAAAATAAAAGTAGTAGATTTTACCTATACTAATACTGTGTAGGTGTTAAAGTTGACTTTTTTACTTCCTTAGGATTTTTTATTTTTTATTTTTTTAATTTAAATATATTTTTAGTATTATTAAGAATTCTAATAAATAATGGATACTGATAATGAAAATATATCTTTCATGTAATGAAAACATATATATCACACAAATTCACAATGATAACGACACAGTGGATACTGATAATGAAAACATATCTTTCGGGTATTATTATAGAATTGCAATCCTTATCCGTGATTTCAAACGATGTATCACAATTGGATTAAACATTATTGTCAAATTAAAATATATCTTCCAAGTATATAATTGAATTTAATACTTTATAATATTGTCAAATTAAAATAATTATTATTATAAATCAATTATAATTTATTATATTTTATTGTTTGAACATATTTTTCTGAAAATGTGTGGTTAAGATAGATGTTAAAGAGTATATTTTATACATGGAAAAATTATTTTTCACTAATGTAATTAATTAATTTAATTATTTTTCGATTTCTTAAATAAAAATAATTATAATTATAATATTATAAAAATTATATACAAAATACATATTTGTGGTTAAAGAATAAAATTAATGTCTTTATTTCATATTGTCAACATAAAAATAAAATAAAAACTTATAATCTACCGACTACTATTTTTTCACACTTAAAATTTTCACACTTAGAATTTTTAAAGCTATTTTTCACACTTAATATTTGTGATCCATTGTTTGAAATCACAGGTAGGGATTGCAATTCTATAATAGTATCGGGAAAATATGTTTTCATTACCGGTATCTTCTATTTCGTCAGCATTGTGAATTAATGTCATTTATATGCTTTCATTATCTAGAATATATATTTTCATTACTAGTATCAACTATTTATTACAATTATTTATATGCTTAATTAATATAATTATAATTTAATTATTAAAATAAATATTTAATTTACAAAAACATTATTATAAAAAAATATAATTTATATTATTTAAATAAAAAAGTTATTATAAAATTATTTATTAATAATACTAAAAATGTATTTAAATTTAAAAAAAAACGTTCGTTCATTAGCTCGGTCAATTATTGACCGAGTCCATACTTAAAACAAAATTATTCGCCGAATGGATACTAAAAAAAAAAAAAAGGGTGTTTTGAGAATTTAATTTCATAATAAAATATATATAAAAAATAAAAAATAAAAAAAAGGATAAGAAAGGAAAAAAGTCGTTAAAGTTAGTGCCAAAATAACTTTTCCATTTCAAATATGTCTCACTTTTCTCATAGCTTTTACTCAGCACAAGACTTTGTTTTTCACGTTTCCTAATGAATTTTTGCATTCCATTATACTTCAACTTTTGTTTTTCTTCTTTCAAAACATCATCTTCCTCATCGTTGAAATCAGTTTCACCTCCATCTTTCTCCTCGTCTTCAGAGAACTGGTAATATCTTTCTTCTTATTTTTTTTCCATTATTTATAAAATGCAAACACTTTACAATGTCACGTTTCATCATTTTTGTATTTATTTCTTCATCTTGTCTCTTCAAATCCTCCATATGACAAGACAATTTGAGCTTATTAAAGATATTAATGATAAAAAAGAACTCTAGAAGATTGTGACAAAAATATACAACAAGTGGATCGTCGTTTATAATACAAAACAACACTTTGATATGATATTGATTGATAGTAAGGTAACCCGTTAATATAATTGTATAGGTTTTTTGAAATATTACTTTCAAAATGGTTTTTGTCATTTTGATCTTCTTTTTATATTTATTATATTAACTCCTATTTGTGTTCTTCCATGTGATTTAGTGTTTTTTGTCGTTCTCTTGATGAATCACATGTTTTCCTTCGAGTTTCAGCGGAGCGATATTCATGTCGTTGTTCCTACTATGTTTAGGAAATCATACATATACCATAGCTAACTTTCAAATTCAGCCAAATGAAATGTTATTCAAAACCTCTGCTCACAAGTATGCTTTGAAATTTAATAGTGGGACAAGCCTTGGAAATTTCAACAAACATGCAATTCCTCCAAAGCTTATCAAGTTCACTCCATTTGAAGAAATTATTTCTAGAGAATGGAAGAAAAATATGTTAATAGGTCTGGTTGTAATATTCAAAATCTTCTTTGAAGTTCCTTATATCTCTAATAACTTTGAAACACAATATTTTGTTGTCTTTCTATTTTATATTGTTTGCTACATTTGAGTTAAATCCACCTTACTTTAGAAATAACACTTTAAATTACACATTGTAGGAAGGATATGCTCATCACTGCATACATTTCAATAAAAAACAGAGTGGTTCGACTCCAACATTAATAATGTTGCGCTACGTGAAAGTTAAATATATTCACTCATGTTTATATTGTGGATCTTTGTTGTTGTCTTTGTCTAATCTATTCATTAGAAAATATTGATATATAGGTAAATATCCATTATTAGTTTCCAACACTTTTAATGTCACCATCTTACACATCAATGAACCAATGTCATAAATATTTGATTTCCAGGCCAATTTTTTTACTGCTTACTTGCTTAAATCGTTGTAAGTATGTTTCTCATTTATTGATTCATTATATAACACATTGCATTATCCCTCACATTATAGGATACCAAAAGATTCATGGGTGGATAATACAAGTCAAGATTTTAGTACACTTTTTTGACAGGACTTCTCAAAATTCAACCTCTTCTTAACTTAGTCCTTATGATAAATTCAAAAACAAGTCCTTAGCACTTCCGTTAATATAATTGTATAGGTTTTTTGAAATATTACTTTCAAAATGGTTTTTGTCATTTTGATCTTCTTTTTATATTTATTATATTAACTCCTATTTGTGTTCTTCCATGTGATTTAGTGTTTTTTGTCGTTCTCTTGATGAATCACATGTTTTCCTTCGAGTTTCAGCGGAGCGATATTCATGTCGTTGTTCCTACTATGTTTAGGAAATCATACATATACCATAGCTAACTTTCAAATTCAGCCAAATGAAATGTTATTCAAAACCTCTGCTCACAAGTATGCTTTGAAATTTAATAGTGGGACAAGCCTTGGAAATTTCAACAAACATGCAATTCCTCCAAAGCTTATCAAGTTCACTCCATTTGAAGAAATTATTTCTAGAGAATGGAAGAAAAATATGTTAATAGGTCTGGTTGTAATATTCAAAATCTTCTTTGAAGTTCCTTATATCTCTAATAACTTTGAAACACAATATTTTGTTGTCTTTCTATTTTATATTGTTTGCTACATTTGAGTTAAATCCACCTTACTTTAGAAATAACACTTTAAATTACACATTGTAGGAAGGATATGCTCATCACTGCATACATTTCAATAAAAAACAGAGTGGTTCGACTCCAACATTAATAATGTTGCGCTACGTGAAAGTTAAATATATTCACTCATGTTTATATTGTGGATCTTTGTTGTTGTCTTTGTCTAATCTATTCATTAGAAAATATTGATATATAGGTAAATATCCATTATTAGTTTCCAACACTTTTAATGTCACCATCTTACACATCAATGAACCAATGTCATAAATATTTGATTTCCAGGCCAATTTTTTTACTGCTTACTTGCTTAAATCGTTGTAAGTATGTTTCTCATTTATTGATTCATTATATAACACATTGCATTATCCCTCACATTATAGGATACCAAAAGATTCATGGGTGGATAATACAAGTCAAGATTTTAGTACACTTTTTTGACAGGACTTCTCAAAATTCAACCTCTTCTTAACTTAGTCCTTATGATAAATTCAAAAACAAGTCCTTAGCACTTCCGTTAATATAATTGTATAGGTTTTTTGAAATATTACTTTCAAAATGGTTTTTGTCATTTTGATCTTCTTTTTATATTTATTATATTAACTCCTATTTGTGTTCTTCCATGTGATTTAGTGTTTTTTGTCGTTCTCTTGATGAATCACATGTTTTCCTTCGAGTTTCAGCGGAGCGATATTCATGTCGTTGTTCCTACTATGTTTAGGAAATCATACATATACCATAGCTAACTTTCAAATTCAGCCAAATGAAATGTTATTCAAAACCTCTGCTCACAAGTATGCTTTGAAATTTAATAGTGGGACAAGCCTTGGAAATTTCAACAAACATGCAATTCCTCCAAAGCTTATCAAGTTCACTCCATTTGAAGAAATTATTTCTAGAGAATGGAAGAAAAATATGTTAATAGGTCTGATTGTAATATTCAAAATCTTCTTTGAAGTTCCTTATATCTCTAATAACTTTGAAACACAATATTTTGTTGTCTTTCTATTTTATATTGTTTGCTACATTTGAGTTAAATCCACCTTACTTTAGAAATAACACTTTAAATTACACATTGTAGGAAGGATATGCTCATCACTGCATACATTTCAATAAAAAACAGAGTGGTTCGACTCCAACATTAATAATGTTGCGCTACGTGAAAGTTAAATATATTCACTCATGTTTATATTGTGGATCTTTGTTGTTGTCTTTGTCTAATCTATTCATTAGAAAATATTGATATATAGGTAAATATCCATTATTAGTTTCCAACACTTTTAATGTCACCATCTTACACATCAATGAACCAATGTCATAAATATTTGATTTCCAGGCCAATTTTTTTACTGCTTACTTGCTTAAATCGTTGTAAGTATGTTTCTCATTTATTGATTCATTATATAACACATTGCATTATCCCTCACATTATAGGATACCAAAAGATTCATGGGTGGATAATACAAGTCAAGATTTTAGTACACTTTTTTGACAGGACTTCTCAAAATTCAACCTCTTCTTAACTTAGTCCTTATGATAAATTCAAAAACAAGTCCTTAGCACTTCCTATGCATGAAATTATACCTCTTAAAAATTTAATAATATTTAACCTTTCAATTTGTTTAAATGTTTCCTCTTAACGGTGCTGATTTATTGATCATATTTTTGTTGTTTTCAATCATAATGTGTCCAGATATCTTTCTGTGTCACGGTAGCAATGATTGATAAACTGAAAACACCCCAGTTTGGTTAGTATTATCATGCATGCCATCAGTGCCTGAAGGGTTGAAAAGGGTGAGATTTCACCTTTTGTATGTCTCGAAGGCCATACTACAAAAACACAAAAATTCATGTATAAACCCTTTAAATTTTTGTTGTACACTATTAATTTTTTACTCATAATCCTCTAATATTGTTATTTGTAATACACATGTATAATATTAAAATTGATGTTAAGCAAGGTGGTTACTCTTCGACTTTTATTCTTTGGGACTGTGAGAGTACACAACTATTGAGAGTATCAACAACACAACTGGGCAACTATGTTAGAGGTGTTTTTTTTATATGACATATGTACATAACTTATTAGATATCTGTTGTGAAACGATGTCCAATAAAATAGAGTATGAACGGTTTCTTGATTAACAAGAAAACCACAATGTATAAGAGAAGAGAGAAGAGAAGAGAAAGAACAAATAAAATGGTTAAAAAACTGGATTCTTGATTCAATTACACATTAGGGAATAATGTTTACAATTGAATCTCTACCACACCACTTTCTTCATCTAAATAAGATTATCAGGATTTATGGAGAAGTTATAACTAGTATGTTATTTATAAGAAAACTAAATCCTAACTTTCAACTAACATAATAAATAATTGACCCAACAAACTGGCCAAATTCAACATGCTAACTTAAACTATAAGCTAACATATTTCAACAGCATGCTAGAAAAAACTTTGACTACAACACACACATATTCGACTCCTTCATGCTTGATCAAACTTCGACTACATCATTCACACCTTCTATCGAACCATGAATCTAACCTTGTCGAGACTAGAGTTCGATCCAAATACCACAAATCTATACCTTGGAACAAACTCTACACTAACAAGGGAACAAACTAGGTTTCATCATACAATTTTATCAACTGCATACAGTGGAAGAACTTGTTAGTTTACGATGTCTTGCTGATCATATCAACAACATTGTCATCAGTCGAAACCTTCGGTACTTTGACTTATCCATGCTCGATTATCTCTCTAACTAAATGTAACCTCATATCGATGTGCTTAGTTTGCTCATGATAGGCTAAATGCTTTGACATGTGTGTTGAACTTTGACTATAACATTTAACCGTGATAACTTGACCTTGAAGTTTCAACTCCTTAGCAAAACCTTCAAGCCACAATGCTTTTTTCACAACTTCAGTGAGGGCAATATATTTTGCTTCAACGGTTGATAAGGTAACAACCTTATGAAGTGTTGTTTTCCAACTAATTATTATGCCAAATATAGTGAACACATATCCATAAATAAATTTTTTGGAATCTATACAACCTGCATAATCAGAGCCGACAAATCTTTTAATTTCGACTATGATATCATCACCAAAGGTTCCACCATAAATCCTGACTCTTCTCAGAGACCCATTTATGTACCTTAGATTTCACTTCAATGCTTTCCAATATGTCTTACAAGGCTCACTCTGTACACTATGTTTGGCCTCGTACATACCATAACATACATCAAAGAATATACTATACTAGAATATGGGATGCTATTCGTATAGGCTCTTTTGACTTCAGTAATAAGACTTTGAGTCGTACTCAACTTGAATTGAGGATTAGTCGGTGTTAAAACAAACTTTGAATTCAACATACCAAACTTGTTAAGAATCTTCTTCAGGCATGTCTCTTGAGATAAGCATAATCTCGACTGCTTTCTATCTCTCCGGATGTTAATTCTAAGAATCTCTGAGGCATCTCCCAGATCCTTCATGTCGAACTCCTTATCGATTTCAGTCATCACCTTCATAAAATCCTCCCTTTTTTACATAGCCCTCATGTTGCCTCATCAAGATTGTTTCATCTAGACCACCATACAGGAAGGCAGTTTTCACATCCATTTGTTCAAGTTCTAGGTCAAACTTTGCCACCATAGTAAGCATCATTTGAATGGATCTATGTTTTACAACAGGTGAGAACATATCATTAAAGTCGACGCATTCTTTCTGAGTGAATCCCCTATGCAGATTTCTCGATCAGCTCCCAAGTGTTGTTATCATGAAAAGATTTCATCTCACCATCCATGGGTTTGAGTCATTCAGTCTTATTTCAACTCCTCACAACTTCCTTGTAATCTCTAGGTTTTTCATCAAGGACCTCACTTGCCAAAATTAAGGCAAAAACTATGAGATATGCATAAACAAGCCTCTAAGGTGGCTTAGTGACTCTTCTCGACTTGTCTCTTACCAGCAAGTAGTAATTTTCAGTCTCCTCATCTTCATCATCAACTTGTGCATCTTCTTTGACTTCATCTGGGTTATGCAATTCAGCATCATTATGCTTCACCTCAACATGAATTTCTTCTTGGTACTTCGACTTCGACCAACGTCATCATTTTTTTGAAATCCATTTTATCTTCATTGAAAACTACATCTAGACTTGTGATACACCTCCTGTGACCTAGCTCTAGGAACCACGTCCTATAAGCTTTGACTCCTTCAGGGTATCCAAGTAACATACATCTTAGAGCTCTAGGTTCGACCTTGTCTTGCCTAATGTGAGCGAAGGATAAAAAGCCAAATACTCCAAGTCTGTCGAGATTAGGTGGATGTTTCGACCAAACTTCTTCAGGTGTTTTCATCCCCAGGGCAGTCGAGGGGCACCTATTTATCAGGTAAGTTGTAGTCACAACAACTTCTACCCAAAACACCTGATTTAATCCCGCACTAACCAACATGCACCTCACTCTTTCTAGAATGGTTCGATTAAACCTTTCATCCAAACCATTTTGTTAGGGAATTCCTTACGTAGTTTTATGCCTTGTAATTCTAGACGCAATACAATAGTAATTCTAGACGCAAACCATTGTCGGTCCACAACCTCTTGACCTTTCTGCTAGATTGGTTTTCGACCAGGGTCTTCCAACCTGTGAAATTTTAAAAAGTTTCATCCTTAGTCTTCTAGATGAGTACCTATAACTTTCTAAAATAATCATCAACTATGGATAGGAAATTCTTTGCACCTGAGTGTGAAGGATTCCTTGTAAGCCCCAAAAGATCAGCATGTAATCAAGGGATTAATGTGTTCTTTGTTTACTTTTGTTAAACTTCACCCTATAGGATTTACCAAATACACAAGGTTCACAAAACTATATTTTTTTGACCTTATCACCACATAGAAGATTTTGTTTTGATAATTCGACCATGCCTCTTTCACTAACATGGCCAAGTTGCTTGTGCCATAACCCAGTCTTCGACACAGGTTTTGTGGATGCCACATCTGTTGAACCACTTACAACCTCATCCTCAAGGGTAATTAAGCCTTATTTCTTCATGTCTATCAAGACTTCCTCTTAAGTTTAGGTACATACCTGACACCAGTCAATAACTTTATTGACTCATCATGGAACTTGAATCTCACATATTCAATACTTGTAATTTTACAGGTTTTATTGTTTCCCAGCAGCATTGATCCACCGTCTTGATCACATAATTCCTCAAACACATATTTGTAAGAACAAGATTTGGTTATGCATCTGGCCTTTAGTTTTGATGATAAAAATGCATTGTTTCTTAGAGAACAATTTTATACCTTAATGGTTTTTGTCTAGTGTGTAGCTTTTGCTAACATGTTCTGACTCTGAAGAATTGACATGTGATGTCATCATATTCTAGACTCAAACACACTCTGACTCTGAAGAGATACAAAGTGCTTTACAAGATGCTGTCAAGTTTTAGAATGCTGTTAGAGAACGTTTCTGATGAACGTTTGTGCTAAAGCTTCTGACTGTGACTCTGATTAAAGAGCCTCTGAAGGATTGTCAAGCCTTCAAGATTATGTGCTCTCAAGTTCTGAAGACTCTAAAGAACAAGATCTGAAGACTCTAAAGACTCTGAAGACTAGGTTCTGAGGAACTGTTTCAAGACTCTGAAGACCGAGGTTCTAAATATTCTCTTAACTAGTCTCTTGACCCTTCTAAGCATGCTTCAATATCACTTATTCATAAGCCTCTTAAGATTAGAAGATAAGATCAAAAGGTTTTGCGTCAGAAAAATAGTACACAATACAAAGATTACCCTTCCCTCCACTACACTAATTTTGTGGGCTAAGGACATTACTATTGTGTCATTTTGCCTCCCAATATGCAAACCGTTATACAAAGAGACAACTGCATTTTTCTATTCCAATTCTACACTCCAATGGATCTTTTAACTGCCTATATAAAGGAGACTCTGAAGATTGGACAAGTTGCTAATTGCTAATTCACGTTGCTATTCACTACACTATTACACAACGCTTTTGCTAAACTTGATATTATTTATGTATAGTTTTTATAAACACACATAGGGATTTTGTTCGTTATTATGTGATAACTTCATTGTATTAAACTTGTGTTAATCTGCTTTCTTAGAAGCAATCTTGTAAACACATTCTTGTAAATATCATTTGTTTGAGTTTATTCCTTAAATGACTAGGTTTTAGTCAGATAGACTCAAGAAGACAAAGGCGGGTTGTCTTCGTGGTGTTTGTAATCAGTTTCGGCTATAATGGATTAAGTCCTTGTTGAGAAGGAAAAATCACATTGGTGGGTGGATTGGAGGTAGATTTGTTTACAGCGAACCAAGATAAAAATAATTGTGTTTTTTTTTCTTGTTCGTGTTATTGTTTGATTGTGTTGGTTTTAAAAAGCTTTCTTTTTTAGAAACCCAATTCAAACCCCCTATCTTGTATTCTTGCCACCATCAATTGGTATCAGGTTTTGGTTCTGGTCTTGATAAGATTATCAAACACTTAACAGTGTCAAATAAAGATCCAGTGTGAAACACAATGGATGCTCTCCCACCACCAGTTGCTCATACAAATGATATGGATAATTATAATCCTAAACCTCTTGTTTTTAATGGAGATAGATTTGATTATTGGAAATATAAAATATAGATCTTCTTTTTAGTTCACCATGTTGATCTATGGGATATGGTAGTTGATGGCTACATACCCAGTAGATGCAAGTGGCAATAAAGTTGATAGAAGAGTGATGACAGAACAACAGAAGAAAGATTGTAAGAGTCATCACAAAGCTAGAACTATCTTGTTGAACGCTATTTCATACACTGAGTATGAAAAGATCACCAATAGAGATACTTCAAAGTCTATATTTGATTCTCTGAGGATGACTCACGATGGGAACACACAAGTCAAAGAAACCAAGGCTCTTGGCTTGATTAAAAAATATGAAACATTCAAGATGAAAGATGAGGAAATTGTTGAAAACATGTTCTCAAGGTTTCAAACTCTTGTTGCAGTACTTAAGGTTATGGACAAAGGGTATTCTAATGCTGATCATGTGAAGAAGATCATCATAAGTCTACCTAAACATTGGAGACCTATGGTAACTGCTCTAAAGTTATCAAAGGATCTGAACAACACTCCTCTAGAAGAACTGGTTAGTTCTTTAAGAAGTCATAAAATTAAGCTTGAGGAAGATGAGCCCAAGAGAAAGAGAAAATCTATTGCTCTGAAGTCTTCAGGAAGATCATAGAAGACAAAAGCTCTTCAAGCTGAAATTGACGAAGATTTTGAAGAGGAATTAGAAGAAGAAGATGAATTATCTCTTTTGTCCATATGTGTCAATCAACTCTAGAAGAAAAGACAAGGAAAATTCAGAGGAAAAATAAGGACATATGGTCGTTCTGAGTCTACTTCTGGATTCAAGAAAGATGGAGCTGGCAAAGAACTCCTGTGATTTAAGTGCAAGGAGCCAGGCCATTTCAAGAATGAATGTTCCAAGTTAAAGAAAGACATACATAAGAAGAACTTCAGAGGAAAGAAGCAGGATCTGATGGCTACATGGGATGATTCAGAGTCCTCAAAAGACGACTCTGAGGAAGAGCAGGCTAATGTGGCGCATATGGCATGCACAAAAGCTCCCGGTGAGACGATTCAATTAGAATCAGAATCTGAATCAGATTTTGAAGAGGTATTTGTTGAACTCTCTTGTTCTGAACTTGAATCTAGTTTATCAGAAGTTTTGGACAAGTATCAGAAGCTTCAGGACAAATACAAGGATCTAAATAAGATTCATGTATCTGAATCAGAGGCATATGGTTAGCTTCAGAAAGATTTTTCAAGTTTGAGTGAAGAAAAATTTATTTTGAAAAACAACAACTTTGTACCTCTAAGCAAGAGTCTTAAACCTTAAAAGAAAATTCTTTCAAAAGCCTCTATATTTTCTGGTGATATCATAAATAAATATGATAAGTCTTTCTATTATTTTTTTGTTGCTAAAAGCCTGAATAAAAGCTTAATGGCTTCAATGATTTATGGAATAAGCAGAAATGGAACAATGGGTATTAATTATGATTTTGATGAAGAATCGGATTCTGAAAACGATGATAAACCAAATAATCTTCAGTCCTATTTTGTCCCTTATGTTAAACAAAATAATGTTGTGCCTAAAGGTAAAACTTTTTCAAAACCTAAGGCTAAAGCAAAAACTCATTCCCATTTTAACCAAGCATTCATGTATAAATATCCTGCACAAAAATCCAAGTTTGTTAAAAACTCTTGGATGACTAACCCAAAAGGACCCAAGAAATTGTGGGTACCTAAGGATAAGATAATTTATGTTGCATATATCTTTAGAAGCTTAGTTGAGACACCAATCATGGTACCTGGACTCTAAATGCTCGCGACACATGACAGAAAGAAGACATATGTTCCAAAGCCTGTAACTTAAGCTTGGAGCCATCGATTCTCTCCCTTCCATTACTAATGTTCTTTTAATTAAAGGATTAATGCATAAACTTTTTTCCATAAGTTAATTAAGTGATAATGGTTATGACATTAGTTTCAATCAAAAGTCATGTAAAACGGTCAGTCAAATGAATGGCTCAGTTCTTTTTAATGGAAAGAGAAAGAACAACATTTATAAGATAAGACTTTCTAATTTGAAAAATCACAATGTAAAATGTCTTATATCTATAAATGAAGAGCAATGGACGTGGCATAGGCGATTGGGCCATGTTAGCATAAGGAGGGTTTCTCAACTAAACAAGCTTAATTTAGTAAGAGGTCTTCCAAATCTGAAGTTTGCTTCAAATGCTTTTTGTGAAGCATGTCAGAAAACCAAGTTTTCTAAAACTTCTTTCTAAGCTAAACATGTTGTTTCAACCTCCAGACCATTGGAACTTCTACACAATGACTTGTTTGGACCAGTGAGAACTGCTTCAGTCAATGGTAAGAAGTATGGACTAGTCATTGTTGATGACTACAATAGATGGACATGGGTGAAATTTATTAGACACAAGGATGAGTCACATTATGTGTTTTCTACCTTATGCTCCCAAGTGCAAAATGATAAGATATCAGAATTGTAAAAGTAAAAAATGATCATGGTGGAGAATTTGAAAACAAATATTTTGAATTTTCTTTTGATGTAAATGGCATTTCCCATGATTTCTCATGCCATAGAACTCCACAACAAAATGGAGTTGTAGAGAGGAAGAATAGGACTCTACAAGAGGTGGCTAGAACCATGATCAGTGAGACTAATGTGGCTAAGCACTTCTAGGCAGAGGCAGTCTACACAACGTGTTACATTCATAACAGGATCTCTATAAGACTTATTTTGAGTAAGACTCCCTATGAATTATGAAAGAATCTGAAACCCAACATTTCATGTTTTCATCCTTTTGGATGTTCTTATTTTATGTTGAATGATAAGGAGAATCCAAGCAAGTTTGATTATAAGGCACATAAGTGCATCATGTTAGGATACTCCGAACATTCAAAAGACTATAGAGTATATAACACCGAGACACAGACTGTTGAAGAATCAATCCATGTCATATTCGATGATAAGCTTGACTTTGAGAAGTCAAAGCTAGTTGAGAAATTTGCAAATCTGGAGATAACATATTCAGATTCTAAAGGTAAAACTTCAGAAGTGTCGCATCCGCGAAAAAACAATCGGCGGGCTGAAATAAAAACACAACACAGAGCCGCCACTGCGCGTTATTTATCCCAAGATAGGGAAAGGAAACGCTCAGAGAAACCTGGAAAAAGCATGGTCTCGCGACCAAAGAGAAAGGGTAAGGGAGTCGGTTACGCAAGGGGAAGGTATTAGCACCCCTCACGTCCGTCGTACTCGACGGGATCCACGCTCTAAGAAAAGAAAAGGTTGCTAAACATCACACACACACGCACCAAAGACAACACAGATGGGGTTAAGGGGAAGAGAGCTCGATAGGACATCGCGTCCTATGCCTACATATCTCGTCTGGAACGAGAATCAGAGCTGCTGTAGTTCGGCTCACGCACGCCAAACAACACACGCACCCACAGGCAAACCTGGAACCCGACAACCACTCGATGGAATTACGTCAGCTTCCGAACCAAAACACACACCAGAGGGCAAACGTGGAGCCCGACCGCCAATCACTGGACTTACGTCGGCATCTGAACCAAACACACAATCAGATAACAGGTAAACACACACAAAAAGAAAAAAAAGTGCCCGGAGAGACCTCGCACGGTCTCCTGCCTACATACCTCGTCTGGAACAAGGATCAGGGCGATGTATTTCCCCTGAAAGGGAAAGAAATTCTAGCCAGAAACCAGGGGAAGACACACTACCAGGGAGCTGTACTCGAGCCTAGTGTTGTCATGCATCATTGCCCTACGTTGTGGTTTCTACCTACTTGCACAACTGCAAGCTAATCCTATCCAGGAAAACAAGCATACAAGCATACAAGCATCAACAGATCAAAACAAGCATTTCAAGCAAGTATTCACATAGCACACACTATAACCAATCAAGTGGGCTCAAACAATGGGTTTGACTGCCAAAGCAAGTCATCTGTACATGGGTAGTATTCGCTCTTAACCTTGCCATTGCGAGGCTAAGGTGAAGCAGATGAAAGGTAAGTGAAGATCAGACTTCACAGCTCTTATCCCTGACCAGGGAGAGCTTCAGACAAAGGAGCGTGGGTCCAGAATGGAGGGACCCTTCTACGCTCAAAGACTCTGACTCGATTGTGCAACAACACAGGATCTTGGGTTTGTGTCCCAATGCATCAACACACAGCCGTGTGAGCAGAGGGACGACTCACAGAATAGTGAGGGATAGATTGCATATCCCTTTGATCCACCAATTGCCTCATAGAGGTCTTTACCTGCTTGGCACAAATGTAAACAACCACAAACATCGCCTCTTAAGGAGGACTTCAGACAGTTGCCTGGCCAAGTAACAGGCCAGGTCTTCCAGACTACATGAAGAATAGAAGTCCTACCTCAAGTGGTTTAAAAACCAAGCAGCAGCAAGCTAGTTCTTAAAGAACTGTAAGCGACTAAATGTACCTGAAATCAATCAAGTATCATCAGTACTCAGGCAAACCAACAGTAAACAGCAAATGTTAATCTATACAGACAACACAATTTAATGCACATAAGTGCAAGCTATAAGCTCAAGCTCAAGCTTCACAACCTACAAAACAAAGTCATGTTAGTTCACAACACCAAACAATGTCAATTTAATTGACTTGAAGCATTCTCCTTGAGCATTATGCATTTCATCCTGAAAAGTCAAACCAAATGTGAGAAACTAGACCCCTAGGCCAAGCCTAGGGTCCACAAGGGAGAAAAAATCCTAAACAGCAAGCAATTCTCAACCAAAACCAAATTAACACAAATAGAAAGCAAATGCAATTGATCCCATACTCATATCATTCACCATATTCATTTCATGACCAAAACAAGTCAAACTAGGTCAAATGCAACATCCAATGTCCAAACAGAATGAATTCCATCAAAAGCATACCAAAATAATTCCAAAAATCCTCAAATAATTCACACCTAAACAGGACATATTCAAGGTATAGCATGTCAATTTTCAGCTCAATTGGACAAAAGGAACTAGGTCAATGAAAATCAAGAAATCCAGACACAATTATTCAAGCCAATTCAAGGTATCAACACATGCATTCACTTCAAAAATTCATAACAGAGTGAGAACAATTAAGAAATGAATGGGACCAAAACAGTGATGTCCTACAATGTGTCTATAATCAACATACCAAATTTCACATTCATCCAAAACCATATGAGAATTTCACACAAGATATACAAACATGTGTCACATAAGGTTGCACAATGAACCAACAGAGAAGAAAAATATCAATCAAATTGAAAATGCCATAGAAAAATCCAGAAAAATTCACAAGATATCTCAACATATCAATGATCATTCATACAAAATTTCAATCCAATCCAACAATCATAGGTCATGCAAACAAATTCATGAAGTTGACCTAGCTAGGTGTGACACAAATTGTCACACCTAGATTCAAAAAATCATATCTCAATCATCAGGTATCCAAAAATCACAAACTTTATATGGAAATCACCATCAACATGTCCAGAATGAGCACAAAAAAATTCAATCATTTCTTTAAATGTATGAGCATTTCATGATGAAAATGGCAAAACATGTAAAAAATACACACAAGTCAAAGATCAATAGGCCAGGTCAACATTTCACCATGCACAACTTTTGCAACCATGCCTATAAAATTCTAGGGAAAATTTGGGATCCATCAAAAAAATCCTCATTATTTTTGGATTAGTAATTATTTTTTTATGAATTTTTTAAGTTAAAATGAATTGTTGAATAATTATTTAAATGTGTTAGTTTAATTAAAATGTTTTAATAAGCTTCAGTGGCACGTTTGTAATTAACCCTGGCCGGATGCAAAACGCAGCGTTTTCATTTTTTCGCTGGCAGCGTGTAATTGGCCAGATCTTGGCGCTAAACAGAATTTGAAAACGGCAAGGCAATCAAACGGATCAAACAAGGCAAATTTCCAGAAATTCATCATCTTCATCATCGTTTTTCCAGAATTGTTCAAGAACACAAGAACATCAAAGTTCAACCAAAATCCACAAATAGATATCCGTTGGAAAGGTCTAAACAAGAGGATCACGAATATGCACATGATTTTGCCTAATTCTTCCTAAATCTCTTGGATCGAACGAATTAGGTTTTGGCATCACAACTTCAAATCGAAATATCTCTCTCTACAATCATCCATTTCAAAAACTAAAGGCATCACAATCATCTATGTTGAACACTCTATAAAACGCATACAACAATTAAGGAAATCATGAGGTTCGATTTGGCACCTTAATTCGAAGTCAGTGATGAATCTTGAAGCCTTGGCGCGTGTTGATCCAAAACAGTTCAAGCTTGATGATAGGGAAGGTGAATGTAGTGCTTAGCTTGGCTCGAATTTGCTCCTAGTGCAAGAAATCTTCAAATGCCATGGTTGAGCATTACTTGGACAGTTGAGATTGGTGAGGATCTTGATGTTGCTTTTCCAAAACAGTTGAAGAAGAAGATGAATGGAGATGGCAGCAAAAAGAATCACACGATTTGGTGAAGAATTGAAGGAGTTTTGCTCAATTTTGTTCTTGAATGTTCTTGAGCTTTTGGAGAATTTGGAGGGAAAAGTTTGTTGAATTTCTTGTGAAATGTGATTCTGATCAAAAGTTAGTTAGGATTAGGATTAAATACTTCCAACTAATCACCTCTTAATCATCCAATTAACAAAGTGACATGAGATTAGCAAAATTGCACTTTACTAAGCAAGGGCAAAATAGTCTTTTCACTATGGGGCCCATGACAGCTGTATGACAGCTCACACATCCTCTAAATGACATGTGTGATGTGTTGCAACTTGTCCCATGGTCATTGGTTGTGTAATTTTGATTTTCACTATGTCATGGCAAATGGTATAGTTTTCAAATGCAATTCACAAGTGACTTGACCAAATAATGAACCTCAACATGTTATGACAGTTCAAACCATTTCCAAATTGCATTTGTGAGGTGTTACAAAAACTCCCATGCCAAAATTCCAATTATTTCTCAACTTGGACCATTTTGCCCTTGGATTTTTAACTGTACACTTGAAAATTGACTTTTTGCATTGACCATTTTTGATGAATTCCAATTATGCACCATGAAAGTACATGTCAAATGGAGTTTGCACATAAAAAGATCACTCAATTTGGACACTCCATGTGGAAGTTATGCCCCTCTGATTATGGGTCATTTTTGAAATTGAATGGACCATAACTTGCCAACCATACATGGGATTTTCAAGTTCTTGGACTTTTTGGAAAGGTGAGAACAAGATCTACAACTTTCATGTTGAACAAATTTTCATTTGAAGCTTCCTTGGACATGTAAATTTGAGGTCAAAAACTTTCCATTTTAGGAAACTTCCATTACAAGTCACTTTCTATTTTTGGCAATTTCTTGTCCTGACTTGATTTTCTCCATTCTTGAGCTTTGACATGTCAAATAACACTTATTTCAACATGAATGAAGTGTATCCAACTCATTTCCACCTCCAAATCCATTAAATCATGCACAGTTGACCACAGTTGACTTTTCCAGCTGATAGATGAATTTGGCCAGGCATTGATCAATCTGAGCCCCAATCTTCTGATGAAATGGCTCAAGGATGAAACCCTAGCCTCAATATGCACAATAAAATCATGTGATGATCCCCATATCCATCATAGACCCCATCTCCTAGCCATGCCCTGATTGGCCCAATGCAACTGATTAGGGTTGACCAGTGGTCAAAACCCTAATCTCAAAGAATCTGATCAATCTTCTTGAATCTTCTGGATAATACAAGACCGTGATGATGATGATGTATCACTTCAATCAAGATGAAGACCAATATCCTTGAGAATCACAAAACCCTAATTTGGACCTCCACATCCTCAGATGATTAATGACCAGTCCAATGAAACCCTAGCTTGCACCATGACCTCCTATCTTCTGATCAAGACTTGGGAGAATGGCTTGCACAATGTAACCACATGATATGCAATATGCAATGCCTAATGACCTAAAAATGATATGTAATATGTTAAGCTAGTCCCAAGAGAGGAGGGCAAATTTTGAGGTGTTACAGCTGCCCCTATTCAATCCACTGTGAACCTGTCGATATGAATAGCCTCGACTTTCAGATGATCAGGATGAAGAGTGATTGAATACCAAGAACATACGAACAATTTGCACTCTGATGGGCAATAATTAACAGTGCCAACCAGAATCGGCGAAGAACAATCTTGAAACAAAAAATCCGTCTGGTACGGAGAAAACTCGGCTTGAACCCCAAAACATAAACGTCGACCTGGATACCAAAACAACACTGTCGACCTGGATACCAAAATAAATGGTAACACAGGGATAACCCATGGCCTGAACACCACTCGCTCGGGATTACTATTCTCTCTCCTTTTTCATTTTCTTGAACCCCGGAATTTTCTCTTGCGCAAATGATCCTCGGATCTCTGCATTAGAACCCCGCTCTCCTGTTTCCTTGTGATAATCCCGCTGGCAACGTCGGAAATAACACCAAACACCACTCTGATGGCGACATGTCAGAGGGTACACCTTCAACCAGACACGGACTGATGACTAGGAAGAAACTCGACGTTTACTGGACATCGAACGATGATGTTTTACAGGACACCAAAGAAAACTCGACCAAACATTAAACAATGACTGGGAGAAAACTCGATGTTTACTGGACATCGGACAATGATGTTGACAGGACATCTAACAATGATGTTTACAGGCATCAAACAATGATGTTGACAGGCATCGAACAATGATGTTGACAGGCATCAAACAATGATGTTGACAGGACATCAAACAATGATGTTGACAGGCATCAAACAATGATGTTTACAGGACATCGAACAATGATGTTTACAGGCATCAAACAATGATGTTGACAGGCATCAAACAATGATGTTGACAGGCATCAAACAATGATGTTGACAGGCATCAAACAATGATGTTTACAGGCATCAAACAAGGATGTTGACAAGACATCGAACAATGATGTTGACAGGCATCAAACAATGATGTTGACAGGCATCAAACAATGATGTTTACAGGCATCAAACAATGATGTTTACAGGCATCAAACAATGATGTTGACAGGCATCAAACAATGATGTTTACAGGACATCAAACAAGGATGTTGACAGGACATCAAACAATGATGTTGACAGGACATCAAACAATGATCGACCAGACATTAAACAATGACTGGGAAATAACTCGACGTTTACTGGACATCGAATGATGATGTTTACTGACACCAAAGAAAGCTCGACCAGACATTAACTGATGACTGGGAAATACTGCTGCTCCAAAATCCCGCTGCTGAACTCCGCGGAGTATCGTCTTCACTGTCCGGCAAAACCAAATCTCAAGCGGTAACCACGGCTTGAATCGCGCTGATCGCGTAACGTCCTCTGATTTTATTTCCATCTCTGTCCGACGGAAACATTTCCTCCAATATCGCACTACTGGGGAACATTGCTGATCTGACGTTGTGATGCTAACCTCCTCAGAGTAACACCTTCGCTTTCTGGCACAACCACCTCTCAAACGGTAACCACGGCTTGAGACTAGCTCTATGCTTGCAACAATGATGCATGATCTTTTTCTGCGTAATGCTCCATAATTATGGAAATGCTACGCGATTTATTTTTTCTATGCAATATGTTATGCTTATTCTACATGATGAATGCATAAAAAGCGTCCCCCTCAAGGGATTCTGCTGGGGAGCACGAGACACTCCGCTGAGGAACTTGTCAATCTCCGACCACCACCCCGCTGGGGAATAGTGATGCTGCTGGGAAAAGGCAACCCTTGCTGGGGAAGAACCTCCTTTGCACCCAATCCGCTCGAGAAACTGCTGGGGATAAGAACCACCAACACTCTGTGGGGATACCACGATCTTTGACTTGCTGGGGATATACATCCTTCCTCTGCTTGGAACCCTCACAGATACCTGTCGACTTTACTGGGGAAATGCTTACAGATAGCTCTGCTGGGAAACAGCAACCTCTAGAACTGACGACTGGGGAAGCATTCGATCTGAAACCTGCTGGGGATAACCATCCTGACCCTGCTAGGGGAGCAAATGACACTCCGCTGGGGACAACCCATGCAATCCATAGGTAGAATCAACTCAGCTGGGGATGCAGATATCAGTCTGCTACGGAAACTCATCCAATCCACTGGTAGGATGAACACTGCTGGAGATATATTTCATTGAAACCCACTCCACTCGGGGATAGCAACCTTCTGGCCTGGCTGCTGAGGAAACACCATTTACCTGCCGGGGATAATCATCCCGACTCGGCTGGGATCCATAGACCTTTGGATCTGCTAGGGAGTTGGTCCTCTACTTCTGCTTGGGGACCTCGCTGGGGAAATGAGAAAAGTTGGTACAGAACACCCGTCGACTCGTCGAACCATGGTATCCACCTCCCAATCTCATACCGACTTTCCACTTTTGAGAATTCCCAGACTCGTCTGGACCTTTTCTGCTCCATCATCTTGTATTCCCAATCGCTTCGCGCTCGACGGAAAGCGTACTCCTGGGGACTATACAGAAATTTCAATTTTCCGACTTTGAAGAGTCTTCTTGATTAATTCCAAAGGTCGTCGGACGTCCCTCGTCGTCTCTTCACCGTTCTCCAACTCGACTGTCCCTGATCGGACTCTGTGGGGATTTGTTTGGTCAACAGCTTCCACATCACAACCTGCAAGCGAGTGAAAATAACTAACAGCACCTGCAAAACAGATCGTTAGATAAAACCGTGCCCCAGGCGTGTCAAGATTTCAACACTCGGGTCACTCAACCTTCCGAATAAGATTTCAGGCTTCAATCTTTTAAACATGCATTGGAAGGGACCTGTATGTCTTAAAATGCAAGATTCTTTATCAAAAATATCTGGATGTTTTTGCAATCAAAGCGGTAATGAAAAACAAAAACAAAAACAAAAATTATTTGACTGAATATGCATTTTATTGATCGGAAAAGTGTGGCTCAAATTGAGCAATACAGAGGAAGCAATTCCTGAAAAGAGGTAATTGCACAAAAGGAAAAATTTATCCTAATGGCAATGTGAAACCCGTGATCTCATCGAGTTCCAACTCGGTTACACCCCCTATGTCCTCAGACTCTCCGCGCCTTCTGCCTTCTGAACAAGACGATTCTGATTGATCCCTACCGGGTATTATCCATGATGCTTTAACTAAAGCGCAAACGATTATGCTGGACGCAGTTGTTCGTTTCAATCCCTCTTTTGCCTGGACCGCCCTCTCGGGTTTTCAGTCCACCGGGATACCCATTTTTGCCCAAGTCGCCTTTTCAGGTTTTCGACTTGCCGGGTGTACATTTTTCATTCTATCCCTAATTTTTGCCCGAACCTCTTTCTGTTTTTGGTTCGCCGGGATGCCCATTTTTGCCTGGACTATTTTATTCTTTTCGTCCAGCGGGTCTCTTACACGAAGTATTTTTTAACTGCGTCCGCATTCACAGGGGATGGAAAATCCTTGCCATCCATGGTCGTTAGCAACAAGGCTCCACCAGAGAAAACCTTCTTGACCACGAATGAACCTTCATAATTCGGTGTCCATTTGCCCCTACGATCGTTTTGAGGAGGAAGGATCCTTTTCAACACCATATCACCTACGTGATATACCCGAGGTCGCACCTTCTTGTCAAAAGCACGCTTCATCCTTTGCTGGTATAACTGCCCATGACAGATGGCTGCTAGCCTCTTTTCCTCAATCAGGCTCAACTCTTCATACCGGGTCCTTATCCATTCAGCCTCTTGCAACTTGACATCCATCAGGACTCTCAAAGAGGGAATCTGAACCTCAACAGGTAATACAGCCTCCATTCCATATACCAATGAAAAAGAAGTTGCCCCAGTAGATGTACGCACCGACGTTCGATACCCAGGATACCAGCTTCGTATTCAGCCACCCTTGTTGGTGCCTTCAAACGTTATCTGGGCAACAAAACTTATTCACCTTAACCTCCCCATCAGACATCAGAATCCGTTCGGATTCAGGGTCAGGCCCCTCCTCCGGGATCGGTTACTCTCAATCTTTCGATCAGAGCACCTCGAGATATCCTCATCAGGGAATTCAAACTTCATTGGTTGACGATCCTCTACGGGTTGCTGGGCGATGTAATCAGACAATACACCCCTTGATTGCTTTCTGAGAGCATCCCAAATCAGTCAACATTTTTTGCACTCTCACAACCTGTCCGGCCGATGCTGGATTCTCAAACCCATACTTGATCGGATCCGTCTCGGACATCCACAAAGTGGTACGAACCAGCATAAACTGTCTCAGTCGGCGAGCAGCCTATGCCAAAGTACAGCAAGTTTTCTCGAACAGCGAATGTATTGTTTCGTAGTCGGTAAACTTTTTGCTAAGGTAAATTGCATGCTCTTTTCGACAAGACTCGTCATGCTGACCCAATACACACCCCATAGACCCCTCGAAGGCTGTCAAGTACAGATTAACAATTGCTCCTTCCACAAGAGATATCAGAATCAGAGGTTCCTGCAACTCATTCTTTTATTCTTTCAATGCCCCTTGGCAATCATTATTTCACCTGACCGTTTGATTTTTTTTCAACATCTTGAATATGGGTTCACACGTGGCTGTTAGATAAGATGTGAACCATGACAGGTAGTTCAATCTTTCTAAGAAACCACGAACCTCTTTCTTTATTTTTCTCGGTTCAGGCATTCTTCTTTTTTTTTATTATTATTATTTTTTTAGCAGGATGAACCTCGATTCCTCCCTTACAACGAACCCCACAGCTTACCGGCCCGCACTCTGATAGTGCACTTATCTGAATTCAACCTCAGTTTGAATTGTCTCAACTGGTCAAACGACCTGCCCCGGTCTGCCAGATGCCCCTCTTCTGTTTGGGACTTTGCTATCATGTCATAGCATTTGATTTCATGACGAATCATATCATGAAACAAAGTCACCATAGCTCTCTGATAAGTAGCACCGGCGTTCCGCTTCTCTAGAGGACAATCTTCTCTCCATGGTAGCTTGTGCACAACGACATCGGTATCCGACCCTGGCATATCCTGACGTGACCAGGCGAAGGTATCCACATGCTCTTTCAACAGGGCTACCATTCTATTCTCGACTCGCCTCATGAAGCGGCCCCAATTTCACTTCTGACCTCGGCGGTACCCCGGTTCACGATCTCAAACGCTCTTCATGCGGCTGAATCACCTTCTCCTCTTATTTTGACAACCTGACTAATCTTCCAGCAGATCACAATCTTCTTCGCCTTCTTCTTCGGCATGGTAGATCGGTTTGTCGAAGTCATATGAGGTGTAACCAAATTGTTATCAACGAGATCCGGAGAATTATT
The DNA here is from genome assembly GCF_024323335.1 of Lathyrus oleraceus. Lineage (NCBI taxonomy): Eukaryota > Viridiplantae > Streptophyta > Magnoliopsida > Fabales > Fabaceae > Lathyrus > Lathyrus oleraceus. Next base: position 45,067,655 of record NC_066582.1, read on the forward strand.
TTTCGACTTTGGGACGAGACAAATCAAAAAAGAAAAATGAAAACAAACATTGCCATTTTTATTTGTTTTTAAACTGCAAAGATAAATGAAAAACAGGGAACACCGCTTTTTGACTGAAAAACATCCATTTATTTATGATGCAGAAATGTTGCAAATTATGAACATGAGGTGGCCCTTACAATGAACCATTACGTGTCGGGCAACACGTATGGCTTTCATGCAGATAAAATCAAAACAGAAATCATTACTCTTCCGGATGAGTGGCAGTGATGATCTTTTTAGGCCTTCCAGTTCTGGATTCCCATCCCTGGTGCGCACGGCTTTATCCAACCATCAAACTCGCAGTTACTGTCAGTCTCTTCACCTACCGCACCGGTGTGACCTGAATCTTCAGCAATTGCACTCACCATCGCCTGACCATGTGCCGGCATGGGATTAGCGTTAACATTCGGTGATGGCGCAAAATTGATAGCCTTGGAGTCTACCAGATCCTGGACAACATTCTTGAATGCTCTACAGCCCTCAATGTTATGCCCCGGTGTTCCAGAATGAAATTCACACTGGGCGTTCTCATCATAATTGGGTGGCCTCTGATCTGATCTCATCGGAACCATCGCCCTCGGCTGCACCAACCCAAGATCCATCAGCTTTTTGAACAGAACAGCATATGTCACGGGCGGCTTGTCAAAATGGCGATCAACCCCTTTTCCTCTCACCTGGTACCCGGCTCTCTGTTGAGGTGGCTGACGTTGCTGTCGTACTGACTGATTACCAGCAGGGGTGGTTACCGCAGCAGTGTGCTGGTAGTAACGATCCCCACCGTGTCCCCTTTGGGCATACACAGCATTTGATTCACCCTCATTCTTGCGCTGACCATTTCCGAATGGCTTCTTTGATCCTGATGACAAAGCATTACCTTGTATTTTCCCCATTCGTAGCCAACTTTCAATTCTTTCCCCTGCCACCACGATGTCAGCAAAGTTGGTTACCGGACAACCCACCATCCTTTCAGCAAAAACCCCCTGCAGGGTACCCATGAATAGATCAGACATCTCCCGATCCACCAGCGGAGGTTGAACTCTGGCAGCCAACTCCCTCCACCTCTGAGCATATTCTTTAAACCCCTCATTATTCTTCTGAGACATACCCTGCAGCTGGGTATGACTCGGAGCCATATCAACGTTGAATTGATACTGTTTAAAGAATGCATCTCCCAGATCCTGCCAGCTCTTGATGTCAGCAGATTTCAGCTTGGTATACCATTCCAAGGATCCTCCAGACAGACTGTCTTGGAAGAAGTACATCCAAAGCTTTTGATCTGTAGTGTATGCAGAGATCTTGCGGACAAAGGCTTGCAGATGAGTTTCCTGGCAGGAACTCCCATTATATTTGTCAAATGCGGGCGCCTTGAACTTTTGTGGAATCACAATCCCCTCGACCAGCCTCATGTTGGACATGTTGACAAACCCCGGAGTAGCATGGCTTTCCAGAGCCCTTACCTTTTCAGCCAGCAACTGAATCTCTTTGTTCTGCTGAGGAGCACCATACTGACCAAAGGGCTCGTTATGCATTGAAAACTGATTTGCCTCTCTATCTTCCTCTATGTCATCCTCAACCCCGAAGAATGGAGGGAAAAGACTGTCTTTCAAATTCTGCCCCAGACCGGGCCCACCACCAGTAGCAGCACCAAATCCACCAGCATTGTTGTTCACCATACCTACGGTTGCTCTTTTTTCACCGTCTCTGGATCCACCCAGCCCCTGGTTGGAGACACCATCCAGGTTAACAACACTGTTAGCAGCTGAAGCTCGCTCGAGCTTCTCGACCTTATCAGCCAAAGCCTTCTGACCAACTGCAAAACCCTGCATGATGTTGATCAGCTCAGTCATCTTATCCTTCAGCTCGAGGATATCTGTGTTTGGGAGATCCATCAGTCTTGGAGTATTGCGTCTGGTGAAGTATCTGTGAGGACGGGTTGAGTGCAAAGGTACAACTCTACGAGCACGAGCAATGATTCCTGCAAAACAGCAAACAGGTTAATATGCATGAATGCAACGTCTATCCATACGAGGAAGATTTTGTCCTTTGATTCTGGTTTCATCGAGACAGATAATATTTCACCAATAACATTTTGACATCCAGATGTCTCTCAACCAGATTCTCAATCCATCATACTCCCCATATGGCTAGACATAGGTTTGGTGCAGATGAATGCAAAATGAGAATGATGCAGATGAATGAATGCAATGCATTGCCATCCTCCAAGTCATCTGATCATCTGTTGCTCTGAGTCACAACCCTGATCTCTGAACCGATCACAACCATCTGAGGGAATATGTAACCACGAATCCAACTCAAGGGTTCCGAAATAAACGGAAGACAGATACATCATCATCATCATCACCATCATCTCCCAACAATCTCTGAGCAGATACCCTCAATAACCTCTGAATCGGCCCGGGGAATCCTGAAATAAACGGATCCCCACTGATAAAATCGGCCCAGGGAATCCTGAAATAAACGGATCCCCACTGATAAATAACTCGGACAACATTTCGGCGTCTCGGCAACAAATGACCATAAATCCAACTTATAAATAGGACTCTGATCCACGGAACAAATAATCACCATCTGAACATGCATCTGTAAGAATCACCCTCCCCTCACAGGTAAATTCTAATCAGGTCACCCTAAGGCGGATAATAGTCTCGACAATCGGGCGGAGATACTCAATGGGTTTGCCCTTTCGGGTGTGCCATTGTAGCTCTCCTGAGATCGTCTAAACCAAAGATCCGGGAAATGATCGGTCACCAGAGTCAACAACTCAGATGAAGTAACTCAACCAAAGTGAAATATTCCACAATGGAAAGCACTATCAAATGAACCTCGTCCGGTTTGTGGTATGTCACGTTGCAACATCATACTAATATAGCAAATGAGGAACGTGAGACCCACACTAATCCTAGGTGTATACTCGGGCCTGGGTTTTAGCCCCACTCAGAACACCCACCCCAAACAGAGGAACCACCTGCACAGAGGACGGCAACAATATGATAGTATGATGCATGCAAATATTTATGCAAATATATACACTGTTAGAATAACAAATGCAATAAATAAAGCAAAACAAGCAACCTAAACTATCTTAGAACGCTAGGAAGAACTCGCTTAGGGAAGATGGACCAGCACAGGTCAACATCTAATGCTTCCCCAGCAGAGTCGCCAGCTGTCGCATCCGCGAAAAAACAACCGGCGGGCTGAAATAAAAACACAACACAGAGCCGCCACTGCGCGTTATTTATCCCAAGATAGGGAAAGGAAACGCTCAGAGAAACCTGGAAAAAGCATGGTCTCGCGACCAAAGAGAAAGGGTAAGGGAGTCGGTTACGCAAGAGGAAGGTATTAGCACCCCTCACGTCCGTCGTACTCGACGGGATCCACGCTCTAAGAAAAGAAAAGGTTGCTAAACATCACACACACACGCACCAAAGACAACACAGATGGGGTTAAGGGGAAGAGAGCTCGATAGGACATCGCGTCCTATGCCTACATATCTCGTCTGGAACGAGAATCAGAGCTACTGTAGTTCGGCTCACGCACGCCAAACAACACACGCACCCACAGGCAAACCTGGAACCCGACAACCACTCGATGGAATTACGTCAGCTTCCGAACCAAAACACACACCAGAGGGCAAACGTGGAGCCCGACCGCCAATCACTGGACTTACGTCGGCATCCGAACCAAACACACAATCAGATAACAGGTAAACACACACAAAAAGAAAAAAAGTGCCCGGAGAGACCTCGCACGGTCTCCTGCCTACATACCTCGTCTGGAACAAGGATCAGGGCGATGTAGTTCCCCTGAAAGGGAAAGAAATTCTAGCCAGAAACTAGGGGAAGACACACTACCAGGGAGCTGTACTCGAGCCTAGTGTTGTCATGCATCATTGCCCTACGTTGTGGTTTCTACCTACTTGCACAACTGCAAGCTAATCCTATCCAGGAAAACAAGCATACAAGCATACAAGCATCAACAGATCAAAACAAGCATTTCAAGCAAGTATTCACATAGCACACACTATAACCAATCAAGTGGGCTCAAACAATGGGTTTGACTGCCGAAGCAAGTCATCTGTACATGGGTAGTATTCGCTCTTAACCTTGCCATTGCGAGGCTAAGGTGAAGCAGATGAAAGGTAAGTGAAGATCAGACTTCACAGCTCTTATCCCTGACCAGGGAGAGCTTCAGACAAAGGAGCGTGGGTCCAGAATGGAGGGACCCTTCTACGCTCAAAGACTCTGACTCGATTGTGCAACAGCACAGGATCTTGGGTTTGTGTCCCAATGCATCAACACACAGCCGTGTGAGCAGAGGGACGACTCACAGAATAGTGGGGGATAGATTGCATATCCCTTTGATCCACCAATTGCCTCATAGAGGTCTTTACCTGCTTGGCACAAATGTAAACAACCACAAACATCGCCTCTTAAGGAGGACTTCAGACAGTTGCCTGGCCAAGTAACAGGCCAGGTCTTCCAGACTACATGAAGAATAGAAGTCCTACCTCAAGTGGTTTAAAAACCAAGCAGCAGCAAGCTAGTTCTTAAAGAACTGTAAGCGACTAAATGTACCTGAAATCAATCAAGTATCATCAGTACTCAGGCAAACCAACAGTAAACAGCAAATGTTAATCTATACAGACAACACAATTTAATGCACATAAGTGCAAGCTATAAGCTCAAGCTCAAGCTTCACAACCTACAAAACAAAGTCATGTTAGTTCACAACACCAAACAATGTCAATTTAATTGACTTGAAGCATTCTCCTTGAGCATTATGCATTTCATCCTGAAAAGTCAAACCAAATGTGAGAAACTAGACCCCTAGGCCAAGCCTAGGGTCCACAAGGGAGAAAAAATCCTAAACAGCAAGCAATTCTCAACCAAAACCAAATTAACACAAATAGAAAGCAAATGCAATTGATCCCATACTCATATCATTCACCATATTCATTTCATGACCAAAACAAGTCAAACTAGGTCAAATGCAACATCCAATGTCCAAACAGAATGAATTCCATCAAAAGCATACCAAAATAATTCCAAAAATCCTCAAATAATTCACACCTAAACAGGACATATTCAAGGTATAGCATGTCAATTTTCAGCTCAATTGGACAAAAGGAACTAGGTCAATGAAAATCAAGAAATCCAGACACAATTATTCAAGCCAATTCAAGGTATCAACACATGCATTCACTTCAAAAATTCATAACAGAGTGAGAACAATTAAGAAATGAATGGGACCAAAACAGTGATGTCCTACAATGTGTCTATAATCAACATACCAAATTTCACATTCATCCAAAACCATATGAGAATTTCACACAAGATATACAAACATGTGTCACATAAGGTTGCACAATGAACCAACAGAGAAGAAAAATATCAATCAAATTGAAAATGCCATAGAAAAATCCAGAAAAATTCACAAGACATCTCAACATATCAATGATCATTCATACAAAATTTCAATCCAATCCAACAATCATAGGTCATGCAAACAAATTCATGAAGTTGACCTAGCTAGGTGTGACACAAATTGTCACACCTAGATTCAAAAAATCATATCTCAATCATCAGGTATCCAAAAATCACAAACTTTATATGGAAATCACCATCAACATGTCCAGAATGAGCACAAAAAAATTCAATCATTTCTTTAAATGTATGAGCATTTCATGATGAAAATGGCAAAACATGTAAAAAATACACACAAGTCAAAGATCAATAGGCCAGGTCAACATTTCACCATGCACAACTTTTGCAACCATGCCTATAAAATTCTAGGGAAAATTTGGGATCCATCAAAAAAATCCTCATTATTTTTGGATTAGTAATTATTTTTTATGAATTTTTTAAGTTAAAATGAATTGTTGAATAATTATTTAAATGTGTTAGTTTAATTAAAATGTTTTAATAAGCTTCAGTGGCACGTTTGTAATTAACCCTGGCCGGATGCAAAACGCAGCGTTTTCATTTTTTCGCTGGCAGCGTGTAATTGGCCAGATCTTGGCGCTAAACAGAATTTGAAAACGGCAAGGCAATCAAACGGATCAAACAAGGCAAATTTCCAGAAATTCATCATCTTCATCATCGTTTTTCCAGAATTGTTCAAGAACACAAGAACATCAAAGTTCAACCAAAATCCACAAATAGATATCCGTTGGAAAGGTCTAAACAAGAGGATCACGAATATGCACATGATTTTGCCTAATTCTTCCTAAATCTCTTGGATCGAACGAATTAGGTTTTGGCATCACAACTTCAAATCGAAATATCTCTCTCTACAATCATCCATTTCAAAAACTAAAGGCATCACAATCATCTATGTTGAACACTCTATAAAACGCATACAACAATTAAGGAAATCATGAGGTTCGATTTGGCACCTTAATTCGAAGTCAGTGATGAATCTTGAAGCCTTGGCGCGTGTTGATCCAAAACAGTTCAAGCTTGATGATAGGGAAGGTGAATGTAGTGCTTAGCTTGGCTCGAATTTGCTCCTAGTGCAAGAAATCTTCAAATGCCATGGTTGAGCATTACTTGGACAGTCGAGATTGGTGAGGATCTTGATGTTGCTTTTCCAAAACAGTTGAAGAAGAAGATGAATGGAGATGGCAGCAAAAAGAATCACACGATTTGGTGAAGAATTGAAGGAGTTTTGCTCAATTTTGTTCTTGAATGTTCTTGAGCTTTTGGAGAATTTGGAGGGAAAAGTTTGTTGAATTTCTTGTGAAATGTGATTCTGATCAAAAGTTAGTTAGGATTAGGATTAAATACTTCCAACTAATCACCTCTTAATCATCCAATTAACAAAGTGACATGAGATTAGCAAAATTGCACTTTACTAAGCAAGGGCAAAATAGTCTTTTCACTATGGGGCCCATGACAGCTGTATGACAGCTCACACATCCTCTAAATGACATGTGTGATGTGTTGCAACTTGTCCCATGGTCATTGGTTGTGTAATTTTGATTTTCACTATGTCATGGCAAATGGTATAGTTTTCAAATGCAATTCACAAGTGACTTGACCAAATAATGAACCTCAACATGTTATGACAGTTCAAACCATTTCCAAATTGCATTTGTGAGGTGTTACAAAAACTCCCATGCCAAAATTCCAATTATTTCTCAACTTGGACCATTTTGCCCTTGGATTTTTAACTGTACACTTGAAAATTGACTTTTTGCATTGACCATTTTTGATGAATTCCAATTATGCACCATGAAAGTACATGTCAAATGGAGTTTGCACATAAAAAGATCACTCAATTTGGACACTCCATGTGGAAGTTATGCCCCTCTGATTATGGGTCATTTTTGAAATTGAATGGACCATAACTTGCCAACCATACATGGGATTTTCAAGTTCTTGGACTTTTTGGAAAGGTGAGAACAAGATCTACAACTTTCATGTTGAACAAATTTTCATTTGAAGCTTCCTTGGACATGTAAATTTGAGGTCAAAAACTTTCCATTTTAGGAAACTTCCATTACAAGTCACTTTCTATTTTTGGCAATTTCTTGTCCTGACTTGATTTTCTCCATTCTTGAGCTTTGACATGTCAAATAACACTTATTTCAACATGAATGAAGTGTATCCAACTCATTTCCACCTCCAAATCCATTAAATCATGCACAGTTGACCACAGTTGACTTTTCCAGCTGATAGATGAATTTGGCCAGGCATTGATCAATCTGAGCCCCAATCTTCTGATGAAATGGCTCAAGGATGAAACCCTAGCCTCAATATGCACAATAAAATCATGTGATGATCCCCATATCCATCATAGACCCCATCTCCTAGCCATGCCCTGATTGGCCCAATGCAACTGATTAGGGTTGACAAGTGGTCAAAACCCTAATCTCAAAGAATCTGATCAATCTTCTTGAATCTTCTGGATAATACAAGACCGTGATGATGATGATGTATCACTTCAATCAAGATGAAGACCAATATCCTTGAGAATCACAAAACCCTAATTTGGACCTCCACATCCTCAGATGATTAATGACCAGTCCAATGAAACCCTAGCTTGCAACATGACCTCCTATCTTCTGATCAAGACTTGGGAGAATGGCTTGCACAATGTAACCACATGATATGCAATATGCAATGCCTAATGACCTAAAAATGATATGTAATATGTTAAGTTAGTCCCAAGAGAGGAGGGCAAATTTTGAGGTGTTACAAAAAGCTCCTCAACCATAAGTTGTTGAAGCTCATACTCCTTTGAGGAAGTACATACAATGATCTTCACATTCTGAAGAATTGATTCTGGGAGACAAATATGAACTTGTCAGAACCAGATCCTCATTAAAATTATCTGAAGAGACTCTTCTGGGTTTGGTGTCCCTGATAGAGCGTACATCAATTGATGAAGCACTTTTGGACACATAATGAATTTTGGCTATGCAAGAGGAACTCAATCAATTCTCCAGAAATGATGCGTGAGATCTTGTGCCAAGACCCAAAGGAACTCATGTTATTGGAACAAAGTGGGTCTTCAGAACAAGTTAAACGAACAAGGAGATGTAGTAAGAAGCAAGGCTCGACTGGTTACACAAGGTTATAGTCAGAAAGATGGGATTAACTACACAGAAACCTTTGCACTAGTTTCCAGATTAGAGTCTATTTGTCTCTTAATTTTCTTTGTTGTTAATCACACCATCATCTTATATCAGATGAATGATAAGAGTGCATTTCTGAATGGTTACATTATTGAAGAAGTGTATTTACACCAACCCCTTGGTTTTGGAAATCCTAAAAAACCATATTTTGTTTTCAAACTTAAGAAATCATTGTACGGTCTCAAAAACAAGCTTCTAGAGCATAGTATGAAAGACTAAGCAGATTTCTTTTAGAAAATGATTTCACCAGAGGGAAGGTTGATACAACTTTATTATGTAAATCATTCAAAAATGATATCCTTATTATTTAAGTTTACGTTGATGATATCATATTTGGTTCTGATAATGCTACTTTGTGCAAGGAATTTTCTAAGTCTATGCAGGCAGAGTTTGAGATAAGTTTAATGGGAGAACTCAAGTTCTTTTTGGGGATTCAGATCAATCAAAGTCCAGAGGGAAGGACATCCATTATAGCAAGTAGAGCAAGGAACTTCTGAAGAAGTTTGACATGTTAGAATGCAAGATGTCAAAGACTCATATGCATCATACATGTATCCTTGAGAAGGATGAGGTAAGTTCTAAGGTAGAACAGAAGGTATATTGAGGTGTGATTGGCTCCCTCTTATACTTGACTGCTTCTAGACCTGACATTTTGTTTAGTGTCTGCTTGTGTGCTTGCTTCCAATCTAATCCTAGAGAATCCTATTTAACAGCTGTTAAGGGGGTCTTCAGGTACCTGAAAGGTATGATTAACCTTGGCTTGTGTTATAGAAAATCTAAAGACTACAAGCTAGTGGGTTATTGTGATGCTGCTTATGTTGGAGATTGACTTGAGAGGAAAAGCATTTATGGAAGTTGTCAGTTTCTAGGAGACAACCTGATCTCATGGTCCAGCAAAAGGAAATCAACAATAGCACTATCAACCGCTAAAGTTAAATACATTGCAACTTTTGGATGCAACACTCAGATGCTCTGGATGAAAAGTTAGCTAGAAGATTTTCATATATATATATATATATATATATGAGATTAACATCCATATAATTTATGATAATACTTCTTCTATTTTTTTATCTAAGAAATCCCATTTTTCATTCTAGAGCAAAATATATTGAGATGAAACATCACTTTATACGTGACTATGTTCATAAGCGAATTTAAAATTTAAAATTTATTGATACAGACCATTAATAGGCTGATATCTTTACAAAACCACTTGCTGAAGATAGATTCGTTTTCATTCTGAAAACTTTTAAAATGGACTTATGTCCAGAATGAAAAAGATGTTTTTCTCAAAATGTTAATCTCTCATAATGGTCAAATGAGACTCTGAGATTTGTTTTTGGTTTTGAATGTGTGATTCTTCTGAAGTGAGAAGGTTTCATAAGTTCAAAAGTATCCAGTCGGAATTTTTTTGGCTAAACAATTTGTCTTCTGGATAATGAACATTTTTTTGCATTTAATAGTTGTTAATCAGTCTCGATTAGTGAAACAATTTTTAAAGACAATTGTCTTAGAAAACTTATCTATTTCTGATCTGCTGATGTGACATGTTGGGTGAATAAACCTTGGGATTAGGTAAAATCTTCACACTTTACCCCTTGTCATATTTTTGGACTATTCAAAAAAATTCCATGATTGCAAAACCTCTATTTAAACCCACTTCACACACTTTCGCTACATCCATAACCTACATTTTCTCTCTTTAAGCTCAAAACTTTCAGTAACCCTAAAACCCTTTGTTCTTCATCATCAATGGCTTCACAATAATCAGTTCAACAACAACAACAACAACAAGAGCAAGTCAAAGAAGGAATTCAATAGCTTACACTCTCTATTCCAGTTCATAAGTTAAAAGTTCTTTGTGATATTATTGGTGGATTTTGATAATCTCAAAGCGAATGAGACACAATGAGACCAGAAGCAGAGTCTATCTGTTCTAAGATTGTTAGGACTTCTGAAGTGACTCCTTCTAGGAATCATGGTAAGTCGCCTACGACTGAGACTCCTTTTTACTTTGCTAGTTCTATTCTCTCTACTTCATCTATTCCTCTACAACCTTTTACACCACCGTATATTCATTTTGGAACCATAACCACTCCTTTTCCTAGACCCTTTAGTGTTTCTGACACACTCACGACATCTATGCCATCCGTTTCTGTCACACTCCCTATACCTAACCCAACATTTGTTGATTCAACCACCATCACAACCATTATACCATCAACCTTAAATACTCATACCACTTCTGAAACTACTCCCATTACCCCAAAACCTTCGGATAGATATAGTCATCTTTCTAACTGACTTTTCCACACACATCTCAATCACCCTAACCATTCCAGAGGCAATAGGCCTTTCCATAAGACACACCCACTCCACCAACTCCACCCTACCAACCTCTCATTGATGAATCTGTCATTGATGAATTCATGGAACGAGTCATAAACAATGAACCCTATACCCCTGATTCTTCTAACCAAACCATTTCCATTTCCTCTGATATCGAAATTCAATCTGAACCTAACCTAAAACCTAAGGAATTTGATTATTTAGTTAGAAAGTTCGAATCAGATGTTGAGGTCATTGCAGTCCCAGACATAAACTCTTGTCTCTATTCTGATCAAACTTCTTTTCAAACCAACATTCGTCCTACACCTCTGGATGATTTGTTTCAACAATTTGAAAGTGAGGTTGTTGCCATACTAGACACTCTCACTGAAGTTTGCACTTCTAACGCAAACTTTTATGAAGTGTGTTCTATGACCAACAACTTCATAAGTTTGATAGATGTCAGCTTTGAAGAGTTGGAATTCTTGTGCCTGAAGAAAGCTAAAAGGAACTTCCATGCAAGACTCTCTGGTATAGTTGAACCTCTGCTTCAGAAGGTTCCTTCGGTGCTTCGTCTTCCTACTCTAAAAGTGATCACTCCTCCTTCACCAGATCAGATGACTTTGGTTGCTTCTGAGATGAATCTTGAAGCTGGAAGTGTTTATGGATGGGGTTAAGAATATTGTGATTTTTGAGGAAATCACTATGAAAAGTTTGGAAGACCTGAAGGTTGAGAGTTATGTGGTCAAATAAAGGATGAACAAAATAGATGAGATGTTTAATCTTCAAGATGAGAAGACAATAAAGATTGAAGGGATGCTTGGAGCTATCTGACTGCCACCCCCTCCTTAAACCCTTGTTTTAAAACTTTGTGCTTTCTTTGTTTTTAGCATTTTTCCTTTATGTACTTAGATTAAAATTTATGAAATGAAAATTTTGTTTGGTTTACTTTGTCTTTATTTATTTATTTTGAAAGATGACATATGAAGAGAAGAATGATTGATTTGATATACCTAACTCCATTTTTTAAACCCAAACATGTCTTTAACATTATTTCTGACATTTGTGACTTTTCTGGAAACTTTGAATAAATTCATCATGTTAACCAAGTGTTTCATGTTTTAAGGCATTAACCAAGCTAATTAGAGTTCAAGTGAACCATGCATATGTTCTGAATAGTTAAATAGGCAGTTTGTAGTTAACCAGGCATACAAGTTTTGAACTCAGTTCAAGTGACCCAGGTGTATATTGAACCAAATGTATACAAGACGAAGTTCTGAACCAGGTGTATATTAGTTCTGATATCAACCAGACATGCATACAACCAGGCATATAAAAGATCTGACAAATCATGCTCTATGACGAGGCTGATGACCAGACTTTCTGACACTGAAGCAAAGTCGTTTCTAAAATGAAATACTTATGTACCCAAGCTTTTGCATTCTGGGAAGTTACCATATCCAGAGTAACCAGGCTTCTGCCTTATGAGAAGTTATTTCTTTCATGCTGATTGAGATTTTTACAGGTGTTAAGATTATGTTAAGTCTTAAATTCAAGGGGAGTTTGAAAACTAACTCTGATATTATAAGCTGAAAAATAATATTTTACAGTATAAAATTCAGGGGGAGCTTACAAACCTCACTCTGATATTTTTATGTGATTAAACCACGTAAAAAATGTTCATCAAAATATATGGTTTTGTTATAAAAAAAAAGGGGGAGATTGTAAGAACATGGTTTGGTTTTGCATATGGCCTTTAGTTTTGATGATAATAACGCATTGTTTCTTAGATAACAATTTTGTACCCTATTGGTTTTTGTCTAGTGTGTAGATTTTGCTAACAGGTTCTGACTCTGAAGAATTGACATGTGACGTCATCATATTCTAGACTCAACATACTCTGACTCTGAAGAGATACAAAGTGCTTTACAAGATGCTGTAAAGTTCTAGAATGTTCTTAGACAACGGTTCTGATGAATGTTTGTGCTAAAGCTTCTGACTGTGACTCTGATTAAAGAGCCTCTGAAGGATTGTCAAGCCTTCAAGATTATGCGCTCTCAAGTTCTGAAGAACAAGATCTGAAGACTCTGAAGACCAGGTTCCGAGGAACTGTTTCAAGACTCTGAAGACAGAGGTTCTAAAGATTCTATTAACTAGTCTCTTGATCCTTCTAAGCATGATTTCTTTGAGAACTTTACCCTTTTTCTTCTCAAACCTACCATCTTTGAGAACCCTAATAATTTTGTAGAACTTTACCCTTTTTCTTCTCAAACCTACCATATTTCTTTGAGAACTTTCCTTTAATGAACAATCCCCACCAGCAGAAGATGGTTTGTGCTCCTTTCGTTCGTTCAAATTCTTAGAGTACAAGGCTAATTGAACATCTTCGAAGGTCAACGAATCTCTTCCATACAAGAGAATTTCTTTGAAATGAGCATGAGACTTAGGTAAAACACACAACAAAATAAACAATTAATCTTCTTCGTCAATCTTGACCTCTATATTTTCAAGATCAAGAATCAACTTGTATAACATATCTAGCTGCTCAACCAAGACTTTGTCTTCACTCATCTTGAATTAGTACAAATCTTGCTTCAGGAAGAGACAATTGACCAACTATTTTGTCATGTACAAACCTTCGAGTTTCGTCCATACACCAGCTGCAGTTTTCTCCTTCGAAACCTGCCAAAGAACCTTATCACTAAGGCTCAATACAATGGCATTGTGGGATTTCTAGATCATAGTCATCTTCTCCTTCTCCGTTAGAGCAACATCCATCTTCTCTGATCCTTTCAACGCTTCTAACAAATCCTGTTGAACCAGTAGGGCTTGCATCTTCAAGCGCCACAAACCAAAATAATTCACGCTAGTGAATTTCTCAATCTCATACTTTATTGACGACATCTTCTTCTCCATGCTCACCCCACCAATTTTTTGTGAAACAATATTCAATAAAACAGAGTATGAATGATTTCTTGATAACAAGAAAACCATAAAGTCTAAGAGAAGAGAGAAGAGATGAGAAAGAACAAATAAAATGGTTAAAAAACTGGATTCTTGATTCAAATACATATTAGGGAACAATGTTTACAATAGAATCTCAACCACACCACTTTCTCCACCTGAACAGGATTATCGGGATTGATGGAGAAGTGAGAACTAACTTTCTATTTATAAGAAAACTAAACCCTATCTTTCAACTAACATACTAAATAATTGGCCCAAAAAACTGGCTTAGTTCAACATGCTAACTTAAACTATAAGCTAACATATTTCGATAGCATGCTAGAACAAACTTCGACTACAACACACACGTCTTCGTCCTGCATGTTTGATCAGACTTCGACTATAACATTCATACCTTATGTCAAACCATGAAACTAACCTTGTCGAGACTAGAGTTCAACCCAAATATCACAATATCCTATGAAAATGTCGCTAACATTTTGTCAATTATATTGAAATAAGATGGAATTTGTGACCCCTTTGAATATCCTTTACAACTTGACTCTTTATTAGGTTTCCCAACGATCTTAAAAATAAAGTGGCAACCAAGGTGGAACAATTCCTCTGTTGTATCGATATTCAGAGATGAGTAAGTAATCCAATGTCAGAAGCTAAATGAGGGATAAACAAGGTTCTATTATTCCGTCATTTTATTATATTCAATTCAATATCATCTATAATGATCTAACTAATTCTAATTATTATCCAATATCATATCCCAATCCCTCATCTTGCCATCACACACAATATTTTGCTGGTAAGCACGCCCTGCATCTCTTTCTTATGTCGCAAACCATATTTTACTTCATTTCTTCCCTACTTTTGCTTTTCATTCTCATAATTATTTCAAAGCATAACTCAGATTCTGTCACACCAACAACTTCCACACAATTTTTTTTTTCTCCTGATGGTTCAAGTGAGTCAACAACACTACAACATGGATGTGATGGAGAACTGTCATCAACGAAAGTGAACAAGCATGTCAAATGGGAGAAGAACTAACTATGTTGTTTAGCCTCTCTGTAATTGTAACTCTATCAATGCAACTTTCAAACACTATTGTTCATGTTTTCTATAACAGATTACTGTGGGTTATAATGTGTCGGTAATATTTTCTAACAACTTTCAAACCCGGTCAATTCAACATTAGTTGAGACAACTTTTAATACAAAAATGCTTTATTGTTGTTATGTTTTTACAACTGTTGGCTTGGCACGTATATGGTTTTTGTAGATATGTTGTGACAGGTCATATTGTACTTTATCATAGATGTTTGATTTAACTTGTCAAAGCCAGCTATAACATTACATCCCGTGCAGTTGGCTAACATGCACTGAAAAAGGACCGTACAACATATTCTTGGGCCCTATTAATCATTTGATATCAACAACTTTTTCCCCAAACTATAGAAAATATTAAATGTAAATATTTTCAATTCTACATTGCATTTCAATTATTAATCTACTTCATACCACATAGACAACAAACATATTGACAAGAACATTGTGGTAAAGTTGAAGTTAATGTTAGACGAAAATAATGTTCAAGCCATAGCTTTTAGAATGGCACTAGATAAGTTGAACAAAACTGAATTCCAAGACTTGAAATTGAAGCTTATTACAAATCGGTCCAGAGATGGCCATGTGTATAACATACCAAAGGTGTTT
This sequence comes from Lathyrus oleraceus, assembly GCF_024323335.1. Taxonomy (NCBI): domain Eukaryota; kingdom Viridiplantae; phylum Streptophyta; class Magnoliopsida; order Fabales; family Fabaceae; genus Lathyrus; species Lathyrus oleraceus. The sequence continues at coordinate 45,083,360 of NC_066582.1, forward strand.
GAAGTTGCTGCTCTTATTGTAGGAGATATAAATTCAACTTCATAAAGAGACATCATTATCCAACACATGATGGCCAATTACAAGGAATTGACGAGTTTCATGCAAATTACATAATTTATCAATATCCTTTGATGTTTTCATATGGCGTGGATGGTTACAGGCCAAATTTATTTCAAAAGTATAAAGTTGACACTGTGGTTACAAAAAAAAATGTCAAACTATCAAAGATTGACTATGTTTCCGATTACAAGAGCGGAGCACCGAAGCTAAAACTTTACTCTATTTCAGAATATTATTTCAACAGTTTAGTTTTAGGTTGATGGCTACACAATTATAAACTGAACGGCTAACTTGGTTGAGAAAAAATAAATCAAAATTGAGAGTCGGAAAATACCACAAATTAAATGAATAATATGCCATCAAACAATCCAACCACGGTGCCAAAAGAGGGATGCGAGTTGTTTTTCCATCATCTTTCCTAGGCGGCAAATGATATATGGATCAACTTTATTTTGATGGTAATCCAGTGCTATTGGTTTTCCTAATTTGTTTGTAACTTTCACATGTAATCCCAATTGACCAGAATTACGTGACTTTTGTTTAAACAAAACTTAAAGACGCATGATCGTCCTAATATTATCTCCATAATTTTTAAGATCAAGTTTGATGAACTAATGACTGATTTGACCAAGTGACACGTTCTTGTAAAGATTTTGGCATGTAAGTCATTGTTTTTCTACTTATTTGTATCCATCAAATATACTTTATTATATTTGTACCTCTTTTTTTTAATGCTAATTTTCAAACTTTCACTCTCCTTTTTCTTTATGATTAGTCATCTATACCATTGAATTCCAAATTTGAGGGTTTCCACATGCTCGCATTCTCATCTTCTTGCACCCACAAAGTAAATATCCAACTCCAAAAGATATCGACAATATCATTACTGATAAAATTCAAAACCCTGATGTTCATCCAACTTCATACAATTTAGTCAAGACACAAATGATTCATGGTCCTTGTGGTCTGTCAAGGTTGTCATCACCATGAAAAATAGAAAATATTCTAATAATTTTCCTAATAAGTTCATTGAATAAATCATTCTTGACCAAGAGGGTTATCCAGTCCACAGAAGACGATACAAAACACATATCATAGTAAAAAAATGGTGTCACTTTCGATAACAGGCATGTAGTATCTTATAACACAAGGTCGCTACCTGACTCATATCAATATGGAATGGTGTAACCAAAGTATGTCCATCAAGTATCTTAAATTAAATTGTAGGTATCTCATAGATTTCAAACCAATTGTGGGTAATAAGCTTATATACAACGAAAGAAGTTATGATGGCGCATTACAAAGAACTAAACTCAATAGCTTGTTTGCAACGCTGACATGTATATTTATATATTGTAACTACTTCTCATAAGCAATAGTAACTTTAGCAGCTTTTGTATTATAAATTATTGTTTCTATATCAGATGAACAAAGAACAATATATGAGAAAATCATGTTGACTGTTAATAATCAAAAGGAGGCATTTTTTTTCTTGGATGGCTATGGAGGAACTGAGAAAACATACATGTGATGAGCGCTTGCAAGTTCTTTAAGGTCAAAGCAAGAAATTGTTCTAACTGTCGCATCAAGTTGGATAGCATAAATAGTATTACCAGGCAGACGAACTGCTCATTCTAAGTTTAAAGTCTCGATGCCCATGCTAGATAATTCGATGTGCAAAATAGAGCATGATGGTGACCACGTTGAACTTCCAAGACAAACCAAATTGATTATTTGGGATTATTATGAGGTGTTGAGTTTAACAAAAAAATATATGGTTACAATGAGGTTTTAGAGAACAGGATAAGAAGGATATAGTCGAGTTTTCTGTGTGGCTTCTGAGTGACAAAAAAATATATGATGAAATTGATATTCCTCATGATATTTTAGTAACAATTTTTGATGATCTTATTGTTGTCGTCATGGAAAGTACATATATGGATTTCATGAATAGTTATAAATGTTACTACTATCTCAAAAGTAGGGAAATTTTAACACCAACAATAAAAGTTGTTGATCAAATTAATAATTACATTCATCAAATGATGTCGGGTATAAAGAGAATGATTCTTTTATATTCTGTTCCAGCCATAAATGATGAGTATTTATAGATACAAGTGATACTTGAGTGTATAACTAATTCCTAATCTTAAGGGAACCCTATTGTTGATTCCTAGTATTAAGCAATGAATAATTCAAACTATACCAACACATATGCATAGTAATAGGAATGATTGGTTACACTTAATTATTGGAACAACTTATTCTTATCTATTATTATGCCCCCTCAAAATTGGGTCAACATCAATGACACAAATTTTGTCTCTGAGAAATGAAAATCTGGTTCGATGCATATGCTTTGTTAGAATATCTGTCGGTTGGTCCTTTGTAGAAATATGAGAGACTCGTATGTTTCCAAGTTGAATCATTTGTCGCACGAAATGATAATCTAGAGCAATGTGTTTCATTCGAGAGTGAAAAACTGGATTGGATCATAAGTAGGTTGTGTCAATATTGTCACAAAAAAGAGTAGGTACTTGAGATGGTACTCCAAGTTCACTCAATAGATTGAGCAACCACATGATCTCAGCTGTAGTATTGGCAGCAGATCGGTATTCGGCTTCTGTGGAAGATCTTGCAACTGTTCTTTGTCTTTTTTATAACCATGAAACAGGATTTCCTCCAAAGTAAATTATGTAAGCTGAAGTAGATGTTTTGTCATCGTAATTACCTCCCCAATCAGCATCGGTGAAGGCTTGCAGTTTAAGATGAAGTGGTTTTGCTAGCCGTAAAGCATGATTAATAGTATGTTTTAGATACCGTAATACTCGCTTGAGCTGCTGGAGATGCAGTTGTGTTGGTTGATGCATGAATTGTGACAATTTATTAATTGCAAAGGACAGATCTGGCCTTGTCAAAGTAACGTATTGCAATGCACCAATGATACTACGGAATAGCTTTGAGTCGGCAGCGGCTGATCCATCATTTAGTTTGAGAGGAGTAGTCATACATAATGGTGTGTTGACGGTCTTTGCTCCAGCCATATTGAACTTATCCAAGAATTCTCGAATATAACCATGTTGAGATAATAACATACCCTCCTTGGTTGGGATCATTTCAATGCCAATGAAATAATGAGGGAAACCAAGTTGTTTGAGCGAAAACTTATTGGAAAGTTCAGTCATGAATTGAGTTAAAAAGGTAGTATCACTGCCCGTCAAAAGTAAGTCATCAACATATACTAATAAGAAAGCTTGTACACCATGTTTATTGTAAATAAACAAGGATGAATCACTTAGGCTTGTTTGAAACCCAATAGAAAGAACAAAGGCCTTGAGAGAATCATGCCATGCTCGAGGTGCTTGTCGTAAACCATAGATAGCCTTCTTGAGTTTGCATACGTGTTGAGGAAATTCATAATGAATAAATCCGGGTGGCTGTTGCATGTAGACATCTTCAGTTAATTTTCCCTGCAAAAAGGCATTATTAACATCCATTTGGTGTAAGGACCACCCTTGAGCAAGTGATAAAGTGAGAGCCACTTTAATAGTTTGAGGTTTCACAACCGGTGCGAATGTTTCCTTAAAATCAAGACCAGGTGTTTGAGTGAATCCTTTTGCAACCAACCTTGCTTTTTATATCGTGCCACACTTCCATCAGGATTTCTTTTGATGCGAAATAACCATTTATAGCCAACTGAATTAGTATGAGTCTGACGGGGAACCAAGGTCCAAGTACCATTATTCATGAGTGCATTAAATTCAGCCGAACAAGCATCTCTCCAATGTGGTATTTTAAGTGCTTGAGTAATAGTAGATGGCTCAAGATTTTCCTGCAAGTCATGTTTAGAGGCAATAAATAGTTTCTTGGGTTTGAATATATTATTTTGTGACCTTGTTACGATAAGAGCACGTTGAACAGGATTATTTTTCGTTGAAGTTGGAACCGGATCAGATGTAGTGTTGGTGGTAGAGCTTGTTAGGTTATCACTACTCACTGGTATCTCTGTTGTTACAGACGACTCGATAGGTTGCATTGACTCAGAGACTGGTGGAGGACTTGATACCGGATCTGTTGTGGGACTCGATACCGGGACTGATGGCTCAGGTGTGGATGACTCATGTGCTAGGGACTGGTTTGGTTCCTGAGCTGAATTTTGATCTTGGGTAACATGAATAATACTGTGTACCGAAGAGTCATGTGATGGAATTGGAGGACAAGTAGATGACGAATTAATTAGGGATTGATAGGGGAATGAGTTTTCCACAAAGTGGACATGTCTAGATACATATATCCTATTTGACAAAGGTTCAAGACAAAAATATGCATGCTGAGACGTTGAATAGCCTAGGAAGATGTAAGGTTTAGACCTGGGTTGGAGCTTATTTTGCATATATGGTTTTAGCCAAGGAAAACACAAACAACCAAATGAATGATATGTATGATAAGCGGGTTTGCTTTTAAATAATATTTCAAAGGGATAGATCATATTAATGATTGGTTTGGGCATCCTGTTAATAAGATACACAGCAGTGGTGAAAGCAAATGACCATAGTTGGGAAGGTAAATTAGCATGATACAAAAGAGCACGACCCGTTTCAACAACATGTCTGTGTCTCCTCTCTGCTGTGCCATTTACCTCAGATGTGTGGGGTGGTGAAGTTAAATGAGAACTGCCATTATTGGCAAGAAAAGATTTTAATTTGATAAATTCTCCACCGTTATCAATGAAAAGGGAAACAATCGGAAGATTGAAGGATTTTTCAACAATGGACTTGAATTGAACAAAAATAGAGAAGACATTTGACTTATGTTTCATTGGGTACAACCAGACATATTTGGAAAAATGATCAACAATGATTAAATAATATAAAAAACCATCTACTGATCTAACAGGAGCTGGGCCCCAAACATCAGAGTACAAAAGTTCCAAAGGTTTGCTGCTTGTGAGATGATGATTTGAAAAAGGAAGCTTGTGGCTTTTTGCACAGTGACAGGAAGTACACTCATGTGAGGCCGGAAGCTTTATTGGTAGATGATGTTTGTTAGTCAGATGCTTTATTATTTTGAAAGAAGGATGTCCTAATTTATGATGCCATGTAGATGTAGAATGAATGCTTGTATGTAATGCTTGCGGTGGACTAGATGAACTAAATGCATTGGATAGATGATAAAGATCTTGTTTAAGTGGTCCTTGAAGCAGTGGTTGACTCGAGGTCAAGTCCTTGACAACAAAATGGTTTGCAAAAAATTCAACAGAACAACTATTAGATTGACATAACTTGGAAACAGACAAAAGGTTAAATTGAAATTTAGGAACACATAAGACTTGTTTAAGATGAAGAGGTTTGACAGAAGTATTAATAACAGAGTTACCAGTGTGACTAATTTCCAAACCTGTTCCATCACCAACAATCGCCCGATCTGCTCCAGGATAGGAATTTGTTAAGGTAAGCTGTTGTAGGTCCTGAGCAATATGATGAGATGCTCATGTATCCATGACCCAGTTACCATGTTGTGTTGCAGCCTGATTCTGAGCAAAGTTCGTTGTTGGTTTAGGGCCGTTTCGTTTAGGAAATCCCTTAATTCTGTAGCAAACCTTAGCAGTGTGACCAGCCTTGTCACAAAACTGACAGACCACCTTATTTTCGCCATTCCGCAAAGTTGGTGAAGGGCTGCTGTTGTTGTTGTTTTTGTGGTGATAGTTTTTTGTTCTTGTGGCTGCATTGGCAGTGGCAATCACATTGTCAACTGCAAGTGGATCAGCTTGATGATGAATTGTTTCAAAATCCATCAATTTTTCATGAAGTTCAGCAAATGCAACAGGACTTTCTCTGCTTCTAAGTGCAGCGGAAATTTCACGATACTCAGCACTCAAACCATTGAGAGTGTGAATAACAAGATCAGTTTCATCAAGGGGATGATCAATGATTGAGAGTTCATCCGAAATTGCTTTTATCCCTTGTAGATATGTAACCATAGATTGATTTCCTTTTTTGAAATTGGAAATCTGTTGTTTGAGCGCAATAATCCGCACTCTTGAGCGGCCCGCATACATGGTTTTAAGGATCTCCCATGCTTGATTGGAACTTTTGACAGATCCTAAGTGTGTGACCACTGTTGCAGCCACCGAAGATACAATACCATGTAGAATGAGTTGATCTTGTCGAACCCAATTCGTGAAGTCAGGATTGACAGCGGTGGTATCGTTTGCGAGCTGTTTTGATGGACAAGGTGTAGTTCCATCAATATAACCTAGAAGATCATATCCTGTTAAAAGAGCCATGAATTGAATTCTCCAGGCAGGATAATTGTCTCCATCAAGTTTAATGGAGAGTTGAGAACCAGCATTCAAGACAATCAGTTTGTCGGCTGGTGATGACATAATGGGCGTCGGTTCAGAAGGCATAACAAGGATCGGAAAAAATTTTCTTTTAAGCTTTACGCTCTGATACCATAAAGAGAATGATTCTTTTATATTCTGTTCCAGTCATAAATGCTGAGTATTTATAGATACAAGTGATACTTGAGTGTATAACTAATTCCTAATCTTAAGGGAATCCTATTGTTGATTCCTAGTATTAAGCAATGAATAATTCAAACTATACCAACTCATATGCATAGTAATAGGAATAGTTTGTTACACTTAATTATTGGAACAACTTATTCTTATCTATTATTAGGGTATACCTATTACATTGTATTAATGCTATCCATTATAGATTAGCAATTTTTTTTTCTTTTTCCATATATAACACCATCAATTTTATGTAGGAGATACAAAGGATTATTGTAGCTCTAACTCCTTTGATAGATTGGAAATACATGATAAAAACATCATTGAAGTACTTACTCCTAAATTTCTGAGTTCATTAAGAACTTCTGCTTTGCCAAACCATCACATCACATCAAAGATTGTGACTCACATAATGCTTATGAGAAACATCAATCAATCTAAAGGTTTGTGTAATGGCACAAGACAATAAAATTGGGCAACCACGTTATAGAAGCTCAAATGATGGGTGGTAAAGGCGATGACAAAATCATCTACATTTTAATGATGGATATGTCACCTTCTCAATCACCTTGGTCATTTAAGTTGAATAGATGAGAATTTTTAATAATCGTATGTTATTCGGTACCATTAACAAATCGCAAGATCAAAGTTTGGATTGGATTGGTCTCTATTTTTCCCACAGATGTCTTTAGTCATGGACAAATCTATAATACTATCTTAAGTGTTTCCGGTAGAAAAGGAGTAAATATCTTAGTTCGTGATGAGAAAAATATAGTCAAAACTTCAACAATAAATTATGAATGTTAGTTATTTGGAGATTTATTACTTCCATTAACAAAATTTAGATATCATTTATAAATTATATCAATTTCTCACTATCATATACTTTCAAAGTGAAATTCCATAGTTTTTGTATATTTTATTCTGGACAACATTGAAATTGTCGGTGTTAACATTCTTTGTCTCTTTTAATTACAGGTACATGGTTTGGCTTTCTAAGTCTTCAACTTATATGAGAAAGATTACATTTTAATGCATGGATGTGTTTCTCTCCGGAACATATTTTGGTTCCTATTACATAGTTTGTTTAATTACTAATAGATAGACACCACCTTTATAACAGTTTATGTTATTTGAATTTTTTGTTTATACAACTATCAATCCAATCTAATTGATGGTTTTATTATACTTCACATTGGTTGCAACAAAAACATTAAACCTGCAAAACTTAGATTTATTTCACCTTCATATGTGCGTGTCAATATTTTGGTGTAACTAATAACTGTATTTTAAAAATACTTAATAGATGGTTTATAACATCACCAAATTCAAAAATAAACATCATATATAAATTATTTTATATTACAAACAAGTTGATCACTTTTTGGCTATACATGCTGAAGGTCAATAACCTTTTAACAGAAACCCTACCTCCTTTTAGATTTGTGTTGTTGGTCTATATTGGGCCCCATTCAGATTTTGTTCAATATTATGGCTGAAAGATACTCAATAGTAAATAACTATACTGATTCAAGTTTTTCATTTAAAAATTGAACAGTTTCCTTATATTATAGATTTTAGATTATATATTTATTACAAACATGTTCCAAATATAATTGTTGAATTGTAATTCCTTGTGTCGAAGTAGGTTGCTCAACAGAACAAGGAATGTCGAACCACTTAGTGTGTTAAGTGGTGTTAGTATGTCGAAATGTCGAAGCATGTTGTTTCACATAGGATTTCGACTTAGGTCTATTTTAGTAGCGTTAGCTATTTTGGGCTTTTATAGTTTTGGACTTTGACTTGAGGTCCAAGTTAACCTAAATCTACAAATAGATGGAGTAACCCTTATATTTGTAATGAAGTGAATAGATTATTCATAACATTGTATTCACAGTATTTTGCAGTTGCAAAGTGAATAAGAAATTTTCCACAGTTTGTGGACAGAGAGAAACTTTGCAGAATTTAATTATTCTTTTCCTTCATCATTCTTTACACTCTTTCTTTCTCCATTGTTCATTTCATTTCATTATTATTGTGTGGGTGATAACCATCTTGTTCATCAAGATTGATTGAAGTTCTCCATAGATTTTGGTGGATTTCTAACATCAGGTATCAAGAGCTCCAGTTTAATCGATTTGTGGGGAAAAAATCACCATGGCAACGAGCATTTTTCAACAAACCTTATGATTCTCAAGAACAACAATTATGAAAATTGGTGCAAGTAGATAAAGATTGTATTCTATTATCAAGATCTTTGGGATCTTGTGAAGGAATGAGTAACAACGCTTGCAGAAGTCGCGACAGATCAAGAAAAGGATGCACATAAAGAATTGAAGAAGAAAGATTATAAAGATCTCTTTATAATCCATCAATATATTGACACATATAACTTTGAAAAGATTAGTGATGCAGAGTCAGCGAAAGAAGCATGGGAAATTCTGGAGAAATCGTTGGAGGCGCGAAAAAGGTGAAAGAGGTGAGGTTACAAACTCATAAAAGAACGTATGAATTGCTTCAGATGGAAGACAATGAAAGCATAACTGATTTTTTCACTAAGATTACGAAACTGGTGAATTAAATCAAGGTATGTGAAGAAGTGTTGACATCAAGATCTGTTGTTGGAAAGATCTTGAGATTGTTGGCTCCAAAGTTCGACCACATGGTAGTGTAAGACCCCAATTTTGTCCCTAAGATCCCTCATGACATCATATCATATCATTGCATTTCCTCAAGGATCATTGGACACCTTGCTTCCTTCCCTATGGATGGGTTATCTTTTTGAGAGTGGTTCTTGATCACCAAGCATGTTTGCATTTTGTATATCACTGCTTTTCCTTTTATCACTAACCAAAAGTACAAAAATATGTCATCTAACCTTTGTCTTGCAGAGGAAGCAATCACAGGTCAAGACAATCAAAGGCAGTCATTGAGCAATAGATGGTGGCCATTCTTGAGAATTTGGACACCACAATCATTCACAAGAGTTCCTATGAACTATGATGCCATTTTGAATCAAAATCCCAAGTGGTAGAGGCTTGAATTTCATCTGAACATTGCCAGGTCATCTGAAGACCTAGAAAGGCAACTGCCAAGTCAATAGTTGGATTTGGAGGTGGGAAGTGATTAGAAATACCTCATTCATGTTCAAACAAGCCTCATTTGACATTTCAAACACCAACATTGAAGAATTTAAAGTCAGGTCAAAACTTTCCAAAAATAGAAAGTGACCTATAATTCAAATTTGCCAAAAATGCAAAGGTTTTAACCTAACTTCAACTTCAAATTACATCATCAAGAAAGCTTCAAATGAAATTTTGTTGAACATGAAAGTTGTAGATCTTTCTCTCCCATTTCCAAAAAGTCCAAGATCATCAATTTCTCATGTGTGGTTAAGGAGATATGATCAAAACATGGCAAAGTGTACTTGAAGATTCAAATGGGCATAACTTCTCAACCAAAACTCCAAATTGGATGGCTCTTTTTGCATTGTTCTTATTTTGACTTCTAGTTTCCAAATCTTGCATTACATGACATGCATTATCATCATATGAACATTTGCCATTTCATTTGATTTTTGGAGGGAAATTATGGAATTTAAATTTGGTGCATTGTTTAAGCATTCTACCACTACCATTAGCTCCAAAACAGATTTTTAAGTGAAATTGAATCAAAATTCGTGCACTATTCACCATGCATTTCATGCATAGGGTGAAAATCCCAAATTTGCACTTGCACCACATTTTGCTAATTCCAATTACCAAATAGCTTAAACATGATTAAAGAGTGATTAGTAGGAGGTATAAAACAAAAACCCTAACTGTTTCAGCAGAACAACAATCACAATTTCAGATCTAGATCAAAACACCAAAAAAATTCTCTCACTTTTTTCTTGCAATTTCTTCACATTCAATCCATTCTTCTTGCTTGATCCTTGTTTCTGAGTTGTTCTTGAGCAGGTTTACACGTGAAGTTGAAGAAAACAGTACAAGATTGAAGCATATCGAAGCTTGAAAGCATCCATGGCAAATTCAAATTCTGATGGATTTGTGTGCAATTGAACCTCCTTCTCTCATCCAATCAACTCTACAAGCATCATAGAGGAGCTTTTGAGCATTGCAAGGCTTGAATCAACACAAATCCAGATCTGCTCTTCAAGAGGTCATTGAATCGAATCTCTCATTTCTCAAAATTATTATGATGTTGTTATAGATCTTGATGTGCTGGTTAATTTGAGCTTTGAATCATGAAATTCCATGCATGTTTGAGTGAGTTAGGGTTAAATAAAGTTTCATGAATGAATTTTACATCGCTCGATTCTCCTTGTATGTGATGTTTTATGCTTAATCCATGCTTGATTCGTGATCTCCATGAGATATCCTACATGTTGATATGTTTAATAGTGAATTCTGGAAAAATTGTTCTTGATCATTGATGAACACTCACTATTCATGAGCTTCACGTTGAAGAAGATGATGCAGATCTTTGGCAGCGGTTTTTGATTCCATTTGCCACGGTTAAGCGTTGCTCATGTGTTTCTTAGGGTTTGCACGTGATTGGTGCATGCAATTCCCATGCTGGTCTCTGATTGGCCAGTTTGCTTTGAACGTGCCATTGGCTGCCACCACATAAGTGGAAAGCTGCGTTTCGCAGCAGCTGGCGCCAATTTCCTATTTCAAATTATTATTTCACTTTTAATCCATTTAATTGTTACATTTCATTTCAATTTTATTTCAATCTTTCAAAAATCCAAACAAATTGAAAACTTATCCAAATTGACTCCAATTTTTTGCATTATGATCCTTGTTCTCTCTACTTTTTTATCATCATGATTTTAAAAGTTGTGCTTGGCTGGATATTTTTTTTCCCTAGATTGTTTGAACATGTATTCATTTTGTACATTGCCTTGTTATATCATTTGTGAAATGCTGGTCTTTAATCCAATGAATCTGAAAATTTGCATGATGAAACTAGACTCATTGCTTGACATTTTGGTGTTGATTTGGTATTTTTGCAATTTATCATTTCTGTTTTATGATCATGTTAAGTTGGTGTGACAATTTGTGTCGCACCTTTTTATGTTCAACTTATGTGATGAATTTTCCATGCCTAATGAATTCCAATTGTTCTGATTTTTTGTATGATGCTTGATATAGATGTTGTGAATGCTCTTGAATTTTCTTGGAATTATTTGAATCTTTTCTGATTTAATTGAGATTTTTCATTCTGGTTGGTCACATTTGAGCTTTAAAATTGCTTTGAACTTCAATTGATTGTGAAATGCTTTTGGTATATGATATTGATGTGAGACCTTTTGGATTGTTTCAAGATGTGTTTGAAGTTGATTCATGTTAATTTTCAGCTTCTGTTTTGAATTTTTTTCCACATCTTTGACCCTAGGCTTTGACCTAGTGGTTTGCCTCTCACATTTGAGCTTTGATTTCAGGTTGAACATCTAAGTTACTTGGTTCATGATGCTCCATCACTTGAGCATTGATGTTTGCCTTTGATTACTAATCTTTGTGTGTTTTATAGGTTGATGTTAGCTCATTTGAGTTTGACCTTTGGCTTATGCATTGTGTACATTGGGATTGTTTGTTACTCATTGACTGTTGTTTAGTTGTCTGAACTTTATACTGATTTGTTTGATGTTTCCACAGGTACATAAGTTGCTTAAGTTCATTTGAACTTTGCTTTTGCTTGGTTGCTTAACCACTTAGGTATAACCTCTCTTCTTCATGTAGTCTGGAAGACCTGCTGTTATTGGTAGGCACCTGTCTGAAGTCCTCCTTAAGAGGCAATGCTTGTGTTTGTTTATTTTTTATGCCAAGCAGGAAAAGTCCTCTTATGAGGCAATTGGTAGATAAAAGACATGTGTAATCCATCTCCTACTACTCAGTGTGTCATTCACTTTGCTCACACAATGTGTTGATGCATTGTGGATATTAACCCAAGATCTTATAGAGTCAAATCACTTGTGGAGAAGAGTTCCTACTTTCTGAACTCCCATACTTTCTACTGTTTAGAGCTCTCCCTGGCCAGGGATAAGAGCTATGAGGCACACCCCTCATCTCCATTTCATCTGCTTCACCCTAACTCTCAATGTTAAGGTTAAGAGCTCACATTACCCAATTCCAGTTGACTGTAAAGTCTAACCTTGTTTGAGCCTAATTGCTTGTATATAGTGTGTGCTAGTTGACTTGGTTGTTGGTCACTTGATTCATCTGTGCCTATCTGCTTATGTATGCCTCTGTGCATTTATCATCATTAATTGTACATCATTGCATGATCATTGTTCACATCTTTGTGACATCTTTGTTTGTCCATTGAGGATTCAATTGTAAGTCCATATATTGGCCATTGTTTCCTATGATGTGGAAGGAGTCGAGTGTAAGACCATTTATTGGCAACTTGTTTCCTCTTGCTTAGTGCATTTGTTTTGTCTGTTGTATGTGAGGAGTCAATTGTAAGTCCATTTATTGGCAGTTGTTTCCTATGATCATCCTGTGGAGGTTGGTATAAGTCCATATATTGGCATCTGGTATCCATGTTTGTTTTAGGAGATTGGTGTAAATCCATTGATTGGTATCCGGTATCCACCTTTGTTTGTGAGATTGGTGTAAGTCCATTGATTGGCATCTGATATCCATTTGCTTTGTTTACTTGTTATTGCTCATTGCCTATTCCAAAGGAATCACTTGGATCATCTACATATGATCTCAAGAGGTGAACATCTAAAAAGTTTTACACTCCCTCACCATCCCACCTTTTGTTCCTTTAAACCTCCATTTGCATGTTAACCCAAACTTGAAAAATATTGTGCAAACATTCTCATCTCTTTTCAAATTAGAAACCTAGGCCTTAGGCCTTTGATTTTTCAAACTTCATTTTCATAATACTTCTTTTGAATTGAATTCTAATCATACCTTGACCATCTTTTGTGAATAAATCCTAATTGGTTAATTTCACTCATTCAATTGTTTTGTGGCTTTGTCCATTCTTGATAAGTTTTCACACATTAGCCATAGGTTTGATTTATCCTAGTTGGTTGATGTTAATCTCACCTTTTGTCCTTAGTGATTGAATTGTAAGACTTCCTTGCTTATTATAGGGTTAACCCCTCACTAGCAAGTTGAATCTTTTCTCACATGGTGGACTTGTTGTTTGTATAAGGTTGAGTTTTCTCCCGTGGATAACGAAAGACCTTAGGGCTTTTGTTTAAAATGAACCCACTCATATTTTGGAAATCTTTTACCCGAACTACGCCGTTTTGATCCTTACCTTCCATGGAAAGGTACGTAGGCAACGGGTTCATCCGTTCAAACACAAAAATAATAACTTGTATATTCTTTTCTCCTCCCTTCAATCCATGTTTGCACAATAAATATTTCATAAACAAATAACATTTCGTACAACAAGTGTGAAAAGGGCTCCCTAGGAGTACCTAGGACGTTTTGAGTGCCTAACACCTTCCCATTGCGTAATTTACCCCTTACCCCGATCTCTGATCTTTTCATTAGTTTTCTATGTGTAAAACTTCTTAGGCTTTTGTTCGCTTTTTAGCCATTCCTTTGGATAAATAAAAGTGCGGTGGCGACTCGATTCTTTGTATGCTTTGCTTTTGATTTAATCAATAAATCATAAAGTGACGAATACACCGCTACAGGTAGTAGCCATAAAAGAGTCGAAAGATTTGTCAAAACTGACAAAGGAAGAGTTTCAAGGGACGCTTGAATCTCATGAACAAAGAATGACTAAAAGAGTTGCAGGAAAGTCAAAGAGTGATATGGCTTTGCAGGCTCAATCAATAAAAGAAACAAAAGGCAAAGGAAGCTAGAATGGTAACAAAGGCAGAGGAGGTTACAACAATTCGACTGGTCGAAATCAGCAAGAAGGAAACTGGTCGAATCAGAGAAAACCCTAGAACCAAGGCAACCAAAGAGGTGGTGTTGCAGGTAGATAAATAGGTGGTGGTCAAAAGCCAGATAAGAGTCACATTCAGTGTTACAATTATCAAAGGTATGATCACTATTTTAGTGATTGTCCAGAAAAGCAAAAGAATCAAGAAACTTATGCAAAGCTGGAAAAACATGAAGAAGAAGAGACATTGTTGATGGTTACAACAAGAGATGGAGAGAGATTCAAGGACCAGTGGTACTTGGACTCAGGATGCTCATCACACATGTCTGGAAGGAAAGATTGATTTGTCAACATAAAGCCCTCAATAAAGAACATGGTGAGATTTGCAAATGACAATACTCTAGCAGCTGAAGGTGTTAGTGATGTTCTGATTATGAGGAAAGATGGCAAGAGGTCAACAATAGGATAAAGCCAAAAACAAAAGACTGAATTAAGTGTTTGGGTGCCAACCAAACAACTCTTGATTCACAAGACGGACTGCCACTATATCTTCCTAAAAGGGTATAGGCAGGGCCCAAGAGAAAGTATTGTTGTGTACAAGGAACAATATATCACTGGATGGGGAACAAACAGTTCGAGATTAAAGAAGAATGGTATCTTGGATCCAAGAAAGAGATAGACTCTGAATCAAAGAGCAAGGTAGTCGTTTAGCAGTACGTGGGATATCATGGCTGCCACTATAGGGTAAAGCAAAAAATAAAGACTGAAACAAGTGTTTGGGTGCCAGCTAAACAACTCTCGATTGATGAGGTGGATTACCGTTATGTCGTCCTAAAAGGATGTACAAGGATTCCAAGAAAAAGGTATAGTTGATCTCAAAAAGATGGTATTGATTGAATGAATCAAAAATGATTGTTGATAAATAAGGTAGGAATAAATAAGGTAGATATAAATAAGGTAGCTCGCAAAGAATCTGGGTTCTCCTGCCTACGTATCCTTATAGTGCAATAAGGAAATCAGAGCTTTCGTAGTTCAACCCACTAGGGATGAAAATAAGGTTATTGAGGAGGCAAGAGGAGTGATTGATTGATTGAAAGAGTGGAATGGACTTGATAGTTATTGGATAAGAACCACACTAAAGTCTATGAGTAAAGGTGGATACGATAAGCAACAGGTCAAACGTCCCGCACCCAAAGATATCCAGAATGAGTGTAGGAAAGCTCCATTCTCATTCCTTCTTTACTACTTAAGGCTCGTGGCATGTAATTCTCATCCTAACTTTCAAGTTGGTGAAGAAAAATCTTTGTTGTTGTTTCTTGTACTGAAGACCTTATCAATTGTTCGATTTTAATTGCACTAAAGTCTATGAATGAAGGTGAATACGATGAGCGCTAGGTGATTCGTCCCATACCCAAAGATATTCAGAATGGGGGTAGAAATTCTCCAGTCTCATTCCTTCTCCATTGCTTAAGGCTCGTGTCGTACAATTTGAATCATAATTGATAAGTTGTTGATGTAGTCCTTGCTTGTTGTATTTCTTTGTGAGAGAGAAACTTGGCAATCATATGCTTTGAATTGTGCTAAAGTCTATGAATAGAGGTGAATACGATGAGCGCTGGGTCATTCGTCCCATACCCAATGATATTCAGAATGTGGGTAGAAATTCTCCAGTCCCACTCCTTCTCCATTGCTTAAGGCTCTTGCCACATAAATCTAACTTTGATTTAACAATCTCTTGAAGATGCCACCTTTGGTGTGTTTGTATTATCCACTGCTTAGTATGACTGAGGATGCCTTGAAAATCTGCCTTGAGGCTTCGAGTTCCACAACTTAGAAGAAAAAGTCTTATTAAATGACCAAGGGTCTTTTGGTCATTAAAATTAGACTATGGAATTATACAAGTTCAAAGGATTTAACTAATCAAAATTGCTTTTGATCAATTTGAATCGGAGGTTTGATTTAATTTTGAGAACTAGGTTAGAACCTAATCTAGAGGTGAGAATTGTTAGAAACTATCCTAAGGGATCATGCATGGTTAGCCAAAATTCATGATTAAAATTCTATATCAGAAATTCCTACGGGAACATGCAGTTATATGGTTAAAATGACAAAATAACCCATAAGGGGTAAAATCGTCATTATCCATAAAATGAATTAACAAACCTAATGATCGAGCACAATTCAAACATAGCAAAATTACCCTAATATTGAATCATGGAAGAATGGACATCTAACCATGTGAATCCAAATCCCGAGCAAAATGGAAACAAGATCAACAAAGAAATTAAAATAACTCAAGGCATGGCAAGATTAAATCCAAAACCTAATTCCTAATTTCATGGCCAAAATCAAATTGAGAACAAAAAATGGTTACATCTAATCGATCTAATTAACTACAATTTCTAATTGAACCTAACTAACCTAAATCAATTCCTAATCCACCAAAATCAAGAATCCAAATCTAATTAGAAATTCGATTAAACTTAATCTCATTCTAAATACCTAATTAATCCTAACTATGAATTAATCTATCTAATCAAAAAAGAAGTTAATTCTTAATATTTCTAAAACTAAGAATTAATCCTAATTTTTAATCTAACTAATTAATCAACAAAAATGAAATAACTATTAATAGCTAAAATAAAAAATCTAAATCTAACATCGATTAATCCTAATCAGCATCAAGATAAATCAATAAAATTAAGCAAAATTAAAAATAAGTTAGAGAAATACTAACCATGGATTAAGAGAACAAATCATGAACACCTTGCAATGGTCCCTGGGGTATTGACAATGAAGGGAGGTGAAATCAAGAGAAAAAAAAGGTTTGGGCCATGAAGTTGCTAGACAATAAACCCCAATCCAAATGGATGTACGGTCCACCATACATATCCAGGATCCTGATCTTACTTTCTTCTTCAGAATCCGTGGATGAGAACAAATGTTGAACGAACTCTTCTCTAGCAGTCGCGGCACCGTATAGCATCAACCGTTCATCTCTCGGATTCGACGTGATCCGTTGGGAATAAACAAAAAAATTCAAATACATGTTCGATCTTGTGTCGGGAAGGAAAAGAATGACGTACTGGATTCTTCGCGACTGGTGATTCACTCTTCAACCTTCATCTTTCGATTATGCCTCTGTCCCCAATTTCTCTTATCGATCTTATCACATTGTTATCATTGAATAGTGTGGTGAATCACTGTTGTCGTTCCATTGCGCTTGCAAAGAAGAGTATGAAGAAGGACGATGAAACTCGTTGAGTTGTGGATTTCTCGAAGAGTGAAGGTGGATTGAAGGGTCTGTCGTTAGAAGTTGGTTAGGGGTTATGATCAGAAAAATAACAAGTGTACTATTTTTGCCAATGTAGTAATAAGAGGGATGTTTCCCAAAGATCGATCTCGAGGATTGCGAGCAATATAAGAGTAAACAGTCACTCAATTGAAGAAAATTAAGAGTTTGGGTTTGGTACAATTTACTGTAAGGAAGAATAAAACAAATAAATATTTTCACAGATTAATATGATATGCCAAGGTAGGTGTATAAACATCTCTTGTAATGACCCTTGAGTGTATATCTCCTTAATACTGAACATTGTTTCAATTACCGGATCTTAAGATTATTTCCCCCTAAGACCTCGGAGGGAAACCTTTGGTATTCAATCTAACCTCTAAGTCCTTAGGTGATTATGATAAAACCAAGCATTTTAATTTAACAAGAATAATCAGGTAACAATAGGGTGTCCCTAGTCCTAGGTAATATCTATTATGGTTTCACTGTATGAAAACCTTAACCATTGCAGTCCTGCTAATCGTTAACCATACATCAATTTTAATATTTTCCATAAAGAAAGCATTACGCGAATCATACAGTGGAATTGAAATCAAATAACATATATTAAGGAAAATCTAACATCAGAGTCATTACATGATCAATTCAGGGACACCCCCTGGCATTTGGGGGTTTAGCCTATCATATTATTCAAATCAGATACAAGATAAAATTGTGACATTACAAAAAGTTCGGAATTCCGTTGATCTTCAACCGCGTCCACTCTTGAAGGATCTCCCTTCTTCTTCGCTTTTCACTGCTTCAATCTTGATCGTCTCCAATTTTCTATCGTGTAAAAAGTCCCCTTCTCCATATTCAAATCTCCTGTAAATAGTTCCTCATGACAATTTTTCTCGCGTAAAAGTCCAAAATGCCCTTCGAGATAAGTTGTGCCAAAAACAGCACAAAATTGGAAAATCAAGTGCCCAAGTCAACACTGACCGTGTCAGGCAACACGCCAGGCTGTGTTGGCTTCTGAGGCACAAGGCCTTGACACGCCTGCTCAGGGATGCTGACACGGGCACCCGTGTCAGCTCCCTATTTTCCTCTTTCATACCCTTTCTTCTGACACGGCCCGTGTTGGCCAACACGGGTGGCCGTGTCAGGGCTATTGTAAGTCCATTTTTCTTCTCCCGACGGGCCCAGAATGCCTGCTTTGCTTGTCTATCCCTCCGGTACACTTGCTTACACCTAAAACCAAAAGAACTACCACCAAAGGACATAAAATGGAGTATGATGATGCATATAACATGTACTCAACAAATGGAGATAACAATACCAAACATATAAATAACTAAACAAAACAATAAAATAAGTGGACTAATGTGTTACCAACTTCTTACAAAGGTGCCGAATGAGTGTCAGAAAACAAGGAGGATTGAAGACTGATCATAACCCCAAACTTATCTCATTGCTTGTCCTCAAGTGATGCTCGAGACATCAGGACGGTTTCCCCCAAATTTTGCATCCACAATGCTACTGCGATCTTTCGTGATCTTCTATTCACTTTTCAATCACAGTTTTACTCTTTCCCGATTTCCGACTTTAACCACACTTTAACTTTGACACACCTTTTGGCCTGTAGTTTTTCACACTCTCACCAAATCTCTCGGGATCAAAGTGTTTACACTTAAGAAAACATAGCATGTAAAGTCAACTCTTAGGTTTGAAATACAAATACCTTCATAACAAGCAACACGCCACACACACTATTCGATGACTTTTTCGGTTGTAGCGGGGCTAAGGTGTAAGGTGGGGAGTTAAAACAAAAAGGTAAATACTAGGGGTTCAGGCTCAGATTTTGTGTTGTTACCCTCATATTGTTGTTCTAATTTAAAACTCGGGGGTATTTCTTTTGGACACCATTCTTGTTGAGGTTCATTGGCGCATATATTTTCTTTTATCGCTCTTTTGAGCATGCTTTTACCAACCATAATATTTCTAGATAAGTGTTTCATGATCTCTTTTTTTCTTTTTTTTCTTTGAATTTTCTCATCTTTTTGCACTTATCTAAGGTTTGCCGGTGTCCCCAAATTTTGATGAAACCCCAAACTTAGGCTTTTCAGCAGCTTCTGGGTAAATAACACTTATCTTAGCAAGGTGTGGTGGTGTATGGGCTTATGGCTATAAACAATGGTAAAATAACAAACAAAAGGAAATATGACTCAAAATTGGTGAACGAAGGGTAATAATGACGGGTTGGCTGGAAAGGCTCAGGGTTAAAATACAAAACAATGCCTCAATGTGTATAGTGTGCTATGAAATTCCAGTATCTCTAATGAAAACCCAGAGAGACAAAGACATACCTGAACAACTCTCATGATGACAAGTGTTTGGCTTTTTGTAGTCCTCACCATGTTTTATCTAGCTTGCAGGCTTCCAAGATATCTCTCAGTGTGATGTAGCTTCGTTTTCTCTTCGGTTACAGAGTATTCCTATGAAATCCAGTGACAGAGAGTCGCGTCCAATTTTTCGGGTCAAAGCATCAACCTTCGGGGGTTTCCAGAAGAGCAAGTAGAGGGGTGTGTCTTCCATCCACTCGCTACAAGCTTCATAGTTCATCCGACACGAATGTTCTTTATCTGTAACACATAGAGTACCACATAACTAATTAAAACAAAAATATTAAGAATAAAACAAACAACAAAAACAATAAACAATAAAAACCCCTACACTTGAACTAAACATTGTCCGCAATGTTTAATCCAAGATAGAGAGGGACTCACACCGGTTCACTGTGGTGGCGGAAATTGCAACATCAAATGTTGCATCATCGCGTGCATCTCATCCATCAGAGTCCCTTGACGTGCTTGCTCTACACCTTGGCGTGTTTTCTCTGCTCGAAGATTGCCAATTTCTATTTGTATCCATGACCATTGGTCCGACGTCACATATGACGAACCGGCACCTGGGTGCATGGAGTCCTCTGGTGGAGCAGTAAATTGCTCCTGATCCTGCATCTCTTCCTGTACTTCTTCCTCCGGTGGGTCACCTGCAGCAAATGTGTCAGCATTGTGCTCGTCCATATCATCTTGGACGACACTTTCATATAGCAAATTGGTCGTGTTTGTAATGCTAATGTGTGCAGGGTCAAGAAGAGCTATAATAAACTGGCCCGAACTCATTAAGGCATAATAATCAGAAACTTGTGAAATCATACCTTGCTAGACCAATGCGTTCATGTCCAGTTTGCTCTTACCTGCTACCGGTGTCTCATTAAGTGCAACAGGGTCATATCCGAAATGGTAGGCAATCTGAGTGATGATACTCCATATGGAGATTCCCCCTTGGGCTGCTCTCCCCACGCGATCCAGATAATCTGCAGCAAATGCTGCAACACTTACAGCTACCCGGTTTGCCATGGCAAACAAAAAGAACAACTCCCTCTGGGTGACTACACCTGTACTGTCATCCCTGCCAAAAAGTGTGAAAGCCAGCACCTTCTGGGCATACCTGAAACATGGATTTTGAAATACCTGATGCCTTTGCCCCTTTCGCCAAATAGTCGGATCGTCCTGTAATGGCCAACCAGAACGTCTTAGCATCAAAGTTGTCTGGTACGGCTCTGGGGCCATAAAGGGGTAGGCGAAGAATTTCACCCAGCTGCTCAACTGTCAACTCGTGGTCGACATTGTATAACCTGAAAGACATTATTCCTCCAAAGTACATTGTTGTACCCGTCCAACCTTTTTTAAGCTTGAACTCAATTGTGCTCAGAAATTCTAATGTGATGCGCTCATAGGTTGGCGCTTCACAATGCACAAACTCAAGCATTCCTAAAACATGGAACATCATATCCAATTCTTCAGACATACCTAATTGAAATAAAGTATTGGAGCAAAGGTACCTTGTCGGAGTGATTTTCCGTTTGACATGAGATGCGTACCTCCGTTCATGCTCCGGGTTGTCAAAGATTATGTCATGTGAATTTGGATGATGGATTGTCTATTTCCGTGTACGGGATGATTCTGCATCTGCTTGCTTCCCTTTGGCGATTCTTTTCGGCGGCATTTTTATTTCCTGAAACACAATTTATCACCAAAAAAAATTAAGGAAAATAGAAAAAGATTATTGTAGCTTTGTAGAGGACGACGAGTAGAACAACTTTCGTGAAGGGTGCCGACAATTTGGACGGAGTATGACGGTAAAGATGAGAGCTTTAAGGGAGTTTGGTAATGGAGGAATGTAAAGAAAATGAGAGGAAGGAGAAGGATGATGTGAAAATGAGAGAGAGAGTGAAAGAAAATCAGATTTTATTGGTGGATTAAGGGTAAAATGTGTTTAAGTGGTGAAAATTTCGGGTGGGGTCCACAAAAACACAAAAAGACAAAATTTGAAAAATATGATCGTTGGGCCTGACACGGGCCGTGTCAGCTAACACGGGCGACCGTGTCAGGCCACTGTAATTTTAAGGCATCTCCTAGTAGGGCTGACATGGGTCGTGTCAGCTGACACGAGCGGCCGTGTTAGCCTACTGTAAAACTTGGCATTTCCTTCCTTTTCCTGACACGGGTCGTGTCAGGTGACACGGGTGCCCGTGTCAGGGTCCTATTTTTTCAAAAAATTTCGACTTTTCCACTGTTTTTTGGTTTTATCCCTGTTCTTCTAGTGCCCGACCATCTTACTCAACCCTTCTCTTTTGAATTGCGCGATGTAACCTTGAACATACGAGTGAATCTGTACACACACCAAACATGGAAATAGTTAGATAAAAACCGCGTGGGTTGCCTCCCACGAAGCGCTGCGTTTAACATCGCATGGCTCGACGATTGTCTCCCTCATCCTTGGAGACGAACATTATCAATCAGACCACTTTCATGTCCCTGATAGTAGCACTTCAACCGCTGTCCATTTACCTTGAAGGTATCCCCATTATTAGGATTTTTCAGTTCGATAGCTCCATGCGGGAACACTTTGTGAACCACAAACGGACCCGACCACCTAGATTTCAACTTTCCTGGAGGCTTTAATCTGGATTTGAACATGAGCACTAGTTGTTCTTTGACAAACTCTTTTCTCTATGGCCCGATATTGTCATAAATAGGGTATATAGGACCTGCATCCAACAATTTCACCGTCTCTATAGTAACAGGACATTTTTCTTCCGAATTTAAAAACACATCTTTGAGGTTCTGCGGAATTTGTTTCAACTATGTTCCTTTCTTTGGCTCTTCACCCTCCTTACTAGAGTGAGGTAGGTGTGAATCTTCCCACCGGTGTGTTTGAGATCCTTTCCACAGGGTTTGTGCATCCAGTAAGGCTAGCACTTGGTAGTCCACGTTGTCCTCTTCTTTATCACTGTCGGACTTGGACAAACTCAACACTCTTTCCAAAGGTGATGGTGGTGCATTCAAAGGGCCATCGTATGTCGTCACTTGATTCAGAACCTCTATAGTGTGACTGGTACAAATATCATCTTTGTCTTTCATGGTGTTTCGAACATTGATTTTCAATTCCTCATCATAAACCTTCAACGTCATGGTTCCTTCTTCTATGTTGATTAAACACCTTCCCGTCTCCAAAAAGGGTCTCCCCAGAATGAGAAGGATCTCTTCATCTTCCGGCATTTCAAGAATTACAAAATCCACCGGGAAAACAAACTTATCAATCTTCACTAGAACATCTTTAACAATGCCATACGGTTTTTTGACTGAATGATCAGCGAATTGGAGTGCCATCCTGGTATCTTGCACAACCCCTATACCAAGCTTCTTGTAAATGGATAACGGCATGAGACTCACACTAGCTCCCGGATCAATAAGAGCTTTGTTGAACGACCTATCTCCAATAGTACATGGGATGGTGACAACTCCTCGATCTTTCTTCTTTATGGGAATCTTCATACCCTGCAAAATAGCACTACAAGTTTCGGTTAGAATAATTGGGTTAGTGTCGGTGGTACGCCTCTTCGAAATGATATCCTTCATGAACTTGGCATAAGTAGGCATTTGTTCAAGTTCCTCCAACAAAGGAATGTTAATCTCCAGCTTCTTGAACAACTCTAAGAATTTTTCAAAGTTTTTCTCGTGTTGTCCTTTTTTTCTTTTTTCTAGTGGGGAAGGGAAGCTTAATAAACGGCTTAGGCTCAACGACTGTTTCTTTTACAACAGGTTTCGGTGCTACCACTTCTTCCCTAACAACTTCATTTTCTTTGATCTCCAGGTCCACTTTGATCAATTGGTCTTCCTCTTCATCCACTTCCTCGACAACTTCATCTGATTTACCACTTCTTGTTGTCACAACGCTCACATTATGATTCACTATAGGATTGTGCACAGTTGCACTAGGTAGAGCACCTTGTGCTTGAGAACTCGATGCTAATTGCTGAGCAATTTGACCCATCTTTGGACTTCAAGATTTTTAATGGATGTTGTGGTGTTTTTCTGATAATTTCGGGTTTCTTCTTGAAATTGAACATGATGAGTTGTCATTCTTTCAATAGCAATCTCCCAAACAACTTTCTTAGGGGCATGTTGTTGTTGTTGTTGATATTGAGTTTGGTACTGACCATGTTGAGGAGCGGTTCCTTTTTGGTCTTTCCACGAGAAGTTGGGATGATCCTTCCAACCCGGATTGTACGTGTTGGAATAAGGATTATTCTGCTTCAAAAATTTGATTTCCTCCACTTGTTGAGGAGTTGCAAAACAATACACAGTTTGGTGCAGACCATTACAGATTTCATAATAGACAATAGGAGCTGGTTGGACCTGTGCCACCTGTCGGGTACCTATATTCATCGCCTTCAGCTTCTTCTCAACTTCAGCAGTTATAGTATCTTCAATACGGATTTTAGTAGTTTCCAACTTTAAATCTATAACCCCTACTGGTTTGCTTTGACACCTATCATACAACTTCATGTGCTAATTAGCAACAATAGCTTCAATGATCTTCTTGATACCAGTGGCTGTTGAAAAATTTGTGGAACCCCTGGCTACGGTTTTAATCAGTTGTTTGGTCTTTATTTTAAGATCGTTCACAAACATCTGCATTTGTTCAGTTGCATCCATATTATGGGTGGGGCAAGCTACCAGGACTCTCTTGAATCTCTTATAGGCGTCTCCCAAAGTTTCCCCGTCTTTCTACTTAAAATTCAGAATTTCATACCTCTTCGCAAAAATACCAACGATGGAAAATACTCATTCAGGAATGCCTTTTCCATTTCTTCCTAAGTTGTCATTCTTCAGCTTCTTCTGCTAAGGTAAATGGGAACATTCTCAATTTCTTGGCTTCTTCAGTGTGACCATCAATTTTCAGAGTGTTGCTCATGGTCAGAAACCTCTGCAAATGCTTGTTTGCATCTTCATTCACTTTTCCAGTAAAATGCTTCCTTTCAAGCTGATTAATGGTACTCGGGTGCAGCTGGAAGTTAGCCACGTTTACTGGTTGATTGCCAATAGTTAATCTGCCGGTTTGTGCATTGGCACCTCCGTAGTCTCCCAACAGTCTTTCTACGGGCGGTGGAACATCAACCATAGTTTCGATCTCTCTATCGGATCCTGAATCTGAGCTTGAATGGATGGAAAGTCGTTCTTCGTCTGATTCCAATTTGGATAATCGAGCTTGTCTGAGTCTTGCCCGCAAGGTTCTCTCGATTTCTACGTCAAAAGGAAAATCAGCTAAGGCCTTACCTCGCATACAAATATCAGACACAGATTAGTTGATATAATCGAAATAAAATATTCAAAATATGAAAAAAAAAGATTTAGTTGCAGAGCAACAAAATTTCAATTGAGATGATTTTAAATTTATATTTGGTAATCCCCGACAACGGCGCCAAAAACTTGATCGGAAAAATAGCAAGTGTCGTATTTTTGCCGATGTAGTAATAAAAGGGATGTTTCCCAAAGATCGATCTCGAGGATTGCGAGCAATATAAGAGTAAACAGTCACTCAATTGAACAAAAGTAAGAGTTTGGGTTTGGTACGATTTACTGTAAGGAAGAATAAAACAAATAAGTATTTTCACAGATTAATATGATATGCCAAGGTAGGTGTATAAACATCTCTTGTAATGACCCTTGAGTGTATATCTCCTTAATACTGAACATTGTTTCAATTACCGGATCTTAATATTATTTCCCCCTAAGACCTCGGAGGGAAACCTTTGGTATTCAATCTAACCTCTAAGTCCTTAGGTGATTATGATGAAACCAAGCATTTTAATTTAACAAGAATAATCCAATAACCATATGGTATCCCTAGTCTTAGGTGATATCTACTATGGTTTCACTGTATGAAAACCTTAACCATTGCAGTCCTGCTAATCGTTAACCATACATCAATCTTAATATTTGCCATAAAGAAAGCATTACACGAATCATATAGTGAAATTGAAATCAAATAACATATATTAAGGAAAATCTAACATCAGAGTCATTACATGATCAATTCAGGGACACCCCCTGGCATTGGGGGGTTTAGCCTATTATATTATTCAAATCAGATACAAGATAAAATTGTGACATTACAAAAAGTTCGGAATTCTGTTGATCTTTAACCGCGTCCGCTCTTGAAGGATCTCCGTTCTTCTTCGCTTTTCACTGCTTCAATCTTGATCGTCTCCAATTTTCTATCGTGTAAAAAGTCCCTTTCTCCATATTCAAATCTCCTGTAAAAGTCCAAAATGTCCCCCGGGATAAGTTGTGCCAAAAATAGCACAAAACTGGAAAATCAAGTGCCCAAGTCAACACTGGCCGTGTCAGGCAACACGCCAGGCCGTGTTGGTTTCTGAGGCACAATGCCTTGACATGCCTGCTCAGGGATGCTGACACGGGCACCCGTGTCAGCTCCCTATTTTCCTCTTCCATGCCCTTTCTCCTGACACGGCCCGTGTTGGTCAACATGGGTGGCCGTGTCAGGGCTACTATAACTCCATTTTTCTTCTTCCAACGGGTCCGATACGCCTGCTTTGCTTGTCTATCCCTCCGGTACACTTGTTTAGACCTGAAATCAAAAGAACTACCACAAAAGGACATAAAATGGAGTATGATGATGCATATAACATGTACTCAACAAATGGAGATAACAAAACCAAACATATAAATAACTAAACAAAATAATAAAATAAGTGGACTAATATGTTACCGACTTCCTACAAAGATGCCGAATGAGTGTCAGAAAACAAGGAGGATTGAAGACTGATCAGGTTCTCCTCCAGTTTTGTTATGAATTCTCCAGTTTTGATTGGGTTTTGTTGCATGCGGAGACATTGCGGGTGGTTCTGTGAGTTATTCTTCCATTTCCGTTGTCGATGAATTCATGTTGTCGTGTGAGAATTGTGTAAAGGCACGAGGTTATGGAATTTGGTTGCAGGTTTTGTGTTGTTCTGTTCGCAGGAGTTGACTCGATAAGAGATCGGAAAATGTGGAAAGGAAATTAAAGGTGAAGGTGTGTTGTCGATTGAAAATCGGTTATGCAGGGTCTTAAGGTGGTAGAAGAGGAGGTTCAAGGAGTGAAGAATTTCGGTTGAAAACAATTTTTCTCGCCAAAAAAGTGAAGTAAGTTTCTTAGCCTCTAATTCGGTTAGAAGTTTGTTACGGTTGGTTGCAAGATAGTTAGAGTTGGTTGAAACAGTTAGGAAGTTTAAATGTTAGTTACAAAACAGTTGAGTTAGTTGTTAGCTTTTGTTAGGTAGTTAGCATTTTGAGTTAGTTATTAGCTCAGTTATGCAGTTAAAAGATAGTTAGAACTCCAGTTATATTGAATTCTAAAAAAAGGTTAGTTTGTAAAAAATGAAGAAAAAAAATTGTTATGGAATTGTTTTATTAGTCGTTACCTTCTGTAATTCAAAATCTGAATGTACCCATGATGTTGTGCCGTTAATAGACTATTAGCTCGCTACTTGCTTATTAGCTTTGCTTAAAATTGGTTTATGTTGCCGATGTTGTGTGGCCGGTTGCTCAATGTGCAATGTGTAGCGGTGTATTCGTCACTTTATGATTTATTGACTAAATCAAAAGCAAAGCATACAAAGAATCGAGTCGCCACCGCACTTTTGTTTATCCTAAGGAATGGCTAAAAAGCGAACAAAAGCCTAAGAAGTTTTACACGTAGAAAACCAATAAAAAGATCAGAGAATATGGATAAGGGGTAAATTACGCAATGGGAAGGTGTTAGGCACCCAAAACGTCCTAGGTACTCCTAGGGAGCCCTTTTCACACTTGTTGTATAAAAATGTTTATTTGTTCAATGACATATTGTGCAAACATGAATGGGAAGATGAGAAAAGAATATACAATTTTTATTGTTTTTGTGTTTGAACGGATGAACCCGTTGCCTACGTACCTTCCATGAAAGGTAAGGATCAAAACGCCGTAGTTCGGCTAAAAGATTTCCAAAAATTAGTGAGTTCATTTTAAAACAAGAGCACCAAGGCTTTTCATTACCAATGGGAGAAAACTCAACCTGAATCAACAATCCACCATGCGAGGACGGCTTCAACATACTAGTGAGGGGTTAACCCTATAATAAGTATGGAAGACTTACAATCAACTCAACTAAGGATAAGGTAAGATTTACATCAACCACTATGGTAATTGAAACCTATGGCTAATGTATGAAAACATATTAACAATGGACAAAGCCACAAAACAATTGAATGAGTGAAGTTAATTGATTATGAGTATTCACAAAGTATGGTCAAGGTATGATTAGGATTTAATTCAAAGAAGTGTTATGAAATGGAGTTGGAAAAGTCAAGGACTTAGGGTCCAGGTTTCTAATTTGAAAAGACATGAAGATGTTTGCACAATAGTATTTCAAGTTTGGAAGCAAAGTGTGAAAAGGTTTAGGACAAAGAAGGTGTGGATAATGGAGTGTAAAACTTCTCAGAAGTTCACCTCTTGAGATCATATAGAAGATGATTCAAGTGTGTCCTTAGGAATAGGCAACAAAACAAGTAAGCAAATAACAAGCAGGGTGATACCGGATGCCATCAATGGACTTATACCAATCTCACAAACAAAGGTGGATACCGGATACCAATAAATGGATTTACACCAGGCTCCTAAAACAAACAGGGATGTCAGATACCAATAAATGGACTTATTCCAACCTCCTCAAAGATAAAACAAAACATGAAGGGTGGATACCGGATGCCAATAAACTGGACTTATACCAATCTCCAAAGAACCAGACCAACAAGGATACCAGATGCCAATATATGGGCTTACTCCAATCTCCTCAAAGTAAAATAAAACATGGATGTCAGATGCCAATCTATCTGGACTTATACCAACCTCCAACAGATGATCATAGGAATAAAAATGCCAATAACATGGTCTTACAATTGAATCCTCACATATAACAAGCAAACAAAAGCACTAAGCAAAAAGGACATGAGTGGCCAATGAAATGGTCTTATACCTAATCCCTTCCATATCATAGGATCAATAGCCAATTAATGGACTTACAATTGTCCTCAATGGGCAATCAAAGATGGATCACAAAGATATGAAATGATGATCATGCAATAATGAATAATTAATGATGATAAATGCACAAAGGCGAACAAGCAAACATGTACAGATGAACCAAGCAATCAATCAAACAATGTCATTTAGCACACACTATATCCAAGCAATTAGGCTCAAGCAAGGGTTAGACTTTAAAGTCAACTGGGATGGGGTAAATGGTGCTCTTAACCTTAACATTGAGGGTTAAGGTGAAGCAGATGAAAGGATATGAGGGGTGTGCCTCATTGCTCTTATCCCTGGTCAGGGAGAGCATTGAATATCAGAAGGTGTGGGAGTTCAGAAAGTTGGAACTCTCTCCACAAGTTAATGACTCTATAGATCTAGGGTTAAGATCCACACTGCTACAACACGTAATGTGAGCAAAGGGAAGACACACATAATAGTAGGAGATGGGCTACACATCTCTTCTATCTACCAATTGCCTTATCAAAAGGACTTTTCCTGCTTGGGGACAAAAATAAACAATCACAAACATTGCCTCTTAAGGAGGACTTCAGACAGGTGCCTGGCCAAGTAACAAGCCAGGTCTTCCAGACTACATGAAGAAGAGATGTTATACCTCAATGCTTAATCTATCAAGCAAAGCAAAAGAAAGTTCACAATGAACTATAGCAACTAAGGTACTTGTGGAAACATCAAACAAATCAGTATACTATACAGACAATCAACCAACAGTTAATGCAACAGACAATCAATATAGGCAAAGGTATAAGCCACAAGTCAATCCCAATTGAATCAACTTCAACCTACAAAACACACATTAGTAATCAAAAGCAAATATCAAATGCTCTCAAGATGAAGCATCATCAATTGTGTAACTTGCATGTGCAACCTGAAACAAAGCTTCAAACATGAGAGGCAAACCCTTAAGCCAAAGCCTAGGGTCAAAGATGAGGAAAAAATTTAAAACAGAACATGAAAATTCACAAGAACCAAGTTTAATCAATCAAGAATAACATCCAAGTGGTCTCATGTCAAAAGCATCAACCAATTTTATTTCATAAACAAATCATGTCAATATATGCAAGTTGAAACACATTGGAGCAAACAGAATGAACCAATTCAAATCAAATCAACAATGGCTCAATAAATTCCAAGAAAAATCATGCCTAAACAGAACATATCAAAGGATCAACACACCAAAAATCATGGCATTTGGCTAAGTTTCAGCATGTCAATTAAAATCAACAAGTCAAGGTATGCAAAAACAAGCTCAAAGGAAGCACAAATTGATGCATCAACTTAAGGCAATCCTAAAATAGAGATGACAAGTGATAAATGATCCAAACCAAAGCCAAGACAAACTTAAATGTGTCTAGAATACATGGGTAAAATTTCAAGCTCAAATGATAAGGCATAAGAATTTCAAAAATCATGAAAGTTCAACACTCATCCAAAGTCCAAACATGACAAGCCAGAAGAGAAAATCTCAAACAAATAGGAAATGGATCCAAAAATTCTACAAAAATAGCAAACTCAATGCAAAAATAGCAAACTCAATGCCAAAATGCTCATCAAGGTGTCTAGTTTATGCATGTCAATTTTCAGCTTCATTGGATCAATCATCATTATTTCATAAAAGAAATGGCAAGCAATGTGTAATGAATGACATGTAAACATAAACCCTAGGCAACTTTTAAATCCAACCGAGCACAAATTCTGGAAAAATATCCAAAAAAAGTAGACATTACAAGGAACATGGCAAAAAAAATCTCATGTGAATTGGATTATTATTTTTTGAGTTATGAATTTTTGAATGGAAAGAAAAATTAAAAATGCATGAGATAAGGCATGTGAACATGTAAGGCATAATTGGATAAAATAAACAAGGCATTTGGATTTTTGATGGAGCGGGGAATCGAACCGCGCGTGCATTTAAAAATGAGCGCCAAGCCAAAACGCCGCGTTTCATTTAAAAGAAACGTTGGCCAATCAGGAGCTGGCATTTGGACCACTGCATGGCGAAAAACAACAAAATACATGCAAACTCACGCCCAGGAGGATCAAAACAAGTCTGGAAAACGAAAACCCTAGCCTTCATCGCGTGTTCATCATGTTCATAATCGTCAAGAACAAATCATCCCAGAAATTAATGAAACATATATCATTCGATTCGTCTTGCATCACACATCAATAATCCAGCATTAATTTAACCTAACTCTAACTATATCAAACAGATCGAGCAAAAACAAGTTTCACATTCCAAAATTCAAATCAACATAACTTTCTCAAAACTTATTGAAATCAAGAGATCTAAAGTGCAGAATGACCTATGTTCCACGATCTACGAGATGCACATGATAATTGGAAGAATTAGAGCAATCGAATTTTTACCTCTATGAAGATGCAGAGCTGGAATCGTGTGAATCTGGCTTGAAGGAGCTAAAACAGATGCTCTATAGTGCTGAGGAAGATGAATGAATGATGGACAACAGCTCAACAATGCTTAAACTCGATGGAATCTTCAACTGCCATGGAAGTGTGCAATCTTCAACAGTCACGATTCGGCTTGGATTCTGCAAGATCTTGCTTCAATTCACTTCAACAATGCCTGCAGATGATGATCAGAACAAGAAGCAAGCAAAAGAAATGAAGAAAATCGATGAAAAGTTGAGAGAAAAATTGAGATGAAAAGTTTTGGATCTGAAAAAATGAAGTTTTTTTTTTGATGAATTCTGTTAGGATTTAGTTTAAATACCCTATGCTAATGAAGCTTGTTAATCCTAATTAGCCATAATGCAAGTAATTAGTGAAATGGAATGGTTTATGCAAATTGCCAAAATCACCCTTATGCATATGTGGCCAATAGAACAGTGTGAATTTCACTTGAAACAAGTCTTAAAATCTGTTTTGAGGCGAATGGAATTGGTTTGAAATGAAAATAATGCACACTTTTCAAATTCACATTTTCCCACCAAAATTCAAAATGAAATCAAGTGAAAAATGCACTTTTTTTGTGATGAGTTTTAATGAAATGTGATGCATGATTATGATAGTGTACATCAAGAGAAAATTGCTCCAAAAAGAAACACATGATTTGGCCATTTGGTGTGAAAGTTATGCCTTGTTGAAGTTCAAAATCCATTGCCAATGATTTGATCATAACTTGCCAACCACAAATGAGAAATGGATGTTCTTGGACTTTTTGGAAAGGTGAGAGCAAGATATTCAACTTTCATGTTGGACAAAATTTGATTTGAAGCTTGCTTGATAATGTAATCTTGAGGAGAAGACCTTTCCATTTTTGGCAGTTTGAAATTACAGGTCACCTACTATTTTTGGAAACTTTTTGTCTGACCTCAAATTCTCCAATGATGATGTTTGACATGTTATATGAGGCTTGTATGGACATGAATGAGGCCTCTCAAACCATCTCCCACCTTCCAATCCATGATTAAATGCACCATTGACTTGTGTTGACTTTGCTAGGGTTTCAGTTGACCTAGCTATGCTCTGATGAGTTTCAAACCTCTACCACTTGAGATCTTGATTCAAAATGATATCACAACTCATATGAATTTCTTATGAATGATCAATGATGCCCAAATTCTTCATAATGGCCACCATCTATTGCTCAATGACTGCCTTTGACTGTCTTGACCTAATGGTTGCTTCATCTGCAAGTAACAAGGTTAGATGACATATTTTTGTACTTTTGGTTAGTAAGCAAATGAAAAGCAATGATATACAAATGCAAAACATGCTTGGTGATCAAGAACCACTCTCAAGATAACCCACCCATAGGGAAGAAGGCAAAGGTGTACCATGATCCTTGAGGCAATGATATGATATGATATGATATGATGCCATGAGGGATCTTAGGGACAAAATTGGGGTCTTACAGATGCCCCTATTTAAGGTCATTCTACCCGGAGAAGTGAAGTTTAGAAATCTTCATCTCGACGTGGTAGAATGGGCTTAAATAACAGTAATGAGACAAATTTTGGCCCCTAAGAGACCTCATGATGCAGATGTATGCATGTAAAAGAAACAAACCCTGTGGGGAATATGGGTCCACAAAGAAGAAAAGACGATCCATCTGAGTAATTCACTCACCAGGAACAGAGACTTAAACGGGACTCTCATGGGGATTCTTATTGGGATAATAAAAAAAAGAAATGCGTGAGCAGGACACGACTCTGAATTGGGGAAAATAACAAACTGACACAGCATGAACCAAACACGACCGGACCAGAGTCCTCACTGGGGAGTGAAGGACTCACACTGGGGAATAGAAGATTTCCAAAGGACATCACCTCCATCGGAAAGACACAAGCTGACTCAAACTATCCACAAAGGATACTTCGGATAAAAAATCCGGACTCGGACCAGGAAAAGATCCACAAAGGATCTCTCTGCCGAGAAAAAATGCATATATTGGGGAAAACGCCAATACAGCAAAGGGGTAAAATCACAACAAGAATTCCACTGGAGAAGATCTAACAAAGAGACTCTCCTGGGGAAAAGCAACAAGATGAGGTGTTACTGGTATAAGGGTAACAAACTCAGGAAGAATGAATATCTAAGACCGGTATAAGGGTGAGAGATATCAATCAACCAAACATCTGAGAAAGACCTGAAAAAGGTACATCAACTCAGGAAAATCTGACTCCACAGGGGACCAAGGTTATAATAGGGAGCAGAAAGGAAGGAACACCAGGGATACCGATTAGGGTATATAATAGGTGACCGACCAAAGGCGTGAATTGGTATATATGCCAAAACACTCATCATCCAAAGGGATGGATATTCGATTCCACAAAGAATACGAATCTTACTCTACGGAGAAAATAATCAAAAGATTGACCCAAGAGTGCATGAGACATATTATTCATTACCGTCAGAACGTGAATAATATACTCGAAAAGGAAGAGACACCAGAGATACCGGTTACTGGGTATATAATAGGTGACCTATCAAAAACGTGAATTGGTGTATATGCCAAGACACTCATCATCCGAAAGGAGGGCTTGAAAAAGAAAATCGACTTACAGGATGGACATTCGAACCCACAACGGGACAACGAATCTTACTCAACTGGGGACACAAACCCAAAGAGCGCATGAGATATAATATCCATTACCGTCAGAACGTGGATAAAATACTCGCAGGAGATATATTATCTATTACCGTCAGAACGTAGATAATACACTCGAAAACGTGAATTGGTTTTTACTGCTAAAACACTCATCATCCAAAACACAAACTGGTTAAAGGATGGGAAATTCGATTCTACAAAGAATGCGAATCTTACTCTACCGGGGAAAATCAACAAAGGACTCCAACCAAAGAGTGAAAGAGATATATTATTCATTACCGTCAGAACGTGAATAATACACTCAACAGGAAGAGACACCAGAGATACCGGTTAGGGCATATAATAGGTGACCAACCACAAAGAGAGACAATCGATACCAAGCATCCGGGTAAACGAAAGACAACTCAAAGAGGATATATTGCAAGCATCCAGCAATTACCCAACAACAAAGAAATATTTGACTCCGCAAAGGGACACGAATCTTACTCAACTAGGGAAAGACAAAAGGCTTCGACTGAAGAGTGCATGAGATATATTATCCATTACCGTCAGAACGTGGATAACATACTTGCATGGAAGATTATCCACAACCAGTATAAGGGTTAACAAGGGATAAATCAACCGAAAAGAAAGGCATCGGGATACCAAAACTAGGTATATAATGATGACCAATCAAAGGGAGCAACAATCATTACCAGGCAAACGGGTAAATGAAAGGCGATCTGCTGAGGATACATTGGTACAAAAATCAATGATCCGGGGATGAATTGCATAAACAGCAATTATCCACAAAGACTAGTTGGGGATATACTGATAAACAATCAATAATCCGGGGAACAAATCACTAGCAAACGGTGAAAGGGCCCACTGGCGACTTCAAAAGGGGATAAAATTGCAAGCATACAACAATTATCCAGAAGACTTGCTGGGGATACAATTGCGAGCAACCGGCAATTATCCTCAAGCAAAGAGGACTATCAACATCGAACAACGAATGAAGATAATCACAAAGAGTAACCATCATCGGTTAGGATGAACAACAAGGTTAACTCTGCAAAGGGGAGGCATTAGGGTTTACAACTACCGAATACGGGGTAGAATACCAAAACTCTGGCTGGGGATAAAATTGCTAGCAACCGGCAATTATCCACCTATACCACGAGGCACGAACTCCGCTGGGGAGAAAAACGCAACATCATAAAAATCTGCCATCAACCAGAATGAACCACAAAGGTTACCTCTGCTAGGGGAAAAGAGATAGGACTTACGACTACCGAATACTGGGTAGTAGCCAAAACTCCGCGTGGGGAACGTAAGAATAACAAATCCGCACGGGAACAAAACAGGGCTTGTAACAAACCACACACTCTTGTTGAGGAATAAAAGGTATATAACCACAAATTCCGCCAAGAAGAGGGTACATAGGACTTACAACTACCGGTATGAGGGTAGAGGCCCAAAAAGATTCCGCTGGGGATAAAAGAATTAATGCCGGTTATTGGGCAATTCATTCATTTAGTCCACAGGGAAACACGAGGAACAGCTGACAAATAGCCAATTCGGGATCGATCCGAAAAGACAGACTGAATCAAAACTCGTCCTATGAGGATATAACTCAATAGGAAAATCCATCCCAATATATGTGTTGGAAGGAAACGGAAGAAACCGTCATCCACGAGGATAATCTCAGTGGGGAACTGCAGAAGGAAGGACAGACACTTTCTGCTTATGGGGCTGACCCTATATGGAGAGATTTAAACACCCGACATCTGCTTGGGAAGATCTATTGGAGATCTATGAAACCCAAAGCAGGAAACAACAAACAAGAGATATATGGCAAAAAATGCAACATGAATATCTGAATGTTTTATGAATATGCATGAATATGCGTACTTCATGTTTGATGAATGCTGACAAAATAGACATTTCTAACACAAACAGGCCCAGGAATCACATGCCCGGTACTATACTTCCAGGGGACAAACCAACTGGAAAGCCAATTTGCAGGAGATCTTCAAATGCTAAAAAGCAAAGATCTACGGGGAGGCAGAAGATCAGAGATATCACCCAATCTCTGAGTAATGGATCAACAATCAACCCATCTGGAGCACAGAAAGTCACAACAGGCACCAACGGCCACAAAGACAAATTTGTTGGGGAACGGAGAAATCCCGAAACATCTGCAGGGGAACAAGAGTTCACTGCACAAGCGAGAATTGCTGCGAAAGCAACTCCAAAATAACTCCGCTGGGGAACAACCCACTGAGGGAGAACAGATCATCCACGTAGAATCTGGCTGCACAAGCAACTCTACCTGGGGAGAACACAAATATCCATTCCATTGGGAATATACCCACTGAAGGAAAAACAGATCACACAAGTAGATTCTGCAACAAGCCACTCTACTGGGGATCAAAAGCAATCAGGAAATCAACCCAATCTCTGGATAATAGGCCACCAACCGAACCTACTGGGAAACAGAGACTTCAACAAGCAGAAATTGCCACAAAAGCAACTCTGTCGAGGATACCAACTCTGGCGGAGACTCTGAGGGGAAACCCACTCTGTTGGAGATACCAACTCTCTTGGGGATTTTGCACAAATACAGTCCACCAAACCACAAATCTACTGACGGATCCACTGGGAAATTCACTGAGGAATCCACTGGGAAATATGGAAGAGAGTTGGGGATCAACCACCAAATGCTACACCTTCTGAGGAGAACACCTACAACTGATGAGGAGGAACACAATCACTGCCCTGCTGAAGGAATAAGCGCACTGATGGGGAGATATAGCAACTCCGCTGGCGACTTGGCCGGGGAAGAGGGTACTGTTGGAGAAAAACGACATTTTCCACAAGCGCTCTACTTTGGGGATATATCACAGATCCCACTAGCGACTGTGCTGAGGAAAGAAGCAACAACTCAGCTTACGACAATGCTGAGGAAAGTGGTAAAGTACCGGGATATCAAACCACCAACCATTGAATCTTCAAAGGGAAAGCATCCATGCTGAGGAGAAAAGCCACAACTCCGTTGGCGACTGCACTGGAGGGTGATGGGGTATCGGGGTCTCAAACCACCAATTACCGAAACTTCCAAATGGAAAACACCCATGCTGGGAAGAGGAAACTGCTGGAGAAGAAAACGAAGTCTTCAACAACACTCTACTTAGGGGAACAACCCCAACAAAAGCTCTGCTTGGGGAGCAACCCCTACAACAAAGCAGGATAAAGAGGATACAACCAATGCCAGGAATATGAACAAATGTCTTACCTGTTGGGAATCATGCCACCCTTGGGAGAGCACTGAGAAATTCTTAAGTATCCTTTTGTCATCGTGAATGTTCACTTTGTTTAAAACAACGGTTTTGAAAAATTTATTTGTTTTAAAACAATGACATTTTATCAATTAAAACATGCAAAACATTTGTTGAATTGAAACAAATAAGAGTGCAAATAATTGGATAAAAAGCTCAAATTGATTTGATAGAATGGTAGCCTGCAAATGGCAAGACTCCATAGATCTGTACAAATTTGAAATCAGTGATATATATTGGAAGAGGGCTACATTGAACATAATGATCCTTTCTCTACCAATTTGAATCTCGATGTATTCGAAGCTTCAGTTGACTACGAATAGAGAATCTCTGACGAAAAGACAGTTGTGGAACAGAAAGTCTTGTCAGGATGCAGTTACTTGCCAAATCCCTAATTTTTGCCTAGATTGCCCCAGGGTGAGGTACTCAATCTAGCGGGATGCAAATATACTTTTTTCAAGTCTCTAACTTTTGCCTGGATTACCCTTGCGGGTTCTCCACCGAGACGCTCATTTTTGCCTAAGCCGCCCTTTCGGGTTTTCAACTTAGCGAGCTATTCTGTTTTTCATTTGCATATACCTTTTTTTTAGGCAAAGTATTTCTTGACTGCATCTGAATTCACAGGACGAGTGAAATCCTCCCCATCCATTGTTGTAAGCATCAAAGCACCGCCTGAAAAGGCTCTCTTAACAACATATGGACCCTCGTAGTTTGGAGTCCACTTGCCCCTGGAATCGGGCGCGAAAGACAAAACTTTCTTGAGCACGAGGTCACCTTCTCGGAACACACGAGGCTTGACCTTCTTATCGAATGCTTTCTTCATTCTCTGCTGATATAACTGACCATGGCACATGGCAGTCAATCGCTTCTCTTCAATCAAATTCAACTGGTCATAACGACTCTGAATCCATTCAGCATCAGTCAACTTGGCTTCCATCAAGACTCTCATTGATGGGATCTCCACCTCTACTGGGAGAACAGCCTCCATGCCGTAAACAAGAGAGAAAGGGGTTGCCCCTGTTGAAGTGCATACAGATGTACGATAACCATGCAAAGCAAATGGCAGCACCTCATGCCAATCTTTGTACGTAACTGTCATCTTCTGGATAGTCTTCTTGATATTCTTATTAGCATCTTCAACAACCCCATTCATCTTGGGTCTGTAAGGTGAGGAATTATGGTGTGCAATCTTGAATTCAGCGCACAACTCATCCATCATCTTATTATTCAGATTAGATCCATTATCAGTAATGATCTTATCTGGCACACCATAACGGCAAATCAGCCGGTTCTTGATAAACTTCACGACCACCTGTCTGGTCACGTTTGCATATGAAGCGGCTTCAACCCATTTGGTGAAGTAATCAATCGCTACGAGAATAAATCTGTGTCCGTTGGACGCTTTCGGTTCAATCATGTCGATCATGTCAATTCCCCACATAGAGAAAGGCCATGGTGATGAAATCACATTCAGAAGTGTCGGAGGAATATGAATCTTATCCGCATAAATCTGACACTTATGGCATTTCTTCACATATTTGCAGCAATCAGACTCCATTGTCAGCCAATAGTAGCCTGCTCTCAACATCTTTCTAGCCATGGCATGTCCATTGGAATGAGTACCAAATGAACCCTCATGGACCTCAGTCATTAACAGGTTTGCTTCGTGTCTATCCACGCATCTGAGCAAAACCATGTCAAAATTTCTCTTATACAGCACTTCACCACTGAGGTAGAAACTGCCTGACAACCTTCTCAATGTTTTCCTATCTTTCACAGATGCCCCAGGCGGGTAGACCTGGTTCTTGAGGAAATTCTTGATATCAAAATACCAAGGCTTGTCATCAATCACTTCTTCTACTGCAAATACGTGGGCTGGTCTATCCAGGCGCATCACGGCAATGTTGGGAACTTCATTCCAATACTTGACCACAATCATGGAAGCAAGCGCAGCAAGCGCATCTGCCATCCGATTATCCTCTCGAGGAATATGATGAAAGTTAACTTCTGTAAAGAACGTTGAAATCCTCCTCGCATAATCTCTATATGGAATGAGACTTAGCTGATTCGTCTCCCATTCACCCTTGATCTGATTGACAACCAGGGCCGAATCACCATACACATCAAGATGCTTGATTCTCAAATCAATGCATTCTTCCAGTCCCATAATACAGGCTTCATACTCAGCCATATTATTCGTGCATTTGAAAGTTAGCCTTGCTGTAAGCGGAATATGTGTGCCATGAGGAGTAATGATCATTGCCCCAATTCCATTTCCATACTGATTCACAGCGCCATCAAACACCATCGTCCATCTGGAACCAGGTTCCGGACCTTCATCAAGTGTAGGCTCATCACAATCTTTCATTTTCAAATACAGAATCTCCTCATCAGGGAAGTCATACTGAACAGACTGATGATCTTCAATCGGCTGGTGCGCTAGATGGTCAGCCAAGATACTACCTTTGATAGCTTTTTGAGCTCGATACTCGATATCATACTCAGACAACAACATCTGCCAACGGGCAATCCTCCCAGTTAAAGCAGGCTTCTCGAAGATATACTTGATTGGATCCATTCTGGATATCAACCAAGTTGTATGATTTATCATGTACTGGCGCAAACGCTTAGCAGCCCAAGCCAAAGCACAACAC
Source organism: Lathyrus oleraceus (assembly GCF_024323335.1). Lineage (NCBI taxonomy): Eukaryota > Viridiplantae > Streptophyta > Magnoliopsida > Fabales > Fabaceae > Lathyrus > Lathyrus oleraceus. The sequence continues at coordinate 45,123,614 of NC_066582.1, forward strand.
GTTTTCTCAAGCATAGAGTATCGAGACTCACAATCAGTAAACTTCTTACTGAGGTAGTAAATAGCAGATTCTTTCTTCCCTGATTCATCTTATTGACCGAGTACACAACCCATCGAGTCTTCAAGAATAGTTAGATACATAATCAGAGGTCTTCCTTCCACAGGCGGAGACAAAATCGGAGGTTCAGACAGATACTCCTTGATACTGTCGAAAGCTTTCTGGCAATCCTCGGTCCAATCATGAGACTGATCTTTCCGGAGGAGCTTGAATATCGGCGCACATGTGGCAGTCATGTTGGATATAAATCTGGAAATATAGTTCAAGCGGCCAAGAAAACCTCGGACTTGCTTCTCAGTTTTGGGTGCAGGCATCTCTTGTATTGCTTTGACCTTTGCAGGATCAACCTCAATACCTCTCTCGCTGACAACGAAACCCAACAACTTGCCGGAACGGACTCCAAATGTACATTTGTTCGGATTCAGCCGAAGTCTAAACTTCCTCAGACGCTGAAAAAGCTTCAACAAATGCTCAACATGCTCAACTTCCGTTCGGGACTTAGCAATCATATCATCAACATAGACCTCTATCTCCTTGTGCATCATATCATGAAACAAGGTAGTCATAGCTCGTTAATACGTGGCTCCGGCGTTCTTCAAACCGAAGGGCATCACTCGATAACAGAATGTTCCCCAAGGTGTGATGAATGTTGTCTACTCCATATCTTCGGGTGCCATTTTGATCTGGTTATATCCGGAAAATCCGTCCATAAAGGAAAAGACTTTGAATTTAGTTGTATTGTCTACCAACATATCAATGTGTGGTAGAGAAAAATCATCTTTTGGACTAGCTTTATTCAAATCTCTGTAATCAACACACATACGGACTTTTCCGTCCTTCTTAGGCACGGGCACTATATTGGCCACCCATTGAGGATATGTAGAAGTCACCAGAAACCCCGCATCAATTTGCTTCTGAACTTCCTCTTTGATCTTTACTGCCATATCTGGATGAGTTCTTCTGAGCTTCTGCTTCACAGGCACGCACTCAAGTTTCAAAGGCAGGAAATGTTGCACAATATCTGTATCTAGACCCGGCATGTCTTATACGACCAAGCGAAGATATCTGAATATTCTCGTAGCAACTCAATCAATCTCTTCTTGACAGACTCTTCAAGAAGTGCCCCAATCTTCACCATACGAACACGATCCTCAGACCCCAAGTTAACTGTTTCCAGATCTTAAAGGTGCGGCTGAATGATCTTCTTCTCGCGCTCAAGGAGACGGGTAATCTCATCAGGAATCCCTTCAACATCATATTCCTCTCCCTCAAATACAGGGAATTCAAAATTGGGAGATGGCGTTGGATCATTATGTTCAATGGGTTTTAGAATTAACCTGCATAATGATTTTGGTTAATAAAAAACTTTAGAATTTAAACAAGCAAATCATTATGCAGATGAAAAAGGATTGCTTTTATTCTTGTTTTTATGGGTTTTTTATGATCACTGATTTCATGCAAAAAGCAAAAAGTGAAAACAAATGGAAAAACAAATATTTAACAATGCATTAATTGAATGAAATATCATTGTATTAAATGCTGCCAACAATGTCATCACTTCCCCTTTTGGCATGGGAGAAGGGTTTTAAACAAAGTGAACCATTACTATGATCTATGGATGACTGTAGGAACGTCTACAACGGCCCAATTGTGGCAGACACCACCAGGTATGATGAAGTTGCTCAGGTCCTCTGCATCCTCTTCCAAGATAGCAGCAGCTTCTTCAGGTTGATCAGCATGGATGAATCCTCCACTCTTGAACAAACCTTGCTCGTTGAATGCCCCAGAACAATAGTCAATGCCAGCCCGGGATTTATTGTCTTCAAGCTCAATCATCTTCCCCAAACCAGCAACTGCACCACATTCAATGGCCAGTTTCGCATCACGGTAGGAAGCAAATGAATGAGACTTCTTCTCAATTGGTTCATCAATAGATAAAGCTTGGAAAGGAGTTCCAACTTCATCCTCAGCATCAATATACGAGAAAGAAGACAAGTGGCTAACCAGGAGAGCCTTTTCTCCCCCTACCACAACCAGTTTCTTGTTCTTGACAAATTTCAACTTCTGGTGTAGGGTGGATGTCACGGCACCAGCCTCGTGAATCCATGGTCTACCAAGGAGATAGCTATAAGATGGGTGGATATCCATAACCTGGAAGGTAACTTGGAAATCACTTGGTCCAATCTTGATTGGGAGATCAACTTCCCCAATCACGGTCTTACGCGACCCATCAAAAGCCTTCACAACAACCCCACTCTGCCTCATAGGAGGACCTTGATATGACAATCGAGAGAGTGTGGTCTTTGGCAATACATTAAGAGATGACCCATTGTCCACCAGCACGTTGGATATGGCATCATACTTGCAATTCATAGAGATGTGTAAAGCCATGTTGTGGTCTCTTCCCTCCTCCGGGAGATCAGCGTCACAGAAACTCAAAGTGTTGCAAGCATTAATGTTTGTAACAATACTATCAAACTGTTCAACGGTGACGTCGTGATCAACATAAGCCAGATCCAAAACCTTCTGCAGAGCCTCCCTATGGGGTTCTGAGTTCAGCAGCAGAGATAATACGGAAATTTTGGATGGCGTTTGTAGAAGCTGGTCTACAACATTGTACTCACTCTTTTTGATGAGCCTCAGCATCTCATCGCACTCTTCATTCACAGTGCCACTCGGGCCAACTGAAGAAGCAAGAGTCTTTTGTACAGAGGAGGGTGGTTGTTTGGCAACAGCAAGTGCCGGGTTCTGAACATTCACAGCCGTCCCAACCGGACGCTCAACAGCATCAGAAGCAACAACCCTAGCCTGAGGCTTAGGCGCAGAAAATACACGACCACTCCGGGTCAATCCACTCACATCAGCAATATTAGTGACAGAGGTTGAAGGTAACGACACTTCTCTCCCATCTTCAACAGCAACGGGGTTATATCTGAATGGCACAGCTTTATCTGAAGAATAAGGCACAGGGCTTGCAGGCTTAATTATCAGAGTAGGAGAGACCTTCGGCTTGCTGCCATCATAACGAATGACAACAGGCTCAGGCAGCTTGAACACAGGAGAAATAACATTCACCTCTGGTTCATCTTCATCCACATTCCGATTTTGAAGAATCTCAATGGTTCCTTCATCTAATAGCTCTTGAAGCTCTCTTCGCACTTGGCGACAACCCAACCGATTCACGGAACAGATGCGGCATCTGTCATGGTCATGCTCCATATGGCTGTACTGACACAGCAAACGATGTAATTCGACCAATGACTGTCTAATATGACTCACATATTTGACCTTATATTTGCCAGGGCACCCCTGGACCATATTCACAGATTTCCCATGCTCGGGCAATGGGTTCTTGGTAACATTGGGGCCTGAGTCCTCAAAGCTCAGAATGCCACACCGCATAAGGTCTTGCACCTTAGTCTTCAACGGATAGCAATTCTCGATGTTCTGACCCGGAGCACCGGAATGATACACACAGTGTTGATCTGGCTTATACCACCATTGCGGATTCGCAGGCACGGCTGGAGGATCCCTAGGAGTAACCAACTTCCTTTCCAACAAGGAAGGATATAGCTCAGCGTATGACATAGGAATTGGATCGAAACTGATCTTCTTCCTATCATAACTCAAATTAGCTTGGTTGGTTGTGCTGCCACGAGGCTGGTAAGCCTGTTGCTGTGGACGGTGCTGCTGCTGATATTGCGGCTGCTGTTGATGCTGATGCTGCTGAGGCTGCTGATATTGAGCACTATCTCTGAAAACAGGTGCTATATGAGCCACCTGGTGCTGATTACTTGCACGGCGTGCAGGCTTCTTCTGAACAGAGGGTCTTCTTGGCTTGGCATGGGATTGCACAGCATGTGCCTCCCCATCTTTCTTCTTAAACGCCTCATACCGTTTAGAAGAAGAGCTCTCATCTTTTGCCAAACGTCCCTCACGGACACCTTCCTCCAGTCGCATCCCCATGTTCACCATCTCGGTGAAATCAGAGGGAGCACTTGCTACCATCCGCTCATAATAGAATGAGCTAAGAGTCTTCAAAAAGATCTTAGTCATTTCTTTCTCTTCCAACGGAGGAGTGATCTGAGCTGCCAGCTCTCGCCACCTCTGGGCGTACTCCTTAAATGTCTCCTTATCCTTCTGAGACATAGCCCTGAGTTGATCATGGTCAGGCGCCATATCAACATTGTATTTATACTGCTTGACGAAGGCTTCGCCAAGATCATTGAAGGACCAGATGTTTGCACTATCAAGGCTCATATACCAACGAAGAGCCGCACCGGACAAACTATCCTAGAAATAATGGATCAACAGCTGATCATTATCTGTTTGCGTAGACATTTTTCTGGCGTACATAACCAGATGAGCAAGAGGGCAGGTGTTCCCTTTATACTTTTCAAAGTCAGGCACTTTGAATTTGATCGAAATTTTAACACCGGGAACAAGGCAAAGTTCAGCAGCAGACTTGCCAAAAAGGTCCTTCCCTCGGAGGGTCTTCAATTCCTTTCGCAGCTCAAGGAATTGATCATTCATAGCCTCCATCTTCTCATTGACATCTGGGCCCTCAGACGGCTCAGAATGATAGATGGTGTCGTCTACCCTAGGCATGGTATGCACGACAGGAGGAGCAACAGCAAGGACCGGGCTAGATGTCGGCATAGAAGCAAAAGTTGGAGCAGGAATATCAGGCATGAAACCCGGAGGCATACCCCAAGGAAACCCGGCTGGCATAGCATTGGGCACAAAATGAGCACTGGCGGCCGGCACAGTCGGAGCAACGACCTCTGAAATAACCGTCCTCTGGGGAGGAGTTGCAGGAGGAGGAGAAGGTTGGTTCTGAGCAGACAGAAACTGCTCCATCAGAGCACTCAGACGAGCGACCTATTCCTTCAATTCACGGTTCTCTTGTTCCAACTGATCCATTACTCTGGCAGAATTGGCTCTTGTATAGTACCGATGAGTCAGCTTGTCTTCAAAATAAATGAAGAGCACAGAGTTAGGCCACAGACAAGAAGACCAGGAACAACCTGCTTATGCAAAATGATGCATGCAATGCTTGTGCATATGCTTTGTTTAGATTTCAAGGAACTTTTAGGGCATTATTTGTAAATTTTTGAATTTTAAGCATTTAATATCATATGGAAAATATCTCATCAAATATATATTCGAGACAAAGAAGTACAACATTTTTGATCATATTACAAAGAGAAAAGGAAAACAACATCCTATGGATCCCTAGAAGCTCGGGATGCTGGAAGACGAGATACACAAAGCTTCTTGATCTCTCTCTCATAAGCAGCTTCCATATCCGCTTTCTCCTTTACAAGTCGATCATACTTCCTCTTCCAGAACTTGGAAGACTGAGGAAGCAGAGAAGTCCAAGTATCATTCGGATCGTCGATCACCTGATGCTCGAGAAACTCAATCAGAGCGTCCTTCTCCTTGATCTGCTGAAGCAAATCTTCTCTTTCACGGATCCAGGCACGTGAAAGGTCTTCTTCTCTCAACTCCTCTACACGTTGGTTGGGGAGGGTTGAAGGCCCAGCCACATCCAACGGTGTAGGTCTCGGATGATCATACGGCATCAGATACTCAGAAGCTCTCTGTCTGACCCAAGAGGTATATGGCTCCAAAGCAATGCAATTCTTCGGACCCAACTCGTTCCTACTCTTCTTGCAGATCTTGCGCCAAGCGCGGACAAATCTGGCTTTCAGGCCTTGGGGATCTTTACCCTCCTGAAAGAATACACCTTCTAACAGAATGTTATGAGGTTTATCCTTTAGGGGGAACCCAAGCTGACGACGTGCTAGGATAGGGTTGTAGCTGATCCCACCACATGTACCAAGAAGAGGCACATTAGGGAATTCACCACAATAATCAATGATCTGCACAGTATCATACACGCGATCATACCAAGAGATATCATCGTTAGTGAGAGACATGAGTCTCTGGGACCACCGTAGACATCCCTTGTTCTCCTTGAAAGCAAGCGTCTGCGGCAAGTGAGAAATAAACCACTTGTACAGCAAAGGCAGACAGCACACAATAACTCCTCCACCCTTCGCATTCCTCAGATGCAAAGAGAAATAGGCATCACCCAACAGAGTCGGAACGGGATTAAGAACTGAGAAGATCCTAATGGCGTTCACATCCACAAATTTGTCGATGTTGGGGAAAAATACCAGTCCATAGATGAGAAGCACAAATAAAGCCTCAAAGGCATCCTCACTCATGGCCTTCCCATAAATGGTAGCTTGAGCGATGAGGAAATCAGAAGGAAGACCCTGAATTCCACCTTTGGTAGTCAGATTAGCTTTAATCAATTCTTCATCTATGTGCAACAAGTCCGCAATCTCTCGAGCCGTCGGAATACTCTCCAAGCCACTGAACGACACCTGATCCAGAATCGGGATACCCAACAGATGAGAATACTCCTCCAAAGTAGGCAACAACTGGAAGTCCGGGAATGAGAAACAGTGATACAGAGGATCATAGAACTGAGCCAGAGTACTCATCAACCCTTCGTCAACCTGAGTAGTCAACAGAGGCAGAAGCTTCCCATAGCGAGCTTTGAAACCCAAGGGATCTAATACATAAGATGTCAGATTCCTTAACTCTTTCACATCAGGCTGTCTAAAGCTGTACTTCTTTGTATGCCTTTTGGGTCTTTCCATGTCTGAAAATTTTGCAAATAAACCCTTTTAAGTTCCTTGAAAATTTTCTCATTTTTCTGATGACATGAATGCAGATGAATGCATGAATGCAACAATCACACTCAAGGATCAAGCAAATCACACCAGACAAAGGTCATGGGAAAGCTCATTGTATCCCTAATATCAATCATCCATTTTGGTGGATTTAGGTTTTCACCTTATCAACACCCAAGTTCCATTGATATTAACGGTACATGAACCGGCCCAATCATCCTTAATATCAACCATCCGTTTTGGTGGATTTAGGTTTACACCTTATCGACACCCAGGTTCCATTGATATTAAGGTTGTCTGAACGACTCAACCATGAATCACGGGTTTGCTGAGAGTCACGAGCATGGAGTCTCGGTTAAGAACCACCCAAAGGGAGTGTACTAGGGTTTAAACCTGCCAGACATGTTCTACCAGAGGTTCCCATAATCATCGTCCCATCTCTCGGATATTATCGGAGGAACGAATACTCGTATTCCAAAAATATTCTCGAGAGAGACTCTTATGAGCGTAGTATCGCGTAACAATCGCATCAGAACTTACATCTGAACGACCTCCGCACTACGTCCTAAAAATAGGCCAAGATGGGCTTGGTAAACTAAGGTCCTTGGCTTCGACGGCACATGATTGAAAGAATAATGCCTAACCACAAATAACTTGTGTGACATTATTAATCCAACATGACCTCCACCAAGTGAATGGACTCGCAAGTCAACTGGCTAAGGAATACTCCACACCAGTCAACAAGACTACGCCATTCTCCTATCCTAAGGTGCACTCGAGTTCGGGTATAGAACTCATCTCACAGAGATCACCAAAGCAAACAACAATTGTATATCAAGCAATTCAAACATTACAATCAATACAGTTATCCCAAATTGTACAAAAATATGTCATATAACAGATAAACAATATCATACAACACGGGTGAAAAGTAGGCAATACCACCAGGGAAGGTCTAATGTTATCCCCAGCAGAGTCGCCACTTTTTTGTAGCGGTGTATTCGTCACTTTATGATTTATTGACTAAATTAAAAGCAAAGCATACAAAGAATCGAGTCGCCACCGCACTTTTATTTATCCTAAGGAATGGCTAAAAAGCGAACAAAAGCCTAAGAAGTTTTACACGTAGAAAACCAATAAAAAGATCAGAGAATCTGGATAAGGGGTAAATTACGCAATGGGAAGGTGTTAGGCACCCAAAACGTCCTAGGTACTCCTAGGGAGCCCTTTTCACACTTGTTGTATAAAAATGTTTATTTGTTCAATGACATATTGTGCAAACATAAATGGGAAGATGAGAAAAGAATATACAATTTTTATTGTTTTTGTGTTTGAACGGATGAACCCGTTGCCTACGTACCTTCCATGAAAGGTAAGGATCAAAACGCCGTAGTTCGGCTAAAAGATTTCCAAAAATTAGTGAGTTCATTTTAAAACAAGAGCACCAAGGCTTTTCATTACCAATGGGAGAAAACTCAACCTGAATCAACAATCCACCATGCGAGGACGGCTTCAACATACTAGTGAGGGGTTAACCCTATAATAAGTATGGAAGACTTACAATCAACTCAACTAAGGATAAGGTAAGATTTACATCAACCACTATGGTAATTGAAACCTATGGCTAATGTATGAAAACATATTAACAATGGACAAAGCCACAAAACAATTGAATGAGTGAAGTTAATTGATTATGAGTATTCACAAAGTATGGTCAAGGTATGATTAGGATTTAATTCAAAGAAGTGTTATGAAATGGAGTTGGAAAAGTCAAGGACTTAGGGTCCAGGTTTCTAATTTGAAAAGACATGAAGATGTTTGCACAATAGTATTTCAAGTTTGGAAGCAAAGTGTGAAAAGGTTTAGGACAAAGAAGGTGTGGATAATGGAGTGTAAAACTTCTCAGAAGTTCACCTCTTGAGATCATATAGAAGATGATTTAAGTGTGTCCTTAGGAATAGGCAACAAAACAAGTAAGCAAATAACAAGCAGGGTGATACCGGATGCCATCAATGGACTTATACCAATCTCACAAACAAAGGTGGATACCGGATACCAATAAATGGATTTACACCAGGCTCCTAAAACAAACAGGGATGTCAGATACCAATAAATGGACTTATTCCAACCTCCTCAAAGATAAAACAAAACATGAAGGGTGGATACCGGATGCCAATAAACTGGACTTATACCAATCTCCAAAGAACCAGACCAACAAGGATACCAGATGCCAATATATGGGCTTACTCCAATCTCCTCAAAGTAAAACAAAACATGGATGTCAGATGCCAATCTATCTGGACTTATACCAACCTCCAACAGATGATCATAGGAATACAAATGCCAATAACATGGTCTTACAATTGAATCCTCACATATAACAAGCAAACAAAAGCACTAAGCAAAAAGGACATGAGTGGCCAATGAAATGGTCTTATACTCAATCCCTTCCATATCATAGGATCAATAGCCAATTAATGGACTTACAATTGTCCTCAATGGGCAATCAAAGATGGATCACAAAGATATGAAATGATGATCATGCAATAATGAATAATTAATGATGATAAATGCACAAAGGCGAACAAGCAAACATGTACAGATGAACCAAGCAATCAATCAAACAATGTCATTTAGCACACACTATATCCAAGCAATTAGGCTCAAGCAAGGGTTAGACTTTAAAGTCAACTGGGATGGGGTAAATGGTGCTCTTAACCTTAACATTGAGGGTTAAGGTGAAGCAGATGAAAGGATATGAGGGGTGTGCCTCATTGCTCTTATCCCTGGCCAGGGAGAGCATTGAATATCAGAAGGTGTGGGAGTTCAGAAAGTTGGAACTCTCTCCACAAGTTAATGACTCTATAGATCTTGGGTTAAGATCCACACTGCTACAACACGTAATGTGAGCAAAGGGAAGACACACATAATAGTAGGAGATGGGCTACACATCTCTTCTATCTACCAATTGCCTTATCAAAAGGACTTTTCCTGCTTGGGGACAAAAATAAACAATCACAAACATTGCCTCTTAAGGAGGACTTCAGACAGGTGCCTGGCCAAGTAACAAGCCAGGTCTTCCAGACTACATGAAGAAGAGATGTTATACCTCAATGCTTAATTTATCAAGCAAAGCAAAAGCAAGTTCACAATGAACTATAGCAACTAAGGTACCTGTGGAAACATCAAACAAATCAGTATACTATACAGACAATCAACCAACAGTTAATGCAACAGACAATCAATATAGGCAAAGGTATAAGCCACAAGTCAATCCCAATTGAATCAACTTCAACCTACAAAACACACATTAGTAATCAAAAGCAAATATCAAATGCTCTCAAGATGAAGCATCATCAATTGTGTAACTTGCATGTGCAACCTGAAACAAAGCTTCAAACATGAGAGGCAAACCCTTAAGCCAAAGCCTAGGGTCAAAGATGAGGAAAAAATTTAAAACAAAACATGAAAATTCACAAGAACCAAGTTTAATCAATCAAGAATAACATCCAAGTGGTCTCATGTCAAAAGCATCAACCAATTTTATTTCATAAACAAATCATGTCAATATATGCAAGTTGAAACACATTGGAGCAAACAGAATGAACCAATTCAAATCAAATCAACAATGGCTCAATAAATTCCAAGAAAAATCATGCCTAAACAGAACACATCAAAGGATCAACACACCAAAAATCATGGCATTTGGCTAAGTATCAGCATGTCAATTAAAATCAACAAGTCAAGGTATGCAAAAACAAGCTCAAAGGAAGCACAAATTGATGCATCAACTTAAGGCAATCCTAAATCAGAGATGACAAGTGATAAATGATCCAAACCAAAGCCAAGACAAACTTCAATGTGTCTAGAATACATGGGTAAAATTTCAAGCTCAAATGATAAGGCATAAGAATTTCAAAAATCATGAAAGTTCAACACTCATCCAAAGTCCAAACATGACAAGCCAGAAGAGAAAATCTCAAACATATAGGAAATGGATCCAAAAATTCTACAAAAAATCATGAATAAAATTAACATCCAGAAGCAACATCATGCAAAAATTCAGATCATTTAGCATTTATTTGGCATGGTAAATAAAATCAGCAAGTTGGACAAGAAATGGTGTGACACACATTGTCACACCTATATTGATCACATCATATCTCACAAACCAGAAATGCAAAAATAGAAAACTCAATGCCAAAATGCCCATCAAGGTGTCTAGTTTATGCATGTCAATTTTCAGCTTCATTGGATCAATCATAATTATTTCATAAAAGAAATGGCAAGCAATGTGTAATGAATGACATGTAAACATAAACCCTAGGCAATTTTTAAATCCAACCGAGCACAAATTCTGGAAAAATATCCAAAAAAAATTAGACATTACAAGGAACATGGCAAAAAAAATCTCATGTGAATTGGATTATTATTTGTTGAGTTATGAATTTTTGAATGGAAAGAAAAATTAAAAAATGCATGAGATAAGGCATGTGAACATGTAAGGCATAAGTGGATAAAATAAACAAGGCATTTGGATTTTTGATGGAGCGGGGAATCGAACCGCGCGTGCATTTAAAAATGAGCGCCAAGCCAAAACGCCGCGTTTCATTTAAATGAAACGCTGGCCAATCAGGAGCTGGCATTTGGACCACTGCATGGCGAAAAACAACAAAATACATGCAAACTCACGCCCAGGAGGATCAAAACAAGTCTGGAAAACGAAAACCCTAGCCTTCATCGCGTGTTCATCATGTTCATAATCGTCAAGAACAAATCATCCCAGAAATTAATGAAACATATATCATTCGATTCGTCTTGCATCACACATCAATAATCCAGCATTAATTTAACCTAACTCTAACTATATCAAACAGATCGAGCAAAAACAAGTTTCACATTCCAAAATTCAAATCAACATAACTTTCTCAAAACTTAATGAAATCAAGAGATCTAAAGTGCAGAATGACCTATGTTCCACGATCTACGAGATGCACATGATAACTGGAAGAATTAGAGCAATAGAATTTTTACCTCTATGAAGATGCAGAGCTGGAATCGTGTGAATCTAGCTTGAAGGAGCTAAAACATATGCTCTATAGTGCTGAGGAAGATGAATGAATGATGGACAATAGCTCAACAATGCTTAAACTCGATGGAATCTTCAACTTCCATGGAAGTGTGCAATCTTCAACAGTCACGATTCGGCTTGGATTCTGCAAGATCTTGCTTCAATTCACTTCAACAATGCCTGCAGATGATGATCAGAACAAGAAGCAAGCAAAAGAAATGAAGAAAATCGATGAAAAGTTGAGAGAAAAATTGAGATGAAAAGTTTTGGATCTGAAAAAATGAAGTTTTTTTTTTGATGAATTCTGTTAGGATTTAGTTTAAATACCCTATGCTAATGAAGCTTGTTAATCCTAATTAGCCATAATGCAAGTAATTAGTGAAATGGAATGGTTTATGCAAATTGCCAAAATCACCCTTATGCATATGTGGCCAATGGAACAGTGCGAATTTCACTTGAAACAAGTCTTAAAATCTGTTTTGAGGCAAATGGAATTGGTTTGAAATGAAAATAATGCACACTTTTCAAATTCACATTTTCCCACCAAAATTCAAAATGAAATCAAGTGAAAAATGCACTTTTTTTGTGATGAGTTTTAATGAAATGTGATGCATGATTATGATAGTGTACATCAAGAGAAAATTGCTCCAAAAAGAAACACATGATTTGGCCATTTGGTGTGAAAGTTATGCCTTGTTGAAGTTCAAAATCCATTGCCAATGATTTGATCATAACTTGCCAACCACAAATGAGAAATGGATGTTCTTGGACTTTTTGGAAAGGTGAGAGCAATATCTTCAACTTTCATGTTGGACAAAATTTGATTTGAAGCTTTCTTGATGATGTAATCTTGAGGAGAAGACCTTTCCATTTTTGGCAGTTTGAAATTACAGGTCACCTACTATTTTTGGAAACTTTTTGTCTGACCTCAAATTCTCCAATGATGATGTTTGACATGTTATATGAGGCTTGTATGGACATGAATGAGGCCTCTCAAACCATCTCCCACCTTCCAATCCATGATTAAATGCACCATTGACTTGTGTTGACTTTGCTAGGGTTTCAATTGACCTAGCTATGCTCTGATGAGTTTCAAACCTCTACCACTTGAGATCTTGATTCAAAATGATATCACAACTCATATGAATTTCTTATGAATGATCAATGATGCCCAAATTCTTCATAATGTCCACCATCTATTGCTCAATGACTGCCTTTGACTGTCTTGACCTAATGGTTGCTTCATCTGCAAGTAACAAGGTTAGATGACATATTTTTGTACTTTTGGTTAGTAAGCAAATGAAAAGCAATGATATACAAATGCAAAACATGCTTGGTGATCAAGAACCACTCTCAAGATAACCCACCAACAGGGAAGAAGGCAAAAGTGTACCATGATCCTTGAGGCAATGATATGATATGATATGATGCCATGAGGGATCTTAGGGACAAAATTGGGGTCTTACACAATGTCATTAGCTGATGTACGAAATGTTAGTAGGTGAGTTTCTAACTTGTGATTTGTATGGTTTTTGAGCAGTGGTTTTGATATGAATGCTTGATTTGTGCTTGCAGGTTATTTGAAAGTTGTGGGATTACCGTGTGAAGCCGAAGCTTGCTAGCTACCGCATTGAATTTAAAGCTTCAACATTGCCAAACGGTGATTCTTCGTTCATGGCTAACCTAGACAAAAATCACTTTGTAAGTAAGATGATACTGTAATTCAAGGTTTGCATAGGAAGATGAATGTAATTGGAAATTGATTATGAATTTTTTGTTGTAATTTGTAATAAATCGAAACCAGAATCGAAAATATTGAAAGTTTGGAATTTGATAATGAAATAGTCACGAAATGAATTGTAATTGGGAATGTAGTTTTCGTTTTGTAATTTGGAATAGGACACATGAATGTTATAATGTGAGGTTCAATGGTTGTAATCGGAAATGACGGTTTCGAGGATGGATGAGTGGCATTGCACATGGTGTTATCAAAACGAATATTGGTTAATTGGGTTGAAAGTGGATTTTGGCACGGGTTTGATTTAAATGGATATGGATATTGTTTTGGACCTTTGGGGTTAAATCAATTATGAGGTTCAAATGGAGTTAAAACTTACCTAAAATAAAAATTGAAATTCCAAGGCTCAATTCCAATCGGCTAAGATCAATTCCAATATTAATTAGAACCAATTCTAAAAGGACAACCCGATGAAATCAATTCTAAAAAAACAAGAACCATTTAACATCAGAATTAGTTGAAAATGGGAATCAATAGTTCAAAATGGGAATCAACCAAAATTAGAATTAATTCCAACATTCTAAAATTAATTAGAAATTAGAATTAATTCAACTCAACTTGAAGTTAGAAACCAAGTTGATAAATGTAACACCCTGATGGATATGACAACGACATGCAGTGAATTATGGATGCATGATTGAGCCTATGCATGGAGCACGAAGATGTGTGAGATTATTTTCTAGTTAAGAATTGAATGAAAAGATGGATCAGGAAGGGCAAATTTTGGGGTACAACATCATGAAGTGTGGATTGAAGAAATGGACCATCCTTCTAGCCTTTGTGCTTGATCATTCCTTTTTTTTTATGACATGACTTTAGGAGAATGATTTACATATCATTTCTATAGCATGTATTAACACAGACATTATTATTGACCAGTCTCAGATAATTGTGACTTCTACATAAGTCCAATTACAATTGCTTAACATAGCACTAAATTTGTCCCAAAAGCAAATGGACTTTTATAAGAGGGATTGTAAGTCTCCTATTTCTCATGGTATTATGTGAAAATATTGCTCCTTTTCCATTTGTGAGAGCTGACGACATACTTGTTGATTTCATCCAAGTTGGAGTCTTTCTCATAAATTATGTATAGGTTCATATTTTCATGCTTGTGAGTGAATAGTTGAGTATTCTCCAAAAAAATGATCAAACCATTTATTTCATTTTTTTTATTACTAACATCATTTACTAACATTTTACTTGTATTAACTTTTACTTCAAAGTCATTTACTTTATGCTCTTTTACTTTATACCATTTACTTTATACTTTATGTTTAGCATCTCATATCATATTATTCGTGATTTTGTCATTTGTTCTTTGTCCATTTTGACTTTTTTTTTATATCCTTGTAAAGAAAACACTAATAAGAAAACCTAAAAAAGAAACGTGGTTCTCCTGATTCATGGACTTGTGGTTACTATCCTTAGCAATGTTGTGGAGTTATGGACTTAGAATTAGGATCTTGACATTTTCTCTAAGACTTATAACCTGAGACCTTGAAATTTATCTGATATCTTTGACTTGGGGACTTCCTCTAAGGACTTGATCTAGTCATTTTGGTTTCATCTGATGCATGGATTATTATTTGTTTATTTGGATTGTTTCAGGCTTAATCTAAAGGAGAGAATTCTTGTTTGATTTATGCCATAAAGCTTGTTATCTCTTGGTTATATCTTTCCTCCCTAGCTTTTACTTTATGCTCTAGGATAGTCTCTTCTTCTCCTCCCCTTCTTTAATTTTCAAAATCTTCTCTCTTTTTCAAAACCTTCTTCTTCTTTTTTAAACTTGAATCACTTTCTGAATAAACTTTGACTTTTGTCAAGAGATTTTCAAAATATTTTTCTTATATAAATGCTAATTCATCTTAAGCATACTGAGACCAATTTCAAAAGACTTAAAAAATACATAACTCACTCAAATCATTTTGTGCCCTTTTTGCCCTTTTCCTTTTAAAACTTTTCTCAAGGTATTAGACATAAGTCATTTCCATAGTTGAGATATAATTCTCCCATCTCTATAGTATTGATGCTAATTATTTTCCATCTAAGAGAGCTAATGGCATACTTGTTGATTCTTATCTAAGTTGGAGTCTTTCTCATGATGATGCAAAGTTCTCATACTTGTGGGTGACTAGTTGAGTATTCTCCTTAAAATGACAAAATGTCTTTCCATAAAAAATGAATCAAAACAAACATATTTGTTATTTTTACCACGAACTATGAGGTTTTAATCCTCCATTGCACTTTGTTGGTACGTAGGCATGAGACTTTAAAAGGTCTTGCCAAACACAAAAAATCATAAAAAATATTTATTTTCCCATCTCTCCAATATTTTGCAAACAATACCATTTTTTTTCAAACCAAAAAGCACATTTCAAAGAGGTTCTCATGGAGTACTATGGATGTTTAGGGTGCTAATATCTTCCTTTTGCATAACTAACCCCCGAACCCTTTTTCTCTTTTATTAGTTTTATTTTAAAAACTTCTTTGGTTTTTGTTCATACTTTTTCCTTTTTCCTTTGGAAATAATAAAAGCGCGGTGACGACTCTTGCTTTATGAGTTAAGTTAATCGATAGCTTAATCTCAAAATTTTTACCGCTACACCCACCCCAAACTTAAAACTTTTCTCACTTCCAAGAGCAACCCAAAATTTAATCTTTTTCATACACTTTCAGAACTATACTTCTTCCTAACTCCAAAGAGAGGGTGGAAATAAAAGATCTTTCATGTCATATGGCTAAGGATTTTAGTCTAAGTCACCGAAAGAAAGGATAAAGCTCCAAGTGGTTAGCAATGGACCTATTACTACATGGTGGTTTAAAAAGGCTCAAAGTTATAAATAAAAAACTGCCTTAATATGTTTCGATTGAACGAGATAAACTTAATCGGAAATAGATCAAACCAGATAAAATAATAGTGCATGGATACACTCATAAAGAAAGAAAAGTGAATAATGGAAGTTATTTGGCTCAAACCTTACTAGATGAGGTATTTGTAGGTAGAGTACAAGTCTGTTGATTCTTTTCTCATCCTTCGCCTTCAAGTTGCTAGTTGCTATTGCAAATCTGAAGGAAAAAAAAACACAACGGCTACAAACTTCTTTATTAAAGCAAACATAGATCGTCATAGAAGTGTTATGCTTGAGCAGCTAATTTCTCTTTTGGATGATCTTGAATAAAAATAAAGCAAAATCTGCAAAACAAAAACTAGTTATAAATGATGGGTTGCCTCTCATCCAACGCTTCTTTTTCATCATTAGCTTGACGTCCCATGCTTAAAACACGTCAGGCGCAAGGGATACCCCCACGCCGATAAAAACTTATGTTGTCATCCTTTTTGAACTTTACTACTTTTTTCTTCTAATTGGTAGCATGTCTCTAGATCCTCCCAATATGGTGTCCATTCACACACCTTGAAAACCATATTCTCTTTATTGAACTTCAAGATAAGTTCACCGTTTCTACATCAATCTTTGCCTTCCCGATTGCCAAGAATGGTCCTCCAAGAATAACAGATCCTCCTTAATCTCCTTTTGTATCAAGCACTACAAAATCTGTAGGAAACACTAAGTCATTGGCATGTACTAACACGTCACATAAAGTACCAACCGATTGAGTAACATATGAGTCACCTAGAGTGAGAGTCATGTTACTCGGTATGATCTCACCCACATTTAATTCTTGAACCGTTTTCAGTGGCATGGCATTTATGCTAGATCCAAGATCACATAGAGTATGTGAAATATTTACTCCACCGATATTACAAGAAATAGTAAACTTAACTGGGTCTTTTAATTTTTGTGGCAATGATTTGGGGTATTACCACGTCATCCTTTTCGGTCATGTTTACATGTTCCTTGACCACTTTCTCTTTCGTCCCCTTTAGTAATGCCTTCATAAATTTAGCAAACTTATGCATTAGTTCTCAAATTTCATAGAATAAAATATCATTTTTATTGCTATAATATTTCAAAAATTAAAAATATATTAATAATAAATATTAATTTATTATTTTAAATAATTAAAAAAAATATTTTTGTAAATTTTGGAAAAAAAATATTTTTCAAAACCAACAATTTCATTCCTTTCCAAACTCTCAAACAAATTCTTAGTAGTGACAAGGATGTACAAAATAACATTATACAACAAGGAGGATATAACCTGTCCAACTTATATGTGACATCCGACGTATTTCATTAATTTCAAAATTATCCAGACAAAATGAATCAAAATATGTGAATGAAATTTCTGGTAGTTCGTTGAGAATTTTCAGTAACATTTCAAAATTTCGTTAGTATATTTTTAAATGTCTAGTATGAATTTTTTTACCGGTTTTCTAAAAAATAAATTTAACATATCAGGTTTTTTTGATAAATTTGATATCTTTGATAATTTTCTAGATTTTTTAACACTATCGAATTTTTCTTCAAAAAATTATAATATTTCTTCGAAAAATCCAATAAACATAATAAAAAAAATTGAAATATTTAACAAGGACACAAAAGTAATAGCAGCCCATGTAGGGTACCAGATTAAATTCTCTATAACCGAAACAACAAACACGAGGCCCACCCAAAGGCCATCACGAAAAGCCCATCTAAATATAAACAATAAAACAAAATATTTTTCTGGTACTTAACGTGTTTCTGTTGATTGACATTGACTTCCACGTTAATGCCAGTAAAATTGACGGTGGACGCAACGGAATATTATAGAATAATTTCTCCCAATTCCATTTTTATTGGAACTTCAATTTCAATAAATAAACACAAGTAATTTTCTTCTTTCTCTGCTCTCTCTAGATTCAATCACCTGCACCAACCAAAAATTTCTCATTTCTCATGGGCAAGATGAAGTCCTTCAAACAAGAATTCTCACTCGGTTCGTTTTCATCTCAAACTTTCTCACATTTCAACATATCATATTATTATTATATTGCATTAACGTTTCTTGATTTAAACGGATCCAGATGAACGACGCAAGGAATCACAAAGCATCTTAGTTAAATATCCAGATCGAGTTCCTGTATGATTTTCATTTTACCTCCATTTTTTTTTTGAAATATTTTTTGATATATTTATTTATCTTCTTGTTCTTGCACCGTGTGTTGTTTTAGGTCATCATTGAGAAATATTCTAAAACAGACCTACCTGAATTGGACAAGAAGAAGTAGGTTTTGATTTTATGATTTTCTTTACATTTTTTTTTCCTAAATTGGGTTATATAAGTAGTATATACTTTTTCTGCCAAAAACCATAACCTGCATTAATAATTCTATTGTTTTGGGGCTTTTCCAATTTTGCATCTCAGAATTGTTAACATTATCTTTATAATTTTTTATTTAGATAAATGAACTTGCTAGTTTTTGTATATAAGCGATTAATATGTTAATTGTTATGGGATAATTATGTTGAAAAATTTATGTTGAAAAAAGCAATAGAGAAATTAATTATCAACTTCTAAGTAAAACAATATAATCCGTGATTTCTTTCTTTTAGGTATTTGGTTCCGCGGGATATGTCAGTTGGGCAGTTTATTCACATTTTAAGTAGTAGGCTAAGTTTGACGCAGGGAAAAGCTCTATTTATTTTTGTGAAAAACACGCTACCTCAAACCGGTAAATGCAGCTTACATTATCGATAATTAGTTGTTAGTTATGATTATGCGTTCTTCGATGTGACTTTTATGTGGAAGCTGATATATGTTCTGTATGTGTCTTTGTGATTCTATCATGTGCAGCTAGTCTTATGAACTCCATCTACCAAACTTACAAGGATGAGGATGGGTTTCTGTATATGTGTTACAGCAGCGAGAAAACATTTGGTTAACTTGGTTGGTTGCATGACTTGCATTTGATGATTAATTCCTTCAAGCATTTGCAATTTGTTGTAAATAAATTCAGTACATAATGTACTTGTATGTATAACATGACAATACCAGAATCCTTGGTGTGTACATTGATCAATTGTACTTTAAATAAAATGCATATTGCAAAGATTTAGATGGCCATATTTTTTTTTCATGTTAATGATAGAAGATTTGGAATATATATTATATGAAATGTACATAAATTGAATCCTGTTATGCTCATAGAAAGCAGTGTGGACGAGGTGTAATGGATTTGTAGAATTTGCAGGAGCATTACAGGTAATTTCTTTGATTCTTCGATTTATTTATTGGATGCTTCCCCGAATGCTTCACTGCAACTACATTCTTAAATATACTCTTTGACACAATTTCAGGACAAAGCATCAACAACTCCAAGAACTGTAACCTCAGCATCTACATAGCAAGTGTCCTTCACCAGAAACCCAGAGTATTGACTGGTGAAATTACTGATCAAAAGAAATCCTAAAAAACCATGTTCATGACTTGAGGCACTAAACCAGTTAATAGCTGCAAGTGGTGAACAAAAAATATTTAGAACTACTAATTAGCAAATTGAACCTATGCTTTTGTGTAGCTAGCATTTTTATTGTGTATTGCATTGCACCTCAAAGTGTAACAAATTTTACCTTTCCCAATTTGATGTTTGCCTTGCTTTTGATCAAATATGCGAAGTGTACTCTGTGTATATATTTTGGAACCTGGTGAAAGGGCTGTTGGGTTAGCTAAAGTTAGGTATAAAGCAAGATATTTGCCCAATTCAATGCCTCTTCCTTTGGGATAAAGTTTTATCTGCCTGCAAAAATTAGCATAGTTGTTGACAACTTGTCAAATTTTAAGTTGAGTTCAAATAAAACTCTTTGAATGGAGGTTATTTATTTGTACCACTTGTAGTTTCCAACATTGAATGGTTCAGAGTCACAACATTCTGAATCCAACTTTGAGAAGTCCTTGATCTCCCAAACATTCTTGTAGGGCAAGGCATCCTTCATCATTGTCAAAGATTCTCCTTTACCTGTGTTTCTTTCCCTGCAAATGAAAACCTCTGCTCCAAATGCACATATATCATCCACCAGATAACCTTTAGAGTCAAGATTGAAATCCTTGAGAGGAATAAATTGATCAAAACCCCATTCTAGTTTCATTCTATGATATCTTCTTTCCTTTTTCACAGCATCTGTTAAATGCAGTAAACCAAAAAATGGTAAGAGACCCTAGTTGTTTGTTGGTTGTAGTTTATACAACTGTGGTACATTACATAAAGTCAACTAAATAATTTTTCATGGAAAAACAAATACCTTGGACAACTAGGTAGTTGTCATTGTTGTGATCAAACAAAAACAACTTGAAATTAACATAAATTTCCCAACCAGGTTGAAGTGAGCTTGATTCTTCCAGCACCAAGTATAGTGAAATATGATCCTTTACATTCTTGCTCTTGTTTCCACTTGGGTACAAAACTAACTTCCTGTGAAGCATAAGCACATTTTATAACATACATTTACTCTGAATTAGATACCAAAATCTTAACAAAAAAATAAATATAATGTATACCATTTAAGACCTCCAGCTTCAAATTTACCGGATTCATATCTCTCAATAGAATTTTTAGTGAGGAGTGAAAATGATTGTATTTTCATTATATAATGAGCTGGTGAAGCTTCTACTATAGATCTAAAAATACCTACAATTTTATTTTTATAGTTAAATCACACAAAATATCTCATAAATAATAAAGATTATACAAAAACAACAAACAAATAAACAACAAGTTTTATTGCCACCCCTTTAAATCACACAAAATAACCAAAATATACTGTATCCAATAAAAGAGAGAGGGGAACAAACCATCATCTTTGGTATCCATGGCTAGTTGTATATGTATGGTAATGAGTTCACAAATTTTGGCTACATTTCAGTTTTTTGTTCTTGTTATTTATAGGGGTAGAGATTGTTTTATCTCATCATCCTTTTTCATTAAAGAAAGAAAGTTGAAATTTGTAGTAGGAATATATTCTCTACTATATAGTATTTATTAAAAGTGGATTGATATGTGGCTTATGGATATTCTTTGCTTCAAAGTGTATATAGGAAGAAAATAAATATCATCTTATTATAAAACTAACACATAACTTGTTACAGAAAATTAGAAATCGGAAAGGGAGTCTAAAAGTAAAAAAGTGAAGTGATAAAAAGTAAAAAAAAAAAAAGATTCTTGAGATGAATGGGCCGAGATTAGGTTGGGTCTGCCCAATAGGCCCAATAAATTTCAGAATGCGACCCCGTTTTCTTCCTCCTTCACCATTTTCGATCATCACAGTGATAGATCTCATCTGAATTTTACAGTAACAATGGAAGGTGAATTACCAAGCGTAAAGAAATGGATTGTGTTGTATCCTGTTTATATAAATTCCAAAAAGACTGTAGCTGAAGGAAGACGAATCGGCATCTCCAAATCATGTGAAAACCCTACTTGTGCAGAAATTGGGGATTGCTGCAGTTATCTTAAACTTCCTTTTGCGATCGAGGTTTCTCACTCTATTTTTCATTATTCAATTTGAATTTGAATTTTAATCGATCACATTTGTGGAATTGATTATTGGAAAATGTATTGATTTTGTTGATGATCGCAGATAGATAAGGCTTACCCTCGTGATTTCATGCAAAGAGGGCGAGTTAGGGTTTTGCTGAAAAAGGAAGATGGAACTCTCATTAATCCATCAATTTCTTCCAGTAAGTTACTCAATAATTATAAGAATGATGTTAATTTATATACTTTTATTCAGATGCTTATAAATCTAGCCATTTTGTATGATTTGATATAAACTATTAGCGATGATCCAGTGCAATTGAATGGTCGGAAATATAGGTGTTAAATTCTGCTATGCGTAGTTAGTGGAAGATTTTTCTTAGAAGAGATAGAGATAGAGATTCTGTACTAGAGTGCACAATGGTAGAAAACAAAGGCATGGAGTTTCACATTGTGTCATTAGGTTAAAGACTTTTCTTAGAAAAGATAGACTAGCTCTAAGTCACTAACTGCAATACTCTAACATAATATTCATTCATCTTTTAGTAATACCTCAATGGGAGAACCTTGCAGCAATTAGATTGTTGGTGTAGATGATAAGATAGGTTATGGGCATTGCATGCAAAAGAGTAATTCAAACATTGCTTGCCAAAGTCTGAGGATGCCACCCCATTTCTGTCAAATATTTTTTAGCTGGAACATTGCTGTGAAGTAGATTATGAATTATATTGGTGTTAATGTTATGTCATTTTGTTTAACATAGAAGTAGCAGAATAACAATGTGTTAATGATGTCCTCGTCAAGAGGTGAAGCTTAAAAGCATTCGAGAAAACAATTGAAAATACTGTCATTTTCTTTCTTTTTAGAAATGAAACAAAATTGAAAATACTTTGTGCACCTTGATCAACATAGGAGCTGTTTATGTGTTTGTGTTGGTGGAGTTTGTTTGAAGTCCCACATTGCTTAGGTTCCCAGGCTGTTGATTGTATAAATAAGTGAGAGCAACCTCACCCGTTGAGCTATCTTTTAAGGATGAGATCCAAGCATATTTTAATCGTCTATATTGTGGCCTATTTAAATTCATATCATTAAGCATGCTCCAATGTTGACTGTTTAGGCCAGCAGTACTTTTACAAATTAAGGTTTAAGTACTTTGTTTTAACTAAAGTAGTATGGTTATCAAAACACAAATTGAAGAATTAAGAAACAATAATTTACATGGAACTGTTGATAACATCACAAGAAGGGAGATGAGAAACACTACTCAAAACTCTTTCAAAATTATGCTTCACAATCAAGTGTAATATTGTTTGAAATAGAATTCTGAAGCAGTAGTGAGCTACCATTGAGTTTTTTCCTCTTAGAGAATGGAAAAGATTAAAAAATGGGAAAAACTGAAGTTTTAATTGATTTGAGATGCTGAGTGTTTTTCCTCTTAGAGAATGGAAAGGTTTAAAAAAATGGGTGGAAATGAAGTTTTAATTGATTTGAGATGCCTGCTATGTAATAGTTAATTGTAAAACTTCAAAAATTGAAGCATTATTGCTTGGGTATCGCATTTTGTGTAATCAGATTATACTGATTCTACATACAATAAACAAATTTCATAACATATGCTCTTTATGAGACAATTAGCTAGTGATATGTTTGAATTTGTGGAAGAGGATGGAATGGATTAACATCAATTTAGTGTTTGCTTTGGATTGTTTACAAGTATTGAATGGAACAAAACCTGATGGAATGCATTCTATTTCACTCCATCTAATACAGCCCTTCCCCCCAATTTGGTGGTGTGAAGGACGAAACCAACTTGTTATGGATATTGAATCTTTTAATCTATTCCATCATAAACTGTCTAAACAATGTGGTAATTTTATTCCGTTCAACTCCGTCTCATTCTAATCCACCCATCATTATATCCTAACTTAGCCTGGACTCATTTTCCCTCCCTTACACTTCTAGATGAAATTCTAACATATCCATTACTTTATCGCACCCTCAAGAGTGTGATATATTACGGTATCTCATGTTATCATTTTTTGTTGCGATTTCTTTGCAGGAAAGCAACTAATGTTGTGCATTGCCGAGATGGTCCCTAGACATCATGGAAGAACCAAGAAGCAGGAGGCCGCATCAGCATCAACTGCAACTGCTGGACCTTCCAACAAATCTGGGAAAGGTGGGAAAAAAAGAAGATAATTATGTGTTTGAAACTTTGTCTTCACATTTTGATACCAGTGTCTTTCCGGGTATATTAATCATTACAGTTGGAAATGTTTATCCTAATTTGATTGAAAATTTACCATTCGGATATGTGTTTATTGGAAATGATCTTGTGCTTAGATGTAAGTTGTAACAATGCTTAGAAGACTTCTTTTTATAGTCTGTTTTTCTGTCTTTTTTTTTTCCCGAAGTTGCAACATCATGTAAGTTGTAACACCCATGCTTATTTAATTCATCACCAAGTATAGTGTAGAATAATGCTTTATATTTTGATTTCTTGTCATAACTTGATTTGAGAATATTTAAGTAGTCTATAATACTCATTCTCAAATCTCCGGGTTTGATTTAATTAATATGCCTGACCTTGAATCACATTCGGTGATAGATCTTGGAACCTCGATTATCTTATGAAAATGTTTACTTAAGATTTTATATCCATGTGTTCTTGAACTAATTTGTTTTCTTGCAAATTCTCAATATGAGGAATGTATTTCAAAATTACCTCATCATACACAGATGACAATCTATTGGAAATGTCATAATTCCTAAAAAAGAAATCGACCTGAGCACTTGTAGTCTTCGTTCAATTAGCTAATTATCAATTGTGAGCCTCATCGAAGACATATATTCCTAGCCTTTGTTAGCCTCCTCGAAGACATATTCTCCTAGCAATTTGAGACCAGCAATTAGAGCTTTGCTGTTCAAACACTTGGGAGACAACTTGTATATGAATTTAGTTGGCTATCCTTGAGAGATATAATTGGCATTCCAATTCCATCATCTTTGCAATGTCACTAACCATGGAAGTATAGTTTTCAAGGAGCTAAACCTACATAACCTTGTTCAAAGTTTCTATCATCAATGACAGCGTAGTTTTCTAAGACAACTGTTATCACTTGGCCTTTCATCACTTTTAAGGAAGGGAATTTCTTATCATATCCCATAGTATGGAAAAATATCTTCTGAAAAACTCAAAACGCCATACAGATTTTGGAGATGTATCTCTAGACGCATCTTGAAACATTAACTGATACGGAGATGCATCTCTGTGATATTTTAAAACATATATCATGCATCTCCGTGATATTTTAAAACATATATCATGCATCAACTATTGTTCCGGAGATACATCTTTGTAACCTACCAGAACAATTCATGTTATGTTTTGTTTATGTTTATTCAGATGAAGATTTTGGATGGTCGACAACCCTTCGTCACTCTTCCAGCTTCATATCATGCAAAACCTCTTGGATAGTTATACCCGACGTGCTTCATCAGACACGAGTTGTCTTTCTTCTTGACTCGCACCCTATTTGTCCTTCTAATTTACCTTTGGGAACAAAGTCAGGGTGTCGAAGACTCCTCCAATCGATGGAGAGACATATGGCCCTTACTTACTCCACTGGTTGGACATTTGTTTGACTGTTGGATCTCCTGAGTTACCTCACATCCATGGTTGCTCATTATCACACAAATCCCTTATCATTCTGCAGTCCCGGAGCCTTATTGATTGTCCGAGATCGGGCTCTTGTTGTTATGATGATGAGACATCCAGCATGAAGCTCTTACCATCATGAAACATCTAACATTGGTCGACCATGGCAGTATTTGTGCCTCCACGTCTTCTGGAACAGATCTCTTCTGTTACCCGAAACTGTGGTGAACTCTGGCTCGAATTTGAAGATGTCTATTTGTATGTTCAGGGCAGAGGCAGGTCCACAACGTTGCTCGTCTGATGGTGAACATGAGACCCGGTCAACTTCGACCTTGTGAATCTGAATCTCGATCCGAAAGGATGTTCATCGACTGGTTTTCCCAAGTGTCTGAGATCGAGGCCTCTAGTTTCCCATAAGGTCGTAGAACTGGATCTTGATCTCAGGATGCCGTGGTTCTGGGTCGATATAACTGTTCGATTGGAAACGAATTCGGTGGATCCAAACGGCGTAGATTTGAGATTTTGGCTTCTTGAGGCTTCAATTTCTTCACTTGAGACGCTTACAGAGTTAAGATCTAAGAATCGAACGTTGAATCATAGAAATCGCATGAATCAAAAGTCGATTTCCACAGACGATGTTAATTTTTTGAATTGCAGAACCAGAAATGGATGAAATCACTGAGGTTACGATGGAACAAAGCTCAATAAGTTATTTTCCGATATGATATCGTGGATCGAAGGTTGTGATCGCGTATTTCTTGGATTGGAAGCGTTGATCCTAAATCAGTGTCGTTGATCGATGTAGATCTTGAATCGACATTACTAATCTCTAATACAATGGTTCGGGGGGGGGGGGGGGGGGGGGGGGAGGTACATGCATGGTTAGCACTCTGACATCCAAGTTAGTTTAGGATTTTATATAACTGTAATGAGAGTGAACGTTAGAGATCGTGTATCTAGAAAATCCTTTGTGAAGGTATTTATAACTTGAGCTTTAGAGAAGCAGATTGAACAAGTGAGCCTCGTGTTATTGGACATTTCGTCGACGCAGGGCATTAAGTGCTAGGCCTTTGGCCGACACTAAACAAACTTAGTGTTAAAAACCCTATTGTCAAAATTTTGTAGCTTTAGTGGGATGATCATGTTGCATTATGATCTAAATTTATGACTTGATCATGCTTAGTAAAAGCAATTTAACATATAATATAATTTCTCAAATATTTAGTGTTTTTATTTATGTTCCCTAATTCTCTCTTTTTGGGCAGACACATTAAGCTTCAATGATTTTCTTTCACATAAGACATGATTTGCTTTTACAAAAGGCACTGTGGATTGATCAAATATTTCTTAATTTCTTTGAATGTTTTTTTTTGTTATTCATGATCTTGTTGAAACTCTTGTTTTTCTTCAACTTTAGTAAATGATAGAACACATTTGTCTTTTTTATGAGATTCAAAGAGTCTTCAAAGGTAATAATTCACTTTGCCTAAAAATGATCAAAGTTACTTTTTTTATTGAAGACGGCTTGTGATGACAAGTTCTCGTATTATAGTTTTGTTAGCATTTTTAGAATCGTTTTAGTAGTATTTTCATGTGTAATTTCATGGTTTAAAAATACTTTTTAGAAATAGTTGAGACATCACAAAAAAGTAAACAAATACGCATAAAAGAATTTTTTTTAAAGGGAAGAAAAAATATTTGCTTATGTATAAATTATGGTGTAGTCAAACAACATCATAGCGTGATTATGAAGAAACTATGACGCAACTGGTAGCATCGTGGAATGATTTTGTGTTCAATCATGTGATGTCAGGTGAATTAGTGAAGGAATTATGGTGTGATTAGCTAGGATCATGGTGCGATTTGACTGTGTATGAACCCTAGTATGTAAAAAGTCAATTATGAGAGAGTGTTTAGATTTTGAGGATATCATAGGCGGCTGCAAGATTCAAAAGGATAAAGATTGGTATTTCGACACTATTGAAGTTCATATTCCATATATAATTCCTCTATAATCTCTCAAACTCATTGACTATGATTACTTACATTATGAATAACTAAATTCGTATTGATTCGGCCTTTAGATGAACTTATTTTGAGATATTTGAATTATGCAATTATTATGTACTATTCAATGATATTGCAATCCTAATATTATTAAGTTAAATTTATGCGTACAACTTTTTATATGTTTACAAATGTATGAATTGAATTATTAACCATAACTTTTGAAACTTTGTTTAACTTAATTGCTCAATTAATAATTACTTTAAACATATTGACTTATTCAATTGTGATACTAGAAATTAACATTTAGTAAAACCTCTTTTGAATACAAATTCACCTAAGAGATTAAGGGGTTATGATGACAGACTGTCATTGCATGAATTTAGTCGAAGAATCGGATTAAAACAAGTGAAATATGAGCTAAAATGAAGAAGAAAGACCAAAGAATGAGGAAAAAATAGCTAAGCGTGAAGATTGTGGATTTTGTGAAAATTTGGGTGAAAAAAGGAGCAAAAGAGTGCAACTTTCGGGAAAAATCACATGCACCATCATGCAACATCGCGCGCATGATAGAGCCATAAAGTTGAATCGCGCACAATGCAAGTGATCACGCACGCGATTGTCCTTTTTTCTGACGCATCTGATCCATTATGAGCTCTTTTTAAAGGGAATTTTTTACTTTGATAGGGGTTATGAATTTTGGAGAGAAAAGCACGATGAGCATCAAAGGAGATTTTTAGAGCATTTGAAGCCATTGGAGGTCAGTACTTCAACATAATTCATATGTTATTTTCATCTATCAATTATGGTATTGCGATTTGAATTATGAGTAGCTAAGCTCTTTTATATTAGGTTGTGTAACGATGAACTTATTTCAATATTATTGGGTAATATGTTGATTTGACTTTGTGTGAATCTTTTGATCTACAATGTCATTCAATTGCTTATTGCTCTTAATGATTTTTATGTGAGATACTCTTTTAAATTGATTTGGGGCACATAGAGAATACTGACCCTTAGTCTATGTGTAGGACCTAGGCCAATTGTTGTACTTACGCTGATTTAATAGGAATAAGATACCTCGAGTAGTGGCATATGGAATTAACATTATGTGCATCGCCTAATACTGCTTACGCTGGTGGACTAGGAATATGAAGCTCCGGGTAGTGATTAATGAGTTATTTCATGAGGGGTCGGTTATAACGGCTTTGTTAAATCGTCATGGGGTTATAGTGATAAGATCATTCATACAAGGCATCAAACATCAGCAATATAAAAATGAGGGATTCTAAACACAACATGGCCACTTTCGTTATTTTGTTTAAACTCCTATTTTATTTCCGCGTTGCAACTCGACCCCCCCCCCCCCCCCCCCTTCCCCCTTCTCCTACTAGTTTTTATAGAGTGTATATATTTTGTCTTATTAGAAGGAAGTCCCCATGGATTCGATCTTTTTATTACTGCGACACTATCAGCACACTTGACGAGAAGTCATCATGTTTTTGGCGCCGTTGTCAGGGATCTGTTGATATCTCAACAAGGTGACGCTTGTGCAACATTTTATTTTTAGTATTTTTGATTTTTGTTTTATTTTCTTAATAATCATAGTGCTACTGAGGTATTTCCTGTTTGTATATGCGCAACTCAAGATTGGCGTTAACACCGCTTGATCCAGAAATGAAAGGACCAGGCGTGCTATCAGGAGAGGAGTCATGGAAGCAAATATAGCTCAAAGGATCTTAGTTGAAGATCAACCTCTGATTTCTTATGACTCTCAAGAAGAAGTCACCATGGCAGATATACCTGTGAGGGAAAATATCCGTTGTCCTTATTTTAATGATGTCAAACCTTTTTAGTTGCTCATAATGTGTGCTTTGGACGGTGTCATCATATCATAAAATGCATTCATTCTCAAACATGACCAAAGTATAAGTGAAATGAGTCCATGCATATAGGAGCATTTCATAGATGTGAATCATGCACTTGATCATCATTGGTACCTTAGGTTCATAAGAAAATGGTTTGAATTGACCAAAATATAAAAAAAAAACTCATTTTTGACAGTTCAAGAATTTTAAGTTGACTCATGACTTGGAGCGTAACTGTCTGGTGTGAACAGGTCGAGTCATGAGTCAACTCATGACTTGAAGCAGTAGAACTGTGAGTCGACTCATGACTTGGAGCGTAACTCTCGGGTTTGAACAGGTCGAGTCATGAGTCGACTCAACTCTGAAAAAACTTGTTTGAGTTGATTCATCCCCTGTTTGAGTCAACTCATTGGCTGTTTCATTTGAACCATGTTGCCATGGGTCTGAACAGGTCGAGTCATGAGTCTACTCAACTCTGAAAAAATCCTGTTTGAGTCGACTCAACTGTGTGAACAGGTCGACTGGTCGCTGTTGGCACTCAACTTTCTGTTGTGCATTTTTGCAAAATTATTCTGTCATGTATGTTACTTTGTCCATGCATCATATAAATATTCTAGAGTCTCTTCTTCAACAATAAAACAAGAAAACTGAAATATATACACCAAAGTGCTCATCATCTTCATTCTTTATTGCATTTCTCAATAATCACACATAATAATCTTTGTTGTGCATTACAGTTGTGATAACATTCAAATAAGATTGGATTATCTTAGTTTGGGTTGAGACTTTGTGTGGGTTTTTCTTGAATAAAACCATTGAGGTCTTGTCCTCCAAGAATTGGGGTTTTTTGCACTAACCTTTGCTTCGTAGATTCAGCCGAGTGAAAAGTTTGAAGAAAGGAAGGTTTGGTTAAAAAAGTAGCGGTAATCGGAGGATTGTGAAGAAAGCTTAGGGTTCAAGCAACTTACGTTCGAAATCAGCTGAGCTGAAGTTTTGGAGAGTGTGGCGTTCTTGCAATAAGGTAGCGGAACCAGAGGTTTGTTCGAAGCGCTTGAAGGACTTGGTTCAACTCGAATCAAGGGGAGAGAATAGAATAGGATATGAAACAACTCTAGGGGTTGATTGGTGGTGATCATTTATTCTCTTGTATTGACTTTGCAACGTGTTAATAAAAACATCTCAATTCTAGATTTAGAATTAAGGGCAGACGTACCCTAAGCGAGGACGATAGGGGAACTGCCTCAACAAATCTGGTATTGTTCTCTCTATCTCTTAACTCTTTAAATTTTGCATTAATTACGTTTTGTGTGAAATTAATAGTAAAATCAATATTGCTTGATTGTTGTGCATAATAACTGTTCGATAAATTCTTGCTATCACTTTGATTGCAACTGAGTAAAATTCTGCATATTCAATTTGAGTGAAATTGAAACTTGGTGTGGAGTGCACACCAAGTGTTCGATAAAATTAATCTCACACAAACTTATTAATATTTTACTTGATCCCTTATTGTGTTTAAGCATTATTAGAGGTAACGATATCAAGGATTATAGTGGTTGATTGATTGATTTAGATAGTGGTTGATAATCTCTATCTTAGTAATTCCATTCGGTTTCACGCATATCCGATCTTTCCGTTAACAAATCATTTAGATGATTAAAATCTAGGGTGCTTCCGCGACCGTTGAAAACGTTTTTAAAAAGCACTAAATTTCAAAACTGATCTATTCAACCCCCCTTCTAGATCGGTACTATCGTCTAACAAGTGGTATCACAAGTGTCGGTTCATCTAGTGCTTCACATATAACTTTTTAGAAAATGAGTAACGATCCTAAAGGGGCGTACAATAGGGCGGCTATTTTTACCGGTGAAAACTATAGTTATTGGAAAGATTGTATGTGTATCCATATCAACTCTATTGATAGGAAAGTATGGAAAGTCATCCAAGATGGTCCTATTGAAATAACCATGACCAATGCGGATGGTTTTGTTATACCTAAACCTGAAGTACAATGGAATGAAGAAGATGAGAAAAAGTATAGTTATGATTGGAAAGCCAGAAATATGCTCATTACCGCTTTAGGGTTTCCCATTGTACTAGTGTTAAAGCTATGTGGGACTCATTGCAAATTACCCATGAGAGAACCAATGATGTCAGACTAGCTAGAATCAACACCTTAACTCAAGAATTTGACCTTTTTCATATGGAAGATGGTGAAACCATTGCCGATATGCAAAAGAGATTTTCTCATCTAATCAATCGGTTAAATGCTCTTGGTAGAAATACCTCTAATGATGTTGCTACTAATAAAATCTTAAGATGTCTTAACAGGGATTGGCTACCAAAAGTCACCGCGATTAAGGAAGCCATTGATCTAAGAACATTGGACATGGCAACATTGTTTGGCAAACTTCAAGAGCATGAGCAAGAGCTCATGAACCTTGAGAAACATGAGAAAAGTCAAAATAAGGAAAAGAAGGAGAAAGTTAAGGACACTGAAAGGAAGTCTATCACTTTAAAGACTTCAAGATATAAGTCATCCACCAATGATGCGTGTGAGAGTGAATCAAGTGATGACGATAAAGATTCGAATGAAGACATGGGGTTGTTCGTAAGGAGGTATAATCGATACCTTAGAAAGAATGAAATCCAACATTCGGATAAAAATCTTATCAACTACAAAAGACAATCAAAATTCCCGAATCAAGAGGAAGATAAGACAACTAAGTCAAAAGGATCATGCTTTAATTGTGGAAAGGTCGGTCATTATAAGCCGGATTGTCCCTTGCTGAAAAAAGACAAAGGAAAAGACAAACGTCACAACAAATCTAGCAAAACTAGAAGAGCATACATTGCATGGGAGAGTGATAGTGAGTCCTCAAGCGATGATAACTCAAATGATGAAGAAGAAAATGCCAATTTTTGTCTTACAGCTCATCGAAAGAAGAAAAAGAATGTAAGTCATTCTAAGTATGATCATGTTGATAAAATGTCTTATTGTGATTTACAAAATTCTTTTAGTACTATACACAATGAGGCCAAGGAGGCTTTCAAACGCCTAGCATCAAATAAGAAAAATTTCTGCTATTTAGAAAAGAAGATTTCTGATTCCGAAAAGGAATTAGAAACTCTCAAGAAATCTATGATAGAAGTTACTAAAGGAAAAACTGAAGACGATAAGGGATTTTGGTTTGGATGGTCCGGATGTGAAACCTGTCACACTTGGCAAAGAGAGGTTAGAACTTTCCAAGCCAAACTAGACAAGGCTTTACAACCTAAAGTTACCTTTGTTATTGATCAATCACATCTTAGAAGTAACATGAATAATCCTTGTCAAAAATACACTTATGTGGTAAAGGATCAAGTTAGCAAAAGCAACTCTCATCCTAACTTAAATTGTCTATATTGTTGCAAAAAGGGACATACTATTGCTAAATGTCGATTTATGAGATTTCTAGTCCCTAAAGGCATTTTTCAATGGTTGCCCAAATGCAACCAAAGTTTCACTAACACACTAGGACCCAATGGAAATTGGGTACCTCCTTCCCTTGTTTAAATTTGTAGGTGGAATGTCTTGAGAATACGGAGAGAACATGGGTTCTCGATCATGGATGCTCAAGACACATGACGGGTGGCATCTCCTTGTTCTTTGACTTTGTGGCTAACAAGAAAGGGTTTGTAACCTACAGTGATAATATCAAGGGAGCTATACTCGGAAAAGGTAGTGTAGGTAATCCCTCCTCTACTACTATCTCATATGTCCTCTTAGTTAAAGGCCTTAAGCACAATCTCATTAGTATTAACCGATTATGTGACAAAGGATATAAAGTATTGTTTTCAAAAGATTGTTGCATGACTGAACATAATGATAATAAGAATGATGTTCTTAAGGGATGGAGGGAAAATAATGTATACATGCTTAACTTAAATGAAGTATCTTTGACTAGCGCTAAATGTCTCGTCTCCATGAGTGAAGACTCGTGGCTTTGGCATAGGCGATTAGCGTATGTCAACTTTGACTTGCTAAATGAGGTTGTCGCAAAAGATCTAGTAGTTGGTCTTCCCAAAATCAATTTTTCAAAAGATCACATATGTGATGCTTGCCAAATGGGAAAGTAAACAAGGATCTCGTTTAAATCTAAAAATATTGTTTCCACAATGAGACCCCTTGAACTTCTCCATATGGACCTTTTTGGGCTATCTAGATTTAAAAGTCTAGGTGGAAACTACTATGATTTTTTTATAGTAGATGACTACTCCAGATTTTGTTGGACTATCTTCTTAGCAAGTAAAAGTGACACTTTTTCTACTTTTTAGAAGTTTTCCAAGATGTCTCAAAACAAATTGAACACTAGCATAGTTACTATTCGAAGTGATCATGGAGGTGAATTTAAACTACCTCTTTGAGGAATTTTGTGAAACAAACGACATTGATCATAATTTTTTTGCTCCAAGAACTCCACAACAAAATGGAGTAGTGGAACGTAAAAACAAAATTTTAGAAGAGCTTGGAAGGACTATGATCAATGAAAACGGTCTTCCTAAATATTTTTGGGCCGATGCCATAAATACGGCTTGTTATGTATTGAATAGGATACTCATTCGTCCTATTCTAAACAAAACCCCTTATGAATTGCTAAAGGGAAGGAAGCCTAATGTTTCACATCTTCATATCTTCTGATGTAAATGCTTTGTATTAAACAATGGTAAAGAAAACCTTGGTAAATTTGACTCAAAAGTCGATGAAGGTATCTTTCTCGGATACTCTCATTCTAGTAAAGCATATAGAGTATACAACAAAAGGTTACTTACTGTTGAAGAATTTGTGCATGTTTCCTTTGATGAATCTTATCCAAAAACTGTCGGAGAAGGTATTATTGTTGATGGTGCAGGTGTTCCTTCGGAAGATATAATAAAAGATCAAGAAGAAAAACATGTTGAACCCCATCCGGAAAAAGCTGAGGAGGAGCCGAATCCAATTTCCAAAAAGAAAGAGGAAGATCATTCAATTAATAACAATGATCTTCCTTTGGAATGTAAATCTTCTAAGGATTGTCCCATCGGTAATATTCTAGGAGATATCTCAAAGGGAGTTACCACACGGTCAAAGATAAGTAACTTTTGTTATCATTTAGCTTTCGTCTCTCAAAATAAGCCTAAAAACTCCAAAGATGCATTACTCGATGAACATTGGTTTTTAGCGATGTAAGAGGAACTTAATTAATTCAAAAGAAATAAGGTGTGGGGATCTTGTTCCCCCTCCGCGAGACCATCGAATAATTGACAATAAATGGGTGTTCAGGAAGAAGTTAGACAAAAACGGAGTTATAACTCGCAACAAGGCTCGCCTTATTGCTCAAGGGTATAACCAATATGAGGAAACTTATGCTCCGGTTGCCCGACTCGAGGCTATACGCCTTTTTCTTGCCTATGCTTGTTCTCAAAATTTCAAATTATTTCAAATGGATGTTAAGAGCGCTTTCCTAAACGGTCACATTAATGAAGAGGTCTATGTATCTCAACCTCCCGGTTTTGAAAACTATGAGCATCCTAACTATGTTTATAAGCTTAAACGTGCTTTGTACGGTCTCAAACAAGCCCCTAGGGCATTGTATGAGCGTCTTAGAAAATTTTTACTATAACAAGGATTCTCAAGAGGGAAGGTTGATACAACCCTTTTTATTAAGCGTCAAGGAAAACACTCTATCTTAGTTCAAGTCTATGTAGATGACATTATTTTTGGATCTACTAACATAAATATGGTCAAGGAATTTTCTAAGTTGATGAAGGGAGAATTTGAAATGAGCATGATGGGGGAGCTAAATTACTTCCTCGGACTTCAAATCAAGCAACTTGAAGAAGGAACTTTTGTGAGCCAAACGAAGTATTGTAATGAGCTACTCAAGCGCTTCGATATGGCAAACTCCAAAGTAATCGATACTCCAATGCCTACTGCTGTAAATATGGATCGGGATAAAAATGGTAAGGCCGTAGATATAAAAAGGTATAGAGGTATGATCGGATCTCTCCTCTATCTTACCGCATCTCGACCGGACATTATGTTTAGTGTATGTATGTATGCTAGGTATCAATCATGTCCTAAAGAATCACATCTAAAGGTCGTCAAACGCATACTTAGATACCTCTGTGGTACTTCAAAGTATGGGCTTTGGTTTTCTAAGGGAAGTCATTGCTCTTTAGTTGGCTACTCCGATTCTGACTTTGCCAGTTGCAAATCGGATAGGAAAAACACTAGTGGAACCTTTCATTTTCATTCAAATTCCTTAGTGAGTTGGCATAACAAAAAGCATGTTTCAGTTTGTTGTCAACAGCCGAGGCGGAATACGTTGTTGCGCTCAAATTTTATGGCTCAAACAACAATTACTTGACTTCAATGTTCAACTTGAACGTATTCCCATTTTTTGTGACAACACAAGCGCCATCAATTTAACCAAAAATCCTATACTATATTCGCGCACTAAACATATTGAAATTCGGCATCACTTCCTTAGGGATCATGTTGAGAAAGGTGATGTTGTCTTCGAGCATGTTGATAGCAAAAATCAATTTGCTGACATTTTCACAAAACCACTTGCGATAGAGCCTTTCTTCCACATCCGTAGGGAACTTGGTGTTCTCGATATCTCGGATCGCGTTTAAATAAATATATTATGCTTGTCTATTCCTTGATTTATAAGTGTGGCTATCTGAGGGCACTCGTCGTCCATCACCATTGGAGGTAATATTGTTCCTATCCATTTGACCTATATTGATCAACTATGTATGTATATACTTGATCTATGTAATTCTTGATGTTCATTTGATGGCTTGATCTAAGTTTGATCAATTTCTATGTTTGAATTATACTTGAACTTGCTTAGGTATCATATTTAACATGCATGCTACTGTACTTAGTTATTTGTCTTAAAGTTAATGCTAAACAAATGTAGCAATGTTATTTACTTATTTTCTTTTACTTCGTGTAATATTTATGCCTATACTTCTTCTATTGACTTCATTATGTGCATGGTTGTTGATGTCTATATGTTGCAAAGTCGTTGACTAAGTGCTTATGAATATCTTTATATCATGTTAACCATTTCATTATTTCTTTTTGATGTTGTCAAAGGGGGAGAAGCAATGGAAACACAATAGCTGATTTAGCAGATTTATAATAGCAGAATGTTTGAAGGCATGCATAAAATTAGGGGGATGATGTCTATTAAATTACGTGATTAGGATGTCTATCAAAGTACGCGATTGTGTCACGGTTTTCCATCATCAAAAAGGGGAAGTATATGAGGGCAAAAATCCGTTGTCCTTATTTTAATGATGTCAAACCTTTTTAGTTTCTCATAATGTGTGCTTTGGACGGTGTCATCATATCATAAAATGCATTCATCCTCAAACATGCTCAAAGTATAAGTGAAATGAGTCCATGCATATAGGAGCATTTCATAGATGTGAATCATGCACTTGATCATCATTGGTACCTTAGGTTCATAAGAAAATGGTTTAAATTGAACAAAATTTCAAAAAAAAACTCATTTTTGACAGTTTAAGAATTTTGAGTTGACTCATGACTTGGAGCGTAACTGTCTGGTATGAACAGATCGAGTCATGAGTCGACTCATGACTTGGAGCAGTAGAACTGTGAGTCGACTCATGACTTGGAGCGTAACTCTCGGGTCTGAGCAGGTTGAGTCATGAGTCGACTCAACTCTGGAAAAACCAGTTTGAGTTGACTCATCACCTATTTGAGTCGACTCATTGGCTGCTTCATTTGAACCATATTGCCACAGGTCTGAACAGGTCGAGTCATGAGTCGACTCAACTCTGAAAAAACCCTGTTTAAGTCGACTCAACTGTGTAAACAGGTCGAATGGTCGCTGTTGGCACTCAATTTTCTGCTGTGCATTTTTGCAAAATTATTCTGTTATGTCTGTTACTTTGTCCATGCATCATATAAATATTATAGAATCTCTTCTTCAACAAAAAAACAAGAAAAGTGAAAGATATACACCAAAGTGCTCATGATCTTCATTCTTCATTGCATTTCTCATTAATCACACATAATAATCTTTGTTGAGCATTGTGCATTGCAATTGTGATAACGTTCAAATAAGATTGGATTATCTTAGTTTGGGCTGAGACTTTGTGTGGGTTTTTCTTGAATAAAACCATTGAGGTTTTGTCCTCCAAGAATTAGGGTTTTTTTCATTAACCTTTGCCTCGCAGATTCAGCCGAGTGAAAAGTTTGAAGAACGGAAGGTTCGGTCAAACAAGTAGTAGTAGCCGGAGGATTGTGAAGAAGGCTTAGGTTTCAAGCGACTTGCGTTCGAAATCAGTCGAGCTGAAGTTTTGGAGAACGTGGCGTTCTTGCAATAAGGTAACGGTAGCCGGAGGTTTGTTCGAAGCGCTTGAAGGACTTGGTTCAACTCGAATCAAGGGGAGAGAATAGAATATGATCTGCAACAACACTAGGGGTTGATTGGTGGTGATCATTTATTCTCTTGTATTGACTTTGCAACATGTTAATAAAAACATCTCAATTCTAGATTTAGAATTAAGGGCAGACGTACCCTAAGCGAGGACGATATGGGAACTGCCTCAACAAATCAGCTCTTGTTCTCTCTATCTCTTAACTCTTTAATGGACAGAATCAATGGACAGCCTCTTGCTGCAGAGGTCAATGTCAGAGCTACCCGGGCTCCGATTCGTCATCCAGCTCCGTTTGTCAACCAACAAGAGGACTTGTTCACGTTGCTGAGTGAGGAAGATGAAGTGGTCAGAATGGAGGATAGGGATCGTAAAGTGGATGCTCTTGCTGAGAAAATCCGGGCCATGGAGTGTCAGAACTCACTTGGGTTTGATGTGGCCGACATGGGTCTGGTGGAAGGGTTGAGGATCCCCTACAAGTTCAAGGCACCTTCATTCGAAAAGTACAACGGTACCTCCTGTCCTCGCACCCACGTGCAGGCTTACTTCAGGAAGATCTCTGCTTACATTGACGATGAGAAGATGTGGATGTACTTTTTCCAAGATAGTCTATCTGGGGCATCTTTGGACTGGTACATGGATCTGAAGCGAGAATCAGTCAGAAGCTGGAGAGATTTGGGTGAGGCCTTTCTGAGGCAATACAAACACAACATGGACATGGCGCCGAGCCGAACCCAATTGCAGAGTTTGTATCAGAAATCCAAGGAAAGTTTCAAAGAGTATGCCCAGAGGTGGCGTGAGCTAGCCGCTAGAGTGCAACCTCCGATGCTGGAGAGAGAGCTGACCGACATGTTCATTGGGACCTTGCAAGGAGTGTTCATGGATCGCATGGGAAGCTGCCCGTTCAGTAGTTTTTCAGATGTTGTTGTCTGTGGGGAGAGAACTGAAATCCTTATCAACGCAGGAAGGATACAAGATCCTGGCTCTTCAAACTCTTCAAATTCTAAGAAGCTACACTCTGGGGTACCCAGAAGGGGAGAGGATGAAACAAATGCCGTGCACCGTCGAAGGAGTGCGAATAGAGGACCATATCGTCAGGTCGCCGCTGTGACTATTCCAGCCACCCAACCCCAACAGCAACAGAGAAGACCAGCTCAGCAGCATCAGCGTCAACAACGTGATCCTCAACAGCAGGCTTACCAGCCTCCCAATGATAATCAAGCTGGTACAAGTAATGAGAGGAAGAAGATCATTTTTGATCCAATCCCCATGTCCTACGCCGAACTGTATCCCACTCTGATAGAGCGGAACTTGATTACTCCCAGAGACCCGCCGCCCGTACCTGTCAACCCTCGGTGGTGGTATAGGCCTGAACAACATTGTGTGTATCATTCGGGTGCTCCTGGTCATGATGTGGAC
The DNA here is from genome assembly GCF_024323335.1 of Lathyrus oleraceus. Taxonomy (NCBI): domain Eukaryota; kingdom Viridiplantae; phylum Streptophyta; class Magnoliopsida; order Fabales; family Fabaceae; genus Lathyrus; species Lathyrus oleraceus. Next base: position 45,163,057 of record NC_066582.1, read on the forward strand.
AGTTGTTTCCAGCTGAAGATGAAGGTTCAAGACCTTGTGAGGTCAGGTATTCTGATCTTGGAGGATTTAGGTCCCCGTGTTAATCAAGCTTGAAGATAACAAGTCCTGGGCTGGCGCCGACTTTTTCTTCAGAAGGGTTTGTTCAGAAAACAGAAGCTGTTGATGCAAGAGATACTGACAGTTGTCATCCCCGGTGGGATCTATCACAATTGGGTCACTGTGGGCGTTCCTACGGTTGTTCATTAAGTCTTTGTAATAATCACTTTGTTTAAAAACCCTTCTCCCATGCCAAAAGGAGAAGTGATGACATTGTTGGCAACATTTTGTGCAATGATATTTTCATTCAAATAATTCATGTTAAAACATTTGTTTTCCCTTTTCGCTTTTTGCATGAAATTGGTGATCACAAAAAACCTTAAAAAACAAGAATAAAAGCAATCTTTTCATCTGCATAACGATTGTCTTGTTTGATTTTCAAAAAGCTTTTCATATCAAAATCATTATGCAGGTTGTTTCTCAAACCCATTGAACATAATGATCGGACGTCATCTCCCAATTTTGAATTCCCTGTATTCGAAGCGGAAGAAGATGATGTTGAAGGGATTCCTGACGGTATTTCCCGATTTCTTGAGCAAGAAAAGAAGATCACACTCAGCTGCATCTCGAGAATCAGCAGAACAGCCAACTGGGGCATTTATCAAAAAAAGAGAAAAAGAAAAAAAGAGGAGGGTGCAAAATCAAAAGAAATCAAAAGAAAGCAAAATCAAAAGCAAAATCAAAAGAAAAAAAAAACAAAAGAAAGATAGCACCCTCAAAGTCCCAAGTTGACTAATGCTGAATTCGACGGAAAAGAACGAAAAGATCAACTGCCATGTGTCATGGTCAAGTTATATCAGCAGAGAGTGAAGAAAGCATTCGATAAGAAGATCAAGCCTCGTGTGTTCCGAGGGACCTTGTGCTCAAGAAAGTCTTGTCTTTCGTGCCCGATTCCAGGGGCAAGTGAACTCCAAGCTATGAAAGTCCATGTGTTGACAAGAGAGCCTCTTCAGGCAATGTTTCGACACTTACAACAATGGATGGAGAAGTTCACTCGTCCTGTGAATTCCAGATGCAGTCAAGAAATACTTCGCCTAAAAAAAAAAAACAAAAAAAAAAAAAGCAAAAGCTCGATAAGTCGAACACCCCAAAGGGCGACTTAGGCAAAAAGGAGCGTCTCGGTGGATTGAAAACCCGAAAGGGCGATCCAGGCAAAAGTTAGAGACATTGAAAAAAAAGAGAGAATTCGCATCCCGCTAGATTGAGCACCTCACACTGGGGCAATCTAGGCAAAAATTAGGGATTTGGCAAGTAACTGCATCTTGACAAGACTGTGCTCTATATCTGTCATCCGTCAGAGATTCTCGATTCGTCGTCGACTGAAGCTCCGAATACATCGAAAGTTCGGAATGGTAGAGGAAAGGTCATTATGTTCAATGTAGCCCTCTCCAATATATATCATCGATTTCAAACTTGTACAGATCCATGGAGTCTCGCCCTTTGCAGACTACCATTCCATTACATCTATTTGAGCTTTTACCCAATTATTTGCACTCTTATTTGTTTCAACTCAACAAACGTTTTGCATGTTTTAATTGATAAAGTATCATTGTTTTCAAAATAAACAAATTTTTCACAAAATTGTTCTTAAACAAAGTGAACATTCACAATGATGGAAGAATACTTAGGAGACCCACAGTGCTCTCCCGGGGGTGGTATGATTACCAACAGGTAAAACAATTGTTCGTATCTCGAGCATAACTGTATCTTTTTCCTGACGAACCTCTTTTGGTTTCTCCTCAGCAAGGTTGCTCAGTGCAGTGTTGGTTGAAGTTGTTTATCTTCATGTTCCCGGCAGTACAACACTCTTCCTCCAAGTCCCTCTTAGCCCTATTGTGGGGCATCCCCAGTAGAGTGCTGTTTGAGCCCTATCGTGGGGCATCCCCAGCAAGTTTGCTGTTTCGGACTTTTGTGGGGCAGTTCCCCTAGCAGAGCGTTTACTGAAGACTTTAACTTTCCTCTCTCCAGCAGAGTAGTCTTCCTCTCTCCCCCAGCATGGGTGCTTTTCTTGGAAGATTCAGTATTCGGTGAATTGACATCCCAGTACTCCATCATGTCCTCAGATGGATCCCCAGCGGAGTTGTTGGCATGATGAGCTTTATCAATGCCTATGTATCCTCATCAGAGATCTGGTTGCTTCTTGGTATCCCTGATTTCCAGCACAAGTTGTTGTGGCGCATCCGCCTGTATGTTGAACTCTTTTCTCCGGTTGTGACCGACGATTCCTCCGGAAACCTCTGATGGTCTTTCTCCCCTGCAGGATGATGATTGTTCCCTATTGTCCCAGCCTCCAGTGGATTTTCTTGGCTCTATGGTGACTTTGGTTTTCTCTCCGGACGGTTGATTCCCGGACCTGCGTGTTGAGCATGTCTGTTTGTCAACATTCATCATACATTTTAGGTATAAAGCATACATGCATAATCATAGCATTCGGATACTCATGTTGCAGCTGTTGCCGTGTATCTGTGGATGTTTGCCTCCTGCTATTTGGTAATACAGATCTCCCTAGTAGATTTTCCTCAAGCAAATATGGGTGTGTCTGATCTCTCCATGTAGAGCCAACCCCTTAAGCAGAAAGTGTCTATCCTTTCCTGCCATTTCCCCACTGAGATACATCCTCGTGGATGACGGTTGCTTCCGTTCCCTCCCTACACAGGATGGGTTGTCCCTATTGAGTTCTTTCCTCATTAGGATGAGTCTTGTTTCAGTCTGCCTTTTTGGATCGATCCTAAATTGGCTTCCTGTTGGCTGTCCCCCGTGCTTCCCTGGGGCATAAATGAATAGTCGCTCACTAATCGACACTCATTCATCTTATCCTCAGCGGAATTTGGTGGCCTCTACCTACAAACCGGTAGTTGTAAGTCCTATCTTTGTGGTTTTCTACCCGCTAGCTGGTAGTTGTAAAATCCCACTTTCACCCCCTAGCAGAGGTAACCTTTGTGGTTCATTCTGTTTGTTGGCTTCTACCTACGAACCGGTAGTTGTAAGTCCTATCTTTGTGGTTTTCTACCCACTAGCTGGTAGTTGTAAAATCCCACATTCCTCCCCTTGTTGGAGTTAACCCTTTGTGCTCATCCTACCGATGACTGGTCACCTTTCTGTTGGCTTCTACCTACGAACCGGTAGCTGTAAGTCCTTTCTTTACGGTCTTCTACCCACTACCCGGTAGTTGTAAATCCTTTTTTCTCACTCTGTCTCTCAGCAGACCGTTTGTGGGCCTCTACCTACAAACCGGTAGTTGTAAGTCCTATCTTTGTGGTTTTCTACCCGCTAGCTGGTAGTTGTAAAATCCCACTTTCACCCCCTAGCAGAGGTAACCTTTGTGGTTCATTCTGTTTGTTGGCTTCTACCTACGAACCGGTAGTTGTAAGTCCTATCTTTGTGGTTTTCTACCCACTAGCTGGTAGTTGTAAAATCCCACATTCCTCCCCTTGTTGGAGTTAACCCTTTGTGCTCATCCTACCGATGACTGGTCACCTTTTTGTTGGCTTCTACCTACGAACCGGTAGCTGTAAGTCCTTTCTTTACGGTCTTCTACCCACTACCCGGTAGTTGTAAATCCTTTTTTCTCACTCTGTCTCTCAGCAGACCGTTTGTGGGCCTCTACCTACAAACCGGTAGCTGTAAGTCCTATCTTTGTGGTTTTCTACCCACTAGCTGGTAGTTGTAAAATCCCACTTTCATCCCCTTGTTGGAGTTAACCCTTTGTGCTCATCCCGATGATGACTGGTTACTTTTCCGTGGTCTTCTGCCTACAAACCGGTAGATGTAATCCCCTCTTTGTGGTATTAATGGTCTTGTCCCCTTTGGATACTTGCCTTGATCAAGCAGTATTGTCCCCATTGGGCCTTCCCTTTTGGATATTTGCTCCGAGTTGGCAACTTCATCCTCTTTTGATTGGTCATCTTTTGCATACCTAGTCCTGGTACCCTGATGCCTTTCTTTTCGGTCGATTATTCATTTAACAACCTACAACCCGGTTATGGATAATCTTCCATGCGAGATTATTATCTACGTTCTGACGGCTATAGATAATATGTCTCATGCGCTCTTGGGTCGAAGTCGTCCTCCCCAGTCGAGTAAGATTCGTATTTCTTGTGGAATCGAATGTCCATCCTTTAACAAGTTTGCCTTCGCTCTCTTCAGGATGATGTCGGTCGATTATTCATTTAACAACCTACAACCCGGTTATGGATAATCTTCCATGCGAGGTTATTATCTACGTTCTGACGGCTATAGATAATATATCTCATGCACTCTTTGGTCAATCTTTCGATTGTTATCACCAGCAGAGTAAAATTCGTATTCCTTGTGGAATCGAATGTCCATCCTTTAACAAGTTTGCCTTCGCTCTCTTCAGGATGATGTCGGTCGATTATTCATTTAACAACCTACAACCCGGTTATGGATAATCTTCCATGCGAGATTATTATCTACGTTCTGACGGCTATAGATAATATGTCTCATGCGCTCTTGGGTCGAAGTCGTCCTCCCCAGTCGAGTAAGATTCGTATTTCTTGTGGAATCGAATGTCCATCCTTTAACAAGTTTGCCTTCGCTCTCTTCAGGATGATGTCGGTCGATTATTCATTTAACAACCTACAACCCGGTTATGGATAATCTTCCATGCGAGATTATTATCTACGTTCTGACGGCTATAGATAATATGTCTCATGCGCTCTTGGGTCGAAGTCGTCCTCCCCAGTCGAGTAAGATTCGTATTTCTTGTGGAATCGAATGTCCATCCTTTAACAAGACTGCTTTTCTAGCCCTCTTCAGGATGTTGAGTGTTTTGGAACACAAACCAATTCACGCTTTGGCACTCAGGCCAATCTTTCCGGTATTCAGACCGAAGAAGTTTCCGACGATCAGGTCGATGTACTTATGTTTTTTCCGGTATTCAGACCGAAGAAGTTTCCGACGATCAGGTCGATGTACTTATGTTTTTTCCGGTATTCAGACCGAAGAAGTTTCCGACGATCAGGTCGATGTACTTATGTTTTTTCCGATATTCAGACCGAAGAAGTTTCCGACGATCAGGTCGATGTACTTATGTTTTTTCCGGTATTCAGACCGAAGAAGTTTCCGACGATCAGGTCGATGTACTTATGATTTTTCCGGTATTCAGGCCGAAGAAGTTTCCGACGATCAGGTCGATGTACTTACGACACTCAGGCCGTGGTTATCCCTGTGTTACCATTTATTTTGGTATCCAGGTCGACGTTTCTGTTCGGTATTCAGGCCGATTTCTTTTTCCGTTCCAGACGGATTTTTCTTTCCAGACTGTTTCTTTGCCGATCCTGACAGGCATTCTTGTATTATATCCAGTTGGTGCAAATTTCTACGGTTCTTTTGTATTCAATCCCTGTTTACCCTGAAAGTCTGACAGCCATTGCTATCATCCGTTTGGGTTCCCAGCTGATTGAATAGGGGCAGCTGTAGCACCTCAAATTTGCACCTATCATTGTACATACATTCTCATATTAGGTCATAGCATATCATGGTCCACTGCATAGCATTGCATTGATCCATTTGCCTCAAGTGCAAGCCAATCAAGAAATTAGGTCAAACTGATCAGGAGATCAGTCAACCAAGCAAGCAAGGGTGTTTCTCAAGGAGCCAAGGCCCTAGGGTTTGTCCAACATGTTCACATGACTTGGAAGTCCATTTGAAGTGTTTAAGTCAAGGGTTGGATGTTCAGAGGTCATCAGTTCATGCACAATCAGTCAGAAACCCTAGAAAAGTCAAACTTGGTCAACTGTGGTTGATTTTATGGTTTTGATGGATGGATTTGGTTTGAGAGAGCTTATTCATGTCCCAATAGGCCTCATATATCATGGCAAACAATATCATTGAAGAATTTGAAGCGAAATCAGAAATTTCCAAAAATAGAAACTGGACCTGTAATTTTAACTGCCAAAAATGGAAACTTCTTGATCCCAAACTTACATCATGATACAAGCTTCAAATGAATTTTTGCCCAACATGAAAGTTGAAGATCTTGTTCTCCCATTTCCAAAAAGTCCAAGAACTCTCAATTCCCATGCATGGTTGTCAAGATATGATCAAATCATTTTCACAAAATCTTGAACTTCAAAAGGCCATATCTCTCAAACCATTTGGCCAATTTTGGGGGGGGGGGGGTTTCCTACAAACCACATTTCATCTCCTCTTTCCAAAAATGTAAATTTCATGTGCTAAAACATTGCCAATCAAAATGGCATTTTGGGACTTGTCTTATTTAAATTCAAGTGTGGACCAAAGTTGACTTTTTGATTTATCCATTTTTAAACAATTTGGCCATTTGGGACTTGTTTATAATGTTGTTTAAAACTTGTTTGAGGCCCAAACTCGGCCAGACTTCACACCTCCATGTGCACATGTTCAAAATTAGCAATTGTGCAAATTGGTTCATTAGAGCAGAATTTGATTAGCACATGATTACCAAACCTTAAACAGTCCATATTTAAGACATTTTCTGTCATTTGAGCAACCCTAGCAGCTGCCAAAACACACAGAAACTCTCATTCTCTCTCAATTTGCATTTTTACATATTGCATTTTCTGGCCAAAATCTCCAAAGCACTCGAGCAAGCCATTGTTTATTCACCATCCAAGCATCATTTCAAGCACATTTCAACTGCCATATCACATCTGGAAGGTCATTTTCGTGCACTGTTATTCCAAAGCAATTTCCATGGCAGCTCGAGTTCTGGACCAAAGCAAGCATCCATGAGCCAAGTTCCTTTTATCATTCAACTTGTGGAAGCATAATCTGCATCTGTTTGAGCATATCCAAGCCAGAAAATACCTGAATCTCCATCTGCTCTTCACTTTTGGTCAGTTTTCGATTTACTCATTTTCCTAAACCATGCCATGTGTTAGATAGATCTTAGTATGCTGAGTCCAATGAGCTTGGTCTCATGTAATTTGGTTAAGTATTTTGCAAGAAATCTGAAAATGAAGATTGTTGTTCATATGCTTTTTTGCTCGATTCTCTCTCCATAGTTTGTTTCCATGAAAATGAAGCTTGGATTTGTCATGTGTGTGCTCTATTGGTTCTATTGATATACTCATTGATCATTTCTGCGAATGTTTGTTCATGAGCAAAGTTTTGATGTTGATTTTCTTCTGTTCGATTCATGAACTATGCTGTGTTATATTGAAAATTGATGTTAGATTGTTGTTTGCCTTGCCATGCTGAACGTTTCTGTGTATGCAATTTGGATTTCTGGAACTTTTTGTAAAAACACGATTTGGAAGGGATGAAGATTGTTGCTGCCCATAAACCCTAATCCCTTTTGAATACATTGCCCAGAAATTGCATTATTCACGTGTGCATGGTACTGTAGGGACATGCTGACCAATTAAATCATTTCATTCCCGTCCCTAAAACGCGGTCGTTTAAGTTAGTGAGTCCCAATATTACAACTTTGCCACCCGGTCATTTAATTATTCCAATTTAATTCATTTTTATTTCAATAAATATTTCATTTGATCATCAATCTTTGAAAATTCATAACTTGTTCATTTCAAATCCAATTTTCATGGGGTTTTTTGCATCATGTCCTGTTTGATGTCTAGTTTTTTATCATTATTTTTGATGATTTTTTGGATGGCTGGATTTTAAATGGCCTTAGAGTTTGTATAATGTGACCAAATTTTGTACACTTTGCCAAATCTCTTGTGAAATTGTGATGCATTATCCATTTGAGCTGAAAATTTTTGTGCTTAATCTACACTCATTCATGTTTATTTTGGTGTAAAGATCATGATTTTATCCTATGTGGTTTGAGAGTTGTGATTTTTGAAGTAGGGTGTGACAATTTGTGTCACACCAATGATATGCAATTTCATGATTTTTGTTGACATGCTTCCTGACCTCCAATTGATGTGAAATTTTGCATGAACCTACCCTTGTATGTCTAGCTTATGTGTGAATTTTCTTGGAATTATTTGAGCTATTTCCTAATTGTTTGAGATTTTTCTCCCCTGTCTAGTCAAATGTTGACTTTGTGTGACACATCTTGCCATTCCATTTGGGAAATTCTCATACTTTATTGGATGATCTTGAAATTTTACATGTGCATACTAGACATCTTAAGCTTTGTCATGGTGTTGATCTCATTCATTTATCATTTGTTATCACTGACTTATGAATTTTTGAAGTTGATACATGTTTGGTTGACTTCTTTGAGCATGCTTGAAATTGCTTTGACTTTCTGATTTTCATTGACCATCTTCCCATGATCCAATTGAGCTGAAATTTTATATGCATGTCATGTTATGGATTGTGATTGAGCATGAATTATTTGATGATTTTTGGAATTGTTTGAGTTGACTTTTGATGCAAGTCATTCTGTTGACTTCTATGAGCTTTCATTTGCCATGCTTTGACTTCTTTTGCTTGTGAATTGATGATGATGCATGATATAAACTTGAGACCAATTGAGCTTGATTCTTAAATGTTTGAACTTGATTTTGGTTGACTTTCATTTGCTGTTTTGACTTTTTCATTCTCTTTTGACCCTAGGCTTGCCCTAGTGATCCTGGTACTCACTTTTGAGTTTATGTTTTCAGGTTGGACACCAAATGACCAATGAGATCAATTTCTTTTGATTGAGCTTGCTTGAATATCATTGTCTAACCTCTTGGTTTTGTAGGTGGCTTGACTCGTATGATTTGAGTCTTGTACATTGGTCCCTCTGTGTTGACTGTTGATTCTTTTCCTTTTGCTTTAACTGTTGAAATGTGTACTGATTTGTTTGACTATTTCAGGTACCATTAGTTGCTTAAGTTCTTTGAACTTGCTTTGCTTTGCTATTTAGCAACTTGCTTGAGGTATAATTCCTTTTTCTTCATGTAGTCTGGAAGACCTGGCCTGTTACTTGGCCAGGCAACTGTCTGAAGTCCTCCTTAAGAGGCAATGTTTGTGTATGTTTAATTTGTCCTTGTACAGAGTCAAAGACCTCCTAAGTGAAGAGGCAATTGGCAGAACCAAGGGATAAGCAACCTATCCCCTGCTATTCAGTGTGTCTTCTGTTTTGCTCACACCACTGTGTTGATGCATTACAGATAAAAACCCAAGATCTTGTGCAATTGCACAGTTGAGTCAGTATCAAATGTGTAGAAGGGTTCCCACTTTCTGAACCCACACATTCTTGTCAAATGCTCTCCCTGGCCAGGGATAAGAGCAATGAGGCACACCCCTCATCTCCTTTCATCTGCTTCACCTTGGCTCTCAATGTCAAGGTTAAGAGCACATTCACCCAGTTCCAGAGGTTTGTTTGTTGAGGTTGATATGACCCCTCGACTAAAACCTAGCCTTGTTTGAGCCCCTTGCTTGTGTATAGTGTGTGCTACCTGTGCTTGCATGTTTGTTTGACTTGCTTCCTGTGCAAGTTAGGTTTAGTTTAGACTAATCCTTGTTTGCTTTCGCCCTCGTTGCGATCCTTTCTCTCGCCCTCGTTGCGATCGAGCCTTTTCCTTTCTCTCGCCCTCGTTGCGATCGAGCCTTTTCCTTTCTCTCGCCCTCGTTGCGATCGAGACTTTCCCTTTCTCTTGCCCTAGTTGCAATCGAGTCCTTTTTCCCTCCGTAGCCGAACTACGGCAACTCTGATTCTCATGTTCAGATGAGATACGTAGGCACGAGATGCGATGTCTTGTCGAGTTTGACTAACCATTAACATTAATTCTTTTCTCTCGCCCTCGTTGCGATTGAGACCTCCCCTTTCTCTTGCCCTAGTTGCAATCGAGACCCTTCTTCTTCCTGTGCAAGTTGGGTTAGGTGTGGCTTGCTTCCTGTGCAAGCCATGCTTAGGATAGGTTGGCCCTCGTGCCATTTAGCTAGAAACCTTAACTTAGGGACGACTTTGCATGACAACATCTAGGCTCGAGTCGTAGTCTCCCTAGTGTTGTGTCTCCCTCTGTTATCTGGTTAGGCTAGTCCTTCTTTTTTCCCTGCGTAGGGGAACTACATCGCCCTGATCTTCATACCAGATGAAGTATGTAGGCAGGAGATTGAGCTGATCTCTCCGGGCGCCCTTTTTCTTTTTGTGTGTGTTGTTTGACAGTTGCTGGGCTCGAGTGCCTAACTCCTTAGCAATTTGTTGTCTGTTTGTTTGAGTGTGTGCTTGACAGTTATAGGCTCGAGTCCCCGACTCCCTATTAACTTGTTGTGTTGTTGTGTGCTTGGAAGCTGATGTAAGTCCATCGAATGGCATTCGGGTTCCAGTGTGTGCGTTTAGGTTCGGATGCTGATGTAAGTCCAGTGATTGGCATTCAGGCTCCACGTTTGCCTTTGCCTGTGTTTGTTTGTGTGCGTGTCAGCCGAGCTACGAATGCTCTGATTCTTCTCTCGTCCGAGAAGATACGTATGCATAGGATACGATATCCTAGCGAGCATGTGTCGTTTTCCCCAGTCCGAACTACTTCGACTCTGATGTCTATGCCTGATAGACTAAGTAGGCCCAGGATACGATGTCCTGCCGAGTCAGTTTCAGTCAGTTTCTTTTGTCTCTTTCAGCCAGTGTGTGTGTGTGTGAGCAGTGTTTAGCAACCATTTTCCTTCCTTTTGTGCGTGGATCCCGTCGAGTACGACGGATGCGTAGGGGTGCTAATACCTTCCCTTCGCATAACCGACTCCCGAACCCATTCTCTTTGGTCGCGAGACCATGTTCTTTCCTAGGTTTACTTCGAGCGTTTCCTTTCCCTCTTTTGGGATAAATAACGCACGGTGGCGGCTCTGTTGTTTCTTGTTTTCCCGCCGGTTTTTCGCGTAATGCGACAGCTGGCGACTCTGCTGGGGACATAGAGAAGTTGACCTCTTGCTGGTCCATCTTCCCTAAGCGAGTCTCTCCTAGCGCTCTCTAGGATAGGGTTTTGGTTGCTGTTTGCTGTTTGACTTATTGCATTCATGTTATTTATTGTTTGCATTTATTGTTTGCATGCATCATACTGTCATTGAGCTGTCTCCTGTGCAGGTGGTTCCTCTGTTTTGGGGTGGGTGTTCTGAGTGGGGCCCAATACCCAGGCCTGAGTATACACCTAGGATTAGCGTGGTCTCATGTATCTTCACATGTTGTACGACATGATGAGGAGACATGTCACCACAGCCGGACGAGGTTCATTTGAGAGAGTTCTTCCGGGTGGAGTTATTCCGCTTAGGTCGGATTATCTCTTATGAGCTGTTGACTTCGGTGACCGTTCTTTCCCGGATCTTTGGTTTAGGCGATCTTAAGAGAGCTACAACGGCACACCCGAGAGGGCAAACCCGTTGAGTATCTTTGCCCGATTGTTGACACCTTTGTCCGCCTTAGGATGACCTTGTTATAATTCACCTGTGAGGGGAGGGTTTGATTCCTGCAAGTACAGTTTCTGACAGTGATGCTGTGTTGATGATCTTGAGTCGGATTTATGGATCGTTATTCCTGGACGCTGGAGGTTTGACCCTGGTATTGATCAGAGGGTTCCGTTTATTTCGGATCCCTGGGCTGAATTTGAGGGTACTCGCTCAGATGGCGACTCAGTTCTCCAGACATGGGTTCAGATGCCAGCTCCTCAGATGACTTTGGGGTTTCAGATGGTTCCTCAGATGCCAGTTCCTGTCAGTCTTGGCGCCATCATTTGCATCATAGCATGTTTATTTTCCAAAAAAATAGTAATGCATGAAAAAGTTAACTCGCATACGCATATCCTTTTCAGGATCATTCATAATAAAATAGCATCCGCATCATACGCATATCATGTACATACCATCCTTGCATTACAGACATGCTTGGGAGTGACTTCTCACTTTGGGTTTTGACTGAGACAGGATTGTTGATCATTGTCCGCACCGCAACCAGACTCAATCATCAGGAGGAGTATGGACCAGGTTCAAGCTGAGCTAGCTGAGATGAGGGCGAACATGGCCCAGTTCATGAACATGATGCAAGGGGTCGTTCAGGGGCAAGAGGAGCTGCGTGCCTTAGCCCAGAGACAGGAAGTCGTGATTCCAACTGCCAATCGTGCTTCACCAGTGGGTGTTCCTGTGGATGATAATGTTGCTGCTACTGCTCCCGCCAGTAACTTTGATGGGGTTGATGAGTTGGGGGGCATCAGAATCAATGGACAGCCTCTTGCTGCAGAGGTCAATGTCAGAGCTACCCGGGCTCCGATTCGTCATCCAGCTCCATTTGTCAACCAACAAGAGGACTTGTTCACGTTGCTGAGTGAGGAAGATGAAGTGGTCAGAATGGAGGATAGGGATCGTAAAGTGGATGCTCTTGCTGAGAAAATCCGGGCCATGGAGTGTCAGAACTCACTTGGGTTTGATGTGGCCGACATGGGTCTGGTGGAAGGGTTGAGGATCCCCTACAAGTTCAAGGCACCTTCATTCGAAAAGTACAACGGTACCTCCTGTCCTCGCACCCACGTGCAGGCTTACTTCAGGAAGATCTCTGCTTACACTGACGATGAGAAGATGTGGATGTACTTTTTCCAAGATAGTCTATCTGGGGCATCTTTGGACTGGTACATGGATCTGAAGCGAGAATCAGTCAGAAGCTGGAGAGATTTGGGTGAGGCCTTTCTGAGGCAATACAAACACAACATGGACATGGCGCCGAGCCGAACCCAATTGCAGAGTTTGTATCAGAAATCCAAGGAAAGTTTCAAAGAGTATGCCCAGAGGTGGCGTGAGCTAGCCGCTAGAGTGCAACCTCCGATGCTGGAGAGAGAGCTGACCGACATGTTCATTGGGACCTTGCAAGGAGTGTTCATGGATCGCATGGGAAGCTGCCCGTTCAGTAGTTTTTCAGATGTTGTTGTCTGTGGGGAGAGAACTGAAAGCCTTATCAACGCAGGAAGGATACAAGATCCTGGCTCTTCAAACTCTTCAAATTCTAAGAAGCTACACTCTGGGGTACCCAGAAGGGGAGAGGATAAAACAAATGCTGTGCACCGTCGAAGGAGTGCGAATAGAGGACCATATCGTCAGGTCGCCGCTGTGACTATTCCAGCCACCCAACCCCAACAGCAACAGAGAAGACCAGCTCAGCAGCATCAGCGTCAACAACGTGATCCTCAACAGCAGGCTTACCAGCCTCCCAATGATAATCAAGCTGGTACAAGTAATGAGAGGAAGAAGATCATTTTTGATCCAATCCCCATGTCCTACGCCGAACTGTATCCCACTCTGATAGAGCGGAACTTGATTACTCCCAGAGACCCGCCGCCCGTACCTGTCAACCCTCGGTGGTGGTATAGGCCTGAACAGCATTGTGTGTATCATTCGGGTGCTCCTGGTCATGATGTGGACAGTTGTTTCCAGCTGAAGATGAAGGTTCAAGACCTTGTGAGGTCAGGTATTCTGATCTTGGAGGATTTAGGTCCCCGTGTTAATCAAGCTTGAAGATAACAAGTCCTGGGCTGGCGCCGACTTTTTCTTCAGAAGGGTTTGTTCAGAAAACAGAAGCTGTTGATGCAAGAGATACTGACAGTTGTCATCCCCGGTGGGATCTATCACAATTGGGTCACTGTGGGCGTTCCTACGGTTGTTCATTAAGTCTTTGTAATAATCACTTTGTTTAAAAACCCTTCTCTCATGCCAAAAGGAGAAGTGATGACATTGTTGGCAACATTTTGTGCAATGATATTTTCATTCAAATAATTCATGTTAAAACATTTGTTTTCCATTTGTTTTCCCTTTTCGCTTTTTGCATGAAATTGGTGATCACAAAAAACCTTAAAAAACAAGAATAAAAGCAATCTTTTCATCTGCATAACGATTGTCTTGTTTGATTTTCAAAAAGCTTTTCATATCAAAATCATTATGCAGGTTGTTTCTCAAACCCATTGAACATAATGATCGGACGTCATCTCCCAATTTTGAATTCCCTGTATTCGAAGCGGAAGAAGATGATGTTGAAGGGATTCCTGACGGTATTTCCCGATTTCTTGAGCAAGAAAAGAAGATCACACTCAGCTGCATCTCGAGAATCAACAGAACAGCCAACTGGGGCATTTATCAAAAAAAGAGAAAAAGAAAAAAAGAGGAGGGTGCAAAATCAAAAGAAATCAAAAGAAAGCAAAATCAAAAGCAAAATCAAAAGAAAAAAAAAACAAAAGAAAGATAGCACCCTCAAAGTCCCAAGTTGACTAATGCTGAATTCGACGGAAAAGAACGAAAAGATCAACTGCCATGTGTCATGGTCAAGTTATATCAGCAGAGAGTGAAGAAAGCATTCGATAAGAAGATCAAGCCTCGTGTGTTCCGAGGGACCTTGTGCTCAAGAAAGTCTTGTCTTTCGTGCCCGATTCCAGGGGCAAGTGAACTCCAAGCTATGAAAGTCCATGTGTTGACAAGAGAGCCTCTTCAGGCAATGTTTCGACACTTACAACAATGGATGGAGAAGTTCACTCATCCTGTGAATTCCAGATGCAGTCAAGAAATACTTCGCCTAAAAACAAAAAAAAAACAAAAAAAAAAAAAAGCAAAAGCTCGATAAGTCGAACACCCCAAAGGGCGACTTAGGCAAAAAGGAGCGTCTCGGTGGATTGAAAACCCGAAAGGGCGATCCAGGCAAAAGTTAGAGACATTGAAAAAAAAGAGAGAATTCGCATCCCGCTAGATTGAGCACCTCACACTGGGGCAATCTAGGCAAAAATTAGGGATTTGGCAAGTAACTGCATCTTGACAAGACTGTGCTCTATATCTGTCATCCGTCAGAGATTCTCGATTCGTCGTCGACTGAAGCTCCGAATACATCGAAAGTTCGGAATGGTAGAGGAAAGGTCATTATGTTCAATGTAGCCCTCTCCAATATATATCATCGATTTCAAACTTGTACAGATCCATGGAGTCTCGCCCTTTGCAGACTACCATTCCATTACATCTATTTGAGCTTTTACCCAATTATTTGCACTCTTATTTGTTTCAACTCAACAAACGTTTTGCATGTTTTAATTGATAAAGTATCATTGTTTTCAAAATAAACAAATTTTTCACAAAATTGTTCTTAAACAAAGTGAACATTCACAATGATGGAAGAATACTTAGGAGACCCACAGTGCTCTCCCGGGGGTGGTATGATTACCAACAGGTAAAACAATTGTTCGTATCTCGAGCATAACTGTATCTTTTTCCTGACGAACCTCTTTTGGTTTCTCCTCAGCAAGGTTGCTCAGTGCAGTGTTGGTTGAAGTTGTTTATCTTCATGTTCCCGGCAGTACAACACTCTTCCTCCAAGTCCCTCTTAGCCCTATTGTGGGGCATCCCCAGTAGAGTGCTGTTTGAGCCCTATCGTGGGGCATCCCCAGCAAGTTTGCTGTTTCGGACTTTTGTGGGGCAGTTCCCCTAGCAGAGCGTTTACTGAAGACTTTAACTTTCCTCTCTCCAGCAGAGTAGTCTTCCTCTCTCCCCCAGCATGGGTGCTTTTCTTGGAAGATTCAGTATTCGGTGAATTGACATCCCAGTACTCCATCATGTCCTCAGATGGATCCCCAGCGGAGTTGTTGGCATGATGAGCTTTATCAATGCCTATGTATCCTCATCAGAGATCTGGTTGCTTCTTGGTATCCCTGATTTCCAGCACAAGTTGTTATGGCGCATCCGCCTGTATGTTGAACTCTTTTCTCCGGTTGTGACCGACGATTCCTCCGGAAACCTCTGATGGTCTTTCTCCCCTGCAGGATGATGATTGTTCCCTATTGTCCCAGCCTCCAGTGGATTTTCTTGGCTCTATGGTGACTTTGGTTTTCTCTCCGGACGGTTGATTCCCGGACCTGCGTGTTGAGCATGTCTGTTTGTCAACATTCATCATACATTTTAGGTATAAAGCATACATGCATAATCATAGCATTCGGATACTCATGTTGCAGCTGTTGCCGTGTATCTGTGGATGTTTGCCTCCTGCTATTTGGTAATACAGATCTCCCTAGTAGATTTTCCTCAAGCAAATATGGGTGTGTCTGATCTCTCCATGTAGAGCCAACCCCTTAAGCAGAAAGTGTATCCTTTCCTGCCATTTCCCCACTGAGATACATCCTCGTGGATGACGGTTGCTTCCGTTCCCTCCCTACACAGGATGGGTTGTCCCTATTGAGTTCTTTCCTCATTAGGATGAGTCTTGTTTCAGTCTGCCTTTTTGGATCGATCCTAAATTGGCTTCCTGTTGGCTGTCCCCCGTGCTTCCCTGGGGCATAAATGAATAGTCGCTCACTAATCGACACTCATTCATCTTATCCTCAGCGGAATTTGGTGGCCTCTACCTACAAACCGGTAGTTGTAAGTCCTATCTTTGTGGTTTTCTACCCGCTAGCTGGTAGTTGTAAAATCCCACTTTCACCCCCTAGCAGAGGTAACCTTTGTGGTTCATTCTGTTTGTTGGCTTCTACCTACGAACCGGTAGTTGTAAGTCCTATCTTTGTGGTTTTCTACCCACTAGCTGGTAGTTGTAAAATCCCACATTCCTCCCCTTGTTGGAGTTAACCCTTTGTGCTCATCCTACCGATGACTGGTCACCTTTTTGTTGGCTTCTACCTACGAACCGGTAGCTGTAAGTCCTTTCTTTACGGTCTTCTACCCACTACCCGGTAGTTGTAAATCCTTTTTTCTCACTCTGTCTCTCAGCAGACCGTTTGTGGGCCTCTACCTACAAACCGGTAGTTGTAAGTCCTATCTTTGTGGTTTTCTACCCGCTAGCTGGTAGTTGTAAAATCCCACTTTCACCCCCTAGCAGAGGTAACCTTTGTGGTTCATTCTGTTTGTTGGCTTCTACCTACGAACCGGTAGTTGTAAGTCCTATCTTTGTGGTTTTCTACCCACTAGCTGGTAGTTGTAAAATCCCACATTCCTCCCCTTGTTGGAGTTAACCCTTTGTGCTCATCCTACCGATGACTGGTCACCTTTTTGTTGGCTTCTACCTACGAACCGGTAGCTGTAAGTCCTTTCTTTACGGTCTTCTACCCACTACCCGGTAGTTGTAAATCCTTTTTCTCACTCTGTCTCTCAGCAGACCGTTTGTGGGCCTCTACCTACAAACCGGTAGCTGTAAGTCCTATCTTTGTGGTTTTCTACCCACTAGCTGGTAGTTGTAAAATCCCACTTTCATCCCCTTGTTGGAGTTAACCCTTTGTGCTCATCCCGATGATGACTGGTTACTTTTCCGTGGTCTTCTGCCTACAAACCGGTAGATGTAATCCCCTCTTTGTGGTATTAATGGTCTTGTCCCCTTTGGATACTTGCCTTGATCAAGCAGTATTGTCCCCATTGGGCCTTCCCTTTTGGATATTTGCTCCGAGTTGGCAACTTCATCCTCTTTTGATTGGTCATCTTTTGCATACCTAGTCCTGGTACCCTGATGCCTTTCTTTTCGGTCGATTATTCATTTAACAACCTACAACCCGGTTATGGATAATCTTCCATGCGAGATTATTATCTACGTTCTGACGGCTATAGATAATATGTCTCATGCGCTCTTGGGTCGAAGTCGTCCTCCCCAGTCGAGTAAGATTCGTATTTCTTGTGGAATCGAATGTCCATCCTTTAACAAGTTTGCCTTCGCTCTCTTCAGGATGATGTCGGTCGATTATTCATTTAACAACCTACAACCCGGTTATGGATAATCTTCCATGCGAGGTTATTATCTACGTTCTGACGGCTATAGATAATATATCTCATGCACTCTTTGGTCAATCTTTCGATTGTTATCACCAGCAGAGTAAAATTCGTATTCCTTGTGGAATCGAATGTCCATCCTTTAACAAGTTTGCCTTCGCTCTCTTCAGGATGATGTCGGTCGATTATTCATTTAACAACCTACAACCCGGTTATGGATAATCTTCCATGCGAGATTATTATCTACGTTCTGACGGCTATAGATAATATGTCTCATGCGCTCTTGGGTCGAAGTCGTCCTCCCCAGTCGAGTAAGATTCGTATTTCTTGTGGAATCGAATGTCCATCCTTTAACAAGTTTGCCTTCGCTCTCTTCAGGATGATGTCGGTCGATTATTCATTTAACAACCTACAACCCGGTTATGGATAATCTTCCATGCGAGATTATTATCTACGTTCTGACGGCTATAGATAATATGTCTCATGCGCTCTTGGGTCGAAGTCGTCCTCCCCAGTCGAGTAAGATTCGTATTTCTTGTGGAATCGAATGTCCATCCTTTAACAAGTTTGCCTTCGCTCTCTTCAGGATGATGTCGGTCGATTATTCATTTAACAACCTACAACCCGGTTATGGATAATCTTCCATGCGAGATTATTATCTACGTTCTGACGGCTATAGATAATATGTCTCATGCGCTCTTGGGTCGAAGTCGTCCTCCCCAGTCGAGTAAGATTCGTATTTCTTGTGGAATCGAATGTCCATCCTTTAACAAGACTGCTTTTCTAGCCCTCTTCAGGATGTTGAGTGTTTTGGAACACAAACCAATTCACGCTTTGGCACTCAGGCCAATCTTTCCGGTATTCAGACCGAAGAAGTTTCCGACGATCAGGTCGATGTACTTATGTTTTTTCCGGTATTCAGACCGAAGAAGTTTCCGAAGATCAGGTCGATGTACTTATGTTTTTTCCGGTATTCAGACCGAAGAAGTTTCCGACGATCAGGTCGATGTACTTATGTTTTTTCCGGTATTCAGACCGAAGAAGTTTCCGACGATCAGGTCGATGTACTTATGTTTTTTCCAGTATTCAGACCGAAGAAGTTTCCGACGATCAGGTCGATGTACTTATGATTTTTCCGGTATTCAGGCCGAAGAAGTTTCCGACGATCAGGTCGATGTACTTACGACACTCAGGCCGTGGTTATCCCTGTGTTACCATTTATTTTGGTATCCAGGTCGACGTTTCTGTTCGGTATTCAGGCCGATTTCTTTTTCCGTTCCAGACGGATTTTTCTTTCCAGACTGTTTCTTTGTCGATCCTGACAGGCATTCTTGTATTATATCCAGTTGGTGCAAATTTCTACGGTTCTTTTGTATTCAATCCCTGTTTACCCTGAAAGTCTGACAGCCATTGCTATCATCCGTTTGGGTTCCCAGCTGATTGAATAGGGGCAGCTGTAGCACCTCAAATTTGCACCTATCATTGTACATACATTCTCATATTAGGTCATAGCATATCATGGTCCACTGCATAGCATTGCATTGATCCATTTGCCTCAAGTGCAAGCCAATCAAGAAATTAGGTCAAACTGATCAGGAGATCAGTCAACCAAGCAAGCAAGGGTGTTTCTCAAGGAGCCAAGGCCCTAGGGTTTGTCCAACATGTTCACATGACTTGGAAGTCCATTTGAAGTGTTTAAGTCAAGGGTTGGATGTTCAGAGGTCATCAGTTCATGCACAATCAGTCAGAAACCCTAGAAAAGTCAAACTTGGTCAACTGTGGTTGATTTTATGGTTTTGATGGATGGATTTGGTTTGAGAGAGCTTATTCATGTCCCAATAGGCCTCATATATCATGGCAAACAATATCATTGAAGAATTTGAAGCGAAATCAGAAATTTCCAAAAATAGAAACTGGACCTGTAATTTTAACTGCCAAAAATGGAAACTTCTTAATCCCAAACTTACATCATGATACAAGCTTCAAATGAATTTTTGCCCAACATGAAAGTTGAAGATCTTGTTCTCCCATTTCCAAAAAGTCCAAGAACTCTCAATTCCCATGCATGGTTGTCAAGATATGATCAAATCATTTTCACAAAATCTTGAACTTCAAAAGGCCATATCTCTCAAACCATTTGGCCAATTTTGGGGGGGGGGGGGGGGGGGGGGGGGGGGTTTCCTACAAACCACATTTCATCTCCTCTTTCCAAAAATGTAAATTTCATGTGCTAAAACATTGCCAATCAAAATGGCATTTTGGGACTTGTCTTATTTAAATTCAAGTGTGGACCAAAGTTGACTTTTTGATTTATCCATTTTTAAACAATTTGGCCATTTGGGACTTGTTTATAATGTTGTTTAAAACTTGTTTGAGGCCCAAACTCGGCCAGACTTCACACCTCCATGTGCACATGTTCAAAATTAGCAATTGTGCAAATTGGTTCATTAGAGCAGAATTTGATTAGCACATGATTACCAAACCTTAAACAGTCCATATTTAAGACATTTTCTGTCATTTGAGCAACCCTAGCAGCTGCCAAAACACACAGAAACTCTCATTCTCTCTCAATTTGCATTTTTACATATTGCATTTTCTGGCCAAAATCTCCAAAGCACTCGAGCAAGCCATTGTTTATTCACCATCCAAGCATCATTTCAAGCACATTTCAACTGCCATATCACATCTGGAAGGTCATTTTCGTGCACTGTTATTCCAAAGCAATTTCCATGGCAGCTCGAGTTCTGGACCAAAGCAAGCATCCATGAGCCAAGTTCCTTTTATCATTCAACTTGTGGAAGCATAATCTGCATCTGTTTGAGCATATCCAAGCCAGAAAATACCTGAATCTCCATCTGCTCTTCACTTTTGGTCAGTTTTCGATTTACTCATTTTCCTAAACCATGCCATGTGTTAGATAGATCTTAGTATGCTGAGTCCAATGAGCTTGGTCTCATGTAATTTGGTTAAGTATTTTGCAAGAAATCTGAAAATGAAGATTGTTGTTCATATGCTTTTTGCTCGATTCTCTCTCCATAGTTTGTTTCCATGAAAATGAAGCTTGGATTTGTCATGTGTGTGCTCTATTGGTTCTATTGATATACTCATTGATCATTTCTGGGAATGTTTGTTCATGAGCAAAGTTTTGATGTTGATTTTCTTCTGTTCGATTCATGAACTATGCTGTGTTATATTGAAAATTGATGTTAGATTGTTGTTTGCCTTGCCATGCTGAACGTTTCTGTGTATGCAATTTGGATTTCTGGAACTTTTTGTAAAAACACGATTTGGAAGGGATGAAGATTGTTGCTGCCCATAAACCCTAATCCCTTTTGAATACATTGCCCAGAAATTGCATTATTCACGTGTGCATGGTACTGTAGGGACATGCTGACCAATTAAATCATTTCATTCCCGTCCCTAAAACGCGGTCGTTTAAGTTAGTGAGTCCCAATATTACAACTTTGCCACCCGGTCATTTAATTATTCCAATTTAATTCATTTTTATTTCAATAAATATTTCATTTGATCATCAATCTTTGAAAATTCATAACTTGTTCATTTCAAATCCAATTTTCATGGGGTTTTTTGCATCATGTCCTGTTTGATGTCTAGTTTTTTATCATTATTTTTGATGATTTTTGGATGGCTGGATTTTAAATGGCCTTAGAGTTTGTATAATGTGACCAAATTTTGTACACTTTGCCAAATCTCTTGTGAAATTGTGATGCATTATCCATTTGAGCTGAAAATTTTTGTGCTTAATCTACACTCATTCATGTTTATTTTGGTGTAAAGATCATGATTTTATCCTATGTGGTTTGAGAGTTGTGATTTTTGAAGTAGGGTGTGACAATTTGTGTCACACCAATGATATGCAATTTCATGATTTTTGTTGACATGCTTCCTGACCTCCAATTGATGTGAAATTTTGCATGAACCTACCCTTGTATGTCTAGCTTATGTGTGAATTTTCTTGGAATTATTTGAGCTATTTCCTAATTGTTTGAGATTTTTCTCCCCTGTCTAGTCAAATGTTGACTTTGTGTGACACATCTTGCCATTCCATTTGGGAAATTCTCATACTTTATTGGATGATCTTGAAATTTTACATGTGCATACTAGACATCTTAAGCTTTGTCATGGTGTTGATCTCATTCATTTATCATTTGTTATCACTGACTTATGAATTTTGAAGTTGATACATGTTTGGTTGACTTCTTTGAGCATGCTTGAAATTGCTTTGACTTTCTGATTTTCATTGACCATCTTCCCATGATCCAATTGAGCTGAAATTTTATATGCATGTCATGTTATGGATTGTGATTGAGCATGAATTATTTGATGATTTTTGGAATTGTTTGAGTTGACTTTTGATGCAAGTCATTCTGTTGACTTCTATGAGCTTTCATTTGCCATGCTTTGACTTCTTTTGCTTGTGAATTGATGATGATGCATGATATAAACTTGAGACCAATTGAGCTTGCTTCTTAAATGTTTGAACTTGATTTTGGTTGACTTTCATTTGCTGTTTTGACTTTTTCATTCTCTTTTGACCCTAGGCTTGCCCTAGTGGTCCTGGTACTCACTTTTGAGTTTATGTTTTCAGGTTAGACACCAAATGACCAATGAGATCAATTTCTTTTGATTGAGCTTGCTTGAATATCATTGTCTAACCTCTTGGTTTTGTAGGTGGCTTGACTCGTATGATTTGAGTCTTGTACATTGGTCCCTCTGTGTTGACTGTTGATTCTTTTCCTTTTGCTTTAACTGTTGAAATGTGTACTGATTTGTTTGACTATTTCAGGTACCATTAGTTGCTTAAGTTCTTTGAACTTGCTTTGCTTTGCTATTTAGCAACTTGCTTGAGGTATAATTCCTTTTTCTTCATGTAGTCTGGAAGACCTGGCTTGTTACTTGGCCAGGCAACTGTCTGAAGTCCTCCTTAAGAGGCAATGTTTGTGTATGTTTAATTTGTCCTTGTACAGAGTCAAAGACCTCCTAAGTGAAGAGGCAATTGGCAGAACCAAGGGATAAGCAACCTATCCCCTGCTATTCAGTGTGTCTTCTGTTTTGCTCACACCACTGTGTTGATGCATTACAGATAAAAACCCAAGATCTTGTGCAATTGCACAGTTGAGTCAGTATCAAATGTGTAGAAGGGTTCCCACTTTCTGAACCCACACATTCTTGTCAAATGCTCTCCCTGGCCAGGGATAAGAGCAATGAGGCACACCCCTCATCTCCTTTCATCTGCTTCACCTTGGCTCTCAATGTCAAGGTTAAGAGCACATTCACCCAGTTCCAGAGGTTTGTTTGTTGAGGTTGATATGACCCCTCGACTAAAACCTAGCCTTGTTTGAGCCCCTTGCTTGTGTATAGTGTGTGCTACCTGTGCTTGCATGTTTGTTTGACTTGCTTCCTGTGCAAGTTAGGTTTAGTTTAGACTAATCCTTGTTTGCTTTCGCCCTCGTTGCGATCCTTTCTCTCGCCCTCGTTGCGATCGAGCCTTTTCCTTTCTCTCGCCCTCGTTGCGATCGAGCCTTTTCCTTTCTCTCGCCCTCGTTGCGATCGAGACTTTCCCTTTCTCTTGCCCTAGTTGCAATCGAGTCCTTTTTCCCTCCGTAGCCGAACTACGGCAACTCTGATTCTCATGTTCAGATGAGATACGTAGGCACGAGATGCGATGTCTTGTCGAGTTTGACTAACCATTAACATTAATTCTTTTCTCTCGCCCTCGTTGCGATTGAGACCTCCCCTTTCTCTTGCCCTAGTTGCAATCGAGACCCTTCTTCTTCCTGTGCAAGTTGGGTTAGGTGTGGCTTGCTTCCTGTGCAAGCCATGCTTAGGATAGGTTGGCCCTCGTGCCATTTAGCTAGAAACCTTAACTTAGGGACGACTTTGCATGACAACATCTAGGCTCGAGTCGTAGTCTCCCTAGTGTTGTGTCTCCCTCTGTTATCTGGTTAGGCTAGTCCTTCTTTTTTCCCTGCGTAGGGGAACTACATCGCCCTGATCTTCATACCAGATGAAGTATGTAGGCAGGAGATTGAGCTGATCTCTCCGGGCGCCCTTTTTCTTTTTGTGTGTGTTGTTTGACAGTTGCTGGGCTCGAGTGCCTAACTCCTTAGCAATTTGTTGTCTGTTTGTTTGAGTGTGTGCTTGACAGTTATAGGCTCGAGTCCCCGACTCCCTATTAACTTGTTGTGTTGTTGTGTGCTTGGAAGCTGATGTAAGTCCATCGAATGGCATTCGGGTTCCAGTGTGTGCGTTTAGGTTCGGATGCTGATGTAAGTCCAGTGATTGGCATTCAGGCTCCACGTTTGCCTTTGCCTGTGTTTGTTTGTGTGCGTGTCAGCCGAGCTACGAATGCTCTGATTCTTCTCTCGTCCGAGAAGATACGTATGCATAGGATACGATATCCTAGCGAGCATGTGTCGTTTTCCCCAGTCCGAACTACTTCGACTCTGATGTCTATGCCTGATAGACTAAGTAGGCCCAGGATACGATGTCCTGCCGAGTCAGTTTCAGTCAGTTTCTTTTGTCTCTTTCAGCCAGTGTGTGTGTGTGTGAGCAGTGTTTAGCAACCATTTTCCTTCCTTTTGTGCGTGGATCCCGTCGAGTACGACGGATGCGTAGGGGTGCTAATACCTTCCCTTCGCATAACCGACTCCCGAACCCATTCTCTTTGGTCGCGAGACCATGTTCTTTCCTAGGTTTACTTCGAGCGTTTCCTTTCCCTCTTTTGGGATAAATAACGCACGGTGGCGGCTCTGTTGTTTCTTGTTTTCCCGCCGGTTTTTCGCGTAATGCGACAGTCACTAAAGACCATGTTAAATTGAGGTTGTTTGGATTCTCATTAACTGGAAGGGCTAAGGATTGGTTACTTTGCCTTCCAAATGAAACAATTCGGACTTGGAAGGAATTGGAGGACAAATTCCTAGAAAGATTCTTCTATACTACTCAGTTCACCGAGCGCCGAGTAGAAATTGTGTTTTTTGAGCAGAAGGAAGCTGAGTTGCTTTATGACTCATGTGAAAGATTCAAACTTTTATTTCACAGATGCCTGAATCACAATATGAATAATATAAAGCTGATGCAAAATTTCATTAGAGGTCTCAAGAGTCAAACATGTATACTGTTAGATGCTTCTGCGGAAGACAATATCCGATCAATGATTGAACCACAAGCGAAAGACCTTATTGAGAAGATGTGTATGAATGAGTATCATTCAAAAAGAAAAATGTCGATAAAAATCGAAACTGCGGCATGCCTAAAGTTATGTTAGTTGTTGATACCCACACTACACTTTTAGCTCATATTGAATTGTTAAATAAAAAGCTAGTTGAAAACTGCTTAGGTAAAGCTAACGTGATCCAGGTACAAGCACTTAGGTGTGATTTGTGTGTAGGAGAACATGCAAACGAAATATATTATTTGGAAGAGTCAAGTGAGGAAGTCCAATTTGCTAATTTTCAGAAGAACAACATGTATTCCAACACCTAATATCCGGGTTGGAAAGATCACCCAAATTTCCGTTGGAGCAATAATTAAAATTCATGTGCTAACCAAGGTATGCAACAAGGTCAACAAGCTCTATTTCAAAGGAAACATTCACAGTTGGAAGAGACCTTGTAAAATTTCATTAAAGTCACTCAAACTAGTTTTGGTCAGGTGAATAAGAACCATGAAATAATGAATAGAAAACATGACGCATCGATCATAAATTTGGAGATGCAAATTGGTCAGTTATCCAGACAAATAACTTCTTTACCAAGCTCGAGTGGAGGGTTTATAGGTAACACTGTAGATAATCCTTAGAATGAATCTTGCAAGGTTGTGGAAATAGGTTTCAGGGTGATTACTGAAAAGGGTGAAGCTGAAATAGTTAAAGAGGATATGATTGAGAAAGTAGAAGATGTGATTGAAAAAAAGGAAAGTGGAAATCAAAATGACGAAGAGGAAAGAGGTGTCACCATTAATCAACAGATAGATAAAAACTCCCCTTGAAGAAGAACAAATCCTGAATTACCATATTACATCAAACCACCATATCCCATAATTAAAAATAAATCGGTTAAGGATGATGAGGCATGGATGTCTGCAAAGCTCGAGGAAATGTTAGCTAAACTATATGTAAGTATTTCGTTCAATGAAATTTTAGAAATAATGCTTAAGTTTGTTGAATTTATGAAGGCATTACTAAATGAGACAAAAGAGAAAATGGTCAAGGAACAAGTGAACATGACAAAGAAAGAGGATATGGCAGCACCTCAGGAATTGTCACCGAAGATAAAGGATCCAGAAAAGTTCACCATTGTTTGTACCATTGGTGGGACGAAGATCCCACATGCTTTATGTGATTTAGACAGGTCAAGCATAATGTCATGTCGCAGAAAAAATATAAGGAATTGAAGATAGGAGAGATCATACCGAGCAATATGACTCTCACTTTATCTGATTCATCTGTTACTCATCCGCTTGGTATTGTACAAGACGTGTTAGTTCACGTCGATGGTTTGACCTTCCCTACATACTTTGTGGTGATTGACGTGAAATGAGCTTCAAGAGGGTCGTTTATTCTTGGACGCTCATTCTTGGAAACCAAGAAGGCATAAATATATGTGGAGACATGGAACTTGTCTTGAAGTTCAACAAGGAAAAAGTGGTGTTTAATGCGTATGAGTGGACATTATATATGGAGGATCTAGAGACATGCTACCAATTAGAAGGAAAAGGAAGTAAAATTAAAAAAGGAATGGCAACAACAACTTTGACTGACGTGAGGGTATCCATTACGCCTGGTGTGTTTTAAGCATGGGACGTCAAGCTAATGATGGAAAATAAGCGCTGGATGGGAGGAAACCCATCGGTTATAACCAGCTATTTTTGTTTTGCAAAATTTACATATATTATTCGAGACCTTCCAATATAAGAATTATCTACTCGAGCATGCCACTTCCATGACTATTTATGTAGTTTTAATGAACAAGTTTGTAGTTGTGTTTTTTTTTAGATTTGCAAGTTTAGCACTTTAGCATTGAACAAATGATCCAAAAGAAACTTGATCATCGTAATAAAAACTTGAAACTTGAAGATGAAGGATGAGAAAAGAATCAACAGACTTGTACTCAATTTATAAATACCTCATCTAGTAAGGTTTGAGCCAAATAAATTCCATTGTTCACTTTTATTTCTTTATGAGTGTATCCATGCATTATTATTTTATCTGGTTTGATCTATTTCCAATTAAGGTCATCTGGTTTGGCTGACACGCACTAAGGCAATTTTTTGTTTATAATTTTGAGCCTTTTTAAACCATCATATAATAATAGGTATATCCATTGCTAATCACTTTGAGCTTCAGCCTTTCTTTCGACGACATAGCCTAAAATTATTATCCATATGACTTGAAAGATCTTTTCTGTCAACCCTCTCTTTGGAGTTAGGTAGAAGTATAGTTCCTAGAGTGTATGAAAAAGATTAAGTTTGGGGTTACTCTTGAAAGTGGCAAAATTTTAAGTTTGGGGTTGGGGTACTAGAGAATATTGGCCAATTTTTCAAAATTTATGAGAAAAAAAGAAGTGGAAAAAGACACTTCTTCAAAAAAAAGAGAAAAGAAAAAGAATAAAAGTGGAAGAAGGACCACAGATCTCTAGTACCGTCAAAAAGGAACAAAGAGGTATGATGACAGAAAGAAAACTAAGCACCTAACTCCAAAGGTTTAAACCTACTTTCGTAAAAATGTCATACCCAAACATAAGCCAAGTTACAACCTGAAAAGACCTCTAATGTGTGTGTTGTGATTTCTGTGATGAATTATATTAGAACATGATCAAGCTAAACATAAATGATTTTTCATGTTGATTGAGAGATAACCCTATCCATTGAGTGAGTCAAAGTGATTTGAGAGATAGGTTGGGTACTCATCAATGTTTGAGGACATTTTCCAAATTTGTCGGCTAGAAGTTGGAAGCTAAAACGATGGTCAGGTAAAAGAAAAAAAATTAATTTGGTGATGTTCGATTGTTATTGTGTGACTTGTTTTATGTTGAAATGTACAGTTGCAGGAGAGTTACTTGAGGACAAGCAATGATTCAAGTTTGGGGTGGTGATGATTGTCCGTCATTGCAAGAATTTAGTCGAAGAGTCATATCAAAACAAGTGAAAGATGAGCTAAAATCAAGAAGAAAGACCAAAGGAGGAGGAAAAATAGCTAAGTGTGAAGATTGTGGACTTAGTGAAAATTTAGGTGAAAAAGAGAGAAAAAGAGTACAACTTTCAGGAAAAATCACATGCACCATCACACAGCATCGCGAGCGCTATAAGGCCAAATCTGTTGCATCGCGCGTGATGCAAGTCATCGTGTGCGCTATGGTCCCTTTTTCTGGGCTTTTTCTTACCCATATGATCCATTCTGAGCTCTTTTTAAGGGGGGGTTTTGCACTTTTATAGGGATTACAAAGTTTGGAGAGCATCAAAGGATATTTTTAGAGCATTTGAAGCCATTGGAGGTCAGTACTTCAAGGAAACTCATATGTTATTTTCATCTATCAATTATGCTACTGTAATCTGAATTATGAGTAGCTAACCTCCTCTAGGTTAAGTTGTGTTATGATAAACTTATTTCAATATTGTTAGGTAATATGTTGATTTGACTTTGTATGAACCTTTTGATCTATAATGTCATTCAATTGCTTATTTCCCTTAATACTTTTTATGTGAGATACACTTTTAAATTGATTTTGGGCACATAGGGAATACTGACCCTTAGCCTATGTGTTGGACCTAGGGAAATTGTTGTACTTATGCTGGTTGAATAGGAATAGGAGACCCCGAGTAGTAGCATAGGGAATTAACGTAATGTGCATCGCCTAATCCTGCTTACGCCGGTGGACTAGGAATATGACGCTGCAAATAGTGATTAGTGAGTTATTTCGTGAGAGATCGGTATAACAACTTTGTTAATTCGTCGTGGGGTTATAGTGATAAGATCATTCGTACAATGCATCAAACATCAACAATAGAGAAATAGGAGATTCTAAACACAACTTGATCACTTTTGTAATTTTGTTTAAACTCTTATTTACTTTTTGCATTACAACTCGGCCCCTCCCCCTACTAGTGTTTATATAATGTACACATTTTATCTTGTTAGAAGGTAGTCCTTGTGGATTCGATCTTTTCATTACTGCGTCGCTATCGGTACATTTGCCGAAAAATCATCAAGTTATAATTAAATGAGATTTATTAGCCAAGAAATTGATCATAACTAATTTATTAGTTCATCGTTGTACTAGAGAATTAATTTTAGAGAATAGACATAATTATCAAATGGTGAGAAATAAAATATTAAAAAAAGTCTGGTCATTTTTATTCACTATTAGATTTAATTTATTTTATTCACAAGCATGTAAACCAAACTTTTATATTAAACCTCACAATGTAACATCCTTAATACGATAATATTGTTTAGTCAAAATTAAAACAATTTATGTGGATATAAACTTTTAAATTAGAAAAAAATTTAATGCATCTTATATATTACTTAGGAACTTCGTGAAAACACAAAAATTCTTCCAAATTTCGGAGATGCATCTCCGTACGCACTAAAGTCTGACTTATCATTAAAATATTCTAGAGATGCATCTTCAAATATAATTCGAAGATGCATCTCCGGAAGGTATTGGAGCTTAAATCACGCCAGAACCCTCCTCCTTTCTCATTTCTAAAAAAAATACAAAGTTTGCTCAAACTCTTTCAAAGTGTTTTCCATCAACCAACTCACAAATCAAATAACCAAACTCAGAGGTTCATCAATCAACATCAAGTGCATCAAAGACATCATCAAAGTGTGAAGTACACTCTAAATTTATAAGTTTTTTGATGTTTTGAAAAGTTTTTGAGTTTTTTTTGTAAATAAGTAGAAATTGATAAGGTAAGAAATGAATAGAAATTACATGAATGATAGTTTAGACATACTGTAAAACATGTTCGTTGGCTGAAAATGATGATCAAACCATTATTTTTAGGGTTTGCATGTCTGCATTGCCTCCATTAACGAGCTTAAAGAGTTGCAAACAAATTCGGAGATGCATCTTCGGAATTTTTCAATGTTTAAGTTTCTCAATAACCGGAGATGCATCTCCGAAAATTAGTAGCCTATTTTGTTTTTTTATTTTCTTGTTTGTAGTGTTACTTGCTTGCACTAATTGTTTGATTTACTTTTACTTACATACATTATTGCTGATAGACACAATAGACAGAGGCACATGAGGATTGCACAGCATGCATCCGTGCGGCGGGAGAAGAGTCAGGTTTCGAAAGCTCTTGTTCACTCTGGCCATACGGAGATATCTACTTATGGGGTTGATAATTCTCCTCACGCTTCTCCATATTTTTCTTCCCATAGGAGACGACTTTCACCTACCGGCACATCACTCCCTCCATCCTTCCGCATGCGTCAGGTTTCACCTATTCAAGCGCTAGAGGTACCCAAGTCAGCGGTGGTACCGAAGGCACCAATGCCACCTCCGATAGATGATGCTTATGAGCCAGTGCCACCTCCAGTTGCTGATGCTGTTGAGCCAATGCCACCTCTGGATGGTGAGGTTGCTGAGGATGTTGACCTAGAGCCATTTGGAGGAGGCTCTATAGAATTATCACTACTGCCTTTGTACTCAGACCATAATGTCAGACATATCTGGGAAGCAGAGATAGCATTATTTGGATTCATTCTTTTTAATTTACGTTTATTAATATATTACAAGTTTCTGACATTTATTTTTTTCTTCAGGAGCTTTCCTCATTCGAATGAGGAGTAACTTCAAGTAGCTTTGTCCCTATCTGGGATGAAGGACTTGTGCATGACCGGTTATATTACGATCAACCACAGGATGTTAATTCATTCATGAAGAGATGGCACACCAAGACCTTGTCATTTCATTTCTCGCTTGGTAAGATGTCTATCAAACTTGATGATGCGTCGTGTTTTCTATATCTTCCGATCAGGGGAAAACTTTTAGATCATTGGAGGATTAGCAAAGACGAGGCACTCGAGTTAATGGTAGACTATCTGGGAGTTGACCAGGAGGTTATGATGTCAGAGATAGGCAGAACTATAGGGGCTCATGCTAGGTTTGAATTCCTGAAAAATGTATATGCAAATGAGCTCCTTAAAGCTCAGGAGGCTAGAGGAAATGACAAGTAGGTGGGGCTTCATAGAGCATATGCTATGAGAGAATACCTGTTATGTTTTATTGGAAATGCGATTTTTGTGGACAAGAGTTCCATTTATACATATGTCGTCTACCTACGGTACTTCGAGGACTTCGAGCGGATCCATGAGTATAACTGGGGGGTCGTTTGTTTGGTCTACTTGTACTCAAAGTTATGAAAGGTTTGTATGTGAAAGACGAAGCAGGTCACAAGCAACATCACACTATTGACGGTAGTATTTATTGGTCTTTTAATCTTTCTGTGTCATTTTCATGGCATCTTTGCAACGCCCTTACTAATTATTCGTGTGTTCCAAAATTTTCAGGTTTGAATACTCCAGCACTTCCCACACATCTCCGACTGGGCATGTGTACCGATTTACACTGAGGATATGCCATGTGCTACTGCATTTGTCCCGCTCATAGAGAACCAGGCGATAGAGTCGTTCAGAGTGTATCTTGACCGCTTGGTTGCCAAGGACATGCGCTTCAACATCTATGTCGATCACCGTGAGACACAACCATTTAACGAGATAGTGTTATACTCGAGATGGTTGGCTTGCAGATCACATCTCACTGTTCCTCATTCTCCTGAGCGTGTGATGCGGAAATTTGGATACACTTAGACCATTTCCAGACACCTTACCATCTCTGTTTCTCCTGCTTTGACACGTAGACAGATGGATACAACGTTTGATGATTATAAGAGTCATCTAGTACCAGAGAAGGCACGAAGTATCATAGCTGTGAGTGATTGGCTACATCAACGGATACATCAGTTGGTTCTTCAAGGTGTCACATCTGCATATGGTACAGGCTGCTCCAGAAGATCCATCGAGGTCAGCTCATCAGGAAATACTAGAGGAGGAGCAGACACAATTAGATCATGTTGAGGATGTCTTGCCTAAATATCATCGTAAAGTGGAGATTGTGCAGGCAGACATTGATAGATGTATCTTCCCTCATGAGTCTGGTGTGAGGCATGTCTTAGATGTCATCTTGACAGAGGCACGAGGGACATTGATGTATTGGAGAAAACACTGGGGGACAGGGGTATAGAAGGCCGAGGAGCCCGAGGAATCACATGAGTCAGAGGAGATGTAGTCTTACATACACAGTAGTGCAGTAGTATATAGTAGTTGTACTTTGGATTCATTATGGATTGTATTTTATTTTTACTTCATGCTATTTTATCGTGTATTTCGACTTTATTTATATATGTATTTTTTGGACCATCTGAATTTATATACGTCATTTTTTACATATAGATTGTATAGTTTAAATCTCGCCACATAGCATAGTACATAACATTTATTAATTTTCATCTGAATAAACATAAACAAAACATAACCTGAATTATTCTGATAGGTTACAGAGATGTATTTCCGTAAATCTTAAACGGAAATGCATCTTCGCAACAATAAACATGTAAAATACCTTCAAAATGGGATGCATGGTATATATTTCTTAAGTGCGTCCGAAGATATATATCTGAAATCCGAAGGACATTTTGAGTTTTCCATAAATTATTTTTCCAATTTACCAATATGACTTTTGTTTTAATTCTATCCACCTCTATTACTTTTTCCCTGCAATTACACCAAAAGAATACATAATGTACGAAGCTCTTAAATGGGTAAGGTGGTGATTCTTTGACTTGGATTTAAAAACAACCTCATCAATATAGTCCTGGACAAATATACCAATAAAATAATGAAAGAGTAAATCTTTGGCATTTGATACTTAGCTCTTGCATTTTTAAGGACATCATGCTCCATTCAAAAGCTTCAAGTGAACCAATTCATTTAAATGCAATATTATGAATGTCTTCCTTGGAAACAAAAATTTATAAGTTAAATATTCATCCATTAAAATCAGGATTTCTTTTAAATAGGCCAAATTCTTTGAACTTATCAACATCAGGCATAGGATATTCTTCTTTAGGAGTAACGCAGTTTAGATCTCCAAAGTTTATGCATACTCTTAAAGAAGATTTTTTCTTTATTACAGGTACTACTATATTAGAAATTCAATCAACATACATGGGTGTTCGAATAATCTCTGCTGAAATCTTCTAGAGCTTTGTTTGATAAGCTTTTTTTAAGTTTCACGGGTAGCATGTGATATACCCAACTTTAATCCAATCCTAGCATGGTTTGGCTTTATAATCCCACTCAAAACAGACATTGTATTCATGAAGGATTTTTTGAAAAACAATTCTATAAGTCTTCTTCTAACAAATCACATATTATGTAAGTATTTTTCTTTTACACATGTCCTCTACCAAGTTGACATGTTAGAATGGATCTCAAACCTCATGCTTACCCACCTCGTCATACCAACCATTCTCGAATTCTAAAAGTGAACCATTAGGAGTACAATTGGAAGAGCCATCTAATGAAATGGTACAAATAGTGATTTCAAATGGTTCTTCATTTTTTCCGGTAGGGTGATCAAAGCTAGTTGGGTTACAAAATACTTTGTAAATTGTATCATATAATTAAACTTGCACTATATCTATTTTATTAATTTGAAAACTACACATGAATAAAATTGAGTTAAAAAGTACAAACTAAATTTTCGATAATTCAGTATAAATATTTTACTAGAGATTAAATCTTCGATAATAAATTTTAAATTTACCAATATTAAATATTTGATAGTTCATTTTAAATTTTAAATTCACGATAAGTTTTCAAAATTCACATTAAGAATAAAAGAGTTTTTATCGGAAATTTCAAAATTTTTGATCAAAATCTATGAAGCACGGACACCTTTAGGTGTAGGCGTGTCGCGGTGTCCAACACATGTCGATGTCCGACACTTGTATGACACACGTACGACACGTGTCGAAAAAGTCAGACAAGTGTCAGAAAAGTCATACAAATATTGCCAAATAAGTGGTTTTTTATATACTTTGACACTTGTTGAATCGGTGTTCGATATCCGTATGACACTCATACAACATGTGCACACAATTTAGACAAATTTTCAAAAAAAAAAAATTATTTTTGCTTCATCACACCTTATATTTTTTTTTGCCAAATCTCATACACATTTAAATAATTTAAACATGTCTTGAAACAGTGATATTAATAAAGAGCTAAAAATATTAATTTTGATTAGAATGTTTTTAATTCTTTTAATGATAGAGGAATAAATGAAGCTCAAATATTATCATATACATAGTATCTTATATTTTTACATTATCGTTGTTGGAGTGTCGGTGTCTGTGTCGTGTCGCGATGTCTGGGTCGGAGTTTGTGCTTCATAAATAAAAAGTCACGAGTTATGCTTTTTTATCGTATATTTTAACATTGCCGATAAAAAACCATGGAAGTTGAAAATATTCTTACTTTTGATGAAATTGCTGGTATGAGTTATAAAATTTCCGGTATCTCCAAGCAAATTTTGTTAAATGTTTGAATTTGAAAAAATAGTTTTATTAAAGTTGTGAAGGATAATATAGTCAATTGACTAAATATGTAGGGGTCAGATATGGGATGGGCTGGCAGATTAAATTCTCATTATATTGTTACATAGAAAGTCATGTTTGGGTCATTTTCTTCTTCTTTTTAAACCAATCCTCTAAGGCCTCGAGACCAAGCATTTCAGCGGATTATATTGATAAAACACAATAATTATGCATATATCTCGAAGAGAAATGTTTTTTCCACCCTTGGTGGTGCCTCTCACACTCTTGAAAACCCTAAAAAATCCTTCATGATTCCGGAGATACATCTCCGAACGCATCTAAAATCATATATATATATATATATATATATATATATATATATATATATATATATATATATATATATATATATATATATATATATAGAGAGAGAGAGAGAGAGAGAGAGAGAGAGTCTGGAGATGCATTTCATATACTGTTTGGGTGAATCCGAAGATGCATCTGCAAAATATCCATTGCACTCATTTACATGGTTTTGTTTTTCACTCAAATGATTTAAATAACAACTCAGTGATATTTCTGGAGATGTATCTCTATAAATGTCCAACGAAAAAGTTGATAAAATACCACCTTGCACAATATTCCTCTTCCTGCTAAAAGAGAAACTCCATTGCAAAATTATTAAAAAACTTTCTCTCTTTCTCAATCAACTTTTCAACCCCAAAATATTATTCTTGTATTTCATTTCAACGGGAGCAAAACAAGTTGGAATTGCAGGTAAAGATAATTTGTTTCTTCCCTTATTTCTTGCATTAATTTTGTGTTTGAGTTGAAAAATTAATGTTAAATTCGGATGTGCATCTCTGGACGAAGTTAGGTGAGTTATGAATGTGCATATTCAGAGGGTCCTGTTAGTTTGAATTTTAACACTGTTTTTTTGTTATTGGTGGTAATAGATATGGTGCATCCAGATATGTTTCCCAAAGCTAATGTGAGTGTGCATGTTAAATCGGTCAAAGTGAAGTATGATGTTAAATCAGATGAAGTGAATGATGATGTTAAATTGGATGGAGAAAATGATGATGTTAAATCGGGTGTTCGACCGGTTGTTGTCGAGGTAGATGGTCCTACAAATTTACAAATAAAGAAGTATGTATTGTTCGTAACATATTCTACAATGAGTTTGTAGGGAGGTCGTAATATTGGGGTTTGGCGTTGCAATCGAAAGGTCCGACAATTGTTCGAATAGAAGACAAACATTTATAACAATGATATGCGAAAGAAGTGGCACATGTTAACCAAAAATTAGGATATTGAAACAAGATGACACTGGATCGAGGAAATGTGAGTGTCCGCTTAAATTGCGCGAATATCGTATGACGGATGAGACATAGAAATTTAATGTGATTTGTAGTATACATAATCATTCCTTGACTAATAAGCTAGTCGTTCATCCCATTGTATGTCGCTTTGCTCCGAAGGAGAGAGAAATTGTTTCGGACATGACATTAAACATGGTGGCGCTAAAAAACATACTCGCGTCTTTGAAATGGAAAAGACCTCTAAATGTTTCAAATATCAAGAAAATATACAACGTGTGTGCTCGAGACAACAAAGTCATGAGAGGACCGAGATCTGAGATCCAACAACTCTTGTAACTTTTAGATGATGACCATTATGTTTCGAGGTACCGGGTTTGTGAGGATAAAGTCATCGTTCGAGATATATTTTGGAGTCATTCGGACTCCGTCAATTTTTTCAAAACCTTTCCCTACATGCTCATAATTGACTTAACATACAAAAGAAACAAGTATAGACTTCCACTGTTGGAAATCGTTGGTATTACTTCTACAAAGATAACTTATTCAATCGATTTTGCATTTTTGGAATCCGAAAAAGAGGACAACGTTGCATGGGCTTTGGAAACATGCAAGACTATGTTGAAGGACCAAGAAAACATGTCACAAGTCTTAATCACGACATGAATTGATGATTTTGGTTGTGACGGTCTTAATCTCGCGGTTGGCACAAAACAAGTCAAATGTGAAGATGGAAAACTTCTCAAACTCGGTGTGGTGGTGGAAAATATAATGGATGCATGGAATTTTATAATAAATTCTTCCATGAAAAAGTTGTATGTTGACTTTATTCTACATTTCAGAAGTGTGTGTGTGTGTGTATATGTGTGGGGGGGAGAGATATATCCAGATTTGCTGAAATATGTTGAGGGAACTTATCTATATTGGGTAAAAGAGAAGATTGTTTGTGCATTGACCGATCAGGTTCGACTCTTTTTAAATACAATAGCGAACAAAGTTGAATCTGCACATACTAGACTGAAGAATTGGTTAGGAAGCAGTAAATATGATTTTTGTCAAAATTGGGACTCCCTGGACCAAATTCTCCTAACCAACATAATGAGATGAAAATATATTTTGGTTAGAGCATTATTGTGTTAGAACACCGCATCAAAGATAACATCTTTTATTCACAATTGGTTGGCAACGTATCTTGGGCGGCTTTGAATTTTATTTTTCACAAATCCAAGCGACCGGATAAAATAGGCTCGGATAGCAAGAAGTGTGGATGTACACTTAGGAAGACTTAAGGTATTTCATGTGCTTGTTTAATTTCAAAGAAGAATAAGCTTGAAAAACCAATATGTATGGATGAAGTTTGAACTCGTTGGAAAAGACCATGTTTTGATGATGATGGCATGATGAATGATGATAAATCAAACGTATTTATCGTGATCGAGTGGGAAGTGATCCAAGAGAGATCCATGAAAGTTGATGACATCATGAAATTGCACATCAAAGAACGGATGAGGAAGATTTCCTATCTAGAAACAACGGATTTGAAATCATCATCAGAACCAGTTAAAACAAATAATGCCCCTAAAAAGGTCAACCCGACACAAAGTGACAACTCCACGAGACGGTCTCCTTCATACTTTGAACATGTTGAGTCATATTTTTCAGATTCTCCGACTCCAAAATCCCAAAAAAAAGTGTTTTCAAGGGTGTTCAAATTAGCAAATCATTTCCTCAATTGTCATTATCGAAAATAAAACACATTGAAAAATGCTATTTTTTATGCACAAATACATTGAGAGGATTGTAGATGTTGAAGGTGACGACAAATGTGGTTTTCGAGCTGTTTCGGGTTTGCTCGATAAAGTAGAGGACAACTATCAATTTTTTTGTCGTCATCTTATATAAGAGATGACGCCGTATAGGAAATCATACACAAATCTATATGGGAACAAAGCAAATTATGATGCAATTCTCGATGCTCTAGTTCATTATCTTACAAGTCCGACTCCATTCGACAAATGGATGTGTTTCTTAGAAATGTGACACCTTATAGTAAGTGCTTATGATAGGGTGTGTATTGATTCAACACAGTATTGTTTCTCAGAAAAATTCTTCCCACTTCTGAGTAAGCACCTCAAAATCCATCTGAACGCATCATGTGTATTGGCTGGCCATAAAAAATAAAATAAAAACATTTTGTTCAGGTTCTTTTGAAATCAAGATGTCTTATACTAACGACATCAATGGAGTGGACGAAACATTTCACATAAGATGTTGAAATATGGTCGGATCACTTTCTAGAAAGGATGGAAGAGTTCACCAAGTTGAGCGACATTGAACGAGAAGCAAATAAGGAAAGGTCAAAGTATGAACCACTAATAGATTTAGGTAGTTACATATGTTTTGATGCATTTTAGTTGTAATCTAGCAACGTAACATGTTTTTTTTTGTATATAAAGCATTACATATGTTATAAAATTGGGTGATATTTTTTGGACAATTTTTGTGTTTTAAAATTTTGCTCTGCATAATACCTTGGTTATGTTCTACATAGTTTCTGGTTGGATCCAGAGATGCATCTCCGGATAAACCCTTAATTTTTGAAGAAAAAAAACAGGAGGATCGGGATATGTATCTCTGAAGTCTTTCCTACATATATAATCTTGTATGTAAGGTCCTTATTGCTCTACAACTTCTGTAAATAGGGTCTTTCATTTTCTTTATATATCCTCATCTTGCATTTGTGTATTTCAATGGCGCAAAACTCTCACTTCAATTTTGGATCTACGAGGACATACTTCTTGTCAATCTGAAAACCAAACTGAATACTCTACTGCAATATTCAGAAAATTGGAGAGTTGTCAAGATCGGATACCATTCATCCTCAATAGACAACGAATGGAAGATATAGTTCACATTGCTTGAACTGAAGACATATGATTATTTGAAGCTTATGTGGAGTACCTTTTATAGTTACTCAACAAAGGATATGATTGAAGTGGATGCGACAATTCAAAGATCAGTCAAAGATATTTTAAGAATGCTGCAACGTCTTGAACCATATATTTTTAATGACATAGAATGTTTATTTTGACGTTAAATTATGTTGGTTTTCCATTCTACCATTGTTTCTGCATATTCCCGTTTTGAACTAATATAGCACATTTCAGAGATGCGTCTCTGGAAAAATCACAGACTAATGAAGTAAGGGGACTACGAAGATGCATCTCAGAATCAACCTTTTGTGCATACAAAGATGCATCTCCGAATTAAATTTAACAAAATAAACGTTTCTCACCATTTTCGCCTCAATTATGTGTGAAAAAATGCATCCGGAGATGCATCTCTGGACGTCGGAGATATTTGAGTCTTTTCACGTTGGGGTGGAAGAAACTCTAAAAATGGAAAAAGAAATCCCATATCTCGAATATCATCACTAATCATTAAAATGTGATTAAGTCATATTAGTCATCTTCATAGTCCAGCAGTTTGACATCCATGTACTGTTACCATGAGCTTTTCCATAACACTTTGGTACATAACTTTGATGTCACCATGTTAGTTGATAGAGACATTCACTTATTTTTTGTTATATTCATAACTCCTATATATCTCTTTTTTAGCTTTCTGAGCCCTTTGAATTTGAGTTTTTCTCAATACCTTTCCTTGTCAACTTGGATAGTCATACATTAGCATGTTAAAATCACCATCTTAGTAGAATTGGTTTGTGTTTTCCTTTCTTATAGAAATAAATCAGGTCGGGCCATGTTAGTATTTTTACTCATTTTTTCTTTTAACTCTTTCTTTCTCTAACTTTTAACCCTAAACTTTCACTTTAGTTGTCCTACTTATTGTCACTTGTATTATATATGAAAATAAGGGTTATTTAGGTTCATACATCATATTTTTGGGATTATTTGATCCGATACAATTTTAAAATAAACAACTGGAATATTACTTTCTGTTTTTTTTTTTTGGGTGCATAAAAAGAAAAAGATGAAGATGATTTAGATGGAAGAGAGAGAAGAGAGAAAAGTTGTAACCAATTTTGCTAATAGAATCTTCAATATTCAATTATGAAAGTAATTTCTTATTACAAACTAAAACCACGTCAAGTTTATATACTAATCAGAATCTAAAGCAAATTCAAATACAAGTTAAATTAAACTCAAATGAAAATGAATCTAAATTATATCTAACAACATCCCTTAATTCATATTCAACTACTCAAGATCTACATCACCAACTTCATCCTTCAAGTGGATAAAGTGTTCAGTCTTGATAGCCTTATTTAGTACATCTGCCAACTGTTTCTGAGTGCTACAATCCACAACTTTAAGCACCCCATTCTGAACTTGGTTTCTCAGAAAACGGAACTTCGTGTCAATGTGTTTGCTTCTTCCATGCAACACTGGATTCTTGGTGAGGCTTATAGCTGATTTGTTGTCAATCATCAACTTCACTGGCTTGATCACCTTGATCTTCAGATCATGCAGTAAGTTCAGAATCCAAACAGCTTGACAAACAGACAAAGCACCTGCAATGTACTCAAGTTCAAAGATTGACAATGCAACCACTAGTTTCTTCTTAGATCACCAAAAAATAAGACCTCTCATATATTTAAAGAAATATAAAGAAGTACTTCTTTTGTCAACTCTGTCTCAATATCAATCAGAGTTTGAAAAACATATCAGCTCTAAATCATATTCAGCACCAGAAGGGAACAAAACTGAATACTTCAGAGTCCCCTTAACATACCTCAGTATCTTGACAATAGCTTGATAATGTGACAACTTTGATTTGTTCATAAACCTACTCACTATTCCAACTGCATAAAAAATATCAGGTCTGCTATTGCAGAGATATCTCAATGAGCCTACCAACTATTTAATAAGTATAGCATTTACATCATAACCCTCAAATCAGAATCCAACTTGGGATTTGTCTCAGCAGGTGTGATTGTAGATTTGCAATTCATCAGCTCAAATCTCTTCAGAAGCTCAAGTTTAGACTACAGCTGATGTAAGATGATACCCTTATCAGAGTACATAATCATCGTCCATAAAAAATATGTCATATTTCCCATATCAGTCATCTCAAACTCATTCATCATCACCTTCTTCAACTTAGCTATCTCATATGAACACCTCCCTGTTACCGAAATCATATTGATATCAGGTGTATGTTGAACATAAACACCATACTCCATCTCACATTCTTTGAATCCTTGAAGCTTGAAAAATGAATCAATTTTCAGATTCCAGACTCTATGAGCTTATTTAAGTCCATACAAGGCTTTCTGCAACTTGTACACCACCCTTCTTGATTCTTTTTCACAAATCCAGTAGGTTGTGATACATAAACTTCCTCTTGTAAAGGACCATTCAGAAATGCATATTTCACATCTAAATCCATCAGAGGCCAATTTCTGTCAGCAGCTATAGCAATCACATGTCTGATTGTTTCATGTCTAGTTGTAGGAGCAAACACCTCAAAGTATTCTAGTCCAGATTTCTGTAGAAATCCTCTAGATAATAACTTTTCTTTGTGTTTGTCAATTGTTCCATCTGGATTTAGTTTCACCTTGTAAATCCATCTTGTACTGATGGATTTCTTGTTCTTTGGAAGCTCTGTTAACTTTGAAGTCTTGTTTCTTTCTATAGCCTCCAGTTCTTCTTTCATGGTTTACAACCATACTTTCTTCTTGAGAGCTTCTTCTATACTGTCTGATTCTTTGTGGTATATGAACTTATTCAGAATCTTCTTCAGATGTTGGACCAATATCAAATGTTGGACTACCTTCAGAGGTCGATCCACCTTCAAAGGCATAATTACCACCATATTCTAAATCATCATCAGAATCTGGATCGATATCAGATTCACCTTCAGACTCTTTTTCAACCTCAGAGTCATTTTCAGACTCTGACTCATCTTCAAACTCAAAATCTCCTTCAGAGACAGGTTCTTCTTCTGAGTCTAAAATATCTTCAGAAGTTTACTCAGGTGTTAACCCTGCACCAGAGTTGGAATGCGACTTGTTCCAATCCCACGCTTATGATTCTTTCACAATGACATCTCTACTAAATTCAACTTTGTTAGTGACGGGATAGTAGAGTTTATAAGCACTTGTATTATGGTACGCTACAAGCAACATGACTCTGATTCTTTCATCCAACTTCCTTCACTTAGCATCTAGAACATGTTTATAACAATCAGAACCAAACACCCTCAAATGGCTCACACTTTTCTTATCTCCAGTCCACTTCTCATAAGGAACTATTTCCTTTAGCTTCTTAGTTGGACATCTATTAAGGACATATATTACGGTGGCAGCAGCTTCTCCCCACAAGGTGTAAGGTAGCTTCTTCTCCTTCGGCATGCTCCTTTCCATATCAAGAAAAGTTACGTTTCTTCTTTCAACAAGACCATTATGTTGAGGAGTGTATGGAGCAGTAACCTCATGCTTAAGACCATTGTGCTCTGGATATGTCTGCTTCTTCTGGTTTCCTTTTTTTGTTTGAGCAACAATCAACAACAAAATGGTCAAACTTCTTACAATAGTAACATTGAACCTTCTTATTGTCAAACTTCTCATTTTCCTTATGATGTTTCTTCTCATCAGAGTTGAAGACTTCTGACTTCTGATAACCAGTACCATGTCTCTTCTTGGCCTCTAACCAAGACTGTTTCTGATTTTTCTTACTAGAAGTAGGGGTGACAAAACGGGTCGCCCGTCCCGCCGCACCTTAAGCCCGCCAAAAAAAGTGGCGGGGCGGGCAAGCCTGACAAATGAAGTTGGACTTAAAAATCTAGTTCGCTCCGCCAAGGTGGCGAGTTGGCGGGCGGCGGGCTTACCCACCTATTTTTTTATTTTTTTTATTTTTAATTTTTTAATAGATTAATATGCTTATTTTTACATTTCAATTAGATTTTTCGCTTATTTTTTAAATATTTTTTTATAAAGCATCTTTTTAACAAAATTTACTTAAAACAATATTGCATATATCCACTAATAAATATATAAAATAGAATCATCAACAGGTATCACTAAAAAATATTGCATATATTCACTAATAAATATATAAAAATTATATTTTGAGTGTTTGATAACTAGGTTGGCGGGCTAACCCGTCCCTTTTTTTTTGGCAGGCTTAAGGTGGGGTAAGCTTAAAGTGGGGCAGACTGAGCGGGTTGGCGGGCACAAAATCCCAACCCAACTCGCCATTTTGTGGCAGGTGTGTGGGCCGGCCCGGGGGGTCATAATCCGTTTTGCCACCCCTAACTAGAAGGCATCTTCAGAGCCTCATTTACCTCTTTTTCAGAGGTTCTCTGAGTCAGACACAACTCTTGTGCCTCTAGATTGCTTTGTAACTCTTTAATTCTCATGATACTCAGATCCATAGAATGTTCAATTGCCACAATAATGTAATCAAACTGAGGAGTAAATGATCTTAGTACATTTTCAATGATCACTTTTTCAGAGAGAGTCTTTCCACAAGATTTCATCTCATTTGTGATTTGAATCACTCTGGAGATGTAATCGGGTAACTTTTCATTGTTGTTCATGTTAAGATTCTCATACTAGAGACTAAAGTTTCACCTTTTTCATTGATGCATCACCTCCATAACAACGTACCAATATGTCTCACGCAGCCTTCGTCGTCACCGAATCAGCAATCTTCTCAAACACATTCACATCCACATACTGATGGATATATAACAAAGTTTTCTAATCCTTCTTCCTCAACTCTATATGTGTGTTCCTTTATGCTTCAGTTGCATCTGCTGCAACCGCTACATAACAATCATTGACGGGATCAAGAACATCTTAAACACCAAACAACACACACATCTAAAGCATTCATTGATCCCAACTATTTCCATCAAATACTGAAAGCTTCGTGTTCAAGCTATTGTTTCCACCGTTCATCTTCGATCTTGTGCAGGAATTCACTCACATCTC
This sequence comes from Lathyrus oleraceus, assembly GCF_024323335.1. Lineage (NCBI taxonomy): Eukaryota > Viridiplantae > Streptophyta > Magnoliopsida > Fabales > Fabaceae > Lathyrus > Lathyrus oleraceus. The sequence goes on from NC_066582.1 coordinate 45,206,662, forward strand.
ACCAAACACTAGTGTTTCCCAATCCCTTCGAATCAAGAAATGTGATTTTGTTACAATTTTGAACTTCAATTCACTGTGAATTTCATAATCTAAATCAATCACACACGTCTCACGTTCACTCGTGTTTCCCTTGGTTTTTCCTGTGGATTTGAACTGGGGCTTTATATATCATTTGTTGGTGCCCAAAAGGAAGAAGACGAAGATGACGGAAGATGGAAGAGAGGGAAGAGAAAAAAGTTGTAACTTACTTTTCTAACAAAATCTTCAAAATTCAGTTATGAAAGTAATTTCTTATTACAAATTAAAATCAGATTTATATCCTCATCTAAAGCAAATTCAACTGCAGGCTAAATTAAACTCAAATATAAATGAATTTGAATTATATATATACTTTCGATTAGGCAATGACAATATAATTTGTATCCGCGGGTACATGTAACACCCCAAACTGCTTCCGGGATTATCGATTAACCTTACAAACCAACACGGGTCTTTTCAGACTACTTTGTCCTCACTCACACACTTTCCGAAAAACTTCCCAGAAGGTCACTCATCCAAATACTATTCCAAGTCAAGCACGTTTGACTATGGAGTTCTTTTCGGTAGCATAACAGATAAGAACTTCATAGTTAAGCGTGCTTGATTTGGAGTAGTATTTAGATGGGTGACCTTATGGGAAGTTTCCCGGAAAGTGTGTGGGTGAGGACAAATCATGCGGAAAAGACTCGTGTTGGTTTGTAGAGTTAGTCGATAATCCCGAAAGAAGTTTGGGGCGTTGCAATATCTATCCGAATTCATCTCGAATATGATAGAAAAATTCCTCTTTGAGTGGATCTGGATTCGGATAATGGGATCATTAGTACCCACTCTGAATCAATTCTTGAATTTGTCCCATATATTTTATTATTTAATTTTGATAATTTAGAATATTAAATATTTGGTTAATGTTTTAATATTTTGATTTGTATTTATCATTTAAAATGTATACATGAAATTTTTTGAAATTGTTTTATTTTATTATTTGAAATGTAATTTGATTTTGAAATAAATAAATATTTTTATTAAAAAAATTGGTTTCACTAAATGGATCGTGGCAGGACAAAGATACTCAAATCCAACCCGAATCCGTTTGGGACAAGTTTAGATATTAAGTCTATATCCCCGATGAATTTGGAGTAGGAAACGAAGATTTGGATTTAAGTTTGAGGAGTTAAAAACCATCTCCAACCACATCGTTGTCATGCCTAATTGTCATGTAAAAAAATTTTTTTAAAGCTAACAATATCAAACTTTTAATTTTGATTAATACAGACAAATTTAAATGTATAGTATTATCAAAATACTATAAAATCATTAAATTTATAAGACATTATACCGATAATTACAATTCAATATTCAAAATATTATGATACCATGAAAATAGAACCAACAAAACACAATTTTCATGACTACGGTACCATCAAATCCGATAATTGTATCACCAACAATTATAACTTCAAAACTAAACTTAGTGATTCCACAAAATTCAAAAGACAATCTAAATTATTTTGTCCAATTAAAGACAATCTAAACTATTTTGTCCAAGTATTTTTTGTGAAGATCAAAATAGGTCGTTACTCAAAAATCGTTTTTTCCTTTCCTTTTTCCTTGGGAGAAAGCTTCATGCCAAAGCTCCTTTTGTAGAATAACTTTCCTAGACATAGTTGATAGAGTGGGCAATTCTACCCAAAAACACCACACTAGATTCTATATGATGAGTGACAATATTTTTTACATCTTTTTCAACTTGTCAAGGGTCATACAATGAGATATCATTTATACAGATGGACAGAATCTGTACAGTTTACATTAAAACATGTTGGATCAGGCTCCAAGAACTGTGGTTGTTTAGTTGTGCAAATTATCACCGGAAGATTTGCGGTACTGAGTAAGCTCTTCGTTAACACGAGCAAGAAGTCTTTCAGATTGTGACAACCTGTTGGTAAATCTGACGTTGCCCAGATTTTGAGCTCCTTTATCCTATAATCCACAAAATAAAGTGCCCATAACTTAGAAGGGAAGTTTCATTGTAAAATGATAAAAGTAGACCCTGTCAAAAATAGAAAATGTAAGTAGACCTTAGTCTTTGAGGATTGTGGAACATGTTGAGAATTTCCTGTACTAACTAGTGTTTTAACAGTGTCGTCTAATTCTGCAATTTTCCTCAGGAGATTGGTCTTGTCCCTCTACAATAATCACAGAAATAAAATAAATATATATAAATACTAAACAGAAAATTTTAAATTCTGATGTGGTAAATTGGATCACAATCCTACTTTCAACATTTCATTTTGTGCAGAAAGAAGCTGATCTCGCTCTCGGAGTTGTTGCACTGCTATTTGAGAGGCAAGCATATCTGACTCTTTAGTTTTTAGGTCCGATATGCAGCTGAGTCACAAAGTAAATACAGTTAGATCAATGGATATGCAAATGGGCTACAACTTTTTAAAGATCACGCAATCAGTTTAATACAAACTTGAATTAATTGTGGAGTGTGCACATTACAGTATGTTAAAGTATGTTAAAGAACTTATAAATTAAGAAAATTGATTAAAAAGTATAATCAAGCATAGATAACAGATCAGTTTACACATGGTTAAGAAGCATACTAACCTCTCTCTTTCTTCAATGAGACCATTAATATATCGTCTAAGGTTTAAATTCTCTTTTTCCTAATGAGAAAGAAATGACAATTCAGATAAACACGTAATGAAGTTTACAGCAAACCATAATTTTAGCATAGAGAGAACATTACCTTTGCAGAGAACTCTTCTCTTTGTTGATGAGCTTCCTCCACTAATTTCACGATTTGGTTTTGATCTATCAAATTCTGGAATACACCGGAAGCAAAAATGCAAGGCAATGAGAAATTGCAACCAATTAAGTTTCACAATATAAAAAACTAAATCTGAAACTTACTGCATAATTGGTAATGTCCAATTTTACACCAAGAAGGTCCCGAATGACATCATGAGTCATGCTTTCAGTAGCAGCCAGCCTTGTTTGTAGCATGCAAACCTGATCCAATATATGTTTAATAATTATCGGGATGATTATTCTCAGCACTATTATAGATAGAATCTATATGAAAAGTAGTTCTGTTATTCCGACACCTTATAATAGATAGAACCTAATGAGATTGTAGATTCTTGAGGCCATCATTTTCATATTTTATTCTTTTCTTTTGATTTATATCAACTAAAATCCTTCTAACCATCGTATGAAAATGACACCGATGTTTTTTCAAAAATGATAAGATGCATACTCTCCCTAACATATTCAGTTCTACACGTGAAACAGAAACTAAAAAATATTAAAGACCTCCTTTTGTCGGCTAGCTGCAAGTGCCTCTAGTTCTTCCACACGGAGCCTTGCCACTGATAGTTCTTGGTCTTTCTCCTGATTCATCTGCTGAACAAGATTTGAAATGCATCTGAATGGTGAGCTAGAACCTCTAGTCCTTGTTGAGGTTTTCTCAATTTTCTCTGATGTTGGTACCATGGATGTTGAATATGGCATATCTGTTTTCACTTCACGGAACATTGACTCCAAGCCCTTGTACTAAAGAGAAGGATAGGGAAGCAAAAGACATGGAAATGTAAGAGTAACAGGATACAAACTTATGGTTTTACATATGTAAATTGTTAATCAAACTTGATCTTAGAATATAATGGGAAAACCACTAGATAAAAGCTGAACTTATATGGAGTGTACCTTCTGTTGGTACTGCAATGTTTGGGCCTCAGCATGCAATACAATTTCAGAGATGTACTCTTTGCATTTCTTAATCTTAAAAAGTATATACAAAATGTTAGATTTCCAAAAAAAAAAACAATATAGTACAATTTAATTGATTTTTAAAGATATTTCTTTCAAATCAAGAAGAATACCTCCCAATCTTTCTCCGCATTTTCCTTTTCAAGAAGCTTTATTTGAATCAATGCATCATTATGTTCCAGTACTTTACTGGGTAGTTGCCTGCATCAGGGTTTTTTTATATGATTGACGATGGAGAAATCCATGCGATAACAGTAAAATAGAAACCAGTAATATACATAAAAAAATATTTTTGACAAACTTGTAGTGTACAAATTATTTGCACTTTTGAATCTCGGCGTTATTTGACTTATCATGTTTTCATCAAAGTTAAATTGTTTCAATGTCAACATTTCAATTTGGTTAAGATTAAACGATATTACAAATCAAGGAAAGGGTGGCAGCTCCAACCTAGACATCTTCTCTCCATTTTGAACACTCATGCTTTCTGAATCTGAGTTTTGGTGTAAATTCTCAACTAACAATAATCTCTCTTTAAAAGCTTGGAGTTCCTCTTTTAGTGAATCACTAATTGAACGGTGTCTTTCTACCTCCTCATTCATTTCATTCACCTAAGGACAATGCAATATAGTAAGTAAAAAGTAAATACATAAAAGATTAGTTTGATTAACATTCTGAACCATTTCAAAAAACAAGCCTGCATGGTATTAAAACTGACATGGAACGTTAACAATATTTCCCAACTTCAACTAACCTTTTTCTCCAAAACATTTATGGTAGACTCAAGTTCCTCAACAGAATGTTCCAAAATCTTGACTTCCTCTTCTTTTTGTTCGGCAAAGAGCTTACTAGACTCCGACTCCTATGAATGAGATTTCAATTCCATAAAAGATTGTTCCAACATTAATAATTTGAATCAAGAAATAATCACAATAATCAGCATAAAGATACCTGACGAGCTTCTATGGCAATAGCTTCCTTTTCATCCACCAAGGAATAAGCCATCTCAAGCTTGTCATTCAAGACACAGACTTCTTGATGAAGTTGATCTCTCTCCATCATCACCTGATTTAGTTCATCCTCGATGCTTTGAAACAAGGAAAGTGATTGGTTTTCCAGCGAAGCTGACAAGTTAGCAATTTCTTTTTCCAAGCCTTTGATCACCTCTTTATGCTCATCCAATTGCCCTTCAGTTTCAGTTTTGTTAGCATATAATTCTTTTAAGAGATTCCTTAACTCCTCATTTTGATCAGCAAATTTCTCAATTGATTCTTTAGCAAGCTCAAGGTCATAATTTGATCTAGTTAAGACCTTTTCAGTGTCAGCAAGAGAAGCTTCAAGTTTTCTGTTTTGAATCAGTATATTATCAAGCTGACTTGATTTAATCTCTAGCTCATACCGAGCTTGGCTTAGAGAAATTATTAACTGCTCAGTCTGGTCCTTAATTTCCTTACTGTTAGAAGCCGATTCCTGCAACAACCTAAAGTCAAAAAGTAAGCCCTCTAGTAACTCTTGCTTCCTCTCTAAGTCCTTTTTTAGAGTCATATTTTCACTTAATACTTTAACATCGGGTGAGTCCGGTTCCTCCTGCACATTTTGGACTAACATATGGTGATCTATTTTCCCTATATCCTCATTAAATGTAGTAGGGACAGATTCTGCAGTTTTTGGCAACTTATGTGACTCCCCTTGTCTGGCTGATCGCAACTCATGGTTTACACTAAAGCCAATAAATTTACTGACAAGCTCTGTTAAACAGCAACTGTACGAAGCAAAAGATACAAAACCTCCATCCACAATCTTAGAGCAAATATCTTCTACTGATGATCTTAGGCTGTTCATAAAGCATAGTATCTCCTGCCCCATCAGAAGAACGTCAGAATATATTACCATGAATTTCTTCTCCACATCAGTTTGCATTTGCAAAAAACACTCTTCTAGCGTGGAAATTGAATTTGTCATCTCTATCAAGCTGAAATTTAGGTGCTCCTTCAGTAATTGATTCTCTTCCTCTGTTTGGTTTGTTGAAAATTTGAGTTTTTGAATCTCTTCTACCAGGCTTGCCCTATTGATCGTCAAGTTTTCACAAGCCTGCTTCCACATGGAAGTTAACTGTTTCGAATCTTCAAATGCCTGTGTCAAAGCATGTAGTGTAAGATCTGCTTCCTTCACAGCTGCATGAGCTTCCATAAATTTGTTTAAGAAGCGCTCATCAGGTTTAACATCACTATAATCAAACACCTGAATCATAGGCATAGAATTAAAGAACATGAGGCATGATTATATTCCAGACCAGTAAAAACCATGATGATTGTGCTTACCTCTGTGTCGCTCTCATAGCCAGATTCATCTTTCTGCACCCTCGCCCATGAAGATGGAGCCACCTTTTCCAGATCTGTCATTTATCATTACATGATTTTAGACTTTTGCATTACATTTCAGATGACTAAATATAAATGGCTGTGGCATTTCAAGATACTATTTATGGATGGAAACAGGGAAGTAGTAGTAACAAAACAATACCTTTCGGGTAAGAAGAGGATCCATCATCCATATGTTTCAGGAGTGCGGACAAACTATAATAGAGTCTTTGGAAATCAACATATGTGGCATTTAATTCTCTCCTCAGACAGGACCTTTCTGTTTCGTTATAGAGTGGCCTTCTCATGAACTCTGCTGTATGTGATAAACTGCATGCATCATCTGATTGAATTATTATGCCTCTTTCAGAATTTAGGGGCACCTTTTCTTCAGTTATTTCTCCAGTTAACTTAAAGTCATTATTACTTGTGAATCCTTGTAACTTGCTTCCAGAAGCAACACTCTCAGTTTCAGTTGAAAAAGCGGAGAGTGAAGAACTATCAGTGCTCAATTCATCAGCATCTATGAAATCTTCATCTGCCAATTTAAACCCGGACACATCTACATCATTGCTAATACAATTCTCTATGATATTCAATCTGCTATTCATTGCAACAAGCTGTTCTTTTATCTGATTCAGGGTGTATTGCTGATTTGCAAGCACTTGACAGTTGTTTGTATTAGATATCAAGGAGTCAACTGTATGTCCACCAAAACTTATCCGATGCATCTTTAAATCCCTTATTTCTCCCCTCATATCCTTTGTTTCTTTAACTGTATCTTGAATTAAATCCTTATAAGCAGAAAAAAGACTCAGGACATCAGTTTGGAAACCTGCCGTCTGCATTTCCATATCTACAAAACTGGTTTTTATAGTATTCTCCATCTCCAACACTTCTAGTTTTGTTAACTCAACTTGACCCATAAGATGATTTAGAACCACATTATATCCAACATCAAGATTCTCAGAAGTAGTACAACTTCCTAATCTGCCTTGCATATCTAGATTAGGGATGGAAAAGTCTTCAGCCTCATTATTCATGTGAGCTGCATAGAACCTATCAGAAAGCCATTTTGCTACAAGGAATGCAGCATCAACTTGTTTAGTTGCTCTACAAAGTTGATCGTTTTTATATTTTATTTCACTTTCTAGAGTCCTTATCATATTGGTCTTCTCATTTAGCATAACTCTTAATTGAATTGCCTCTTCAATACCATTTTCATTGTCTAAATGTTCAAATGCACTTAAGGTTAGAGTTGCTTCCTTTAAGGAACATATTTTCAGCTCCATTTCCATTATCATCTTCCGTGCATCCTCCAAGTTACTTTGCAGTTGATGAATTATTTCCTCCTTCTCAATATACTTTTTGACAGCCATGCCAACATGTTCACTAATCCAAGTATTGACCTTTGGAAATGAAGAAGAGATGTTTTGAACTTGGCCACAAGCATCTTTGAGGGATCTGGAGCCTTCAAGAAGGAAGGTTGTCAGTTCCAAGACTGCCTTTTCCCAGTCCAAACAAAGTGACTTTATTTCCTCTTCCTTTGCTGCAACCACATTTCTTAGCTCTGCATTTTCTTGATCAATGGAGCATAGCCTCCCTTCAAACTCTGATTGAAGACTGGCAACCTCTTCCTGCAAATGAAGAATTGTGCTAGTTGTCTCCGTCTCAACCTCTTGACAGACTCTTTCCATCTGTTGTTTTTGAGATAACTGTAATGCCAATTTCTCTTGATGTTGGTCATTAAGTAACCTCACTTCTTTCAGATCATTGCTCATTCTCTCCAATTTGACTTCTAACTCTTTGTTGTTTTTATATTCCCATGTAGAGGATGGCATCTCATCTCCAGAATTACTTCCCACAGATATTGTCTCAACCTGAAAATTTAAACTGATTATGATAAACTTAATCATAAAACAAGGAAGCAACCATAAGAAAAAGATTAGAAAACAAGGAAGCACACAAATGTACATGTTGATCCATTAAATATATTTTGAATACAGATCCATAAATTGTTCAGAAGGTGGATATATCTAATTATATTTGCATACATTTTCAATAAACTTTTTTTATTTTCTTCCCAACTTTTATTTCAAACAACGAAATCAAAAATTACGTTAGCTTTCAGTCATACTAACATGGATCAAACATTACAGAACAAATGCTAGCAATGCGTTCACAGAGACAGCGGTCTTAATACTTACAGAATTAGATTTCACTTTATTGTAGTTCAAATACTTTCCAAGTTCTGTCTGTAATTTACCTGCTTCTCTGTAAAAAAAAAACACGGAGAAAAGAAAGGAAGAAATTTGTCACCAGTCTACTACAGTATAGTTTTTGGGAGTGCAATAATAGTATCCTATAACCACAACCCATAGTCCCATAATCTTGATATGGCAAAGGAAAATAAAGAAAAAAATAGGATTTTAAATTCCCAATCAGTCGCATGCTAAGTTGTTCACATACCAATAAAATAAATGCTTTGTTGTACTGCATAGAATTAGTTATGATCGAGTGTAGGTTAAGGAACTCGGACGTAGGATTTGGTTAGCTATATAACCACCATTACACAGTTGTATAGGGACTAAAAGTTGGAAAAAAAATTACATGGAGTAAAACGAAATTTTTTGAAATTATTCAAACTAAAAACATATTTAATCTTATTATTTATAACAATGATATATGCCAACTGTCTACCTAAGCAATTTAGAATTCATATTCTGGCAAACTTCTAACTCCTGTGTGGCATCAATGTCCTGAAAAATCCAAAGAGCATATAACAAGTGAAAATAGGAAATCTTGGTAAGCAAAACTAATATTACACAACAAGTAAAAAAAAAGAAGTTGACCTCATTTTCATTTTTCATGGAGAAAGTACATTTTTCTTGGAGATGGACCAGGAGCTGCACAAGAAAAACAAAATAACAAATATCCATAATCACACTCAGCTACATGAGATTTGAGTTTCATCTATAAGGATAGGGTAGGGCAAATTCTGGAATATAGCCAACCTGATCACGCAATTCAGAAAGTTCAGTCAGCAATTTTTCCCGTTCTCCATGCTCATAGAAGTTTTGGAATCTGTTATTTAGCACTGAAGCAAAATGAGTCATTGGCATCCAAGGAATTATTAGAATTTAAGATATTAACGAACAATGCAACTTACATTTGTAGTTGTTGTGAAAGTCTATCATTCTCCAATGCAAATCTGGATGACTCTGAATTTTTATCAATCTTCGCTTTATGAAACCGAAACTCCTCTCTTAAAGCCTTATTTTCCTCCATGAGATGCTTCTCAGCTGACAGTTGACCATCTACCAACAATTCAAGTTGTTTAATTTTCTCCTCGCAGTGGCTCAGCATAATTGAAGTATGTTGAGCGTCTTCTTCCTTTTGTTGAGCCTACAGAGAATGTGATACAACTATTATTAGCTCATGATATTGAAAATATTGTAACTTACTCACATGACCAACCTATTGTTCAGCCAAAACAATGCATACCAAGCATTTCATGCGATCAATTTCAATGTTTAAATTCTGGATTGTAGTCTCGGCCATTTTTTCTCTCCTCAAGGCTCCAACCAAAGCAGCTTTCATGCGTTTAATCTGCCAGATATAACAGCTCAAACTATTAGTGAGGCTTACCGTGATGATCATTATAATTATTAGATAAAATCCCTTGACAATCTTATACAATTCATGATTGGATAAAGTTCCCTGATAATCTCACATGACTCATAATACAAGACCCTCACCATTACTGAGATATGACGTACCTCTTTGTTTGGAGTATGCAGCTTGCCATCTGCCGTCGTTCTTTCTCCCATAGAATCGTGTTCTTCTGATGCTTCACTCAACCTACAACTATCAGAATTTGGCTCCAAATTTGATACCAGTGGTGGAAAAACTTTATTCTTTGTCAGAAAGGATAGTTGACCCTGCTCCAGTTCAGCATATATAAGTCATTCCTATGATTTAGTATGTATTGTGAAAACATCAATAATTTTGAAACTCTTATTCCAATACCTTCAGCTGTTGGATTTGCCACTGCAGTGCACTTATGTCACCAGAAGCATCTTCATTCACTTTTGCCTTTGAAGAGTTAGAGGAAAAATCAATTAATTCATAAATTATGTCAATTAAAAAATGTTTAAAACGTAGTATGCATTTATATAGGCCAGTACATTGTTTTGAATGAGCTTGGCTCGCTGGGCAAATTTCAGAGTGCTTAGTGTTTCGTTAGCAGAGCTGCATGGGAAGAATAACCAATATAGTGATAAAAGAAACAAAGAATGGTAAAGAAGGTCAAAATTTCAAGCAATGAATTATACAAACCAAATGGATGGGCTGACATTTGCAATGATCATTGTTTTTGAGTTCCCACCTAGAGAATCCTGCACATACATTTTTGGCAGTAAAGTAATGTTACTACATAGAATAATGCACTAAACGGTACGCAACATTCATCACATTTTGTAGAACTGTACCTGGAGAAGAAATGTAAGCCTTGAATCTCTGTAGGGAACATGTCTAGGCTTGCCATGGGCTAAGTCGACCAATGTCATTATGACCAAGCTAAGCACATGGAAAAACAAAATAACAGTCACTCATTAATAATCATGTATTCTTCATTTGGTGTTTAGTAACATTCAACTGCAACATATTTGATTGAAAGTAAATTAAAAAATAGGTCTTTGATAATTAGCTACCCAAGAGTTGACAATGATTTATTTATATTTGCAGCTTCTTTCAGACGTTCACTGTCGGCTCCAGAGCTTTTCTGCCTAGATGAATGTGCAAGTTAACACGTGTTTAAAAAAAACAGCAATATATAAAGAATATGTTCATTGTAGTTACCTTTCAGAGCCAGCCAGATCTACCAAATTTAACCTTGCAAACCTAATGTGAGTCATAGAATCTTTCTCCCATTGGCTTTCAATATTACAAGTGAAAACACTGTGAGATCGACTGCTCTCACCATTCATATGAGTTGCAGCCACCTTTCTATTTGCAGTGCCCTGTGATATTTTTTAGGTCAATAACATCATGCCAAACATGATCAAGCTTCAAGCACTGATATATAAAACATAATGGCAAGTTCAAATGCAAAATATTTGACCACAAAACCCCACCTGTAACAAAAGCTTCAGAACGTCATCGACTGTGACCACATCGTGTTCAGTAAGGTTGTCAACATATACCCCCTTCTTCATATCTTCTCTGAGCTACAGAGAGAATATTGAATTATAAACTTTGTTACACATAGCAATAACAACAATTGCAATCAAAATAGATAGAGGGAATCATGGATTACTTGGAGATTTGTTGATGAAGGTTCTAGAAGATCAGTTATTTGTTCGTTGTATATTTCCAAAAAGGAACATTTACAAATGTATTTTAATCTACAATCCTTCCTGTTCTCTTCTTCCTACATAGAAGATAAAAATAGCAATAATGGTGACTTGGAAGCAGCATTAAATAAAACTGAAAAGAACATTCTATTAGCATGGAAACATTATTCTAGGTATCACACCGCTTTAATCCTCATAAATAAATAGTCAAAAACTCTTGGTGTTATCCCACTATCTTCAGCAAGGCGTCCTTGTGTTTCTTTTATCTCACCCATCATGGTATATGTTTTTCCACTGCCCGTCTGCAGAAAACCAGCCATAATTTCAGCAACAAACATCACAATACACAACAAGTCAAAGCAAAAGAGCAAGGCAAGATAAGAAATCGTCCCAGTGATATACCTGACCATAAGCAAACATACAACTGTTGTAACCAGACAAGCAATTCTCCACCATGGGCACTCCTGCAACTCTGAACAGATTTTCCTACACCAGTTTCACAACCAAAATAAGCAATTGTTTGAGCTAAACCATATTTTTTTTTACCTGTGAAGCACAGAAACTGACTCCGGACACAACACTCACATGTCAACACCACTAATAATTTTAAAAACTGAATTTATCGAATGTAATTGCATGTGTATGTGTGTCCAAAACAGAACAACTTTCACCAAAATTGAGGATGCTACCAAGTTTTTTCAACAATTTTTTATTACAAAATTGAAAACAATTGAACTAGTAAAAGATTTGATTATTTCCATTTGGCTAAAAATAGCAACTCCAAAAAAGAAAACATATCACATGATTTACATGCAACATTAACCCTAAGTGAAATTTGAGACCTGTGATAGCGTTTCGCACGCTATATGATCGAATGTTAATCTTGTTTCAGGATGACCTAGCCAGACCAAAGTCTGTGCACTCTCCTGTTTCAAGCACCTTCCACTTCCTTGTGAAAACTTCTCCATAGTACTCAACGGTCGAATCCTTATCAGCACCTGAACACAAGCAAAATTTACATAAACCTAATTTCACACAAATTATCGGTGATATGATAGAAGCATCTCCAAAAATATACCTGCACATTATGATCCGTCCAAAACGAAGGATCATGTTCGAGTTCAAAATGCTGAACCTCCGTTGCGATTTCACTTCCTTTCAACATTCCTTTTCCTAAGCTTACTCTACTGTTTCCTCCACCAAGCGAAACTCTCGAAGAATTTCTCGCCGGTGTACTCTGCGCTGAGCTAGGTTCGGAATGCAGTTTTCCGATCCGAACCAAAACTCCACTCGCAGACCTATCGGAAGTAGAACGAGCGTGACGATGAGATTCGTGCTCGTAGCACTGAGAAGGATCGGGTATGGAATTTAAAGGAGTTCGTGGTGGTGGAAAATTGATCGGGTTTTGAGATTCAAATTCGTTCTCGTTTGCTTCCATTTGAGTGGTTCTTCGATTCGTGTTTCGAGTAGAAGTAGTTGTTGATGGTGTTGTTGTTGTTTCCTTCGGCATTTTGCTGCGGATAGTGCTGTGATTTAGATTCATTGTTGATGCTTCTTCGTCTTCGAAGATTTGAAGAGGAAAATAGAAGTGTTATTTGCAGGATGAGATTGACTATTGGAGGACCCGCTTCATTTCAAATTCTACTTTCATAAATTGTAGTTGGGTCCCCCAACCATTTATTATTATTATTAACGTCAACCCCAAACTGATTTTAAATTTCAAACGTACTTTTTTTTGGAGTATTTTTTTGTTGTGGAGCCTTCGAAATTCTAAATGTTGGTTGGTGCCAACGGTTTTTAGTTATGAGTTTAATGTCATCCTAAAAAAATTTAATGTTACTTGTAATAAAATGCTACACAACCATCCCATCAAAATATTTTAAAATGATAAATCATATAAATAATTTAAAATTTAATAAGTGATTTAGTGGGATATATGATTGTCATTGATTGACAATATAAAAATAATTTACCTATCAATTTATCAAATTAGCAGTTTAATATGATAGGATACTCATTTATTGAATGATATACATCTTTTATTTTCTCTTTGATTATTTCTAATTATTATAATATCCGCCTCATTTAAGTCTGCCCCACAAAAACCAAAAAAAATGGGGTGGGATGGACATTAGAGGATGAGGCCTAAACTCTTGTCCATCATCCCTCTAAAGTACGAACAAAATGGATATGTCCAACTAATCAGACTTATTTTGTCATCCTTAAAATTCAAAAATCACACATTATGAATGCATATCAATTAAACTATTTTTTTTTAAATAACTAGTTTTTTCAAATAAAAAATCAGAAATAACCAATAATTCAAAAAAAAAATCAAAATAATCAATTTTACAAAAGGATGCGCCAGATGAATTAGTGCATCCCCAACCATGAAGAGGAGACGTCAATGCTATTGGCGCATGCATTGGTCCTCATGAGGAGGCGTGAGGCGTCAATGTTTATGGCGTCTTAGTGTAATTTGTAATGTGGACGTCAATCCCTATGGCGTTTGCATGTGATGCTCCACACTACAAATTGCACTAAGGCACCAGGAGTATTGGCGTCTCCTCATGAGGGCTAATGCATGCGCCAATAGCATTGACGTCTTCTCATGAGGAGTCCAATGCATGTGTCAATGCTATTGGCACCTCCTCTTCATGCTTAGGGGATGTGCTAATTCATTTAACGCATCTTCTTGTAAAACTGGTTATTTTGATAGAAAAAATTGATTATTTAAAAAAATATATCAATTAAATTATTCCTTAAAAATTATTTAATAAATAAAAAACAATGTATATGTGGACTAAAATATATTTAAGTTCTTATTAATAGTGGTGATAGTGTAAGGTGGCGGCCCCCTCACCGATGTCTTCCATCAACCACCGTCGTTTGATAAATACTCATGTAGAAGTACACAATTACTTTGTACCTAAAAAAGTACAGAGTTACTTACTCTTTTTCAATGTATGTGCACAGTGCACGTAAAGGAAAATACAACAAACATTAACAAGAATGGTTCAATATTAAAAATTACAACAAGAAATCGATTAAATTGATCAACTTTTTTCTTTATCAAAATTGTTAATTTTAATATATTTTACAATAATTTTTTTATCAAAATTGTTAATCTTCTTTTATAATAATTAAATATTATTTTTTTTTATTTAATAAAATTATCAATTATGATAATTATTGTAAAATAAAAAGAGAAAAAAAATAACTTATAACAAATATAAAATCAATATATTAATCTTGTTATGTCAGCGCAGTTAATAGTTGTGTATGAGTATTTGTTTATAAATTTGTAGATTCGAATTTTTAATATCTCATTTATTCATCTTTAAAAGATAAAATTTTGATCATTAAATTATTTGATCCAGAAAAAATCGATCGATTAAGTTAAACAAACATTTTTAGGCCTTAGCATACTTAAATAGGTGATAAAATAATAATTATTTATTATAAAAATAAATCTAAAAATTAATAAATAATTTATTTGACTAACTTGAGAGAATATACTATTAATTATAAAAGATTAAATATCATCTTTTTCTCGCTCCTAATTTTTTACCTTGATTCTTAAGATCTAGTCTTCTTTTTAATTGGGGAATTTCCTTCTTATCTCTTTAGTTTGATCCTTTTACAAACCTATGGGTAAAGTTATGGAGTTAAGAACCAAGGTAATGAATAGATTTTTTTTTTATCAATATGTTTTTCTTAAAAAGGGGACTGTTGGTTTATGAGATGGTGGTGGTTAAAAATTAAGGATTCAAAAAGAATGGAGAGAGATGGTATTTTAAAGAGATAATTTTATTCTAGCGGAATTGTTATATAAAATTAATTAGATTTTACACCATAATATGTTTATTTATAGAAAACTCAAACATATGTTTTGACACAATAACTTTAGGTTGAATAAAACTAACTCTTACTCAAGTGACTTACTACTTCAATTAGGCCGAACACTCATAAGTTGAACACAACTTGCATTTTAAAATATTGAATTAGAATTTCTAATAGTATGTCCTTTTTTATTATAATAAGAGCATGTAGGTCTAAAAATGTGATTCCTTTTATAGATATGAGAATTATTTCTAATATAAGCTCTTTTAGGATGATTTACAACACGCATTTTCTTTGGTTCCTCATTGTTGAGTTTACTGCTAGTAGCCTTAACAAATATAGTATGACTTGGATTTGGTTTATCAAATTTGGAGAACCCAAGTCAACATTTATCATATGAGTATATTTGTTTACTTATCATATTCTCCAAACCAATTTGACCTTTTTTCATATTTTTCTATCACTTGTTTGAATTCAACAATATTAGATTCAAATTATTGACATTTATCACATGCTGAATTTTTGACTTGGTCTAATTCCATTTTCATGTCATTAATCTTGTTTTTTAGAGAAAAAATAATTTTCTTTTACTTTGAACATTTTTTTAGAAAGATTCAAACTTTTCTCATGTAATCCATCGATAGCATTTTGTAATTCTTCGTATGAAGATATATCATTAATTTCATAATTACTAACCTCATTTTATTCATCATTAGAATGGTGTGAATTCATTAATGTCATATTTGTTTGCTCTTCATCTGAAGATGAATTTATCTCATTGTCATCTCATGTCACATATGCTTTATTTGGTTGTTTGTCCTTCTTGCTTTTGACTCTATTCTTCTTTTGAAGTGCAGAGCATTCATTTTTTATATGTATTTTTTTCACATTCAAAGCAAGTAATATTCCTTTTTGGTGCTTCCTTTTTTACTGATTTCCTTTGTCCTTTCTTTTCTTAAGAACTTTTCAAATTTCTTGATTAGAACATCATCTTCATCACTATTGGATTGAGATTCATCCTCTTGATTACTATCATGGTTTTTTACTCTAGTTTTTAAGGCAAAACTTTTGAGTTTCTTTTTTGGACTTTCGTGTTTTTCTAACCTTTGAAGCTCTATCTCATGTTCTTGAACTTTACTGAACACTACGGCCGAAGACATTTTGGAGAGACTTTTTTTCCTAGATTATTGTCACTTTTAGTTGTCATGCCCTTGATAGTGATTTAAGGACTTTGAGACTCGATCATCATTTGTAAAATATTTTTCCAATAGTCATCCAATGATTTGTTAAGTGTGGGAATCTTTTTTGCAAATCAAAAATTAATTCACCGGGTTGCATTCTAAATAATTCATATTATTGTGATAAAGTGTTTAGTTTGAATCTTTTTTTCCGAGATTGTCGTCACCTTTAGTTTTCATGCATTTGTCAATGATCTAAAGACTTTGAGACTCAATCATCATTTGTAAATGTTTTTCCAAGAGCCATTAAATGATTTGTTAAATGTGAGAATCTTTTTTGTAAATCAATAATTAATTCACAGGGTTGCATTCTAAACAATTTATATTATTGTGATAAAGTTTTTAGTTTGAATCTTTTTAACTCTATTGTGCCTTCATATGTTACTTCTAAAGTATCCCAAATTTTTTTTGTTTTATAATTTGAAATACAAAAGAATTCATCCACACCTAATGCAGATGCAAGAATGTTATTTGTCTTATTTTCATACAACACTTTCTTCTTGTCTCCATTATTCTAATAGTCTTTCACCTTTGGTTGTTCTCCACCTTTTATGGAAAATGTAGGAATGAATGGTCCATTTTCAACAATATCTCATATTTCTTCTTCTTGTGCTTCTAAGTACATTTGCATACGAAGTTTTCATAAGTCATATTATTCACCAACGAAACATGGAGGTTTATTGTTGTTGCCACCATCTATAAAAACAGGATTAGCGGAAGCCATAATTTCCGGATCAATGAGCAAGTTACCTTAACTTACTATGATGCAATTATAAGTATGAATGCACAATCTAAGAGTGGGTGAATTAGGTTTTATGAAATTTTCTGTTTATTCTGTAGGTGTTGTGTTTCTTAATTTTTTCATAACAACAAATGATGAACTTATGAATGATAATGCAAAAAAATAAATGTGCATAATGAATAAATAATACATGATATATCTTCTCTTTCCAAACAAAGGTAGTCCAATTCCTCCGCATCCCATGAAAGATTTTATTATGTTAGATTTTTCTATAGTCTCGCAGTAAGACTCTACTACAATCTATTAACATATACGCACCAAATATATTATGGACTTTGAGTCTTTCCAATTCAAATGACATTTTTCCAACAAACAGAAAGAACAACATATAAAATAATTCAGATGAAAATATGTTGAGCACCTAAAGCTTATATTCATTTGAATTTCCATTGGTACCTTAATTTTCATAAATAAATCCTTGATTTTCAAAGCTTATGCAAACTTGATACTTTATTTCAATCTTTTTCTTCTTTGATCTTTCTTCATTGATAAGCTTTTGTCTTTATTAAAAGTAAGTTAAGATAGATGATAAACATCTTCTTCATAATATGCGGTTAAATCTTTATCACACAAGTGTATTTTCACTTCACGATAAGGGTTATATTTATAAAATCAGTTATACACACCCTAACTTACCGTGTTCCACATTTCTCTAGTTCATGATAGTGTGTCATACAAGCGTACTACTGAACGATAATGATTCTTACTCATTTATTTAATGCCTCGTTTATTTGCTTTTATGTGTGTGACATGTAAGTTCATAATATTAATAATAATATTAAATCACATATTTAATATTATAAATACTGAGCGATATCTAACATCACTTATACTCGAGTGATGAGAATGTCATGTGATTTTAGGTAACATTTACATGATATTGAACATATGTATAACTACCCTTTTGCTATTCGTCTAATTTAAACTCAAGTCATATTATGTGTCACTCTTGCACATTTCAATACTATATTCTTTTATACTATAGTAAACTCAATAATGACAAATATGTTCAATATCCCATATTGACTAATTTCACCGTGACTGTAACACCCACATATAATATATGACAAGAATACATATTATACATTGTGTAATACTGGTACTGAAATACATAAACGCCTAGTGGCAACAGCGTACATATTACATGCCCAAAAGAAAACACTAAATGACGCTAAATATACACAAAGGTGCCCAAAATAAAACTAGGAACTAGATCATTGTAGAATGATCTCAAAATATCTACATACCAGAAAAGCCATCCAAAACATCAGATAAGCAAGGACATCATGCTATCTTGTCCTTACCCTTTGCCTGATCGGAACTACCTGAAAAATAATCAACAACATGGGGTGAGATAATAATCCCAGTGGGGTTCCCTATCTTATGGGTCCACTTGGCTCTATAAGGTTTTCTAATCTATCCAACTTAAGTCAACAAGGGAAGGAAGACTTAAGTGACGGGGAAAAGTCTCGCAATGTATGGCAACATGCTCCTGAGTTTTCACAACTCAAATAAATCACTATTCAGATTCACGAAACATCAATCCCTGAGCGGACCTATGTCTAGGGCAAGCTCAGTTCATGCATGATCGTATGATTCGACTTTCGCGGTGGATATCAGATCCTCTATGAATTCCAAGCTCAGTCCAAGTGATCGTCACCCGTATGGGCCGCTAACCTGAAAAATAATCAACAACACTCCGACACATATTTTGCAATATCATTTTTCATTCCAAACCATTAATAGTCATTCTTTAAGTCTTGATACATCTTCGATGAACCTGGATGTATGGTAAACGCACCCTTGTGAGCTTCTTCTAAACTTTTCTTTTTAGTTCGACATCGTTCAGACACAAATCCTTTTATTAAAAAGAACAACTCCATCTGTTGATCGAGTGAAACCTGGTTGAGTCAACATTCAAATCTCCCATTATCAAACCATTTTGAGTCCAAGAAAACTGAAGGTTAAGATCTCAAAACTTCTCCAATAATGCATACTCTAACATTACCAACTCAACTTTGTGTATCTCTTTCCGACTTAAGGCATTTGCAACTTTATTTGTTTTGCCTGGATGATACTTAAGCTCAAAAATCAAAATCTTCAAATACTTCATCCATCTCCTTTGTCTCATGTTCAACTCCTTCTGGTCAAATAAGTATTTCAACTCTTGTGGTTACTAAATATCTCAAAAGATACTTCATACAAGTAGTGACGCCACACCTTCAATGTAAAAAGAACAGCGGCTAGTTCCAGATCATGAGTTGGATAATTCTCTTCATGAGTCTTCAACTGACAAGAGGCATATGTTACAACTTGACTACCCTGCATTAACACACTTTCTAATCATTTCTTAGAGGCATCACAAAATACATCATAAGACTTATAAAGATCAGGGATGATTAAAACAGGAGCAGTTGTCAGTCTTTCCTTCAAAATCATGAAACTCTACTCACACTTTGAATCCGAACTAAAAGAAATTTCTTTCCGGTAAGTCTAGTCATTAATAAATCTAACTCAGAAAACCCTTTAATTAAATCCTCGATAATAACTTGCCAAACCTAATAAACTTCTGACTTCGGAGGATTTCTTTGATCTTTCCCAATTAATAACTGCCTCAACTTTAGACGAATCCACTAATACTCCTCCTTGTGATATGACATGACCAAGAAACCTCACTCCGTTCATCCAAAATTCACACTTACTTAACTTGGCAAAAAGTTGTTTCTCTTGCTTTGCTGATAGAGCCATCCTTAGATGTTATTCGTGCTATTGTGGAGTACGAGAATAAATAAGAATGTCATCAATAAAGATCACCACGAACTGATCCAAGTAATGTTGAAATATCTGATTCATTTAGTCCATGAAAACAACAGGGCATTCGTCAGACAAAAAGGCATTACAAAAAACTCAAAATGGCCATATCGGATTCTGAATGCGGTATTTGGCACATCTGAATTCTTAACTCAGATTTGATGATAGCTCGATCATAAATCAATCTTCGAGAACACACAGGCTCATTCAAGCCGATCTAGCAAATCGTCTATCCTTAGCAAGGGGTACTTGTTCTTAATGGTGACTTTATTCAACTGGCGATAATCAATACACAACCGTATACTACCATCTTTCTTCTTCACTAGTAACACTGGGAGCTCCCCATGGCGAGACACTAGGTCAGATGAAATGCTTGGTTAACAACTCTTTCAATTGATCCCTTAACTCCCTCAACTCGAGTGGTGCCACACGATACGAAGAAACGAAGATTGGATTCATCCTAGGTATCTGATCAATAGAGAATTCCACTTGCCTCACAGGAGGAAGAGAAGTGACATCCTCAGAGAAAACTTCTGGAAATTCATAAACGATGGGAATTTGTGTAACTTTCAGATTGTCGCTAGGTTCCCTGGTGAGAACCAAGAGAACCGACTTTTCCTTCTCAAACGAGATATTAACCATGTCAATCATACCTTCCAAGATAATAGTTAATACATCCTTTGGAGTAGCTTCACTAGATGGAACGATGATTAACTTCTCTTCACATCCAATAAACACTAAATTGGCATAAATCCAATTCATCCCCAAGACCATACTAACCTTCTTAAGTGGTAAGCAAATAAGATAAATCTGGATAATTCTACCATTCACCGAAAGCGGACAATTTTCATAAACCAACAGTGTCTCAACCACATCATCCATGGCGATAGTAACCACCATATGAGGAGACAAGGGAATTCGATTACAAGCCAGGATGCTTCAAACACTGAATTGATACAAAAGAGTGTGTTGTTCCACAATCACACATTACAAAACAACGATGATCATTCACGAGACACGTACCAGCAATCAAAGTATTGCTACTCTTAGCCTTCTTTGCATCCAAAGTATAAACCTGGCCGGTAGTCTTTCCTTGCACCGGATTCTTATTTTGAGGATAGTCTCTAACCATGTGACCTTCTCCTTGACACTTAAAACATCTAACTGCACCACTGATACACCTTCTGAAATGGAACTTCTTACACAATTGACATTGCGAAAGATGGTTAGGTTTTACAGGTTGCACTTGTTTTCCTTTGAAAGGTTGAGGTTTAGGCCTAAATTGATGACTTGGTCTTCCTTGATTCGTCTGGCCAACTCCATACTTATCCCTCTCCTTTTGAACTTTCTTCAAACTATTCTTAGTCACACAACATTGTCTTTGCAACTCTGCATAAGTAGTGAACCCTTTTTCTATGTTGGGTGTCCACCCATAAGCTTTCACAAGATTTAATCCACCATGAAAATCAGGAGGACTCATGCGAAAGAAATACCATAAATCACCACCCATATCTTCTTGTGGAGTCACTTGAGGATGTAGACCATCATACAACTATTGCATCATATACTGCCTGAATTGGGTTTGTTGCTGATGCATTTGTTGCGCAAACTTAGGCCACTGAAAACCTTCACTACTACTTGGTGGTTTTGGATCTGAATTTTGAGTTCTGGGTCTACCACAACCTCTGCGTCTTCCAGTCATGATCCTTAATGTCATACAAATAGGATTGAGTTTATTAGGCTTAATACTATGAATATAACATAGAGGACAACGATGACAACACACATATGAGGCAGAAAGAAATACTTATAATATTTCATGGCTAGGTCGATGATACAAAATTCTCTGATACCAATGGTAACACCCACATATAATATATGTCTAGAATATATATTATACATTGTGTAATACTGGTACTGAAAAATACCTAAACGCCTAGTGGTAATAGTGTACATATTATATGCCCAAAAAAAACACTAAATGACACTAAATATACACAAAGGTGCTCAAAATAGGAACTAGATCATTGTAGAATGATCTCAAAATATCTACACAGCAGAAAAGCCATCTAAAACATCAGATAAGCAATAACATCACGCTATCTTGTCCTTACCCTTTGCCTGATCGGAACTACCTGAAAAATAATCAACAACATGGGGTGAGATAATAATCCCAGTGGGGTTCCCTATCTTATGGGTCCACTTGGCTCTATAAGGTTTTCTAATCTATCCAACTTAAGTCAACAAGGGAAGGAAGACTTAAGTGACGGGGAAAAGTCTCGCAATGTATGGCAACATCCTCCTGAGTTCTCACAACTCAAATAAATCACTATTCAGATTCACGAAACATCAATCCCTAAGCGGACCTATGTCTAGGGCAAGCTCAGTTCATGCATGCTCGTATGATTCGACTTTCGCGGTGGATATCGGATCCTCTATGAATTCCAAGCTCAGTCCAAGTGATCGTCACCCGTATGGGCCGCTAACCCACTTAGGGTATCTTTCACCATATGGGCCTCTAACCCACTTTTGTATCCACCTATCCCCCATGTCCATAATGGTTGGGGCTCGAACCCAATTGAGGCACGAATCGTTAGAGTCGCATCCCATTAATTACTCATCTAAGCATCTCAAATAGGGATGTACTCCATAAAGGGTAAAACATTCTGAATACGTAATTAATTCCATGAAACATAACTAGATTCATCAATCATTAGGTGACTTCATTCACCAATATTCAAACAATTACAATGCATATTCCATACAAGGCGTCTCACTCTCAACTATATCAATCATTCATTCACGACCTTCACATAGGTCTCGTACAAATAATGTCGCTTTCTAATGTTATCTAAGTTATAAGTCTAACTTATGGCCTAAAAATGATCACTAGGTTAACTCACTTGATTCAACATGCAACTCTCACATTTAACATTGATTCAATACAAGTATAACATTATAAGTCATTAATAGTTGATGCAATGCATTTAGAAACATTAAAGAAATGAAATTTAGAGTTTTAGGCATGAGCCAATCGATTGGTTAGGGAGGCCCAATCGATTGGTCTATCTCACATTTCTAATTTTCAAAGAATGCAAAGGATCAATCAATTGATGTTGAGTGTGAATCGATTGACAACTGAACGAATTTCCAATTTTCAAAGTCAGTAAGTTCATGCAATCGATTGGAGTCCAATGTCAATCGACTGGTTCCTGCAAAACTCCATTTTCTTCAAAACAGAAAGACAATACAATCAATTGGTTTTTCATAAATTTCCAATCCTTCCACATCTGTGAGTGTATCCAATCGACTGGCCTGGAGAAAAGCCTAGGACCAATCGATTGGTCCCTGTTATGTTCTGAAAAATTCCTTCTGTAACATTTGGATTTCCACATGCATAATCTTGTTTCCTTTCCAATAGCTAACCCACTAATTCTTCAAACAAAATCCATCACACACACACACACACACACACACACACACACACACACACACACACACACACACACACACACACACACACACATATATATATATATATATATATATATATATATATATATATATATATCATGGGTTTCAAGTTCATAACAACAACTATAATCAATAATTTAGTCACGATAATCATGAAGAGTATAACAAAACACTTGTTCATGGAAATCATCATAATCAAGTGGAAATATTCATCATATAACATATATTCTTATAATTAACCTATGATTCTACAACCGTAATCTCTAGAAATTTTAGGATTTCTAACTAGAACCCATCTTATAAATAGAAAAGGGGAAGTTGTTGAGGATGAGGAGATGAAATGAAGATGATGAGATGAGATGATGACAAATTCAATCTTCTTGTTCCTCCAAGTCCCTTCCTCTTTCCAAGTTTTATTCTTTTCTCCCAATATCTCTTTCTCTGTTAATGTTTATACTGGTATATGGAATGCTACATGAAAGAGGTGTTACTACATGTGTGTCATTGCCCAATGGGATGAAACGAGGCATGTGGTTTCATAGAATTTGTGTAGTTAGAAATGAATAAGGGTAGTAGAAGATATTTCTAAGTAGAAATACTTTATAATATTTTCTCTACTAGAGCAATTAACCCATTATTAGTGTTACCAAAAAGTCTCAATTAATAAAAGGTCAGTTCTAAATAATATTAATTAAGTCAATCTAAATTCGCTATTCACTTTATTTATCTCAGCTGATAATTTTTAGAGCATATAGGAACTCAGTTGATCTCAACTAATATGAATATGAGTATTGAAAGAAACACAGGATATTACAGTGACCATGTATTTACAAATACAACATATCTAGTATATCACTCATGCTATGGAGAAATGATAAATTCATCTAGATCACTCATATCTTTACGTGATTGGTGGAGTTTTCGTTTAACCGACTTCATAATTGTCTTCTTACATACAATGTTTGACGACAATAAAATAATCAACTCATCATGTATGGAGCATAATAGTTTCAAGTTGAATGGTGTCATACACAATTATCATTACGCGAATAACATATATTTACACGAGACACTATGTATTTCTATAATGAATCAATCTAGTATAAATATTATTTTGGCTAATTCATCTTTTCATCATTTATGTTTTGATTTAGTAATGTTTTTGTTTGTTTTTGGGTTTCAAATCAGTCTTTTATGTTTTTCTTAATAACATTTTTCATTTATTTTTTGTTAAGGCTGCAAAACTCTAAAACTTTAATTTTGAAAGACAAGTATATATATATATATATATATATATATATATATATATATATATATATATATATATATATATATATATATATATATATATATATATATATATATATATAGTAATTAATGATATCCCCAACAAAGTATAAATACGCTAAATTGATACAAGAAGTATTAAAATCTACACCCGAGAAAGCAGGAAAAAGAAAGTTAAGCAAGGCAAAAACATGCAAGGAAAAAGAACAAGATAGGTGCTCAATACTAAACCGTTCTTGTTGTTTAAATATTTGTGTAAGAACATCTATAATGGTGTGAACTTAGTGATTCCTTAATCCTTAAGTCTTGTTGCTTATTTTTTTAACCATTGGAGTGTATTGATGAGGCAACGTTGGTTGCTTAAATTCAAGGGATGAAGCTTGCTAAAATAATCTAAAAAGTGGGGAACTTAACATTAAATATTTTTATTTTTGAACCAAATTCAATTGAAAAGTGGTTATTAAAATGTAGTATAAATAAAATAAAATAAATTGGTGGGGTCAATAATATATTGTTTATTTACATTTACTATTGAAGAAAAAGTAGTTGAAATTGCTTAGAGATTGCTTAAATGTAAGGGAATTTCTTAGTTCACCTTATATATTACTAGGGCACCACGTAAAAATTTAAAAAATTTCAGAGTTTCTAGAGATGTATCTCCGGATGCACCCTGAGTAAATAGAATTTTGACTTAACTTTAAAAATCTTTAGAGATGTGCATCGTCAAAATTACCTCGGAGATATATCTCCGGACGGTATTGACTCTATATCACTGAGTTCACACCATTATAGATGTTCTTACACAAATATTTAAGCAACAAGAACGGTTTACTATTGAGCACATATCTCCGTCTGGAACAATAAACGTGTAACACTTTTTTAAGAGTAGGATTCATGGTGAAACCAACTCCAAATCATCCTACCCATTCAACTTCACACAATCAAGATAAGTAGGAAGTAGGAATATGAAACCAACATATAGGGGATGGGGTATGTGGTTCCTGTTGTAATTTATTAAATACAAGTGTGTTCCAAAAATGATAAATGGTGGAAGTGAGTTAATGCTAATAAATGCATGAGATAACTCTTCATGAATTTGAATTTTGAATTTTGAATTTTGAATTCGGAGATTGTAACTCTTCATGAGATGTTGCAAAGGCGAAACCATGCAACTGTTGGTGAAACATGCTGCAGGCCAACCATTATGATTATTGGAAAAGGACATTGCTTCACCAAGGGTCGCTACCTTGTGAAACAATATCAACGTGGCCTATAAAAGCATAAATCCGGATTCAGAATATAACACACAAAATCCGAAAATCCTCTAAATAATTCCAGACGCTCTTCGCTGCATTCGGGTTTTCGTCGGTCTTGCGCAAACTCGATAAGACTGAATTATCATGGGTATTCCTGCATCAGAACTCTAAGACAATCGAGAGTGCTTGAAATACTATAAGGAAAGTGTTGCGTTCACGATTCAAGCCTGGATCCCTTCAATCTTTCCGAAATTTCTAACAGTCTTATAGTATCTCAAATCATGGCCACCGACGCTTCTGCTTCAAGCATCAAATTGATGAACCAGGACCTTGTTAAGTTAGATCGTTTCGATGGAACAAACTATACCCGCTGGCAAGACAAAATGACATTTCTCCTGACCACCCTGAAAATTCAATATGTCTTGGATCCTGATCTGGAGGCAATTCCAGAACCAACTGAGAATGACACTGATAAAGTCAAAAAGGAGAGAAAGAAACGAAAAGAAGATGAACTGCTTTGTCGTGGACACATCTTGAACACATTATCTGATCGTCTCTATGATCTCTACACCAATACTGCATCCGCAAAGGAAATCTGGAACGCACTCGAGTTCAAATTCAAGGCCGAAGAAGAAGGTATGAAAAAGTTTTTAATATCTAAATACTTTGATTTTAAGATGTTGGATTCCAAGCCGATTCTTGCACAAGTACACGAGTTACAGGTTCTCGTGAATAAAATAAAAGCCGTGAAAATTGACATTCCTGAAGCATTCCAAGTCGGTGCAATAATAGCAAAATTGTCACCTTCGTGGAAAGGATACAGAAAGAAATTGCTGCATAGTTCTGAGGACTTTTCTTTGGAGAAACTTCAGAAACACCTTCGTATCGAGGAGGAAACGAAGGATCGAGAAAAAACTGAGTCTGCTGGATTTGCTAAAGCAAATGCTGTTGCCGCTAAAGGAAAGAAAAAATATGATGGCATGAAAAACCATCTCGGCCCAAGGAAAGAACACAACAAGTTCAAGATTTCTGGCGGACCAAAAGGTACTAAAAATGGTTGTTATGTATGTGGTAAACCCGGACATTATGCTCGAGATTGCAGGCACAATAATTCCAAAAATGACGTCAATGTTGTTCATGCCGATGACGACATAATCGCTACGGTAAGCGAAATTATGGCAATCAAAGGCAAAGTGCAAGGATGGTGGTATGACACATGTGCAACTGTGCATGTATCTTATGATAAAACAACATTCAAAACCTATATCGAAGTCAATGATGGACAAGAAGTGCAAATGGGAAATGAAGTGTGATCTAAAGTCGTTGGAACAGGATCCGTCGAACTCAACTTCACTTCCGGAAAGAAAGTCACTCTTGTTAATGTGCTTCATGTTCCTGATATGAATAGAAACCTTGTTAGTGGGGACTTTTTGGGAAAACCGGGTATTAAATCTGTATATGAATCGGGCAAATTAATATTGACCCGTAATGGTATATTTGTAGGAAAAGGATATTCCGTTGAAGGAATGATCAAACTTTATACTACCGACAATATTATTAATGAAATTTCTAATTCTGTTTATATGCTTGAATCTATTTCCTCATGGCACTCTAGATTGGCACATATTGGTATTAGTACTATGAATAGACTAATTAAATCCGGTTTGATATCAAGCAACATTCATGATTTCGGAAAATGTGAAATATGTGTTAAATCAAAAATGATAAAGAAACCTTTCAAAAGTGTTGAAAGAAAAACAAACGTGCTAGATCTTGTGCACTCTGATTTGTGTGAATTTAATGGTATGTTGACCCGTGGGGGAAACCGTTATTTTATAACGTTTATCGACGATTGCTCTAGGTTCACACATGTATATCTCTTAAAGCATAAAGATGATGCTTTTAATGCCTTTAAGTCATATAACCCAGAAGTAGAAAATCAATTAAGTACAACTATAAAAGTACTTAGGAGCGATAGAGGCGGAGAATATTTCTCAGCATAATTTAATGCATATTGTGAAGAATATGACATCATACACGAATGTTCTGCGCCCCGCACACCACAACAAAATGGCATGGCCGAAAGAAAAAATAGAACATATCAAGAGATGATAAATGCTATGTTAATGCATTCAGAATTACCATTTAATTTATGGGGTGAAGCACTATTGTCCGCATGTCACATAATGAACAAGATTCCTTTAAAAACAACTGGTATTTCGCCATATGAGAAATGGAAAGGAAGACCACCAAGTATTGGTTATTTCAGAGTGTGGGGGTGTGTAACTTATTACAAGAACATGGATCCCAAAAGGACAAAATTGGGTCCTCGAGGAATCAGATGTGCCTTCATAGGATATGCACCAAATAGCAAAGCATACAGACTTCTAAATCTAAAGTCTAATGTAATTGTTGAATCCAGAGATGTGGAATTCTTTGAAAATCTCATCACAAAGGATAAGGGACCTGAAAATCCCACAATTGAAGAATCTCGTGACAAAGATTCTACACGAATTGTTGAAACACAATCAAAACCAAGGAGAAGCAAAAGGGTACAAAAAACTAAGGATCTAGGACCAGATGAAATCAATTCCCAACTCATTTCTCTTTATTTAGTTGAAGGAAATAGCAAGAATGATGTTCATAAAATTCCTATTATTCTTCAAGTAGAAGATGATCCTAAAACATATAAGGAAACAGTGGCTTCTAGGGACGCTTCTTTTTGGAAAGATGCTATCCAAGATGAAATGGATTCAATTATGTCAAATCATACTTGGGAACTAGTTGATCTTTCGAAGGGATCAAGACCCATTGGATGCAAGTGGATGTTTAGAAAAAAATATCATAGTAACGGTACATTAAACATCTACAAGGCTAGACTAGTAGCAAAAGGATTTAGACAAAAGGAAGGTGTCGATTATTTTGACACATATGCACCGGTAGCAAAAACTACGACAATTAGAATCCTGTTTGCACTAGCTTCCTTGAATAACCTTATTGTTCATCAAATGGATGTTAAAACAGCATTCCTAAACGGAGATCTCGATGAGGAGATCTACATGGAGCAACCAGAAGGCTTCATGCTTCCTGGAAATGAACAAAAGGTATGCAAACTTGTTAAGTCTTTATACGGTTTAAAACAGGCACCAAAACAATGGCATCAAAAATTTGACACCGCCATAATTTCAAATGGGTTTGTTCCAAACTCTTGTGACAAATGCTTGTACACAAAGGTGCGCGGAAGTGTTGTGATATTTCTATGTCTATATGTTGATGACATGTTGATTATCATCAATGAAATGAATGGAATATTAGAAACAAAGAAAATTTCGACTTCCACATTCAAGATGAAAGATCTTGGACTAGTTGACACTATATTAGGGATCAAAGTAAAACGAAATAGTGGGGGTTATGAACTTAATCAAACATATTATATTGAGAAAATGTTGGAAAAGTTCAAACACCTAAACTTTAAGGAAGTAAACACTCCATTCGATCCTAGTGTCAAACTTCAAAAGAACAATGGGAGAACCGTGGCACAACTGGAATATGCAAGTGCAATTGGATGTCTAATGTACTTAATGCAATGCACCAGACCTGACATGGCTTTTGCAGTTAGTAAGATGAGTAGATTTACTAGCAATCCAAATGATGAACATTGGAAGGCCATTACTAGGATTTTTGGATATTTGTTAAAGACCAAAAATCTTGGCCTTCATTATGGTAAGTTTCCTGTCGTACTAGAAGGATATACCGACGCAAGTTGGATATCAAGTGTTGGAGATTATAAATCTACAACTGGGTGGATATTCATATTAGCTGGAGGTGTGATTTCTTGGAAAAGCAAGAAACAAATATGCATTACTCTCTCAACCATGGAATCAGAGTTTGTGGCTCTTGCGTCTGCTGGACAAGAAGCAAAATGGTTAAAGGACCTCTTATTGGAGGTTCCGTTAGCTAAAGACAATGTTTCAAAAGTATTGATACATTGTGATAGTCAAGCCACCCTGGCTAGAGCGTTCAGTGAAGTGTACAATGGAAAGTCTAGACACACAGGTCTTAGACACTCTCTCGTGAGAAAAATGATAAAGGATGAGATCATTTCACTAACATATATACACACAAGCTATAATTTGGCTGATCCATTTACTAAACCACTGGACAGAGATTTAGTAAAGACTACCTCGAAAGGTATGGGATTAAAACTCCTTGAATAAGGGTTCCGACAATGATAGCAACCCAATCTGAAGTTAACATGTCTTAACCTAAGATTCAATGGGTAACAACAAGTCGTTGATTCGGAAGGTTATGCAACATTATGCGATAATGTTGACGATTACAAACTGAGGGTTGAGTTTTCAAAGAAACTCTTAATGAAGTTCTATATCAAGGAGGATACGTATCTCAAGAGATAGATACGAATTGAACTTCACCTATATGAACTTCAAGATGGTGCCGTCTTAAGGTGAGAGTTGGAGTTTCTCTCATGAAAAAATTCATGAAAACAGGAAAAACACATGGCCATAAATAGTGTTAGGCGAGATATGTAGGCGAAGAACCTCTAAAAGTGTGTGTATAGCAACGCCGGTCTGATCACATGGGATAATGGTTCAAAGCATAGCTACCTAACGTTCCGATTAGGCTTTGCGTTGTCTTTACTAAGGTTAAGTTCAAATCGAAAGATACCTAACTGTATTAACACTTTTGCTTTCTATATTCTGGAATTGGATTTTTCATTATTAGAACAAGTGGGGGATTGTTGTAATTTATTAAATACAAGTGTGTTCCAAAAATGACAAATGGTGGAAGTGAGTTAATGCTAATAAATGCATGAGATAACTCTTCATGAATTTGAATTTTGAATTTTGAATTCGGAGATTGTAACTCTTCATGAGATGTTGCAAAGGCGAAACCATGCAACTGTTAGTGAAACATGTTGCAGACCAACCATTATGATTATTGGAAAAGGACATTGCTTCACCAAGGGTCGCTATCTTGTGAAACAATATCAACATGGCCTATAAAAGCATAAATCCGGATTCAGAATATAACACACAAAATCCGAAAATCCTCTAAATAATTCCAGACGCTCTTCGCTGCATTCGGGTTTTCGCCGGTCTTGCGCAAACTCGATAAGGCTGAATTATCTTGGGTATTCCTGCATCAGAACTCTAAGACAATCGAGAGTGCTTGAAATACTATAAGGAAAGTGTTGCGTTCACGATTCTGAAATTTCTAACAATTCCTATCACTATAGACCGGAACACGAGAAAAACAACTCCTTATAATTATTGACTGTGAAATACAGAACTCTAATTCTATTAAGAATCGAGAATGTCTCATAAAATCTAAGAGCAGCCAAACGGTGGATTTTTCTCGTGATGCTCCAACGTGGCAAACAGAGTGATTGGAGTTGGTCAGGCTGGCCAATATAACAATAAGATTACTTAAATAAAATAATAATAAAAATTGATAGTTTATAAATACTTTATAATTAAATACTAGTATATTATTTTTGTTTGATAGTAGTTTATTTGTTCAATTGTTGCGGGCCCAGTATGAGATTTTCAAAATTGCACCATTAAAGACAAAAATTTAATAAGTTATTTTGAAATGAATGGGACCCACAAGGAACCATTAGAGCATAAACATCGGTGCCATATCATTGTTTCTTCACAGAAACCAAAACCATTTTGTGAGAAATTGATGGATGTTTGGAAAATTTGACCGTTCTTTAATTTCACAACATTGTTCTGCATGAGAGTGTTTTTTTAGCATTTCTTTACAATTAAAAATTATACATAATTAAATTTAAGGTATATTGTGGTATTTAATGAGTCTTATTTTAGAGTATTGGATTAGTTGTATGAATATTTAAAAAAATATAGATAAATTGTTTAAATAATTGAAAAGTATATAATACAGTAATATAAAAAATTATTAATAGGATTCATTTAAAAAACTCAAATGATTGTTATGGATATGAATGCTTTTAGATAGAGATCATCAATGGAGATGCTGTAATAAAAATTGTCAAAAGGAAACAGTGTTCAGATCTGTTACTGCCAAATTCAGCATTGTAGTACATTTTATCAATTTTTCTGAGTGGCTAGTGGAACTAGCTCCTGCATAGCAACACATTCCAATAAAAACATCGATAACTGTATTCACTTTCCTTCAATTTTTCAACACGTGAACCCCACCCATGAAATGCACCAGCCTGTATCCAACCTTCAAAACAAAAAGCTATTCAAACTTCAATCCCATGCCCGAGTAATTTACGGCCACTTTTTCAAACCAAAAAGAAAAACCAGTATCCCAAAGTCTCTCTCCTTTTTACTTTCACTCAAACCTTGTTTTTTCTGTTAAAACTTCTAACTTATGAACCATGCATCTTCATCTTCGACCACCATTCACCATCCTCAAACTCGTTCTACTAACACTCCATCTC
This sequence comes from Lathyrus oleraceus, assembly GCF_024323335.1. Taxonomy (NCBI): domain Eukaryota; kingdom Viridiplantae; phylum Streptophyta; class Magnoliopsida; order Fabales; family Fabaceae; genus Lathyrus; species Lathyrus oleraceus. The sequence goes on from NC_066582.1 coordinate 45,239,354, forward strand.
CAACTACAACCCATTCTCACTCTCTCCCCCTGCAAAACCTCATGTGGCACCATTCCCATAAACTACCCATTCGCCTTAGAAGACGGTTGCGGCTCACCCCAATTCCGACACATGTTCAACTGCACGACCACTGAGCTATTCTTCCAAACACCTTCCGGCTCATACAAAGTTCAAACCATTGACTACAACAAACAAACAATGACCCTCTACGACCCATCAATGTCAACCTGCTCCATTCTTCAACCACATCACGACTTCATCATGACGGATATTCAATCTGCTATAATCCCTCCATCACAAGACACAGTTTTCGTTCTGCTAAACTGCTCCATAGACTCACCTATCCTCAACCATTACAAATATCTTTGCTTCAACTTTGAAGGACACACTTGCGACGAGCTTTATGGTGGTTGTAATGCTTTTAGGGTGTTTCATTTGTTGACGAATAGTTCTCCACCTTGCTGTTTTACTAGCTATAATACTGTGAAGTTTATGAGTATGAATATTTTGGATTGTACACATTATACTAGTGTGTTTAATAGTGATAAATTGAAAGGTGTTGGTCCTTTGGATTGGGTTTATGGGATTAAACTTTCTTTTAGTTTGCCGGATGTTGGATGTGAAAGTTGTAAGCAATCTGGTGGGACTTGTGGGTTTGATACTGATACTGAAGGTCTTCTTTGTCTCTGCTCAAGTTTCACTAATTCAACAAGAGAATGTGGTAAGATCCTTTGATTTCTACTATGGTGTTGGTTAATATGAATATGTTTGTATAATGCTTAGTATAGAAATGTGTTATAAATAAACACTTATCCTATAAGTGTCCTAACCGATAGTTTATGTTTCTGTTTTATATCTCAGCTGGTGGAAGTATGATATCAGAAGGATTGAACAATGCTCCTTGGACAAAGCCCCTGTTGGTTTTGCTTCTTGTAGTTTTGCTTCACAATATGATGGGGCTACTTTGAGATCAGTTTTAAGTTTAGTTGTGTTCCAAATCCACTCCTTCTGATAGTGTAGTCTAGTTGTATGCTTCTTTGAGAATTGAGATTATTGGCCACTTTCTCTACCTCTCTAGTGATGCAAAGTGAATAGTTTTCCAAAACAGGAAAGGCACATCTTCTTAGTTTTACATGTTCACAATGAGCATGCTAATTGGACCTATTAATGTAATGTCTAATTATCTTGATATATTGCCATCCAAGCCAATTGTTCCACTTTATTTATATAACAGACTTTTAATTTCACTGCCTGTTACTTATCTAACACTTAATTAGAGTGTATGTTGCTAAGAAAGTAGTTTATGATGCATTTTACATTACAGTTTTAATTGTCAATAGGATTGAATGTACAAATATTATTTATTAGTGCAGATTTATTGGTATTTAAACCATTATTTTGTAATTATGTATTGATTAAATAGTTTTATAGAAGTTATAAATTATATTAAGAGTATAAAAAGGAGAATAGTACAACAAGAGTACACATTTTTAGATACTAAATTCTAAGTTTAACATGGTATTAAAGCTCTAGGTCATGTTGATGATACCAACTTGATTTCTAGCAAAACAATCAACAAGGAGGCATATGTGAGATGGGAGGTCAAAGATGCACAAGTTATGACATAGATCGTAGGCTCTGTTTATCTATTATTGTCCACAATCTCCGATATTTTACCACAACAACTAGGATGCGGGAATATCAAAAGAAAATTTATAGTAACATAGTGTTCGCAAGTTCCAACTTGAATATGAAATTTCTAGTTTTTAGCAAGAAAAAACCTTCCTTTATGAATTTTATTCTCATTTCATGAATCTTTGGGTTGGATATACTGACATTGTTTTAAAAAAGTTATTGAGAAACAAGTGTGAGTTGTGTAAGTCTCATGTTACTTGAAAAAATGGAGGTTAAATATTTTATAAGTGAGAGGACTCTAACATCCATTGCCTTAAAATTTTGGATGAATATATGGTGTCTCTCTCACTTATTTAGATGAATCTTTGACCTTTAGGTGAGTGGTATTAGAGAAAATGATTCGAGTAAGAAATTGACTCCTTGTATGAAAGTCTTCTTGACATGGTAGTGATCAAGTGACGTGTTCCTTTGAAGTTCTTGTGATGAGATATGTGTGTCTGTCAATGGTGAGACAAGTATGTAGATGAAAGAGCTTCGACTTGAGAGAGAGTATAATGGATAAACTCACACTTTAGGGGGGAGATTTTGCGAAACAAGTGTGAGTTGACTAAGTCTCGCATTGCTTGAAATAGTGGAGGTTGATCACTTTATAAGTGAGATGACTCGTACACCCATTGTCTTAAGGTTTTAGGTGAATATGTGGTCTCTCTTTCACTTGTTATGGTGAGCCTTTTATCTTTAGGTGAGTGTTGGACCCAATGCAAATGCTTCTCTTTCATGATGACCCATCAAATTTGTCAACAGAGGGACAAACTATAGTCCAACTAATCCATAAGACCACAAAATGAGACCAATTTCTTATGAAATTGAGATATGAATTTGAGGGTATTTGGATGGACCTCGTGAGTAGAGATATTGTCCCTTATTTATATGAATGTCAAAATGAATTGCTTTGAGAATAATGTCTCCCAACTCAAACAACCATGGAACAAAAGAAATTGTGATTCCATCCTATGGCGTATGTCGAATAAGGCAAACCTTTATGGTGTGACATGAGTAATGTCCAATGCTTCTACTACAAAGGTCTTGGACATTTTGTTTTCCATTGTTCTAAAAAATTCTGCAAGTACTGCAAAAAAGAATGTCACATCGTTAAGGAATGTCCGACTAGGCCACCAAAGAGAAATGTTACAACATTCACTGCATTTGCCCACTCTACTTCAGTTGTTCCCCGAGATCATAATCTTTGTTAAGTTTGTGCTAACTTTAACACTTGAAATGGTTCAACAAATAATTGTTTATGCATTTTCTGCACTTGAACTTTCAAATAGAGCTTTTTCATCTACTTCTCCTTGGTATTTTGACTCCAGAACATCTAATCAAGTTATCAACAATGTTATCATAAAGGGGGAATATACATCTCATTCATCTCAATAATTCTTGCAAGAAAATGACATATTATCACAAGGGTCATATCCTTCCACACCCCAACAAAACTGGATAGTGAAAATAAATAATCGTCATTTCTTTGATGTGGTTCACACCTTAATGTTGAACTCCTTTATGCCCCCTGATTTTGGTGTGAAGCATTATCCACCGTTATTGTGAAGAATATATTTATCATTTATCTTACTTTAGTTTTGATGAAGACAAAACTTATCTAGAATAAATATCAACAAAAAAAAAGTTTGGAATCAAGATTCAAGAATGCATAAGTTTATGAATATTTTGGAATTCAAAAGGAATTGATCATGGAGTAAAGTATACAATATCAATTCATTTGTATAAAATTTTAGGTGCTCAAAAACCTTCATCTCATCTTCTCTAAAGATTTCCCAAATATCCATACATCATACATTATCATACCATAACTTTTCAAAGGCCAAAATTCAAACTTTTCAATAGTGTAGTCGATTCTACTATTCATGTAATCGATTACATGATATTTATGCCAGCCAAAATTTGAACATTGTAAATGGTGTAATCGATTACACTAAAGGCGTAATCGATTACACCTGCGAGAAATTATGAAAAGACAGAACCATTGTGATTCCAATTCATTGCAATTATTCATGGATCTTCCAAAAAAAATTGTATTGAATCCTAAAGGAATCATAGGATGTATTCAAGATAAAATACACCAGACTTTAAACTGACCTCTTTTATTCAATTTTTTAAACAATTCAATCACATTCCAAATGTTCAATCACAAACTTCACGAAAACTTTTTATATATAATTTTCATATATTATAGAAAAGTTTCTTCAAACCTTTGAGCACTTAAGTTCTATATAATTGTGAATTATTTATTGGAAAAGGAAAATTAAATATTTGAATTTTGGAAAGCGTCCAAAATCATTGTTACTCAAAGTATCTTTTTATCATACTATTGTAACTTGTTCACCAAGGTGTGGTGATAAGCATTTGTAGAAGAAAGTGATGTGTTTTCTCTAAGTGTTGTAAAAAAGAAGTTGTGTGTTTTCTTGCTTATGTTAGAATATTGTAAGAGAAGTCTTGATGTAAGGCTCGTAAAAAGATCTAACATAGTGGGAAGCCCTTTAAGGTGTGAATGGACTATGTGTACCATTGGTTGATAAGGGGAACTAAGATAGTTCTTTGTGTTCATTTATCTTCCACCATTTTAAATATCTATTTTTTATTGCTAAGTACATATTTTTATCATATCCAAAGATAATCAATATCATAGCACGGAGTTGACAACAATTGGGCAACCTTTATTCACTCCCTATTTCAGGTTACATCTCATAGTTAAAATTGACATTAAAACAGATTAAGATAACTTGCTCCTCGGTCTAGGTAGAATTGGCTTCCGTAAAACCGTTCCTAGCCGATGGTGACAACAACAACAAACCACCATATTTCATTAGAGAAATTATGACTTATGGAAAATTTATATGCAAATGTACTTAGAAGTACAAGGAGATTAAATATTGGATGTTGTCAACAATGAAACCTATCTTTCTACAAATTTCACAAAAAATATAGAACTACCAAAGGTGAAAGGCTCTTAGAATGGTGACGGGAAGAAAAAAGTGTTGTTTGACACGAAGGCAAATAACATATTTGTATCTGCCTTGGAAATGGACAATTTTTTTCCTGAGTATCAAATTGCAAAACAACCAAAAAAAATTATGATACATTGGAATTAAGACATGAAGGCATGGAGGAAGAAAAAAAAAATCAAAATCGAACACCTTATCTCCAAAATATGAATTGTTCAGAATGCTACCCCCATGAAAATATTTTTGATTTGCAAAAGAGATTCCCATGCTTGACAAACTATTTTATGACTCTTGGAAAATATTCACAAATGATAATTTAAATATCAAAGTTCTTATATAATTGTCTAGAGCATTGTAACCAAAAGTGTTAGTAATATCCGAGAAGAAGAGTCTTTCTAAAATGCCATTGGCAGTATTATTTGGCAAACTTCAAGAATATGAACTGGAACTTGATTGATTGAAAATACATGAATTCAATCATAAAAAATTAGAGAGGCATAGGTGGCTTAAAGTTAAAGTAAAATCCCTTGTTTTGAAATTTAAACATGATATTGATCAAGAAGAAGAATCCAAATTCAAAGATGATGCACTAATCAAAAAATTTGAAAAACTCTTAATAAAGGAAAAGCCAAATGAAAATGGTCAAAGGGAAGCATCAACTTCAAGAAATAAATTTACTTGTTTTGAATGTGGAAGAAGAGGTCATGTCAAAAGTGAGTGTCATACTCTTCAAAAAAATATCAAAATTAACAACAAAAAGAATAGGAAATCGAAAAGAGCATATGTGGCATGGCAAGACAATGAAGTAAGTTCATTTTTAAATGAAGAATAAACAAATAAGACATTAATGGCTTCACACTATTCTGATGATGAAGAAAACGAGGTTAGTGATCTTTAACCATCTTATGATGAATTACATAATGCTTTTGTTGAATTGCATGCAGAATGTTCGACACTCTCTAGAACATGCCAAAACAAAATAAAAAATTATCTCTAGAAAGTAAGGCTAATAACATAAAAGTAGAATTAGAGCAAGTCAAAATTCAGCACATAATAAATGTGAAACTCTTGAATAAAAAATTGTTGAATTGAACTAAGTCTTAAAGAAATATGAGAAAGGAAAACTTGGTTTAGAAAACGTGCTAAACCAATAAAGATAGTCAAATGATAAATATGAGCTTCGATACTCTAAATTTGATAAACCAAGTACAAGTCAAATTATATTTGTTAAGACTAACAATAAATTCAACAATGAGGAATAAAAAAAATGTTCATCATAAGAAGGCATATGTTAAAAATATTTCTTATATTTAAAAAATAAGAATTTCTTTAAGCCTACATGTTTTTATTACAATACAAAGACCACACTCCTAATGCTTGTTATATAAAAAATATTGGCATTTCTAATGGTGAGTATGTGTGGGTAAGGAAAAAAATTAATTCTAAAAGACCCAAAGAATATTGGGTACACCCATAAAGTAATATTGATTGTTTATTGTATGTATGCTTGGAGACCATGTGCTAAAATTATAAAATTAAGATTGGTTGTTCAAAATATAAGAAGATCATATGATATGGTAAAATTAAAAAGTAGATCAACTTTAGATCATTCCACAAATCTTTTCAATAAAAGATATGGTGTTCCTGTTTTATTGATGTATGTTGTTGTTGAGTTTATTATAATGTATGAAAAATATTTGTTTCACTAACAATTCATTGAACATGCATTCATTTAAAATGATTTAGAAAATAATACTTTGAAAAATAAGTTATATTTGAAATACAACTTAGATCAAACATGTTTTTCGAATTGCATCCATTTTGTAATTCATCAATATGGCTCTTTAACACATACAACTTGGCTTATTGCCCCAAATTATTCAAAACAACTGTTCATTCTCTATTAATTTATATTTCAAAACATTAAATATATTGAGAAATTAAATCATCTCCATCGTTGTAATCATAATAATCGTCATTGTTGATTAAAATAATGATAACGATGACGATGATGATTCAGAAATAATCAACATATTGATGCTTTGCAAAATAAACTAGGAATGAACGGTTGTTTTGAAGAATTTGGGGAATTGAATCAAATATTACGTGTTAAGAAGTAAGAGATTAATTACGGTATGAATGCAATTTTAAAAATAGTGGTTCATTTAAGTTGTTTTTCAAGAAGAATTTAGTTTTTCAAATAATTATCTTCTACATCTAGCTGTATATGTTTAGTGAGGTGTAAAAGAAAATAATTCACATATTTTATAACAACTCAATGTACTTTTCTTAACGGCTACCTTCTGTAATTGTGGTGAAATGGTGATTATATTCCAAATAAATTGTTGATGCTACTGGGGTTCAAACACATGACCTTAATATATATCACAATGGTTATTTAATATAACTATTGTGATAGATAGCCCGCTATCTATCTTATAACCACTGTCACACGCTCGTTGTGGAAACCATCATACATACAATCACATGCTACCTAACAACGGACTTAAAACCGTCATTATATGTGTTTCGCAATCGTCATAATATGTATTTTATGTAGTAGTGTCATAAAAATTGGGAGATTGTGAAAAAGATGTTCATCATTATCTTAGTTTAGTTTTAATGAAGATACAATTTTATTTAGTAGAAATATCAAAGAAGAAAAAGTTTGAAATCAAGAATCAAGAATGTATAAGCTTATGGATATTTTGGAATTTAAAGGGAATTGATCATGAAGTAAGGTATACAATATCAATTAATTTGTATAAAATTTCAGATGCTCAAAAAACTTCATCTCATATTCTCTAAAGGTTTCCCAAGCATCCATGGATCATCCACTATCTAGCCATAACTTTTCAAAGGCCGAAATTCACAATTTCAATAGTGTAATCGATTATATTATTCAAGTAATCAGTTACATGATATCTCTACCAAACAAAATTTGAACTTTGTAAGGGGTATAATCAATTACACTAAAGGTGTAACCAATTACACCGGTTAGAAATGGTGAAAAATCCGAACCATTATGATTTCAATTCATTGTAACTGTTCATGGGTCTTCCCCAAATCATTGTATCAAATCCCAGAGGCATCATAAGATGTATTTAAGCCAAAATACATCAGATTTTAAACTTATCTCTTTCGTTCAAATTTACAAACAATTCAATCATATTTCAAGTGTTCAATCACAAACTTAATGGAAAGTTTTTTTTTGTTGCATAATTTTCATATATTATACAAACCTTTGAGCATTTAAATTTTATATAATAGTGAATTGTTTATTGGAAATAGAAGATCAAATTTTTTAGTTTTGGAAAGTGTTCCAAATCATTGTTGTTATAAATTCTGGCTTGATGCCTTTCTCATTGTATTTGATACTATATATAATAGTGTCGGTAATTACAACTCATAATGAATAATCATAACTAATTACAGCTCTTAATTACTAATTTTCTATTCTATGAATGTAAATTATTTACAATAAATGTGTTTGATTATTTCCTTATTAACATCCCCCCTCAAATTGATGCGGCTGGTCAAGGAGCATCAATTTGCTAACAAGAAATTGATGTCGTGGGCGTGGAACAGCCTTGGTAAGAATATCTGCAACCTGCAACTGAGTACTGACGTGAGGAAGTGATATTATTCGATCATCGTAGGCGTCACGTATTGAATGACAATCAACTTCGATATGTTTGGTGCGTTCATGAAAAACAGGATTTGCAACAATTTGAATGGCACTTGTATTGTCAGCATAAAGTAAAGTTGGCTCTGTTTGGGGAAATCCAAGTTCAGCCAAAAGACCACGAAGCCAAAGTATTTCTGAACAAGCAGCAGACATGGCACGATACTCTTATTCAGTGGAAGATTTAGAAACTCTTGCTTGCTTCTTACTTTTCCAAGAGATCAATGAAGAACCAAGAAACATGCACCAACCAGTAACAGATCGACGAGTATCAGGACACCCTGCCCAATTAGCATCACTATAAGCACTCAATTGAAGAGAAATTCCAACGGAAAAGAATAATCCGCGGTGAGAGGTTCCCTTTAAGTAGCGAATTATACGACGAACCGCAGCTAAGTGAAGATGGCGAGGAGAATGCATGAATTGACTTACTTGTTGAACAGCAAAAGATATGTCAGGGCGAGTAATAGTCAAGTAGTTGAGGCTACCCACAAGTTGGCGATACAATAAGGGATCAGGCAAAAGATCACCATCATCACGATGATATTTAACATTAACCTCAAGAGGAGTATCTACCGGATTAGCCGATTCGAGACCAGCCATAGAAATCAGATCTGTAGCATATTTTTGTTGATGGAGAAAGATGCCCTTGGATGTAGAATGAACCTCAAGACCAAGAAAATAATGTAGATTACCCAAATCTTTCATGTGAAATGAGGCCTGTAACTGTTGCTTAAGTCGCTGAATGGAAGCATGATCAGAACCAGTAATAACCATATCATCAACATACAAAAGAAGCAGAACTATACCCGCAGATGTATTATGAATAAATAAAGAGGAATCATACTGACTCTGAGTAAAGGAGAATCCAAGTAGAGTGGAACGGAATTTCTCGTACCATGCTCTAGGTGCCTGTTTCAAACCATATAAGGAGCGTTTGAGTTTGCACACGCCTTTAGATGAAGAGAATAAGCCTTGAGGTGGAATCATATAAATATCTTCTGTCAGGTCACCATGAAGAAAAGCATTCTTCACATCCATTAGATGAAGAGACCACCCACTAGAAGCAGCTATAGAGATGATCGTACGAACAGTTGTCATTTTGGCAACCGGTGCAAATGTCTCATCATAATCAATTCCATATTCCTGCTTGTTTCCTAAAGCAACCAAACGAGCCTTGTAACGGTTAAGGGACCCATCAGAATTTAATTTCACAGAATACACCCATTTGCAACCTATAGGTTTGACATCAGGAGGACAAGAGACAATATCCCATGTGAAATTCTCTTGAAGAGCTTGAAGCTCTTCATTCATTGCTTTTATCCATCGCACATCTTTAACAGCCTGTGAGTAACAAGTAGGAAGAGATATGCTAGAGAGTGTGGCAGTCAGAGAAGTATGTGAGGAATCATAACTGTCTGGTGAATATCTATCTGGTGCGCGAGATATTCTACCAGAACGTCGTGGTTCAACCGATACAGGATCAGGTGGCGGTTCAGCGACGGGAAGGGGTGTGGGAACCTGCTGCCTGTTTTGTCTAACATATACATGACCTGGTTTATAACGTTCAATAGATTGAGGCATAATAGAAAACTTAGGAAGAGTAACAATATCATTAATGGCAGGAGAAACACAGGGAAACATAAACTGATTATCAAAAAATGTCACATTTCTAGAAATGCGAAAACGATGGTTAGTGACATCATAACACACAAATCCCTTATGAGAGTGACTATATCCCATAAATGCACATTGAACGGATTGTGCTCCAAGCTTATGTCTTTCAAAAGGAGGTAAGTGAACAAAACACACACATCCAAAAGTATGTAAAGCACTATAATCAGGATGAATTTTAAAAAGACGAAAGAAAGGAGAATCAAGATCAATAACCATAGAAGGAAGACGATTGATCAAGAAGACAGCTGTGGAAAGAGCCTCCACCCAAAATCGGGATGGTACAGAAGCTTGGAGAAGTAAAGTGCGTGTTACATCAAGCAAATGACGATTCTTACGTTCTGCCATACCATTTTGTTGAGGGGTATTGGGACAAGATCGTTGAGACAGGATGCCTTTTTGTTGAAGGTATTCCTGAAACTTATGAGACATGTACTCACCACCAGAGTCAGAGCGAAAAATTTTAACACTTGCTTGAAATTGAGTTTCAACATATGTCAAAAATTTCTGAAACATAGAAAACACTTCAGATTTAGAACGTAGAAAATATATCCAAGTAAAACGACTATAATCATCAATAAATGTGACAAAATATTTATAGTGAGCATGAGAAACTACGGGAGACATTCCCCATACATCACTATGAATTATCTCAAAACAAGTAGAGGCACGGTGAGCATTAGACGGAAAAGGAAGTGTTTTACTTTTAGCCAATTTGCAAACAGAACATGAAACCGAGGCATTAGAAATAACATTTTTATTTCCCAACAAACCAGTTTTACATAAATGAGACAAAACAAAAGAGTTCGGATGACCTAATTTTCTATGCCAATCCTCATAAGAATTCAAAACGTTATTACACGCAAGAGATAAATGATTAGAAATAAATTGTATTGGAAACAATCTTCCCACTTTAGGCCCCTTCGCGATCACCTTCCCGACACCTGCTCCTGCACAAGACAACCATCTCTAGAAAAGTTAACATCATAATTTTTATCTACCAATTGACCAACAGACAACAAATTGGAAGCAAGTCCGGGTGATACAAGAACATCCCAAAAGTCAGAGTTTATATCGCCAACATTAGTGATAGATAAAGTATTGCCATCAGCTATTTGAATTTTCTGATTACCATGATAAGATTATAAATTGTGCAAATATTCAGAGGAACCCGTCATGTGATTGGATGCACCAGAATCAAGAAACCATGGGCGAGAAATATTAGAAGACTTACCCTGAATTCCCAAGGCCAAAAGAGCAGAAAGTACCATTTGTTGAATTAGTTCAGGCTGTAGAGTACCATCATTAGATGCATTAGTAACAGAAGGGCCATCGGTAGAATTTGTATTTGCATGAAATGCCTGCACTGAACGTTGTGTTGGTCGTGGAGGACGTGTGGGACAATCAGATATAATATGACCTTGCTGTTTGCAATAATTGCAGAACTTTTTATTGCAACTCCGTGAAATATGGCCAAATTGTTTACAGGAGAAACATTGAACCTGTCTCATATCACGACCTTTACCTCTACTCTGAGCAGCAAATGCAACCACTGTAGGCTCAGAAACAGCAACTTCATGAGACATGGTTCCTTGAGTAGCAAGACGTTGTTCCTCTCGAAGAAGTTCACCAACACATGTGTCTAAAGAAGGAACAGGATTCCTGTTCAGCAAAGCACCTCTGACAACTTCAAATTCTGGACGAAGTTTCATAAGAAATTGATCTCGTCGACTAGTGTTGTAGACCTCCTGGACATCCGCAAGAGAACTATTTTGGGAACATCCACATGTATAATCGCAAAGTGTTCTGTCCACAAATTCAAAAAACCAGAATAATATTTTTGAACTGACATATTACCTTGTTTGTAATTGGCTATCTCGAGCTCCAATTGGAAACGTTTGGCCGCATTGTCCTGATTGTAAATACGCTTTAAATAGTTCCACATTTCTTGAGCAGTGGAAAAAGATCGCAAATTATTAATCATTTGAGGATCAATAGTACCGAGAATCCAAGTGATAATTTGAGCATCTTTGATTTCCCAAGCATCTAAATCAGTTGTCTCTAATGGCGCCATAGAGATATCATCCAAGTGATTCCATAATCCCTTCCCTTTGACATACATTCGAAACTGAAATTCCCAAGCCGGATAATTTTTACCGGTAAAACGAACACAAAAATTATCTTTTTCTTTTTCTGAATTCATAATACAATACTTTTTTTAAAGTAAAACACGTGCAGCAGAATTAATTATTATTATTCTTCTTCTTTTTTTTTTTTTTAATTCTGCACCCACCGCTTGAAATTACAGAAAAAGAAAAAAAAGGGAAAGGAATACAAAATAACCTTAGAAACCTAAATACCCAATACCGTAACAAAGGAAACAGTTGTTGCGATTGCAGAGTCGTAAATGACAGCAATGAATCAAAATCGTGAGAAGTCACCGATCAAAATCGATCGCAAATACGAAATAACGATGTCAAAGCAAAACCGTCAATCTTGAACCTAAACAACGTCAATCCTAAACAACACCGAGAATCAAGAGACGGCAGCAAAACTCAGAGTCACACACAAGTAACGACAATCCAGAACAATATCGAGAATCACGATCTCAATCCTTCAAATCGAGAATCACCGAGACAAAATCAAGATACGGCACAAAACCGCAAACAACAGAACGAATCCGACAATGAACCGGAATGGAAGAGACAATTTCGAGAACGACACAGTGGGTGTCGCCGGACAAGCCCAAGATAACACAATTTCAAAGGTTTGGTTTGATCGAACCTTCTGATAGCATGTTATAAATTCTGGCTTGATGCCTTTCTCATTGTATTTGATACTATATATAATAGTGTCGGTAATTACAACTTATAATGAATAATCATAACTAATTACTGTTGGTGCAAAGGTAGAATAAAAGATGAATATTCTATTAAGAATGACGGCTACAAAACATGATTAAAAGTTACAATGATTGACACCCTATTTATAAGCCTCTAACAAACTTAAATATGAATCAAATCTAATATTTAAATCTAATATCTAACAAACTTAAATATGAATCAAATCTAATATTTAAATCTAATATCTAACAAACTTAAATATGAATTAAATCTAATAATTAAATCTAATACCATCCCTTAATTCATATTCCATCAAAACTTGTAACACCAATTCCATCCCTTAATCTGAGAAATTGATCAGTCTTGATAGCTTTCGTCAGAACATCTGCCAACTGCTTCTGAGTGCTGCAGTGTACAACTTCTAACACTCCCCTCTGAACTTGATGTCTCAGAAAATGATACTTGGTCTCAATGTGCTTGCTTCTCCCATGCAACACTGGGTTTCTGGCAAGATTGTTTGCAGACTTGTTGTCAATCATCAGCTTCAGAGGTTTGTTTACTTTAATCTTCAGATCCTGCAATAGATTCAGAATCCACACAGCTTGGCATGCAGTAACAGCAATCTTACAATTCTTCAGATCAAATCTCTTCAGAAGTTCTAATTCATACTTGAGCTGATGCAAAATAATACCTTTCTCAGAGTATCTGAATTCCATCCCTATAAAGTATGTCATTTTGCCTAGATCAGTCATTTCGAATTCATTCATCAGAACTTTCTTGAACTTGGCTATCTCCTGTTCAGAACTTCCAGTCAGCAGTATATCATCAACATATAAACATACCAGAGTCATATTTCCTTCAGAAGTATGCTGAACATAGACACCGTACTCCATCTCACATTTCTGAAAGCCTTGCTTCTTGAAAAATGAATCAATCTTCTTATTCCAAGCTCTGGGCGCTTGTTTCAATCCATATAGAGCTTTGTATAATCTGTACACCATCCCTTCCTGATTCTTTTTCACAAATCCAGGAGGTTGTGACACGTAAACTTCTTCTTCTAATGGACCGTTCAGAAATGCAGATTTTACATCTAAATGCATCAGAGGCCAATTCCTGTTAGCAGCTATTGCAATCACCATTCTGATTGTTTCATGTCTTGCTACAGGTGCAAACACTTCAGAGTAATCTAGCCCAGGTTTCTGTAGAAATCCTCTGGCTACCAACCTTGCTTTATGTTTGCCAATTGAACCATCTGGCTTTAACTTCTGCTTGAAAACCCATCTGACGCTGATGACTTTCTTGTCTTTTGGAAGTTCTGTCAGCTTCCAAGTCTTGTTCCTCTCTATAGCATCAAGTTCTTCTTTCATGGCCTTCAGCCAGAGCTTCTGCTTAAGAGCCTCTTCTGTACTTATGAGTTTAGAGTCTACTAACATGGCACACTGAATAACTTCTCCTTCAGAGTCTACTTCAGTGTCTTGCAGCATGTCAAATTCTGCATATCTTCTGGGGATGTTTCTGACTCTTTGTGGTCTCTGAACTTGTTTAGAGTCTTCAACTTCAGAGTTTCTACCTTCAGATGGTTGACTTCCTCCAGAGCTTTGACCATCTTCAGGGGCTGGCATATTTCCAGAGTCTGAATTGCCACTAGAATCTGGATTACCATCAGAGTCTGGGTCATCAGAGTCTGGATCATCAGAGTCTGAAACATCAGAGTCTGGAACATCAGAGTCTGGAACACTATCAGAGTCAGAATCAACGTCAGAGTTTACTCCAACCTCAGAAATTCTGAACTCTGACCTTTCTTCAGAAGTTCTAACATCAGAATCAGATTGAGACTTTTCCCAATTCCAAACTTCTGATTCCTTCACAATCACATCTCTGCTGAATTCAATTTTATTGGTTTCTGGACAATAGAGCTTGTATGCACCTGTACTGTGGTACCCTATCAGAATCATCACTTTGCTTCTATCATCCAACTTCTGTCTTCTGGCTTCTGGAACATGTTTATAGCAAACAGAACCAAACACCTTCAGATGACTAACACTTTGCTTATCTCCAGTCCACTTCTGTATTGGAACTATTTCCTTCAACTTCTTCGTAGGACATCGGTTGAGTACATACGTTGCAGTGGCAACAGCTTCTCCCCAGAGCTTCTGAGGAAGCTTCTTCTCCTTTAGCATGCTTCTCACCATATCAAGCAAAGTGCGGTTTCTTCTTTCAGCAAGACCATTGTGTTGAGGGGTATAAGGAGCAGTAACCTCATGCTCAATTCCATTCTCCTCACAGAACTTCTGGAACTCTTTGGAGTTATACTCACCTCCACCGTCAGTTCTAAGAATCTTCAACTTCTGACCACTCTGATTCTCAGCCTTCATTCTGAACTTCTTGAATTCATCAAACACCTCGTGTTTAAACTTAATAAGGGATACCCATGTCATTCTTGTGAATTCATCAACAAATAACACAAAGTATTTATTCCCTCCAATCGATGCTACTGGAAATGGACCACACACATCAGAATGTACAACTCCCAAGGCATGTTTTGCTCTTGGAGCAGTTTCTGACGCAAATGGCAATCGTGGTTGTTTTCCTTCCATGCAAACTTTGCATGACTTTTCAGGCTTCTTAATTGCAGGAATTCCATGTACCAACTTCTTTGAATTCAGATGTTTTAAGCTTCTGAAATTCAAATGACCAAATCTTCTGTGCCACAGCTCACTCTCCTTCTCAGCACTTGTTGCACTAAGACATTCTGAGTCTGCAGTTCTGACATTCACCTTGAATGTTCTATTCCTTCCCTGTTCTGACTCCATAATCAACTTTTGATTGCAGTCATACAACTTCAGAAGATTGTCTTTCATGGTAACTGAAAAACCTTTCTCAATTAATTGTCCCACACTCATCAGATTGCTTCTGATGCCAGGTACATACCACACGTTCTGAATCAATGCTGTTTTCCCATTGTTCAGAATCACTCTGACATTTCCCATACCTTCTGCATTAAGATATTTGTCATCAGCACATCTGATCTTTGTCCTCTTTTCAGAGTCAAAGTCAACCAGCCATTTCTTGTTTCCAGTAAGATGATTTGAACAGCCAGTGTCCATATACCACCAGTCTATCAGATCCATATCATCAGATTCAGAGGCCATCAATAACACAGATTCGTCATCAGAACTTCTGGCTATATTTGCTTCTTCTGATTTTCTCTCCTTGTTTGACCAACAGTCTCTAGCAAAGTGACCAAACTTCTTACAACAGTAACATTGGATCTTCTTCTTGTCATACTTCTCTTTTCCCTTCTGAGCATTCTTTTGTCTATCAGAGGTTGAGCTTTCTGACTTCTGACCACCATCAGATCTTCTCCTGGCTTCTGATTGCTTCTGATACCTCCTATCAGAAGTTGCTTTTAGAGCCTGCTGCTCTACTTCCCTTTCAGAAGTTCTCTCAGTCAAACGCAACTCTTGCGCTTCTAGACTGCTCTGCAGCTCTTCAATTCTCATGGTGCTCAGATCTTTGGAATGTTCTATTGCTACCACAATGTAATCAAATTGACAGGTAAGGGATCTCAATACCTTCTCCATGATTGTTTCTTCAGAAAGAGTTTCTCCACACGCTTTCATCTCATTAGTGATCAGAATCACTCTGGAGATGTATTCAGAAACTTTCTCATTATTCTTCATGTTGAGATTCTCATATTGCTTTCTCAAGGACTGAAGCTTCACCTTCTTCACTGATGCGTCACCACCATAACATCTAACCAGTGTGTCCCACGCAGCCTTTGCTGTCGTTGAATCTGCAATCTTCTCAAACACATTTACATCAACACATTGATGAATGAAGAACAATGCTTTCTGATCCTTCTTCCTTACTTCCTTCTGCGCGTTTTTCTGTTCATCCGTCGCATCTGCTGCTACCGGAACATAACCATCAGTGACAAGATCTAGAACATCTTGAGCACCGAACAGTACACGCATTTGGATCATCCAACGATTCCAGTTTTTACCGTCAAATACTGGAAGTTTGGTGTTCATGTTGCCGTTTCCGTTCATCTTTCTACCTTGCACAGTACACTTAGATTTCTCACACAGTGTTTCCCAACCCACAGAATTAAAATTCTGATCAGATTTTGTTCAAGATTCAACACGAATCTAAGAATCAAAACCAAACACACAAGACCTCACGTTCACTCGTGTTTCCCGTGTTTCCCAATGAATCCGAACCGGAGCTCTAGATACCAATTGTTGGTGCAAAGGTAGAATAAAAGATGAATATTCTATTAAGAATGACGGCTACAAAACATGATTAAAAGTTACAATGATTGACACCCTATTTATAAGCCTCTAACAAACTTAAATATGAATCAAATCTAATATTTAAATCTAATATCTAACAAACTTAAATATGAATCAAATCTAATATTTAAATCTAATATCTAACAAACTTAAATATGAATTAAATCTAATAATTAAATCTAATAATTACAGCTCTTAATTACTAATTTTCTATTCTATGAATGTAAATTATTTACAATAAATGTGTTTGATTATTTCCTGATTAACAATTGTTACTCTAAGTATCTCTTTATCGTATTATTGTAATTTGTCCACCAATGTGTGTTGACAATCAATTATAAAAGAAAGTGGTGTGTTTTATCCAAGTGTTGTAAAAAAGAAAGTAGTATGCTTTCTTGCTTGTGTTAGAAGATTGTAATAGAGATTTTGACGTGAGAGTTGTATAAAAATCTAACACAATAAAAAATCCTTTAAGATGTGAACGAACTAGATGTATCCATTGATTGATAAGAGGAACTAAAATAATTCTTTGTGTTCATTTATTTTCCAACACTTTAAATTTATGCACTTTTTATTGCTAAAAACATATATTTATCACATCCAAAAATAATTAAGATCATAATGCAAAATAAAATAAAATAGGACAACCTTAATTCCACCGTTCTTAGATCGCATCTCATATTTACAACTATCCACCTTATTAATTGCATGCCTTCTCAAGTTTAAAATAATGAATCTCGTTTCTTGCAATTATTTGGTAAGCCACCTAATTATTTCACTATTAACACTTTTGGTTGTGTTTGTTATGTTCATATTCAGCTATAAGAGCGCACGGAACTCACAACTCAATTAGTTAAATGTGTTTTTCTTGGCTACTCAGTCCATCAAAATGGTTTTTATGCTATAATCTGAATCTTCGTAATATACGAGCTTTTATAAATGTCATCTTTTAAGAAAAAATATATATTTTTTGTTACTAACCAAGACATTTATTCTTTTAAAAACAAATATATTTTACCATTATTTTTGGATTTAGATCCTCTCATGTGCATCATCTTTTGCTGCCTATCCTGCTGTAATCGCAATCATTCATTTGTATTTTTTCTCTTTCTTCAAAAAAAAAATTATGTATTTGTTTTTCATGCCTTTTCAACCATTGGATTTGGAACATAAGGGATGGCAAAACATGTGAGCAGGAAAGGATCTATTTCCATTATTTTTTAACATTTTTGTAAGAGAACAAACACATTAACATATCCTAATGTACTAAAGTCGTCCAACTATAACATCGTCCCTTCCCGATCATTCTCTACTTATTGATCTGACATTTCAGCCATAACTAGCCTCTTTACATTCCAATACTCACATTCATAAGCCACTAGGGAAATATGTTTTTTTCTGATCCTTTATCTTTGATAGAAATATAACATTCATTCTTATTCCTTCTTCATATAAACAAGTCATTAAACATAAATATTTGTAATAGAGAAATATGGTTTTTCTAATCCTTTATCTTTGATATAAATTTAACATATATTCTTATTCCTTCTTCATATAAACAAGCTATGGATCTTCCATAAACCATTTTATCAAATCCTAGAGGTATCATAGGATGTATTTGAACCAAAATACATCAGATGTCAAACTTATCTCTTTCATTCAAAATTTTCAAACAATTCAATCACATTTCAAGTGTTTAATCACAAACTTCATGGAAAGTTTTTTTTTGTGTGCATAATTTTCATATATTATACAAACCTTTGAGCACTTAAGTTCTATGTAATTGTGAATTGTTCATTGAAAAGGGAAGATCGAATTTATGAATTTGGGAAAATGTCCAAAATCATCGCTACTCTAAGTATCTTTTTATCATATTGTTGTAATTTGTTCACCAAGGTGTGGTGACAAGCAATTGTAGAAGTAAATAATGTGTTTTCTCTAAGTGTTGTAAAAAAGAAAGTGGTGTGCTTTCTTTCTTATGTTATAAGATTGTAAGAGAGGTATAAGTGTGATACTTTTACAAAGATTTTACATAGTGAAAAATCTTTCAAGGTGTGAATAAATTAGATGTATCCATTGGTTGATAAGGGGAACTAGGATAATTCCTCATGTTCATTTATTTTCTAACACTTTAAATTTCTGCACTTTTTATTGTCAATAACATATCTTTATCATATCCAAATATAATTAATATCATAGCGCAAAATCAAAAAAATCTGGACAACCTCCCCTCTTATGTTGCATATCATAGTTAAAGTTATCCACCTTATTAACAGTTGGTCTTCTTAATTTTTAAACAACGAATCTCTTTTCTTGTGGTTATTTGGTAAGCCACATAATTATTTAACTCTTCGCGCTTTTGATTATGATATATTTCATTACAAGAACGCATGAAACTCATAACTCAATCAATTAAATGTATTTTTCTTTGCTACTTAGCCCATGAAAACAACTTTTATGCTATGATCCTAATCTCCACAATATTTGAGTTTCTATAAATGCCATCTTTTAAGAAAATAGATATATTTTTACAAACCAAGACACTCATTCTTTTAAAAGCAAATATGTTTTTCCATTATTTTCTAACATTTTTGTAGGAGAACAAACACATTAACATATTCTGTTGTATCAAAGATGTCCAATTGTAACATAACTCCTTCCCGATCATTCTCTAGTTGCTAATATGACATTTCATCTAGAATTAGCTTCCTTACATCGCAATACTCACATTCGTAAGCCACTAGAGAAATATGGTTTTTATGGTCCTTTGTCTTTGATAGAAATTTAGCATCCATCCTTATTCTTTCTTCATATAAACAAGCTATTGAACATAAATATTGGCAGAATGCTTTAAAAGTTGAACTTTTGATACCATAGGAAAATAAAACATGGGACATTGTGCAATGTCCTTAATATATGAAGCCTTTCAATAGTAAATTTGTGTTATATATAAAGCTTCATCTTTCAGATGGATCAATAGTTATTGATCTTGGTAATAAGCAAGAATTTGGTTTAAACTATGAAGAGACATTTGTATCTGTGACCGAAATGATTATTGTGAGAACTATTCTTGCCATTATTGCATCTGAATCGTGGCAAATTCTAGAACTGGTCTTGTGAATGTGCAAGGAGTGCCACTGTACATGATCTCAAACTTTAAAGGGCCTCAAATTTGATAGATGTGTTTAATATAAATGATACAATAAATAATATATAGAATAGATTACAAAAATAATAACATGTTGTATTATAGCTGAGTGATAATTGGATGTTTTGGATAGTAAGGCGTGAGTTTGATTCCCTCCACGTGAAAAATTAGTTTTGAAAAAAAGTTTTTTCCTTTATTACAACTCAAACATATTTTGGATAGTATGAATATGATTATTGAAGTAAATCACCACCGGTCTATAACTTAAAAATATTTTAATTTTAATTTTATTTAATATTTTCAAAATTTATTTTAAATAGTAACACTTTAACAAGCATTATAATTAAATAATTAAAATTTTATTATACAATCATTTTATTTGTTATTAATTTTTTATGATAAAATATTGTATAATATTATTTGTGGCAATCGTTTTCCTTTATATATATATAGATATATCCTTTTTTAAATTAGTTTTTTTTTACAAATTTTTCTACTAATTTAGATATCCACTTTACTATATCACTATATATTTATACATGTGAGTAAGTATCATAGTCTTTCTCTTACAAATGCAATCAAATCCATAATACAATTTCTTAAAATTTTAAGAGTTTTATAGATTTATAAAAAAATTTAATGTGTAAATTTAGAAATATTATACTTTGTTATCATTGTGAATCAGGGTTGGTCCCTTCTAATTAAAAAAATGGGCTCAATTTTTTTAAAACATAATTATAATAATTAAAAAATATATATAAAAAATATATTTATATATAAATTAAAAATAAATTTAATTATAATTATTTTGAGTTTTGATCAATCTTGATTTTTGTATGTATTGATTTTTTATCATAATATTTATTTCGATTATTGAGTTTTTTTAATAACATTTTATTTATAATTTTTTTTGAAACTTTCAAAAATTTGGGTCCTCTAATATTTGGGGCCTGTGCTGCAGCACATGCACAAGGTCGACCCTGTTGTGAATGGACACATTAATAAATTTGGCATACTAGTTGTGAGACCTAGAAATTTTATAATTTCACATTGTTGGTTATTTATTAAATAAAACACTTCATTATTAATATTGTGGAATTTGTTCAAAGAATAAATCCCTTTCCTTAAATAGTATGCAATTTTCCATAAAACGAAGGTTATAAGAGGAAAAAAAATGCGAAAATTAAACTTCGATGATCAAATTTCTACAAAATATTTCTATATCATTTTTGTTTATATATTTAATTTTATTTATAATTTAAATGAAATATAATATAATTTTTAATTTATTATGTTTTCATCTTTTAAGGACCTAATTTAAAAATAGAATAGAGTCTCCAAAATATTTGTGACGACCCTGAAAAATTCCATCCTTTATGGTGACCTCAAAGAAGAAGTTTAGATCAAATTTTCTATTGGTATGCCCCCGTTGCTTAATACTGTTTGCAAACTAGCGTTATTTGTATGGATTAAAATAGTCACCAAATGTGTGGTTTGAAAACTTCATTATAACACTACTTGACCTTTCCTTTCTTCAAATTTGTAGTGGACTAAAAGAAATTGTGACACTTCTTGTTTATGTGGACGGCATTGTCATTACCGACTAAATTCAAAAGGGTGTCACTATAGTCAAACAATTGTTACATACAACTTTCAACATGAAAGATCTTGAATAGCTTACTTATCTATTGGGATCATAAATACAATCTAAAAAAAACATCTATGTTACTCAACACAAATATACTCAAGATCTTATCCAACTAGTCAGTCTTGATTATGTGATTCCACATGACACTTCCATGGAGGTTAATGTAAAGCTACATAGGGATGAAGGGGAACTCCTACAAGACCTAACTTTTTTTTACTGAAAGTTGATTGAAAGTCTTATCTACCTTATTATCACAAGACTTGATATCTCATTTATTGTCAACAAAGTTAATAATGCATACAAAATCCTAGACAATTGCATCTTTTTGCAGTACAACAAATCATTATATATCTACTAGCCATTTATAGATAAAGTCTTTTATTTCCTACATGTGCAACAATACAATTTTAAGCATGCAATGATGCTGATTAGGCTGGATGTCTAGACACGACGAAGTGTACATTGGTGTATGTTTTTAGGAGATGTCTCATCTCTTGAAAATGCAAGAAATAAGAATCAATTTCAAAATCTTATACTGAGCCGAATATTAGTACATGTCATTCACAAATACAACCAACTTTGTTGCACGTTGATAACATAATTGCCATACAAATTGCAATAAATCATATACACAATGAAATAACGAAGCACATAAAGTCAATTATCATTCAATTTGAGAAGCTTATTGCCATACAAATTGCAATAAATCCTATACACAATGAAATAACGAAGCACATAAAGTCAATTATCATTCAATTTGAGAAGCTTATGACCGTAAAATTATCACTTTGTCTCATGTCTTTACATCTGTTTAACTTGCTTACATACTTACAAAATCCAGAACACATCAACATCATAATTTCCTAAACAACAAATTGATGTTTCTAGACTTATCGACATCAATTTAAGGGCGATATTTATAGAATTTATTGATAAAATATTATTTATTAGTGCATATTTGTTAATTAATATATATATATATATATATATATATATATATATATATATATATATATATATATATATATATATATATAAATTACAGATTGTATTAATATTATAAAAGGAGAATAGTACAACAAAATTATAGAGTTTTAAATACTCAATTCTATGTTATAATTGTATTTTAGTTGTTATTTGTTTATGCTTCCATTTTTCTTCTAGACTATGTTTGAATATTATATTAGTTTGTGAAACCATTTAATTATTTCATATTTATGTTACCAACTTTAAATGAATATATTAGTGCTATCATAGTTGTTGGTATGCATGTCATTAGTATTATTGGAGAGTTCAGAGACCACTTAAGCATCAACAAGCTAATAATAGGAGACCATGAAAAGACTAAAACATTTCTAAGGAAAATCTTAACATAGTGAATATATTAAGTCATATTTGAGTTTCTACTAATGTTCACTTCGCTCATAAATATATAACTATTTTCAGAATTTGTTAGTTCTTTTATTAAGAGTTGCTTAAAATTTCATTTCAATTTGTAATTATTTTTATGCCTAAATATCCTAATACACGTCTTTGTAATTAGATAGCAAATATAATTGTAAAAACAATAGTAGCATCAATGCCAATTTTGGCGTGGAAGGTAAACAATAAATAATATGAAGAGTAGATTTTAAAAAATCAATACAAATTGTTAACGTATTTGAGTGTAAACTATTAAGAGTCTTATTCATTATTGTGGCTCAGATTCCGTGATATTAGCTAGTTACAAATCCTCAAAAAGTACATTTTCACATGATGAAACCTAAGAATAAAAACAACAAAAACATATACGAAATGCTATTAATCAGTTTCAAAATGGGGATGTAGCTCAAATGGTAGAGCGCTCGCTTTGCATGCGAGAGGCACGGGGTTCGATCCCCCGCATCTCCAATACCTTTTTTGCCTAAAATATTTGTTTTCGTTTCTTCTTGAATATTAAAAAGTTTATTGTCCTGTTGATGTATTATTACTGCATAATTTGAAAAAATAAAATAAAAATCGAAATCTTTTGTTCTTTCCGGTCTGTCGTATCATAATATATATACTTTTCTTTTTCTCTCTAAAAAAACCATGTACTAATATTCTTCCCACCAAAAAAAAATAAGAAAATAAAAAAACAAATGATATATATATACTGAAAAATGTTCCCTTCCCGCCAATACGTTAGACTGAAACTAGGGTTTGCAGATTGTGAGGAATAGCTCTAAGTGACTGTGATTGCCATGGCAGAGGTTGCTCTCATCGCTCATCTTCTCAACCAAACACTCAGCCCAGACGCCGCCGCCGTTCGTGCCGCCACCGATGAACTCGATCGCCTATCTCCCACTCCTCACTTCCCTTTCCATCTCCTCTCAATTTCCACTGGTAATTCCCAATTCTCCACTCTCCAATTCCATCTCGTTTTTCTATAGCAACTATCACCCAGTCGACGCTATTCTCAACAGGAGGAGAAAATCAAGGTCAGAAAATTGCTGCTGCCACTTATCTTAAAAACCACACGCGCCGGAATGTTGATAGCAGCGGCGCCACACCTTCTAATGTCAGCAAGGAGTTCAAGGACCTGCTGATGCAAGCTTTGCTTCAAGTTGAATTTCCTGTACTCAAGATCTTAGTTGAAGTGGTTCGTTTTGTTTACTCATCGTTTCTAATTTTGTGTTTTGTGTTTGATCTGTGGTCTGATACGTCGTTTACTAAGAGTTGTTTATATGAATCTGAGATTTTTTTTTCCGATGTGGCAGTTCCGGGTTGTTGCTGCGGCAGATTTTGTTAAACATAGTCTGTGGCCGGATCTTGTGCCTAATCTGCAGTCTGCTATTCAGAATAGCCATCTTATCAACGGTTCAAACTCCAAGTGGAATACGATCAATGCACTTATTGTTCTTCATGCACTTATTAGACCTTTTCAGGTATTCTAAATCCCAGTTGATGGTTTTGATGATTTAGATTTTTTTTGTTCAATGCAATTTGTCATGATGTGCTTTTTGTATTAAATGAATGCTTGTTGTATTCAATTAAACAATTTGTGTAAAATGTTTCTATACTGATTCAGATGTACAGATGGATGGCTACTATTGGATTGTTGTACCCTTTTTTACA
Organism: Lathyrus oleraceus; assembly: GCF_024323335.1. Classification (NCBI taxonomy): domain Eukaryota; kingdom Viridiplantae; phylum Streptophyta; class Magnoliopsida; order Fabales; family Fabaceae; genus Lathyrus; species Lathyrus oleraceus. Next base: position 45,264,401 of record NC_066582.1, read on the forward strand.
TTTTATAATACTCTGTTTGTGATGGAAAAAAAAGCTGGTGAAAATTCATGTTGTTGTATTATTAATGTATTATTAGAGATGATACTGGGGCACTTTACCTGCTTTGCCTTATAACTGAAATGCACTCTTTTCTGCAGTATTTTTTGAATCCCAAAATTGCAAAGGAGCCCGTACCACCTCAATTAGAGCTCATAGCCAAAGAAATTCTCGTGCCTTTGCTTGCTGTATTCCATCAATTTGTTGGAAAGGTATTGTGTTTTACCTTTTTGCTGTACTGTACTCACTATTTCTCGTGAACTTCACTTCTGATTGATTTTATGATGCATGGGTCAGGCTATAGCAAACCATGACAATGCAGACATAGAAACTGAGAAAGCCATCCTCACTATATGCAAATGCCTACATTTTACAGTAAGTAACGGTTTGAGAGGTCTATAGTTGATGTGCATAAATCTATATTTACTAATTGTTGGCATTGATATGAAGATATTCAATTATGTTATGGCTTTAAAGCCTATAAGTTAAAGCATCTCATCCAAACAACAGTATTCATTTATGTTCTGGATGTTTTTTGGTGATGTTTATCCACTTGTGGTATACTTTGTTATCAATGTCAAATAACTCAGCATTGATAGTTTTTTGCTCATCAGCTTCAATTGGTATTTTTTGAAGTCTCAATGCAAATTCTTCCCATTGTTTTTGATTTTTTGCACACATGTCATTGTCAATATTGAAGAGTTGCTTTTGAAAGAAGTATTTTGGACTACGAAAAGAGAAGCAGTACTGTGGTTATGTCTTTCTGGATCAAAAGTAAAGTGTATAGAAGAGAGCCCGTCTCAAGAACACATGATAAACTATTTAGTATTTACTATTCACTTAACTAATTCCCTTTTGGCATGCAAAGCTTTGCCCATTTCAAGAGTTCTTCCTATTTAAGCCTATTGTAAATTGTAGGTGAGAAGTTGATTATTCTCGTGAAAAAGAAACTGTTGTAACCTTTTCTCTTTTGGTATTTGATTCAAGAGTGTATGCATATTCCCTTCCCTCCCTCTGAATTTATGGTCTTTTATGCTAAATTATTTTTTCTACCACTATTACTGACATTTTTTTTGTGTATCTTTAATCTGACACTTCTACTTACAGGTAAAGTCCTACATGCCATTGACTCTAGCTCCTCTTCTGAACTCATTTAGTAGGGACCTAATGAGCATTTTGAGTTCTCTGAGCTTTGACTGTACAGTCACTCAAGAAGATGTATATTTGACAAGATGGAAGTCTGGGAAAAGAAGTCTGCTTATTTTCTCGTCCCTTGTCACCCGGCACAGGAAACATTCTGACAAGTAATATAGTTTCTATATATATATATATATATATATTTTTTTTTTGGATATAAGCTTTTTTTGGTATTGTATAATAAAATACATCTCCTTCATTTTCAGGTTAATGCCAGATATTATAAATAATGCTCTAAGCATAGTCAAATTTAGCAAAAATACCAGCGTAAGATGATATACTTAGTCTTTGTTCTTAATAACTGATTAGTAGTTGGATTGATAATGTTTATGCTTGTTTCCTATACTCACTACAAATATACTTATGAATATACTTCTTTTAACTGGTGTTGGCGCACCATTTTTTTTAAATAACCACCTGTATCCATTTCTACAGGGCTTCCACATCTTCTGTTATCTATAACTTGATACTAGACTTGTGTAACATTTATTTTATAAATATATTTCTTATTTTTGACATTTCAAAATCTGAACTGTCGTATTCCTTTTGCAGATACTTCCTTTCCTTTTAGAAAGAATTCTCTCCCTAGGTTTTGATGTAATTTCGAATGTGCTGGAGACTGGCCCTGTAGGTTATTTAAATTTTATTTACCTGTCATTTATTTTTAAATTCAGCTTCAATTGTTAGGATGCTCAATTTTGTAATTGACATATTCTTCAAAATATTATAAATGTCTTTAAAGATTTTATATTTCAATTGACACAGGGATGGCGGTTAGTTTCCCCACATTTTACAACTCTATTGGAATCTGCAATCTTTCCAGCATTGATAATGAATGAGAAAGTAAGTTTTTATTTCAAGAAAGTAACCGGGATGGACTTTTTCTTAAGACACCTTTTTCTCATTAATGTTTTTTGGAAATGCAATGCGTAGGACATGTCAGAGTGGGAAGAAGATGCTGATGAGTATATACGGAAAAATCTTCCATCAGATATTGTATGAATACTGATTTTTTGTTATTGTTTTACATAAATTGTAGTGATTTCTGACCGGTACTTTATATTCAGGACGAAATTAGTGGATGGAGGGAGGATTTATTCACTGCCAGAAAAAGTGCAGTAAATTTACTTGGTGTTATATCAATGTCAAAGGTTACTTCATAGAAATTTCCTAAGCTATACCCCTTGGTAATTTATTTATTACCATAGTTCATGCGGCCATTAATTTTTGCAGGGGCCACCAATGGAGGCTTCCACAGACAGTTTATCAGCCAAGCGCAAAAAGGGTCAAAAGAACAAAAGAAGCAATCAGCGCCGTTCAATGGGGGAGTTATTGGTGCTTCCTTTTTTGTCTAAGTTTCCCATTCCTTCTGACTCCAACTTGTCTAAAAAAAAAGTCCTGAATGAGTGAGTTTTTTTTTTGTATACTTTCACATGTGTATGCCTGCCTGCCTGATCAATTAAGTGCAAAATTTATTGTAAATATTTTTATGAACTTATTTTTAAGATGTATTGCACATCCTATGTCATCGGCAACAATTACTTTGTTCATTTGTTGGTGTGTTCCTTGCAGCCTATTTGCCAAGCAGCAATGTAAATGTAAAATACTGAATAATTTGGCCGATATTTTTTTGAATCAACTTTTAAGGGATTTTTAGCCGAATTTAGTCTAATGAATTTATAATCTCTGAATTTATACCCATTTGATGCCCATACATATCATGTGGACATCATGTCTATTGTTTGTGTTTCTAAAAAAGTATTCCTGATTGAAGGGGGCAAGTTTTTTCCATATATGTTTCATTTACTCTCTGTAGAACTTATTTCCTTTTCACTTTTGCTTTTCTTTAATGTTTCCTTTTGTACCTAATGTCAGTATCATGTTATGAGCAGTGAATTATTCCCGTATAAATTTGTTTAATTGATATTCTTATTAACATATTTGTTGCACCTTATTCTTGTTACATCATCATCTATGGCAGTTACTTTGGCGTACTGCTGGCATATGGCGGTCTTCAAGAAGTGAGGATGTTTATTTTTTTGTTGAAAAAGACAGTTTTTCGAAGTTAAATTTTCAAAAGGAAGTTTTCAAACCTCATTTCTTTTACAGTTTTTGAGAGATCAAGAGTCTGGCTTTTTGACAATTCTCATCCGGACACGGATTTTGCCACTGTATACCATAGCTATTTCTGTACCACACCTCATTGCAAGTGCAAACTGGGTACTTGGAGAATTAGGCTCCTGTTTACCAGAGGTAAGACACTTAATCTAGCTATCACAACTCAAGCAAATTCTGTTTCATATGAAGTTACAATATGAATTCATGTATCTGATGTGATATAGTCGCGAAAACATTCTGAGGTGATTCAATCTTGGTTTCTAACCTTGTGTGTCATTCCAGGAGATGAGTGCTGATGTATATTCTCAATTGCTTATGGCATTGGTTATGCCGGATAAGCAGGATACTTCTTGCTATCCTGTGCGGGTTTCTGCTGCTGGGGCAATAACTACACTACTTGATGTGAGCTTTTAGTTCCCTGATTTTTGTCAAAAGAACATTGTTATTTATTTTTCTTTTTCACTGACCTGGTTCTGGTTCTCTTTTCAGAATGACTATATGCCCCCTGATTTTCTACCCCTTTTGCAAGTAATAGTTAGCAACATTGGAAATGATGAGACTGATAGCTCCATCTTATTTCAGCTTCTCAGTTCTATCATGGAAGTTGGTGAGGAGAAAATTTCAGTTCATATCCCACACATCATCCCATCTCTCGTGGGTTCAGTCTCAAAATGGTTAACTTCCAATTTGGAGCCTTGGCCTCAGGTATGTTTTGATCTTGTTTTCTTTTATAGGTTAGTAATAGTTTATATTGGATGATGCATAAATATTCCAATCACTTAATAACATATAAAAATGATTAAGTTGAATATGTATAACTTTGTATCAAGGTTTTGTCGAAATATGTTGATAAGCATTTGAACACTTGGAGAACTTTCCTTTAAAAGCTATCTGTCAAAGGGAAACAACTAAGTTGTTCAAATACTCCACCAAATATCTCATACTACTTGATGTGAGATTTAGACACTCAATAATACTAAAGCCCCTATTATAACACCATCCCAGACAGCCAACATCATGACAACTGCACTCTAAGACACCTTACTAAACCTTTTACGACTCAGCTTCTCCACACCACTTCACTAGACAATGGCGAGTGACAACCAGCTCTGGTAATATATGCTAAGCATCCAAGCACTCGGGAAACCTTCCTTTATAAACAGGCTATCCAGGGAAAAGAGTTAAGCCTTTTACATACTCCATTGGGCATCTCATATTACTTGGTGTGGGACTTAAGCACCTCATAATACCCAAGTCATCTAAGCAGTTTTTATTATTTTAAACTTTTAACAATTTGAACAGCATTAAATTTTATTTTCTTGCTTACACCTCCACGTGCCATAATGGCTCAATTTGAATAACATTAAATTTTCCTTTTTTCTTTTCTTTACACCTCTATGTGCATCTATGATGCATAGGTACGGATATGGTACCCGGTACGGGCATGACAATAAAACATTAGAGTTTCTCAATAAAATATATCACTAGATAACTAAATTGTTCAATCCAAAACAAAACATGATATTAAAAGTTTAAAAAGTAAAAATTGTGTTGAGTTATAATAACAAAGAAACTAAAATACATAATATATTATATTAATATATACAAAAACCACTGATTTCACTCGAAACGGAATAATAAGAAAAGGTAAAGTACCAAAAGTACAGTACCTGTACCCGGCACATGTCTTCACAATTTTAGAAGTACCCATACTTTAAAGATGTGCCTCAATGGTTCAATTTGAGCCCATAGTTTTTGGTGTCTCCAGTGATGTGATTACATATTTCTTACTTATTTTCAAATGCTGAATTTGTCACTAGCACATGATTAGCACATCATGTTGAGGTAGCACAATTACTACTTTTGATCTGAGTTTGTATTTGCAATAGGTGGTTGAGCGAGGAATAGCTACTCTGGCAGTTATGGGTCAGACATGGGAAGACTCTAGGCCTGAAGTATCTGATTCTGAATCAAATGATTTGCAAGAAAAATGGGCTGCAGATCAGGCGGCAATTGGCAGAGCTTTTGCTGCACTGTTGCAGCAGGTTTGGCTAGCACCTTTGTCCACACAGGTTAGTTTGATGACCTGGCTAAAATTGATTTTAGGAGTATTATTCTGGAGGAAAAGTCAATTAGAGAGTTTGAATGGGTTTCTTGAAACAATACCTGTGATGATTTCACTTATGAGGTGGAACTCATTCTATTTGAAATTCCTCAAATGTTTTACAGTTGCTGTGACAATAAAATGTCCCGACTGCATGCACTTCTAATTTAGATCCTATTTGATGTACAATCAGACTGGCTGTGCTGATTAGTCTTTTTCTTTCAGATATTAGCTGCTTGCCTTTAATTTAATCATACATTATATTCATATTAAATGTTTTCAATGTTAGTTTATTTGAAGTGTTTTCTGAATTTGATAAGGATCAACAAGACCAGAATTCTCTGACTTCATCATGCATAGAAGATTTGTCAACTTTGCTACGATCTGTCATGCTCTCTATTGATTCAAGCCACTTGATTCAAGAGCTGAAAGTGTCAGAGCTGCTGCCAGTTTGGGCTGAAATGATTGCAGAGTGGCACGCATGGGAAGAATCAGAAGACTTGTCAATTTTTGATGTGATTAAGGAAATCGTGAATTTAGATCGTTCATATAGGCTGAAAAACTTTCTTGTAAAAGAGGTTCCTCCCCCTCCAGCTCCACCTGTGCCTGAACGATCAATTGTAGAAGGAATTGGCACTTTTGTTAGTGAGGCCATTAAGCAATATCCTTCTGCCACATATAGAGCTTGCTTGTGTGTCCATACATTACTACATTGTCCAACCTACTCAATTGAAACTGAAGGTGTAAAACAGTCATTGGCAATTGTTTTTAGTCGGGCAGCCTTCTCTCGTTTTGTTGAAGTTCGAAGTACGCCCAATTCCCTCTGGAAGCCTCTATTGCTTGCTATATCTTCATGCTATCTGTGTTATCCTGAAATTGTAGAAGGTATTATTGAAAAAAGTGAAGCGGGAGGCATCACAATTTGGGCATCTGCATTGTGTCATGTATCCAGTAGCTCCTTTGAGGCTGCTGGTCTGACAACAGAGTCAGAGATGAAGTTAATTGGTAAATATTTGCTTTTAACTGTTAATTTAATTACAGAAATATTTAATTATCTTTTTCTGAATAATGGCTAGCTTAATTATAAATATCTTGATTATATGCTTCCTTTAATTGCCCTTCTACCTGCTCCAACTTTTGTTCTTTGCACATAATTGTGTTTCGATAGGGGGCCCTATTTGAATTTATGTTCTTTGCACATAATTGAGTTTTTAACACTATTGTTTGAAGGGTGTTTCATTTAAAGTTCTAAAAGTTTGGTGGTACTCTGGTAGTATACCACGTTCTTTTATTCTTTACCAGTGAACACAATCAGACAGTTTAAACCATTTTTAACAAACCCTTTTATTTTTTGGGTGTGAGTTTTAGTGTTGACACTGGCGCGGTTGATTGAGCAACTTCTGAAACAAGGAAAGCCGTGTCGTGATTCATTTCACAACTACTTAACTTCTCTAATGGAGGTATCCATTCAGTTGAAAGAATTACAGGATGAGAAAGGAGATGAAGAAGAAGTTGAAGAAGATGATGAGGCTGAGGAAGAGGATAGTGACGATGATGACTCTGAAGATTATGATGAGGTTGATCTTTGCAGTTTTTTCATGTTTATCTTTATGTTTTCATAAACTTATCTCTCCTTTTGTTTACAAGGTGCCATGATTAATAACATGTTCTCTTACTCCTTCAATTTATCAATATTTAACAGTAGTTAATCGTGTGGGTTTGTTTAAATTAGGACTCAGAGGTTGAAGAATATGAAGAAACACAAGAAGAATTTCTTGAAAGGTATGCTAAAGCTGCCGTGGCACTGGAAGATGATTCAGTTGTTGAAGAGGGGGATGTTGAAGATGAAGAACTAGATATGGAATTGGGTAAGCCTTCTCCTATTTTGTTATTTGGTACTTGCATCATCTTTATTAGTTGTATCTTGCATAGTGTTAAATAATTCCAAGGCTGTTGAATCCCAACAGTCAGACCAAATAGTTTATTTTTATTATCATTTTCAGAAATTAATGACGTTGACAAAATGATTTAGTATGTTTGGATTTTCGGTCCCTGCTTTACTTGCTATCAACGTCTCTCGGGTTTAGTTTAGGGTTGCTTATTGACAATTTGATCATAAATGGAAAAGTGTCATTTAATCCAATCTATTGTTATCATTGATATGCATACAGGTCAATTACTTGATGTTGATGAACAAAAAATTGTGTTGTCCTTGATAGACAAATACCATCACGTGCTTATACAAGGACAAGGTTTGCCATCGCAGCTCATCACGAGTTTTCTGAATGCCTTCCCTGAGCATGGTTTGTATTTCCAGCAAAAATGAAGTTTGTTTTACGTTCTGTATCTCGGTGTTGTGTGTAAATTATTCCCTCTCAAAAATCAGGGTTTAGAAATGCTTGTACAAAGAAGCAGGTATTGTTATTTTTGTTATGAGTTTTGGGGGGAGTGTGTATTGGTCAGTTGCAATTCTCATTGATTTGTATATTTATTTATTTATTTAATTGTGGAGTAGAGAAGGGTGTTATGAATGTTGAGATTCTAGCTTTGAGAGTTGAGCCAATGCATTGTACAACACTTTTTCAGATGAGTTAAAGATTTTCTGCGGGGATTGTCATAATTTGAGTTACCTCCACGGCCTCTACCTTGTAAATTTTGTTTTTGCAAGTCTATCTTTGCGAGGATTTAACTAGTCATCTCCGTTTATATCTCCTTATATCTCCGTTTATATTTGACACCCTTTATAGTTTCAAATTGTCAAAATGTTTCCGGACTAAAAATGGAATGAAATTTTCATTCAAAGATTTATGTTGGCAAAAACAAAATTTTTGTGACAAATTAAATTTTCAATAATATATTGTAAATTTCCGGTTATAAAAAATTTTGAATTTTTGAGAAATTGTAAATGATATTGAAAATTTCAAATTTTGCCTTTTTATATTGGAAATTTCAACCTAAGTGAAAATTTATTTGTTAGAAATTTTAAATGCTTAAGATTTTGTTGATAGTTTTGGATGATTGTGATTGCATTGATATTTTTTGTATGGTTAAGAGTAAATGCAAAGTTGTATGATTTAAAAAAATGTTTTTCCTTAATTTTTGATTAAGGCAAAAGTTTATTTCAAAGGAGCTTCATCTTTAGTAGAATTCCGGCTTTTGGATGACACTACATCTCTTACCGTTTTGTCTAAGTTGAATGAATGGTTGCCTGATATCGAAAATAGAAAGGTGAGAAAAATTGAGTTTGTGAAGATTGGATTAGGAGGGTGAAATACAATCTTATTGAGTTGAAGACCTATGAAGATGTGAATGATATGTGAAGATCATTTTGCTGAAGATTAATAAATGGGTCGTTCGAGTTAGATGCTAAGATTTCAAGGTTCGCTGCCGACATAATAAAGATGATGAAACATCCAAAATCATCTGGTAGTGTCTAGATTTTCTTATTTATTATCATTTTTGAAATTATGCTTAAGTTATGTAATTCGTTGTCAAATGTTAATTTATGTTGATGTTGTATCAATAGGAGATCAAATATATTATCTAATAATATTTTTTGATGAAGATGTTTGAGTAATATATAAATAATACATAATATATAAAATATATCCAAATAGGCTCTCCACGAGCTATGTGTGCAACCTGAGATAATCCAGTATAAACCTCGTCATTTGGATTTGTCAAACCCATGAAGTTATCCATAATAACTGCAATCATCTGGAGGCGTTGTTGGTCATCAACATCAATTGTAGGAGGCGGCAGTGACACGTCATCGACAGGTACCCCAACATTAGAAGACTCAACATCATCAGTATGCTCAATGAGGTACCACTATAAGTAACCATTCTCACATTGTGAGGGGGTGTAACACCCTAAACCCCGCACAAAATTTACTACGTAAATTAAATATAAAATAAAATCACATAGGGTGTCACATATTCATAACACACGTGACCGCTCCGTAACACGGATTTCAACAGTAAATTTCAATACACACATTTGTTATAAGGATGTTTACACGATATCCCACTTATCTGAATCATACCTGAGATGTTCACACAACATCCTTCTCATATGATCGATATTATATATTCACAAAATAAGACATTCATAACTTGTTATTGCATGCTCACTTCCATTTTAAAGTATCATCACAGCAGAATTATCATCACAATTATGAAAGATAAAGTAATAACATCTAGTCTCAACTTTAATTGTAATAACAAAATAAGAGAGTTCTAATAAATCAACTCAACATCTTAAGAATTCTCAACAATAAAATTAGTCTTATGACTTCAACATAATCAGACATAAGGAATAAAATAAGCGTTTAACCCAACCCGATGTTATAGGATCAGAGCAAGGTACCACTAATAAAAGCGACAAAATAAAGAAGTAATGCAAGAGCTACCTTCCACTTACTTCAGAAATACTACTCTTGAGTATCTGCACGATGCTCATGTAAAGGCAACATTCAAACAGAAGGGGTGAGAATTCATTTCAATAATAACGATATAGAATGAAGAATACAATACAACATCTACACGATCATGCACAACAATATATCACATTCTTACATCCAAATCATAATCAACATCATACACGACAACATCTCAATTATCATCAACATCATACAAAATCATATCTCAATTATCATTAACATCATATGCAACAACATATCATCCAACAACACATAACAACAACCAATACAAATGCAACACTTATGCAATGTACTCAACACCGACTCGACATGCATGTGGTACCAAATATGAACACTCAGGTTCATCTCACTCCATGATCTCCACCATAGGATCGACTCCCTCTTGGAATCGGAGCACAACAAAATCGCTACCATCATCATAGGTAACACTTCACTAATCCCCCATAATAGGAATTAACTACTCGCACCCGATCCATCATAATGGGATCGAGGCTCACAAAAACTAGTTACCATCAACATAAGTAACGCTTCAATAATCCCCCATAATAGAAATTAGTTACTCGCAACTGATTCATTACCATAGAATCGAGGCTCACCAAAATTGGATCGAAGCCCGTACACTAAGATGCATGATTCTCAAATAATATGCATTAACACAACAAAGTTCACCTAAAAGATCCCCACACACATCTCATCATTTATGCATCACATCATTCATCATGCAACAACCAATTCATGTTACCACATGAATAATATCAACAAACAACAACAACTCGTCAACATCTTAACATCATCGACATAACAACATAATTATCACACAATAATATTACAACAATGCAACGATTCATCAACCAAACGTATAAACCAATACATTTATTAACACAATAGGCATGTGAATATTATTAAAACATCTCAACAATCACTACCATGTTATAGGTCTGAGTGTTAGCTTTCTAACGCTTCAAACGCCATCAAAATTGGACTTAAGAAATGAAAGTTATGACAAAAATCGTCAGGACGTGTCCACAATTCATTAACCGAACGTATGAATAAAACTTCACCAACACAGTAGGCATAAGAATAATACTCAATTAATTCACTTATCACCATCATATTATATCTCTTAGAGTCATCTTTCTAATGCTTCAAACTCCAACCCAAAATGATTCACGAGTTGAACGTTATGATCAAAACCGTGCACGAAGGTATTACTAAAAAGTTATTGTTTTCTAAAATTTCCAACACAATTTTCATCTTCTTCAACCCCAAAAACTGAAATAATCACCAAAATTATTTAATCCCTGAAACAAAGCTATATCCCTCTGTTTTGTATATCCAACGCTTTAAACGACACTCGATTTAGACTTACGGATCAAACGTTATGGCCAAAACGATTTCGACCAAAAAACACAAAAAAAGGCTCTCGCGCTAAGCGCGACTGTGATAGATAGAATGCATAATTTTCTACTTTTTTCATCGTTGGAGGTTTTCCGGACCTCCAATTTCGATTCCGTAAAAAGCTAAACGCTCATAAAATTACAACTCATACAATACTCTAATTATCTAAAGTTAATTTACAGTTTTAACACAATTAAATCATTTAATCACAATTTTAAGATTATGCATAAAACCTTAGAAATTGCAACAATGGTGGATATATGTTCAATCATAAAAAAAAATACGCGCATATAAGGGACACAAAATGCATCATATAATTATCATATAACAACCATCATAGCATCTAAATTCAAAATTATGAATCAAAACACCAAGCCCCAATGAGGTTAAATGTTCCTCCATTCTACCCTTCTACCATACTCATTACTATTGAAACAAGTTCCCACCCTTACCTGAATTCCTTGCAAAAATTCTGAATTGAAACCTTCACTCTCTTTCCTTGATCACCTTTCCTATTGCCTCTTTGCTCCTTTTTCTCAAATGTCACGTACCGTTAAAATCTCCTTAAACCTAGGTTTCTCTTAACTTCTTATTTTTAGGGTAAACTTTTCCAAATCACCAAATTAGTCCAAACTTAATTATTTCATATTCCTTCCTCCCACTAACTTTCTCAAAGTCTCATATTTGGCCCAATTATTCTATCTTCACTAATTAATATAATAAAAATAAATAAAGTATTATTTTTAATTATCAAAACAATTCTGAATTATTCTACTTATTTCTATCATCCCTCTATACCCCTAACTCAAGGATACATACTCCGCTAACACTCATCCATAAAATAAATCATCAAAATCCATAATTCAAACAATTAAAATATAATAAAGTATCTAATAAAAAACAGGGTGTTACAACTCTCCCTCACTTAAGAAATTTCCGCCATCGAAAATTACGTGAGGAAAATAGAGTCGGATACGACTCCCTCTGCTGCTTGTCACACTCCCAAGTCATGCTCCCACCAGCTGGTCCACCCCAAACTACCTTCACTAAGGTAATCTTTTTACCTTGCATATGCTTCATTTCCCGATCCTCTATTCGCACGGGTGATACATCAACAGTTAGATTATCTCTCACCTGCACATCATCCACCTGGATCACATGAGATGAATCGAAAATATATCTCCTCAACTGAGACACATGAGACACATCATGAAGATTAGCAAGCGACAGTGGCAAAGCAATCTGATAGACCACCTCTCCTATCCTCTGTAAAATCTGGTACGGACCAACAAAGTGCGACGTGAGATTTTGAGACTTCAAAGCTCGACCAACACCAGTTACAAACATAACTCTCAAAAACACATGATCTCCCTCCTGGAACTCAAGTTCTTTCCTCCTATTGTCATGGTAACTTTTCTGACGACTCTGTGATGCTCTCATCTTTCCTTGGATCATCTTGATCTTTTCAATCATCTAGTGAACAATCTTAGGTCCGAGCACAACACTCTCTCCTGACTCATACCAATACAAATAAGTTCTACACCTCATACCGTATAACGCCTCATATGATCCATTCTGATACTAGAATAGAAACTGTTGTTGTAGGTAAACTCAATAGACGACAAGTAGTTATCCCAAATACCTCCTTGTTCTAGCACACAAACCCTCAACAAGTCCTTCAAAGACTGTATAGTCCTATCTATTTGAGCGTCCGTCTACGTAAGATAAGAAGAACTCAACTTCATATTAGTACCCAAAGTAGCATGCAAACTCTCCCAGAACCTCGATGTAAATCTCGTATCTCTATCTGACACAATACTTGAAGGATTACCATGAAGCTTCATAATCTCATCAATATACAATTCATCCAGCTTCTGCAAAGGATAATTGATCCTCATCGATACAAATTAGCCAATTTGGTCAATCTATCCATAATCACCCAAATTTAATCGCATTCATTTGAAGTCTTCGGTAAATCTGTTACAAAATCTATGGAAAATACTATCCAATTTCCACTATCGAATATTCAATGGTTGCATCAGACCCAAAGGCTTCTGATGTTTAATCTTTAACTTTTGACAGGTCAAACAAGCATACACAAATTTGGCATCCTCTTTCTTCATTATTGGCCATCAAAACATCTTCTTCAAATCTTGATACATATTCGTAGCATCAGGGTGAATACTCAATCCACTTCTGTGACCCTCCTTAAGAATACTCCTATTAAATTCGAGTACATCAGAAACACAAACTCTATCTCTGAACATCATCACACCATTTATATCAACTCGAAAATCACATCCATTACCTTGGTTGATTAATGTGAGACGATCTATCAAACTCAAATCAGATCTCTGACTTCTCCGATCTCTTCAAGGATACCACTCGTCAACTTCAACATACCCCACTTCACCTTGTTAGGAGTTTCTCCACCCATTAACTCATATCTTTGAAGTGCTCAATCAGTTCTAACTCTCGAGCCATAAGCATCGACCTGTGTAAAAACTTCTTACTCATTGCATCAGCTACAATATTAGCTTTACCCGAATGGTAACTCAAATTAAAATTATAACCCTTCAAAAGTTCAAGTCATCTCCTATGCCTCATATTCGACTCTTCTCATCAAATAAATATTTCAAACACTTGTGATCACTGAACACTTCGAATTTGGAGCCAAATAGGTAGTGCCTCCAAATCTTCCACACAAATACCATTGTTGTCAACTCAAGATCATGCATAGGGTAATTCCTTTCATGAAATATCAACTGTCTCTAAGCATAAGCCACAACCTAACCATTTTGTATCAACACACCTCCTAGACCCATCTTCAAAGCATCACAATATACAACAAAGAACTCACTTGGATTCATCGAAATCAAAATTGGAGCAGACATCAACTTCTTCTTTAGTTCTTGGAAACTCTTTTCACAATGCACATCCCAACCTAGGCATGACCCTTTCGAGTCAACTGAATTAACGACAATGCTGAATTTGAAAAACCTTTAATGCACTTCCTGTAGTAACCAGTCAATCCAAGAAAAACTTCTAATCTCAGTGGCATACTTTAGAGTCTTCCATTGTAACACGACATCTATCTTCGATAGATTCACAACTATACTACTACTAGAATCACATGACCAAGGAAACTCACTTTCTTTAACCATAACTCGCATTTGGAAAAACTTTGCGCACAAATGGTTCTCTTTTAATGCCTACAATACAATTCTCAGATCACTCATAGCTTCATACTGCTGTCCCTCTTCTTTCACTAATAACACCGACACACCCCACAGAGAAACACTTGGTTAAACAAACTTCTTCTCAAGCAAATCTTCTAGTTGCTTCTTCAATTCCCCAACTCTGAAATAGGCACCCTATAAGGAGTCATCGACACTAGACTAGTACCAGGTACTAAGTCTATATAAAAATCTACTTTGTGCTCTAGAGGTAAATCACTGATGTCTTTAGGAAACACTTCAGGAAATTCACACACTCTAGGAAGATCACGAACAACTCTCTGTCCTCTAGCTTCCAGCGAAGCTAACATCACAAACACTTGTGCCATATCCTTCATGGATTCTCTCACTTGCTTAGCTAATACAAATGTCAACTCTTCACCTCAATCAAATTCAGATTCACGCTTTAGAGGCAAGTCGCAGATATCTTTAGAAAAATATCAAGAATCACACACCACTGGTATAACACTAGTCGTCACACTTCTCTATACTCTCAGAGAAACAACACTAATAATACCTGGTCATTTTCCCTAAAAACTTCCCAACTTGACCGGTAGATAGGAATCTCGAATCCACATCATCTTCAGTGTTAGGAACAACACAACTTTAACATTGCCTGAGCTCTTGCAATCAACGACACACTGCACCAACTTAACAAAACAATTGGTAAACACTTGGTTTAACTCAAACCAATTCATTCTAAGAATAACGTCAACTTGTTCCAACAAAATACAAACCATACACATCCTTAAGGAACACGTCACGATACTTAACACACCACTGGATCATCTCTGGCCAAAACACCGCTTTCCCCCTCACAAGGAAGCGACCAATAAGAACACCTGACCGTATTCCCTCAAGGATCACACCATTTTGCTAACCGACACCACCCTCGAATCCGACCTCTCTTTGGGTTCAGGAAAAGCACAACATTCTCAAGGCAGGTTAACTAGCCAACATTGCACTCTTGCATGTAGCAACATGATGTCCAAACTCTATATAATTCGAACATCCAAGAGAAGCAGACGCTTCTCCCTCACTTGTTTCATTCCCAACCTATAAATGAAAAACAAAATAAGCATCGACAGTGTTCTCACACACATGTCGCATACTAGGGAATAAACATAATTAAACAACATGGCGGGATGGACCGACCTGCTTTGATACCACTAATGTAACACCCTAAACCCCTCACATAATTTATCACATAAATTAAATATAAAATAAAAACACATAGGGTGTCACACATTCATAACACACTTGACCTGCTCCGTAACACGGATTTCGACAGTAAATTTCAATACACACATTTGTAATAAGGATGTTTACACGACATCCCACTTATCTGAATCATGCCTGGGATGTTTACACGACATCCTTCTCATCTGATCGATATTATATATTCATAAAATAAGACATTCATAACTTGTCACGGCATGCTCACTTCCATTTTAAAGTATCATCGCAACTGAATTATCATCACAATTATGGAAGATAAAGCAAGTAATGACATCTAGTCTCAACTTCAATTGTAATAATAAAATACGAGAGTTCTAATCAATCAACTCAACATCTTAAGAATTCTCAACAACAAAATTAGTCTTATGACTTCAACATAATCAGACATAAGGAATAAAGTAAGCGTTTAACCCAACCCGATGTTACATGATCAGAGCAAGGTACCACTAGTAAAAGCGACAAAATAAAGTAGTAATCTAAGAGCTACCTTCCACTTACTTTAACAATACTACTTTTGAGTATCTTCACGATTCCCATGTAAAGGCAACATTCAAACAGAAGAGGTGAGAATTCATTTCAATAATAACGATATAGAATGAAGAATACAGTACAACATCTACACAATCATGCACAACAATATATCACATTCTTACATCCAAATCATAATCAACATCATACACGAAAACATCTCAATTATCATCAACATCATACAAAACCATATCTCAATTATCATTAACATCATATGCAACAACATCTCATCCAACAACACACACACAACAACCAATACAAATGCAACACTGATGCAATGTACTCAACACCGACTCGACATGCATGTGGTACCAAATATAAACACCCAGGTTCATCTCACTCCGTAATTCCCACAGTAGGATCGACTCCCTCTTGGAACCAGAGCACATCAAAATTGCTACCATCACCATATGTAACGATTCACTAATCTCCTATAATAGGAATTAGCTACTCGCACCCGATCCATCATAATGGGATCGAGGCTCACCAAAACTCGTTACCATCAACATAAGTAACACTTCAATAATCCCCCATAATAGAAATTATCTAATCGCACTTGATCCATCACCATAGAATCGAGGCTCATCAAAATTGGACCGAAGTCCATACACCAAGATGCATGACTCTCAAATAACATGCATTAACACAACATGGTTCACCTAAAGGATCCTCACACACATCTCATCATTTATTCATCATATCAGTCATCATGCAACAACCAATTCATGTTACCATATGAATAATATCAACAAACAATAGCAACTCGTCAACATCTTGACATCATCGAATAACAACATAATTATCACACAATGATATTACAACAATACAACGATTCATCAACCAAACGTATAAACCAATACATTTATTAACACAGTAGGCATGTGAATATTATTAAAACATCTCAATAATCACTACCATGTTATAGGTCTGAGTGTTAGCTTTCTAACGCTTCAAACGCCATCAAAATCGGACTTACGAAATGAAAGTTATGACCAAAATCGTCAGGATGTGTCAACAATTTATTAACCGAATATATGAACAAACCTTCACCAACACAATAGGCATAAGAATAATATTCAATCAATTAACTTATCACCATCACATTATATATCTTAGAATCAGCTTTCTAATGCTTCAAACTCTAACCTAAAATGATTCACAAGTTGAAAGTTATGATCAAAACCGTGCACGAAGGTATTACTAAAAAGTTATTGTTTTCTAAAATTTCCAATACAATTTTCATCTTCTTCAACCCCCAAAACATCCATGAAATAATCACCAAAATTATTTTATCCCTGAAACAAAGTTATAGCCCTCTATTTCGTATATCCAATACTTCAAACAACACTCGGTTTGGACTGACGAATCAAAAGTTATGGCCAAAACGATATCGACCGAAAAACACAAAAAAAGGTTCTCGCGCTGAGCGCGATCGTGACGGGTAGAATGCAGAATTTTCTATGTTTTTCATCGTTGGAGGTTTTCTGGACCTCCGATTTCGATTCCGTAAAAAGCCAAACGCTCATAAAATTACAACTCATACAATACTCTATTATCTAAAGTTAATTTACAGTTTTAACATAATTAAATCATTTAATCACAATTTTAAGATTATGCTTAAAACCTTCGAAATTGCAACAATGGTGGATATATATTCAATTATAAAAATAAAAAAATACACGCACATAAGGGACACAAAATGCATCATATAATCATCATATAACAACCATCATAGCATCCAAATTCAAAATTATGAATCAAAACACACAACCCTAATGAGGTTAAAGGTTCCTCCATTTTACCCTTCTACCATACCCATTACTATTGAAACAAGTTCTCACCCTTACCTGAATTCCTTGCAAAAATTCTGAATTGAAACCTTCACTCTCTTTCCTTGATCACTTTTCCTATTGCCTCTTTGCTCCTTTTTCTCAAATGCCATGTACTGTGAAAATCTCCCTAAATCTAGGTTTCTCTTAACTTCTTATTTTTAGGGTAAACTTTTTCAAATTATCAACTTGGTCTAAACTTAATTATTTCATATTCCTTCCTCCCACTAACTTTCTCAAAGTCTCATATTTGGCCCAATTATTCTATCTTCACTAAATAATATAATAAAAATAAATAAAATATTATTTTTAATTATCAAAACAATTCTAAATTATTCTACTTACTTCTATCATCCCTTTATACCCTTAACTCAAGGATACATACTCCTCCAACACTCATCCATAAAATAAATCATCAAAATTTATAATTCAAACAATTAAAATATAATAAAACATCTAATTAAAAAATGGGGTGTTACAAGGGGTGCTGAACCGTAACTGCTTGATCTCCAATGACACTACTAGAGCTGATTAAGTTACTCTGAAACTACAAATCAACGCTCATATATGGTATATTTGGAATTGGTAGTGGGATGCTGTGAACATAACCATATTGTCGCAGACACCTCTCAGAAAAGTGTCTAGCAACCATGGTCACCCACCACATATAACCTCAATATAATAAAGACTCATCGAACTCACAGTTGACTCTATGATCAATGTATGATGTCCAAATCACACCATCTACAGTCAGCACATTAAGCATCCTCTTGTACTCGACTCCACCACCATGATATGACTGCCTGAGCCTCCATCTTCTCGCCTGTGGGAACCCAATTGGGGAACTGTGCACCCTCCCGTCACAGATGGTGGACAAATTCTCATACATCCAACACTGATATCAAAACATATACATAACAAATAATAATTAAGAAATGTTAGTCGTAACATTTAAATAAGAAATCAACAATAATTAATAATTTCAAATATACTTATAACAAACTCAAATAACCATCAAGCTGTCTGATCGCAAACATTGTCGCCAATCCAAGTGTTGTATACATAATGGTCAACGCAACATACCCCAAGCCCAATTGGTAACGTCAAGGCTACTAAACGGGCACACGTAACAGACGTCAATATAAACACCTGACTTGTCCACAAAGAGAGTACATGCTTGGAACCACTCATTGATAAAATCAATTGGCACAGGTGTCCGGTGTGAACCGATTGGAACCACTTGTCCAACTCGTATCTCAGAAGATTCAACCTCAGCAGCCCTAGCCTGGTTTGTCGCTCTGTGTGCAATAGTGTCGTCTCTGCCTCTATATTTTACTACAAAAGAAGGAAAAAATGAAAAAATATTAAATATAGAAAATTATGAAATTTTCGGTCAAAAACAAAGTTTTTATAACTACCGGAAATTCTAAAAATTATGATAAAAAACAAAGTTTTTATAACTATCGGAAATTCTAAAATTTTCGGTTAAAATGTTTCCATTAATACCGGAAATTTTAAATCTCCGTTACAAAAATCGAGAAATTTTGTAATTTGCGTATTATCAAAATATATTAAAAATATTTATCATATATTTATCATATATTAAAAATATATTAATTAAATGGTAAAACTAAAAAAAACGTATTATCAAAAATTAAAATAAATGACTTATTTTAAAACATTCTTTTATTCTAAATGAATCACATCCCGCGTTTACAATTAATATTAGTATTGTTTATTTTGTGTTTGAATCTTAAAAAGAGGCAGTTAGTAGCCTCAGGCTCCTATGCGCAACATGAATAGGTCTATCAAGTGAGAGACCTTTCACTTTTTTTCTTCTCAAAATGAATATCAACCGTTGGATATGATATACTTGCACTGACTTTAAAACACTCCCACCAAACAGCTAGGCCACGCACGCACTGCAACATGACTAACGATAAAACACTCTCATCAAGTAGCTAGGCTACGCATGCTTATGCTATTTCAAAATTTGCAAGGATTAACGTTGCAGGGATTGCATTGCACCTGCGTGTTTCAGTGCTTTTTCAATCATAAGAAATGACTTAACGTTGCAGGGACAATATTTATCATATATTAAAAATAATAAAAATATATTAATTAAATGGTAAAATTAAAAAAAAAATGTATTATCAAAAATTAAAATAAATGACTTATTTTAAAACATTCATTTATTCTAAATGAATTACATCCCACATTTAGAATTTATATTAGTATTGTTTATTTTGTGTTTGAATCTTAAAAAGAGGCCGTTAGTAGGTTCAGGCTCCTATGCGCAACATGAATAGGTCTGTCATGTGAGAGACCTTTCGCTTCTTTTCTTCTCAAATGAATATCAACCGTTGGATATGATATACTTGCACTGACTTTAAAACACTCCCACCAAACAGCTAGGCCACGTACGCATGACAACGTGACTAACAATAAAACTCTCCCATCAACTAGCTAGGCTACGCATGCTTATGCCTTTTCAAAATTTATAGGGATTAAAGTTGTAAGGATTGCATTGCACCTGCGCGTTTCAGTGCTTTTTCAATCATAAGAAGATTTAAAACATATAAATTCTTATTCCCTCCATCTCATACAAAATATTTAATTTATATTTTTTTTCATAATAATTGTCTTCTTACAAAACTAATACAATATTTTTTTTTATTATCATACTCATATTTATTAAATTTCACTTTATTCAACTACTCTTCTAATAATAATTAATACTCTATGTGTCTTATAATAAGTGTCTTATTTGAGTTCTACACGATTCTTAAGAAAATATTTAGATCAATTAATTTTAATAATAAAATTAATATCATTTACTAAAATACCATTATTTATTATAGTTGATAAAGTAGTTGAGAAAAGTGAAAATTAACAAATAGAAGTATATTAGTGGAAAAAAATTATAAATGTTGTATTCGTATTCAAAAAAGATATTTATTTTAAGACATAAAAAAAGTGTAAATAAAATATTTTTTATGAGACAAAGGGAGTAAGAGTATTCTAGTAAATGATATTAGTTTTATCATTAAAACTAACATATATAATTATTTTCTTAAAAACAATGATAGGAAAGGGAAATAAGGGAAATAAAAAGTCAATTAAAATATTTTTTGATAAAATAATGTTTTAAGAATTTCAAGTTATAGACAATAAAGGAAAATATTAAATGAAAATTTAATTAAAATAATTTTTGATAAATTATTGTTTTAAATTTTTCATCTTTTTACACTAACATTTTTTAAAATATAACTTAATAAAATTATTTTTTAAAATATAATTTAAAAATAATTATGTGGTTTTAAAATAAGTAATGTGATTTAAAAAAATATAATGTGCTTTTAAAATAATTATGTGTTTTTTAAAAATATATTTTAAAAATAATCATGTAATTATGTGGAAAGGATCTCAGATGAGTATTCTAAGAGAGTATGAGACGAGGATCTCAGATGAGTATTCTAACATTAAATGAAGATCTCAAATGAGTATTATAAAATCAGAGTATGAGATGTGGATCTCAGATGAGTATTCTGACATGAGATGAGGATCTCAGATGAGTACTATAAGATGAGAATATGAGATAGGGATCTCATATGAGTATTCTAACATGAGAGTATGAGATGAGGATTTCAGATGAGTATTCTAACAAGAGATGAAGATCTCAGATGATTATTCTAACATGAGATGAGGATCTCGGATGAGTATTTTAACATGAGACGAGGATCTCTGGCGAGTATTCTAAGATAAGAGTATGAGATGAGGGTCTTAGAAGAGTATTCTAACATGAGATGAGGATCTCCGATGAGTATTCTAACATGAGATGAGGATCTTTGATGAGATTATCATATGAGAGTATGAGATGAGGATCTCATATGAGTATTATAAGATGAAAGTATGAAATGATGGTCTCAGATGAGTATTCTAACATGAGATGAGGATTTCAAATGAGTATTCTAGCATGAGAGAGGATCTCGTATTAGTATTCCAACATTAGAGTTTGAGATTAGGATCTAAGATGAGTATTCTAACATGAGATGGGGATCTCGTATGAGTATTTTACAATGAGAGTATGAGATGAAGATCTCAGGTGAGTATTATAGGATGAAAGTATGAGATGAGGATCTAAGATGAATATTCTAACACGAGATGAGGATCTCAGATGAGTATTATAACATGAGAGTATGAAGTTAGTATATCATATGAGTATTCTAACATGAGACGAGGATCTTAGATGAGTATTCTAAGATGAGAGTATGAGATAAGGATCTCAAATGAGTATTCTGACATGTGATGAGAATCTCAGATGAGTATTATAAGGTGAGAGTATAAGATGATGATCTCAAGTGAGTATTGTAAGATGAGAGTATGATACGAGGATCTCAAATGGTATTCTAACATGAGATGAGGATATTATATGAGTATTATAAAATGAAAATATGAGATGAGGATCTCAGATGAGTATTATAACATGATAGTATGTGATAAAGATCTCAGATGAGTATTATAACATGATAGTATGTGATAAAGATCTCAGATGAGTATTTTAACATGAGATGAGGATCTCAAATGAGTATTCTAAAACGAGACGATGATCTCAGATGAGTATTGTAAGATGCGAGTATGAGATATGGATCTCAGATGAGTATTCTAACATGAGATATGGATCTCATATGAATATTCTAACATAAGAAGAGAATCTCAAATTAGTATTCTAAGATGAAAGTATGAGATGGGGATCTCAGATGAGTATTCTAATATCAGAAGAGTATTATAAGATGAGAGTATGAGATAAGGACCTCGGATGAGTATTCTAACATGAGATAAGGATCTCACATGAGTATTCTAACATGAGATGAGGATCTCATATGAGTATTATACGATGAGAGTATGTGATGAGGATCTCAGATGATTATTATAAGATGAGAGTACGAGATGAGGATCTCGAATGAGTATTCTAAGATGAGAGTATGAGATGAGGATCTCATAGGAGTATTATAACATGAGATGAGGATCTCAAGTGAGTATTCTACCATCAAATTAGGATCTTGAGCCGCGCGCGACAGCGGATCAAAACGAGTAGTTTTTCAAAAATGTAGTTTAGCGACAAATTGACTCGGATTATCGTTCTCACAAGGATTCTTGAATGAATTAACCAATGATAGTAACGATTAATGGGGTTTTGGTTGGTTTAGGATTCAATTAAAAAATAGATTAAAATAAGTGATTATTGAAATAAGTTGTAGCAACAATTTACTGATTCGGTCTTTGCCTATCATCGACTATCCTAATTCCAACCGCAAATTAACTATTCCTATTCGATTATAATATCAACTGACAAGCGCAATTGATAGTATAAGTTGTATGTTCCTATTATCCGAATTAAGCAAACGGGATTAAGTTTCATGAATTAAGCAAACATGAATTAAACGGACTCGATAACGAATTAAGCAAATGAAATCGTGACTATAGTTAGGATCACACAATCAATCGAATTAAATCAATATAGCATATGTAAATCGGATAAAGCAAAAAAATACATATGTTAATATTGAAAGGAATAAAAAACCTGAATAAGAATTACTAAAATCTCAAGGTATCGGAACCCGAATACAGCAAATTGTTTGGATCGATTAGTTCTTCATGAGAATTCTTCCAAAGCTTTCAAGTATTTCATGAATAGTGATAATCCTTATGTTATGCGGCTGCTAGGTATATGGAAAACAAGGAGTTTGGTTTACAACCCAACTGGATCGAAAACATAACCCAAACCCAAAACTAATGACCCAAAACTTAAATAAAACTAATGCTGCAACTTCAACGACTTTTCTGGCCCTGCTACAATCTTATTCAGCTCTCGACTTCTGAACAAAAGTTGTAGATCTTTTTCTTAGATTTCCATCGACTAGTAGCACGTCTCAATCCGATACTCCTAGCTTAAGATATGATTTTTCTCACGAAAGCTGCTAATGCTGAAAATTAAATACGAAAATTAAATAAGTGCAAAAATAATATAAATTATGAAAACACATAAAAACATAAAAATAATCAAAGGAAACCGAAGAAATGCTTAAGTACAAACATGGAAGAACGTGTATCAAAATGCACTGATCAAATTCCCCCACACTTGAACTTTTGCACTCCGAGCAAAATGAAAAACAAAACAAAACACAGACACATCAACGGTTACTCATTCTAGGCTACAAGTCTTCTTCGGTTAAGTTTGCATCGGTAGGTACTAATCTTGCACACTAAGGATATCGTAGGAACATTAATCCATAATTGTGCAGTCATAAACCTCCTGAATACACAAATCAACTTGAATCATGTTATTGTGTTAAAGCCCAACTTACTCATCCTTCTTTGGCTCTTTTTCATTTAGGCGCAATCACATTAAGCCTGTTATCTCCACACTTTATAGCAAGGCGACCGGTTAGTGACTCTGATCCTTTTCTGCACGGGGCTCTGGTACTTAAGTGGCATAACCCTTTACTTACTCAATTGTAGTTGCGGGGGATCGGACCATAATCCGCCCTACCAAGTTCAGCACCAGAAACCGCTGAACCAATTACAAAAGAGTCTTATTTCCAACTTTTTTTGAAGGTTCTACATCCGTTGGGTTAAGTGACCGGGTGAGGGTCACCAAACTTAGAAGGTGCATTCCCTTTTCTTTCTTTTTTTTTCTTTTTCGGAACACTCACTTATATTCATCGGCTTCCCTGCGTAGAGTGTGTGTGAGATGGTGCTGACTGCTGAAATAAACTACTCAAGAGCTATCAGAGAATGAGAATTTAAGGCTAAAACATAACAAGAATTCGAATCAATTTCCATATGCAGGAGACTTACGGTGTTAAGACGATACCGATCTTGTGAATTTTTCCTAAGTCTCCGCAAACTAATCTCAAATTATTCTATAGCCTAAAACTTTCAACAAAAATGCAATTTTTTTTAGAAAGAAAACAAAAACAAAACAAAACAAAGAACAAAAACAAAGAAAATAAAGTATTCCCTCCCGCACACTTAAAATATGCATTATCCTCAATTAAAGAAACAAACATAAAATAAGAGGGAGAAGAGAGAGGAAAGAACACACCCGAGTAGTCAAGGAGGATAGGTGATCACGTAAGCAGCCTTTCCCAAAGAGATATATTCTACATTTTCTTCTTCCAAAGTGGGGCTGTCATGGAATAGCTTTGGGTAATGTCCATTGAACTTGAAATTTTTATTAGTATCTTCGCCTCTTATTCTAGGATCAAAGAATCTTCTAAAAGTAAAAGTGTCAAATAGACACGTGAAGGTGATCTGATCTGGAATGTCAGCCAATGTCCACCCAAATGCCTTTTTATGCTTCCTTAAAACCTGCAAAAACTTATTTTCTTGATCGAAATCAAGGTTAGAAGAAATTATAGCCGACAGTTTTTCATTCATCTCTAAATAAGCATATTTCATATTTTTAGGAAGTTGCTTCAGCTCGAGGGAAGGTGTCTGCTCAATAGAGGGAGTGTTTGGGGCAGCCGGGATGTAAAGAGCTTTATCTACATGAACAACTTTATTTGCAACCTCATCTGCAGTAAGAATATCAACTTGCAAGGCAACCTCAATTTCAGCACAAACAGAGCAAATTTTAGTTTCAGTACAAATATCACAAGAATAAACATCATCAAAACCAGACAATGATGGAAAATCAGATGCAAACAAATCACTAAAAGTATCATCAACAATTTCAGAAATCAAATCTATTTGAAAAACAGAATGTTCTTTCAAGGGTTGTTGGTTTGATCCTTGAGCTTGCTGCACGACATTCACCAAAGTGGCAAGCTGCCCAATCTGTGTTTGCAAAGTCTTTAAAGTAGAATCTACTTGTTGTTGAAACTGGAGATTATTTGCAGTCATTTGTTTGACAATATCTTCTAGTGAAGGTCTAGAAGGTGCAGAGCACACAACCTCAAATTCCTTCAGATGCTCATGCGGATCCTCACCTGCAAGACCACTAAATCTTAGAAACAAGTGTATTAAACCAGATTTCAATTCAAAAGGAGTGTCGGCTTCATGATATACAATACACATGCCATTATAATTCACATCAGGGACAGCTAACTGCCTTAAAGTTCTTTGGTCAGCCATAGTAAAAAACAAACACAATGAAGGAATTTCGGTTTTTTAGGGTGACATCCACTATTTATTCCATAAATAGAGGCTTTTGATTACTGATTTTTTCCTAATGAATCGACAAAAAATCGGAATAATCTGAGACAATTTGTTTAAAAACAGATTTTTTTCCCTAAACCGCAAAAAGACCCGAATGCAAGGAAGTTAAGGCAAAAAATGCTAAAAAAAAACCAACACCTATGACTATAAAGACGATTAATATAATCAAGAATCTCCGGCAACGGCGCCAATTTGATCCGCTGTCGCGCGCGGAACAAAACGAGTAGTTTTTCAAAAATGTAGTTTAGCGACAAATTGACTCGGATTATCGTTCTCACAAGGATTCTTGAATGAATTAACCAATGATAGTAACGATTAATGGGGTTTTGGTTGGTTTAGGATTTAATTAAAAAAATAGATTAAAATAAGTGATTATTGAAATAAGTTGTAGCAACAATTTACTGATTCGGTCTTTGCCTATCATCGACTATCCTAATTCCAACCGCAAATTAACTATTCCTATTCGATTATAATATCAACTGACAAGCGCAATTGATAGTATAAGTTGTATATTCCTATTATCCGAATTAAGCAAATGGGATTAAGTTTCATGAATTAAGCAAACATGAATTAAACGGACTCGATAACGAATTAAGCAAACAAAATCGTGACTATAGTTAGGATCACACAATCAATCGAATTAAATCAATATAGCATATGTAAATCGGATAAAGCAAAAAAATACATATGTTAATATTGAAAGGAATAAAAAACCTGAATAAAAATTACTAAAATCTCAAGGTATCGGAACCCGAATACAGCAAATTATTTGGATCGATTAGTTCTTCATGAGAATTCTTCCAAAGCTTTCAAGTATTTCATGAATAGTGATAATCCTTATATTATGCGGCTTCTAGGTATATGGAAAACAAGGAGTTTGGTTTACAACCCAACTGGATCGAAAACATAACCCAAACCCAAAACTAATGACCCAAAACTTAAATAAAACTAATGCTGCAACTTCAACGACTTTTCTGGCCCTGCTACAATCTTATTCAGCTCTCGACTTCTGAACAAAAGTTGTAGATCTTTTTCTTAGCTTTTCATCGACTTGTAGCACGTCTCAATCTGATACTCCTAGCTCAAGATATGATTTTTATCACGAAAGCTGCTAATGCTGAAAATTAAATACGAAAATTAAATAAGTGCAAAAATAACATAAATTATGAAAACACATTAAAATATAAAAATAATCAAAGGAAATCGAAGAAATGCTTAAGTACAAACATGGAAGAACGTGCATCAAAATGCACTGATCAAATTCCCCCACACTTGAACTTCTGCACTCCGAGCAAAATGAAAAACAAAACAAAACACAGACACATCAACGGTTACTCATTCTAGGCTACAAGTATTCTTCGGTTAAGTTTGCATCGATAGGTACTAATCTTGCACACTAAGAATATCGTAGGAACACTAATCCACAATTGTGCAGTCATAAACCTCCTGAATACACAAATCAACTCGAATCATGTTATTATGTTAAAGCCTAACTTACTCATCCTTCTTTGGCTCTTTTTCATTCAGGCGCAATCACATTAAGCCCGTTATCTCCACACTTTATAGCAAGGTGACCGGTTAGTGACTCTGATCCTTTTCTGCACGGGGTTCTGGTACTTAAGTGGCATAACCCTTTGCTTACTCAATTGTAGTTGCGGGGGATCGGACCATAATCCGCCCTACCAAGTTCAGCACCAGAAACCGCTGAACCAACTACAAAGGAGTCTTATTTCCAACTTTTTTTGAAGGTTCTACATTCGTTGGGTTAAGTGACCGGGTGAGGGTCACCAAACTTAGAAGGTGCATTCCCTTTTCTTTCTCCTTTTTTTCTTTTTCGGAACACTCACTTATATTCATCGGCTTCCCTGCGTAGAGTGTGTGTGAGATGGTGCTGACTGCTGAAATAAATTACTCAAGAGCTGTCAGAGAATGAGAATTTAAGGCTAAAACATAATAAGAATTCGAATCAATTTCCATATGCAGGAGACTTACGGTGTTAAGACGATACCGATCTTGTGAAATTTTCCCAAGTCTCCGTAAACTAATCTCAAATTATTCTATAGCCTAAAACTTTCAACTAAATGCAATTTTTTTTTAGAAAGAAAACAAAAACAAAACAAAACAAAGAACAAAAACAAAGAAAATAAAGTATTCCCTCCCGCACACTTAAAATATGCATTGTCCTCAATGAAAGAAACAAACATAAAATAAGAGGGAGAAGAGAGAGGAAAGAACACACCCGAGTAGTCAAGGAGGATAGGTGATCACGTAAGCAGCCTTTCCCAAAGAGATATATTCTACATTTTCTTCACAAGAATAAACATCATCAAAACCAGACAATGATGGGAAATCAGATGCAAACAAATCACTACAAGTATCATCAACAATTTCAGAAATCAAATCTATTTGAAAAATAGAACGTTCTTTCAAGGGTTGTTGGTTTGATCCTTGAGTATTATAAAATGAGAGTATGAGATGAGGATATCCGGATGAGTATTCTAACATTAGATTAGGATCTTAAATAAGTATTATAAGATAAGAGTATGAGAAGAAGATCTTAGATGAGTATTCTAACATTAGATGAGGATCTCAGATGAGTATTTTAAGACGAGAGTATGAGATGAGGATATCAGATGAGTATTCTAACATGAGAGTATGAGATTAGGATCTCAGATGAGTATTATAACATGAGTTAAAGATCCCATATGAGTGTTCTTATATGAGAGTATGAGATGTGGATCTAAGTTGAGTATTCTAAGATGAGAGTATGAGATGACGATGTCAGATGAGTATTCTAACACGAGATG
Source organism: Lathyrus oleraceus (assembly GCF_024323335.1). Taxonomy (NCBI): domain Eukaryota; kingdom Viridiplantae; phylum Streptophyta; class Magnoliopsida; order Fabales; family Fabaceae; genus Lathyrus; species Lathyrus oleraceus. The sequence goes on from NC_066582.1 coordinate 45,293,557, forward strand.
AGGATCTCAGATGAGTATTATAAGATAATAGTATGATATAAAGATCTTAGATGAGTATTTTAACTTGAGAATATGAGATGTGGATCTCAAATGAGTATTCTAAAATGAGATGAGTATATCAGATGAGGATTTTATGATGAAAGTATTATATCAGGATCTCGGTTTAGTATTCTAAGATAAGAGTATGAGATGAGGATATTAGATGAGTATTATAAGATGAGAGCATGAGATGAGGATCTCAAATGAGTATTCTAGGATGAGAGTATGAAATGATGATCTCATATGAGTATTCTAACATGAGATGAGGATCTCAGGTGAGTATTCTACCATGAGATGAGGATCTCAGATGAGTACTATAAGATGAGAGTATGGGTATTATAATATGATATTATGATATGGTGATCTCAAATGATTATTCTAACTTGAGAATGTAAGATGATGATCTCAAATGAGTATTCTATCATGAGATGAGGATCTCAGATGAGAATTTTATGATGAAAGTATTAGATCAAGGTCTCATATTAGTATTCCAACATGAGATGAGGATCTCAGATGATTATTCTACCATGAGGTAAGGATATCAAATGAGTATTATAAGATGAGAGTATGAGATGAGGATCTCAGATGAGTATTCTAACATTAAATGAGAATCTCAAATAAATATTATAATATGAGAGTATGATATGAGGATCTCAGATGAGAATTATAAGATGAAACAATGAGATGAGGATCTCAGATAAATATTCTAACATGACATAAGGATCTCAGATAAGTATTATAATATGAGGATCTCAAATGAGTCTTATAACATGAGAGTATGAGATGAGGATCTCAAATGAGTATTATAACATTAGATTATGATCTCAGCTAATTATTATAAGATTAGAGTATGAGATGAGGAACTCAGATGAGTATTCTAACATGATATGAGGATCTCAGATGAGTATTATAATATAAGAGCATGAGATGAGGATATCATATGAGAATTCTAACATGAGAGCATGATATTAGGATCTCAGATGATTATTATAACAAAAGTTAAAAATCTCAGATGAGTATTCTTATATGAGTGTATGAGATAAGGATCTCATATGAGTATTTTAAGATGAGAGTATTAGATGAGGATTTCAGATGAGTATTCTAACATGAGATGAGGATCTCAGACGAGTATTATAAGATGATAGTATGATATGAAGATCTTAGATGAGTACTCTAACTTGAGAATTTGAGATCATGATCTATGATGAGTATTCTACTATGAGATGAGTATCTCATATGAGAATTTTATGATGAAAGTATTAGATCAGGATCCCAAATTAGTATTCTAAGATGAGAGTATGAGATGAGGATATCAGATGAGTATTATAAGATGAGAGTATGAGATGAGGATCTCAAATGAGTATTCTAAGATGAGAGTATAAGATGAGGATCTCATATAAGTATTCTAACATGAGATGGGGATCTCAGGTGAGTATTCTACCATGAGATAAGGATCTTAGATAAGGATTATAAGATGATAGTATAAGTATTATAAGATGATAGTATGATATGAAGATTTCATATTAGTATTCTAACTTGAGAATATGAGATGAGGATCTCAAATGAGTATTGTAACATGAGATGAGTATCTCATATGAGAATTTTATAATGAAAGTATTAGATCAGGATCTTACAATAGTATTCTAAGATGAGAGTATGCGATAAGGATCTCAAATGATTATTATAAGATGAGAGTATGAGATGAGGATCTCAAATGAGTATTTTAAGATGAGAGAATGAGATGAGGATATTGTATAAGTATTCTAACATGAGATGAAGATCTCAGGTGAGTATTTTAACATGAGACGAGGATCCCTAATGAATATTATAAGATGAGTGTATGAGATGAGGATCTTAGATGAGTATTGTAACATGAGATGAGAATCTCAGATTAATATTATAAGATGAGAGTATGATATAAGGATCTTAAATGAGTAAAATAATATGAAAGTATGAGATAAGGATCTTAGATGAGTATTATAACATGAAATAAGGATCTGAGATAAGTATTATAAGATGAAGATCTCAAATGAGTATTCTAACATGAGAGTATGAGATGAGGATCTCATGTGAGTAGTCTAACTTTATATTTGGATCTCATATAAGTATTATAAGATGAGAGTATGGGATTAGGATCTCATATGAGTATTCTAACATTTGATGAGGATCTAAGATGAGTATTATAAGATGAGAGTATGAGATAAGGATATCAGATGGATATTCTAACATGATAGTATGAGAATAGGATCTCAGATGAGTATTCTAACATGAGTTAAAGATCTCAGATGAGCATTCTTACACGAGAGTATGAGATGCGGATCTCAGATGAGTATTCTACGAAGAGAGTATGAGATAAGGATGTCAGATGAGTATTCTAACATGAGATGAGGATCTCAGATGAGTATTATAAGATGATAGTATGATATGAAGATCTCAAATGAGTATTCTAACTTTAGAATATGAGATGAGGATCTCAGATGAGTATTCTAGTATGAGATAAGTATATCAGGTGAAACTTTTATGATAAAAGTATTAGATTAGGATCTCAGATTAGTATTCTTAGATGAGAGTGTGAGATGAGGATCTCAGGTGAGTATTCTAACCTGAGATGAGGATATCAAGTGAGTATTCTACCATGAGATGAAGATCTCAAATGAGTATTATTAGATGAGAGTATGAGATAAGGATCTCAGATGAGTATTCTCACATGAGATGAGAATCTCATATAAATTTTATAAGATGAGAGTATGATATGAGGATCTCAAATGAGTATTCTATCATGAGATGAGTATCTTAGATGAATATTTAATGATGAAAGTATTAGATCAGGATCTCAGATTAGTATTCTAAGATTAGAGTATGAGATGAGGATATCAAATGAATATTCTAACATTAGATGAGGATCACAGATGAGTATTTTAACATTGTATGATATGAGTATTCTAACATGTGATAGGGATTTCAGGTGAGTATTCTAACAAAAGACGGGGATCTAAGATGAGTATTCTAAGATGAGAGTATGAGATGATGATCTCAGATGAGTATTCTAACACGAGATCATGATCTTAGATGAGTATTATAAGATGAAAGTATGAGATGGGGATTTCAGACGAGAATTCTAAGATGAGAGTATGAGACGAGGATCTCAGATGAATATTCCTACATGAGATGAGGATCTTAGATGAGAATTATAGGATGGGAGTATGAGTTGAGGATCTCATATGAGTATTCTAACATGAGAGTATGGATCTCAAATAAGTATTCTATCATGAGATGAGGATCTCAGATTAGTATTCTAAGATGCGAGTATGAGACGAGGATCTTCGATGAGTATTCTAACATGAGATGAGGATCTCAGATGAGTATTCTAAGATGAGATAAGGATCTCATATGAGTATTCTAAGATTATAGTATGAGATGAGGATCTTATATGAGTATTCTAACTTGAGATGAGGATCTCATATGAGTATTATAAGATGAGAGTATGAGATGAGGTTCTCAGATGAGTATTCTAACATGAGAGAGATAAGAGTCTCAGATGAGCATTCTAACATGAGACGAGGATCTGATATGAGTATTATACGATGATAGTATGGGATGAGGATCTCAGATGAGTATTATAAGATGAGAGTATGAGATGAGGATATTAGATGAGTATTCTAAGATTAAAGTACGAGATGAGGATCCCAGATGAGTATTTTAACATGAGATGGGGATCTAAGGTAGGTATTATATTATGAGAGTATGAGAATAGGATCTTAGATGAGTATTCTAAGATGGGAGTATGTGATGAGAATCGCAAATAAGTATTCTAACATGAGACGGGGATCTCAAATGAGTATCATAAGATGAGATTATGAGATAAGAATATCAGATGAGTATTCTGACATGAGATGAGGATCTCAGATGAGTATTATAAGATGAGAGTATGAGTTGAGGATCTCAGATGAGTATTCAAACACAAGAGCATGAGATAAGGATCTCAAATGAGCGTCTAACATGAGATGAGGACATCAGACGAGTATTATACGATGAGAGTATGAGACGAGGATACCAGATGAGTATTTAGAGATGAGAGTATGAGATGAGGGTCTCATATGAGTATTATAACATGCGATTAGGATCTAAGATGAGTATTCTAATATGAGATGAGGATCTCAGATGTGTATTCTAAGATGAGAGTATGAGATTATGATCTCAGATGAGTATTGTAACATGAGATGAGGATCTCAAATGAGTATTCAAACATACGAGTATGCGATAAGGATCTTAGATGAGTATGTAACATGAGAATAGGATCTCAGACGAGTATTATACATTGAGAGTATGAGATGAGGATCTCAGATGAGTATTCAAAGATTAGAGTATGAGATGAGGATCTCAGATTAGTATTCTAACATGAGATTAGGATATAAGATGAGTATTCTAACATGAGATAAGGATCTTAGATGTGTATTTTAAGATGAGAGTATGAGATGATAATCTCATATTAGTATTGTAACATGAGATGGGGATCTCATATGATCATTTTAAGACAAGAGTATGAAATGATGATCTCATATGAATATTCTAACATGAGATGAGGATCTCAAATGAGTATTATACGATGATAGTATGAGATGAGGATCTCAAATGAGTATTCTATGACGAGAGTATGAGATTTGGATCACATATTAGTATTCTAATATGAGATGAGGATCTTAGATGAGGATTATAAGATGCGATTATGAGATGAGGATATCATATGAGTATTTTAACATGAGATGAGGCTTGTAGATGAGTATTCTAAGATGAGAGTATGAGATGAGGATCTTAGATAACTATTATAAGATGGGAGTATAAGATTATGATCTAAGATGAATATTCTAATAGGAGATGAGGTTTTCTTATGAGTGTTATAAGACAATTTTTAATAATTAGTAATTAGTTTTCAAAATCGTTATAGTAAAAATATGAAAAATTTAAAACAATTTTTTATCATAAATTAATTAAATTATTTTTTTTATTTCATATTTTCCTTTAATTTATTTTAGTAACTTTTTAACATTTTGATATTTAAAAAAATATAGAATTTTTGTTAAGTATTCCCTTGGGAATTGGAAAAAATTAAGTTAATTTATTCTTTTTGTAATTGAAGTGGGTCGGGGTGTTGGAATTGCAAACTAGGCCCGTCTGACTCACGTTTTGTCTTCTATATAAAGTGGATATAGGTTTAGGGTTTCTCATTTGTTCCAACTGATTATCTTCCATAATTTCACTCAATAATATGCGGTCAAAACGGTTCCATATTCCGCTCAAGTCTGACAGCAGGTTTGTCATTTATATTTCTTATTATGGTTGTAAATAGCTTCATGACACGCATGTTGATGTTGCGTGTAAGATTTTCAGAAGTTAAAGTAAACCATTTTTCGATTTTGCATGTTACTATTTTTGTTTTTGCAGTTCTTCTTTCAAACATGAAGTAAAGGCTAAATTGATCCATCAAACGAGTGATTCACTTGTGGTTGATTTGGATGCTAATGAGCCACATGCAGAAGACCAACCACATGGTGTTGATGTAGATGAAGAACCACATGGTGTTGATGATCTACATGCAGAAGAAGAACCATATGATGTTGATGAACCACATGATGTTAATGAACCACATGGTATTTATGAACCACTGGCTGAAGATACAAAATTTTACTAGGAACGAGAAATCAAATTTGGAATTTCATCTTGAAACAATGTTCTCGTAATTGCATGCATTTTTTATATAAAGATTCAAGTTGTTACTCCATAAGTGTCATAATCATAATATGAGGGATTTAGAATAGATGACACATTTCATTGATGGGTTGAGAACACAAACAAGAATGCATCTTGATGCCTCAGCTAGAGGAGGTACATTGAGAGTAAAGACGAATGAAGAATTGAAGATGCTAATTGAGAATATGTCTCAGAGTGGTTATCGCTCAAGTGAGTAAGCGATGAAACAAAAGGGTATTCATGCAGTTGATTAGAACATATCGCTTGCAGCTCAAATAGAAGCACTTTCTAAATAGTTAGTTACAGCATAACTAGCCCAAGCAAATGTTAGCCAAGTTCAGATGCTTCGTTGTGATTTTTATGGAGAGGGTCAATCAAACAGTAATTATACACTAGAGGTTGAGAGTGTCGAAGTTTAATATGCTAACTTTCAGAAGAGTAATCCATATTCCAACACCTACAATCCGGGTTGGAAAGATCATCCAAACTTCAAATGGAGAAACAATAAAACTTTGAGTGCAAATCAAGGAGTTCAACATGTTCTGCAAGAGCCTCAACGCAAACCATCACCTTTAGACGAAGCTTTAGCTAACTTCATGAAATAAACTCAATCTAGTTTTGAGCAGGTTAATACAACTCAAGAAGACATGTATAAGACTTAGAAGGAAATTGTACAAAATTAGATCACCATGAACAAGAACATTGAAGCGTCAATAAAGAACTTAGAGATGAAAATCGATCAATTATCTCGACAAATGGCAGCTCAAGCTAGTTAAGGTAAGGGATTTATAGGTAACGCCGTGGATAGCCTGAAAAATGAAATATGTAAGGCCATTGAGTTAAGAAATATAGTGGTTCCTTCTGGACAAAAAATGAGTTAAGAAAATAAATAGTCAAGCGAAACTGAGAAAAATAGTGAAAAAGAAGTGGTAGTCGAAATGGAAGTTGAGACAAATTCTGAGGAAAAAAAGTGAGAACAATAATGATGGAGAAATGAGAGGCTACACCATTGACAAATTCATTGATAAGAATTCCCCCTTCAGGAGAACCAAGAAAAAAATCTTAACCGGACCTAATCCCGAGCTACCCAATTACATCAAACTACCTTACCCGATTATGAAGAAGAACTTAAGAAGGAAAAGGAAGTAGGTCAGTTTAAAAAGTTCATGGAAATGTTGAACAAAATACAAATCAACATTCCATTTTGTGAAACTCTTGAATATATGCATGCTTATCATAAAATCATGAAAGAGATCTTATCGGGAAAGCGTAAGTTGAAACATGATGAAAACATCACTTTGGAAGAAGAGTGCAATGCAATCATCTAGAAGAAGCTTCCATCCAAACTCACTGATCTAGGTAGATTTACTATTCCCTACTCCATTGGTTCACTAACAATTGGTCATGTTTATGTGATTTAGGGGCTAACATCAATTTGATGTTTCTATCCATGATGCTAAAGTTGAATTATGGTGAGCCAAAACCAACAAAAATGACTCTCACACTTGCAGATCGATAAATCACATACCCATATGGAGTTCTCAAAGATACTCTTATCAGAGTCGATGGCTTAATGTTACCTGTGGACTTCATGATTTTAGACATGCCAAAATATTTCGAGACACCTCTACTTCTAAAAAGACCATTTTGGCATCCGATAAAGCTCTCATTAATGTTGATTTGGTGGGTTAACTTTGAGGTTTAACAACGAAAAAGTTGTCTTTAACATGTTTGAGGCAATGAAGCATCAGAAGGAAATCCAGCAATGTTATCATGTAGACTTGATGGATGAGGTTGTTAAGGAGGTAAATTCGGCAGATGAAATGGCATCACCAATGGGTCGAGTCATTCTTAATTCAGTTGAACAGGTTGAAGATGAATCTGATATGGAAGTGGTTGAATGCTTACTTTAACTCCAAACAACATAGGTTGAAGATGTAACAAGAGAGATTGGGAAATTAGGTGGGTATGGAAAAAAGATTCAATTAGTAGTCCAAAAGGATCCCAAATTGAAGGAACTCCCAAATAACTTGAAATATGTATTTTTAGGAGAGAATCCATTACAACCTGCGATCAACAACAACTTTTTATCAGAATTAGAAGAAGAAAAGTTGTTGAGAGTGCTAAAAGATAACAAAAAAGCATTCAGTTGGAGTGTGAGTGATCTGAAAGGAGCCATCCTAGTTTATTGCATGCATAAGATTAAATTGGAAGAATAATTCATTCATGTAGTTCAACCACATAGGAGATTGAATCCTATCATCAAAGAAGTGGTTCGAAAAGAAGTCTTAAAATTTCTTGAAGCATGTATGATTTATCTGTTTTTTTATAGTTCTTGTGTGAGTCTTACGCATGTAATCCCTAAGAAGGGAGGTATGACTGTCATTAAAAATGAAAAGAATGAGTTAATTCCCATTCAAACTATTATCGGATGGCAAATGTGTATTGATTATATGAGGTTGAACCAAGCAACAAGAAAAGATAATTTTCCATTACCTTTTATGGATCAAATGTTAGATAGATTAGTAGGTCATGCTTATTGTTTTTTCTTAGATAAATACTTGGGATACAATCAAATTGTTGTAGATCCCACAGATCAGGAAAAACCCACTTTCACATGCCCTTTTGGTTATTTGCTTACCGTAAGATGCCATTTGGATTATGCAACACTCCCACTACCTTTTAAAGGTCATGTTTTTTTTATATTTTTAGATATGAACGAATCATCTATTGAGGTATTTATGGATTTTATTTTTGTTTTTGATAATAATTTTGATAATTGTCTTGTCCACCTCAATGTTGTTATTGAGAGGCACCAAAAGGAACCTTGTTTAAATTGGAAAAAATGCCATTATGTGGTAAATGAATGTATCGTTCCAGGGTATAAAATATCAGTGAAAAGAATAGAGGTGGATCAAGCAAAAATTGAGGTGGTTGAAAAATTACCCTTCCTATATATGTAAAAGGAGTGAGAGGTTTCATTGGACATGCCAATTTTTACCGAAGATTTATAAAGGACTTCTCCAAGATTTTGCAAAACCTCTTTGCAATTTGCTAGTCAAGGAAAATGATTTTATTTTTGATGATGTGTCTCTGAAATCCTTCTCTGTTATTAAAGAAAAGCTTGTAACTGCACCCGTAATTGTTGCACCAAATTGGGGAATGCCCATTGAAATGATGTGTGATGCAAGCGATTACACGATATGTGCAGTTCTTGGTCAATGCTACGTTATTCCTTTCCATGTAATTTACTATGCTAGTAAATTTTTGAATGAAAATTAGGTGAATTATACCACCACCTAAAAAAATTAACAACACTAGTATTGACTCTAGAAAATTTTTGAGCATATCTAATTGGTTCAAAATTGGTTGTTTTAATATATCATGCAGTGTTGAAATACTGTAAGACCCCAATTTTGACCCTAAGATCCCTCATGCAATTTCATCATATGCATTAGCATTGGGATCACACTTTGGCATCCTCCTTACCCTTTTTTCATTGGGTTTGTTTTGGGAGAGATCACCAAGCACCATGTAACTGTATCATACTTGAATATTATCATTTTACTAACCAAATACCAAAAATATGTCTTTGTATTTGCCTAACTCTTTTGTAGGTAGGGCATGATCCCCACTGATCTATCAAGTTCACATCTAGGGTTTAAGACCCTCATGGCTAAGAGCACAACCAAGGAATGATCCACAATGTCTCTAAGCATCATATATGAGTCCCAATGATCTTTTCATATTATTTTGATCAATATTTCTTCAAGAGTTTGGAGTTGGTTTGCCTTGGAAACCCTAGTTTGTCTGGGTATCTTGAGTAACTTCTTCAATAAGCTACTTCACCAATTGATCAAATATCTCAAGGGACACTTCAAAATTCATCATCTCATGCTTGTATGATATGCCATGAGCCTAAAAAGTCAAGAGAATTGGAAGTTAGCAAGTTGATTGATGGTGGTTGGCCAGACGAATTCATCTTATCAAAACTGGGTCTCCCTAGACCTTATCTCCTACAATTTTCACCATATGAAAATGATTCCAAGAGAACAGTTACTCTAAATCATACTACAAACAACTTTCATGTTTAATTCTATAGATAATTTTGCTTGGAAAGTCATTTTCTATGTTGAAACATTATAGGTCATTTTGTCTAAATCCTAATTTGAAAGTCAACTTCCCAAGGCCATAACTTGCTCAATTTTTATGATATGAAATATTTCCAAGTTGCACAATCAAATTCAAGATTTCTACTTCAACTTTGATGTTTGGAGTGAAAGATAAATCAACTTTTATGAGCATGTGATATGAGGATACATTATAGGTTATTTTTGACCTATACCATCGAACAAGTGATTTTCCTCAACTTCAAAAATGCATACCTCTATCATTCTAAATCCAAATGACATTAAATTGGTGACCATTTTGAAGGTCCTTGAAAGAGCTACAACTTTGATGAATACACTTTTCTCATTTGGAGCTCACATGAAAAGTTAAGTAAGGTGGAATGTTGAGGTATGAGATTTAACACTTAGAAAAATTTTCAACATGTTGAAATTTCCAAACTTCCACCTCAAAATTCACCATGATCAAAGTTCCAAATGGAAAAGTGTCCAACATAAGAGTTGTTCCCATTGATCTAAGATTTCCAAATAGTCATATTTCATCCATTTGGACAAGGTTTGCTAGGGTTGCACATGGTCTTAACAGGTATGCATCAAGTGGAAAGATCAAATGTTTAAAACATCACATTGCATTGCCTTGCCATTCAAGCTTCATTTCAAACTTATTTCAGATGCATTTGGACCTAAATGGATTGCTTCATGGGCATGTACACGCCTATGCAAGCTTGTGCATGACATTGCCAAATTTGGAAGCAAATTCAAGTGTGCAAATATCACTCCCAATTGTTATAAATACAAGCTCTCTGAGCTCATTTGAAAGGACATTTGTGCGCCAACTTTGCCCCCTCTCTTCAAACCCTCATAATTCAAAGGAAAACCTGAGAATTTTCAATTGAAAATTGAGTTTGAATCTCACTGTTTGGAGATTCAAAAACTGCATGATCCAAAGCTTTTTTCCATTCCCAATCCATTTTTGCAAGCTTCCTGAGTGTGATCAAGCAAGGATTAAAGCAAGCAAGATCAAGTTCTGCACAACATTGAAGGTATTTTCCATAAATTTTCTTCTCTTCGATTCTCACTTAATTCTCATTAATTCTCTTAGATCTTTAGTTGTCTGAATTCCTACCAATGTAGGCAAGAAGATTGAGTTGCTTTGAGGTCAAATCGAAGCAACTCAGTTGACACACCTCAAAATTCAACTCCTCATATCTTTCTATATATTTGGAGTTAGTTAAAATTGAGGTCAGATTCGTGCTCTACGCTATTTTTTCTTTCAGATCATATCCTCCTTTTTCATTTATGTGATGGTGATGACTGAACCAGTCTGGTGAGGCTCGCCTGAGAAGGTGACCGGAGTTTCAGCGCCGATGTTGTGCTGGATAGGTTTAGAGTCATTGATCTTGTTCAAAATATTTTAATCTCACGTGTTGCTTGTAATTACCATTTATGTTGCAAGTTGACTCGTGACTATGGTGGAAAGCGCACTGATGACCACTTGATCTGCCACCTCAATTAATGAGGGAGATCAAGTGGTCCACGTTTTTTTTGTATTTTCTGAATTTATTTTTATTTCTTTGATTTTTATTAATTCATATTAATTTTAATATTGATCCAAAAAATATGAGAGTTTCACCAAAAAAAATTAAATAAAATCCTCTTTCATATTTTGAATTAAAATTATTTTTTGGATCATTATTAATATTTTTCATGATTTAATTGATTTTGTGAATATTTTTAATTGTTTAAAAATACTTTTAAGTTTCCAAAAATTCTGAAATTTTTTCTCCAAGGTCCTTTGACCTTGTTTGACCTATGATAAATCTCATGTCCATTTCATTGGTGTTTTGATGAGGTTTTAGGAATTTGACAAACCATATTTAATTTAATGCATTATTTTTAGTATTTTTAAATTGAATAAATGCCAAATAATTGTGTTGAGCCATTTTGGTTACTTGTATAAGTTTGACTTGTGTTGTTGGGCCTTTGTCAAGGTTGATTTGACTTTGTTAAGTTAAGATCATTGGATTTAAGGGATTGATGGAATGTACATTCCATCTCCCAAAATGAATGAATGATCTTAATTTGGTAAAAGTCCTCCCTTGTCCAATTTGAGTTTTGATCTATTCCCCTCCCTCTTCATCTAATTCCCTTTCTTTATGCATCCATTTCATTTGACCTATGATATCTCTATATCCTAAGGCTAGTTGATTGCAAAATCAACATAAGTATGAATGAGATTAGGCCACCTCTTTTTGCATATTATTTTTGTGTGTGGTATGTTTCATGAGCACAGTCCATTATACTATGTCTCTAACATGCATTAACACCAAAATTATATTGCCCGACCTCAAATAGTTGTGACTTCTACATAAGTCCAATTACGATTGCTTAACATAGCGCTAAATTTTTGACACAAAAGGCATAGCATTCTAGTTAGTGAGATTGTAAGTCTCACCTCTTTCATGGTATTGTGTGGAAACTTGACCTTTTTCCTTCCTTTGGAAGATGTCTTGGTTCAAGGATCCATGCTTGTGATAAGTAGGTTGAGTGTTCTCCAAAGAATGACTTAAAAATAAAAAGCAAAAGCAATACTAACTTCTAACTCATTAACAACTAACATTTAATTTCAAGTCATTTACCTTAAGGCAATTTAATTTCAAGCTTTATTCATTTGCCATTATTCCATTCTAATTGTTTATGTTAATGCCATTTTCACTTTGTCCACTTGGACCATATTGTGTGATATATCTTGTTTGTGTATATTTTGTTTGCTTGTGTGGTCTTTGACCATTAATGTACATAATAAGAACAAAAACCCTAAAAAATATCTTGTGTGGACTGTTGGTTTGATATGAGACAATTGGACTTAGAATTTAGGCAACATTCCCTATGCAAAGGACTTGGCCAATGCCAACTTTTTTGAAACCACGTGCTTGCAATTTGAAACTTCATCTGATACATCATTGAAGATCCCTTTGAGTTCATCTGCAACATGATCATTGTGAAGTTGTTATTTTGAACATGTGACTTGTGGAATTCATCTGTTACATAGGCAAATTTGAAGAAGAACATGGAGTTGCTAAGCTTGGATGTGGCTATCTTTATTTGATGCCTTGCTCTTCAACTTGATATATTGTGCATTGTTTGTGGCTTGATTCTAATGTCCAAGGGAATTTGGGTTTCTATATGACATTCTTGTCTATTGACTTGCAGCTGATTGGTCAGATCGTTTCAACTCTTAACTTTTAAATTTATGTTTAGGATTAGTCTCTTCATCTCCTCCCCACTTCTTTAATTTCAAATCCCTCCCTCCTTTTAAAAAAAACTTCTTTGTTTGTGCTTGTTTTCTAAACTTAGACCATTTCCCAAACTAGAGACTTTGGCCTTATGCCATTGCATTTTGAAACTCTTTTCTTGATCAAATTGGTAAATAAGCTTAATTATACTTAACTTAAAACTTTTTAAAAGCCAAAATGAACTAACTCATTCAAATCATTTTTAGGCCTTGGTGCCTTTTAAATTTAATTTTTGTTAAAATTAATGCATCCACTTTGAAATTTATACCACAAACTACGTGGTTTTGATCCCTCATTTTATGTTTGTACGTAGGCACATGTCCGAAGGTCTTGTCAAACACAAAAATATAATTAATGAATTCTTTTCTTATCCCCCATTCTATTTGTTTGTAAACATCACTTTGTACAAAATACATATGCACATAAAAAAGGGCTCCCTAGGAGTACCTATGACACTTTGGATGCTAACACCTTCCCTCTGTGTAACCAACCCCCTTACTTGTAATCTTTGGCATTTTATTAGTTTTGATTTGAAAACTTCTTATTTTGGGGTTTTATTCGTACTTTTCCCTTTTCCCTTGGAAACAATAAAAGAGCAGTGGCGACTCTGGTTTTATTGACGTCTAGCTTATCAATAGCTTGATGGTCATGAATTTACTGCTACAGAAATTAAGTGGCGACTCTGTTGGGGAGTAGTCTCTAGTGGGTTTAGCCTACTTTTTTGTGTGTATATAATTGTGTATTTGATATATGTATATTTGTTTATATGATATAATCTGCTTGTTGTGCTTGGTGATCTCTGAGTGGTGAGATAAGTTCTAACCCGAACTTGAGTGCAATTAAGATTGGAGGATGGTATAGTCATGTCCGACTTGTGTGAAGTAGTCCTTAACAAGTTGGCTTGAGATCCATATGCTCAGTGGAGACCCTTTTGGATTTGGAAATGTCACACAAGTATTTATGGTTAGGCATTACTATTTCTGATTTGGGGTCCGAGAAGCTGAGGACCGTAGAACATTTACCCCCTCTTGGCCTATTTAGGACGTAGTGTGGAGACTGTTCAAGTGTGGACTTGATAACAGTTGTTACACGATACTACATTCAGACGAGTTTCTCTTGAGAATATTATGGGTCGATGAGTCAGTCATCTTAACCTGTAATATTTGATAGATGGAATTAAGACTTTGGGAACTTTTTAGAACATGATCTACAGGTTTTTATCCTTAGTTCACTCCTTTGGGATAGTTCTTACCCAGACTCTATGCCCGTGATTCACAACAAACTCTTGATTCTTGGTTGATCCAATCAATTCTTGTCAATATCAATGGAATTTGGGTGTTGACAAGGTGTAAGCCATAATCCACCAAAATGGATGATTGATCTTGACAATGACTTAATTCATCCCTTGACCTTTGTTTGCCTTGTGTGCGATCCCTTCTTTGAGATTGTTGCATTCATGCATTCATGCGCATCATAACATTCATCACACGAAAATTTCAAGGAACTGAGATGTTATTTGCAAATATTTTCATACCATGAATTGTGGATGAAGGAACACTAAGAAGTACAATTTCAGATGTCCCGACTTGAAAGAGTTAAGGAAGCTAGCATCTTTTGTATTAGATCCCTGGGACTTCAAACAACGTCATGGGAAGCTTCTGTCTATCTTGTCTGCTGATGTGGTTGAAGGACTTTTGAGTGTGTTAGTGCAGTTATATGATCCTCTCTACTGTTGCTTCAATTTTCCTGATTATCAGCTTGTGCCTATGTTGTAGGAGTATGCTCATCTCTTGGGGATACCTATTTATAGTAGAGTACCATTTAGTGGATTGGAAGATATTCCCAGATCTCATCTTATCGCTGAAGCTCTTCACCTGAAGAAGTCTGAGATAAAGGCTCATTGGGCGAAGAAAGAAGGATTGTTTGGGTTGCCATCTGATTTCCTCATCAAGGAAGCTACTCCCTTTGCTCAAGCCGGTAGTATGAATGCGTTTGAAGCTATCTTTGTGTTGCTCATCTATGGATTAGCTTTGTTCCCTAACATTGACGATTTTGTTGATGTTAACGTCATTAGAATATTCTTGATTGGGAATCTTGTGCCTACTTTGTTGGGTGACATGTACTTCTCTTTAAATCTAAGAAATTCTAAGGGTGGTGGAACGATTGTCTGTTGCATTCCTCTTCTGTACAAGTGGTTTATTTTGCACTTGCCTCAGACACCTACTTTTGTGGAGAACAAGTAATGTTTATGGTGGTCTTAGAGACTTATGTCTCTCATTAATGATGATATAGTTTGGTATGATCCTTCGTTGGGTAGTTTTGAGATTATTGATTATTGTGGTGAATTCTCTAATGTGCCTCTCATTGGTACACAAGGAGGAATTAACTACAACCCTGTTTTTGCTCGTCGTCAGCTTGGGTTCCCATTGAGAGACAAACCTAATAACACTTTGTTAGAAGGTATTTTCTATAAAGAGGGTAAAGATCCCTAACATTTGAAGCATAAGATTATGCACGCTTGGCATAATGTGCATAGGAAAGGAAGATCCGAGCTTGGACCGTGCAACTGTGTAGCTTTAGAAGCTTACACTCTTTGGGTGAAGAAGAGAGCTTTGGAGTTGAAGATGCCTTATCCTTGTGAAAGACCTATGTCTATGGTTGTAGTTGATCAACTAACTCTCCCTAACCAAGATGTAGAGGAGTTGGAAGACGCACTCGCCAAGATGAAGCAAGAGAAGGATATGTAGGAAGAGCGTTTCCGTGCTTTGAGCAAAACGCATGAGGAGTTGCAGTTGGAGTCTAAGGACAAAGATGCACTTATTGAGCTACTTGAAGACCGAGTGACAAAGAGACAGAGAGAGCCGGAGGTTTTATCTTCTAGCATGCCTCAACCTTCCATTGCTTGGAAGAAGAATATTGATCAGTTTGTCCTCGAGAAGACTCAGATGAAGGCTTCTTTTAAGACTGAGATTCGACGCATTCGAAGGAAGTACGCGACTACAATAAGATCTTCTGATGTTGTTGTTAGGGATCCTTAGGATGACTAGTCTCCTTTTCTCTTGTATTTTTCATTTGGTTTATGAAATTGTACTCAGTGTAATCCTTCCAATTATTGCAATTGTTGTTATATATATATATATATATATATATATATATATATATATATATATATATATATATATATATATATATATATATATATATATATATATATATATATATATATATATATATATATATATATATATATATATATATATATATATATTATATATATATATATATATATATATATATATATATATATATATATATATATATATATATATATTTGCAAATGATATAGTAAGTTGCTTGAAAATAAACATAAACAAGCATTGCATTTCATGCATCATTTGCATAAGCAGGTTTCTCTTTCGCCAAATGTCTCATTGGTGTTTCTTTTGTGCTTCAGCCAAGCTGACTCATCAATACAATACTCACGCCAATCACTCCAGAATTATGGAACATCTTGAGCAAGAGAATAGAGACCTGAAAGAGGAGATCGCCTGGCTGACTGCCATGATGGAGTCAGTTCTAGCTACACATAGCCAATCATCTCTAACACTCGCAACTCTTCCTCCTTAGAGGACTGTTATTTCAGAGGTGGCTACCTCTACCATGCCTGCTGCCACCGCTTACTTAGCGCCTGCCATGCCTGCCGGATTCCCGTGGGGAATGTCGCCCAACTTCATGCCTAAAGGATTTGCACCTACTTTTGCTTCTATGCCGGCATCTAGCCCGGTCATGTCTGTGCCGCCGCCTGTAGTGCATACCTTACCTCGTGTGGAAGACACCATTTATCATTCCGAGCCATCTGAGGGCCCGGACGTATATGATAAAATGGATGAGATGAAAGATCAATTTCTTGAGCTGTATAAGAAGTTGAAGACTTTGAGGGGTAAAGACCTTTTTGGGAAGAGTGTTGCTGAATTATGTTTGGTGCCGAATGTGAAAATTCCATCACTCCTTCGATCTACATCAAGGGTTTCAATCGCCACAAGAGGTAACGATTCTATCACTGATCATGCCCATTCGTAAGGACCACTAAAGGAGAAAATTTTAATTTCCGTTGCGTTTTGGATCGCTATTCTCCTTCAGTAATTTCATTTGGACCATTGATGATTGCATCCAATACACCCTTGTCAACAGAGTTGACATGGATACGTGCACAAGCTTTCCAATAGCCATAATTTTCACCGGTGAATACGCCCCTTTAGGTTCGGTAGCCATTATCTAATAAGCAAATCTTAAGACTAGAAACAATCGGAGCTCGTGATACCACTTGTTAGAAGATATGCCTAGATATAGAGTGCGGTGAATAGATCCCAAGTTAAATATTTATCCAAAAATTTTACTTAGAAAAATTTATGGCACGGAAGCAAGTTTCAAATATTTCTCGGATCAAAAATTGTCTAACCGAACCTACTATTGAAAATCCTGAATATGCCTAAAAGTGTCAATGGTATGATAATAATCCACAATTTGATTAGCAACACTTTAAGCAACAAATTGAATACTCTACCATAGTAAAGGTCTATCTTCAATGATAACAACACACACAAAATTAGTTGAAACAAATTATCGAATACTTTGTGTGCGATTAACAAAGTTTGGATGTTTGTTTAGTGTTTGTAGTTCTTATAAATCCAACCACTACCAAATGGTATATGATTACAACAACAAAAATAATTCGAAAATTATTATCCAAACAATGTTGATCAAGAGATCAAAGTAATCAATAATTTGCGAACCAAAAAATAAAAGAGATAGAGAATATACAAGAATTTGTTTAGGCAGTTCCCCAATCGGCCTCACTATGGATACGTATGCCCTCAATTCAAACTCGAATTGAGATATTATTATAATAAATATTACTTTGCAAATGTATGTATACAGGAGATGTGAAATCAAATCCCATAAACCTTAAGTTTGTTCTTGACTCTAGCACCTCCAAAAACCTTGATCAAAGATTGATCAAGATACCAACAATGTCGCTTCAATTCACCTGCTGTTGCTACTTCCATGCACGACCTCTTTGTCTCGAGGCTTTCACCCGGATGAATTAATCCTAAGCGCACACTTATTGAGTAAAAGATATGTCAACACGATCCACCATTTCACGTTACTCCTTTGCACGACACACATAGTCTCAATGCTTTCACTCGATTGAATATGAACTGCATAATTTAGTCCAAAACCTTCAAACCCTAAAGATCTTGAAGGAAAACCCCACATAGGTCTTCTGAGTTGAATCCATCAAAGATCTCAACCCAATATTATCGGTACAATAAACATAACTGGATGTTATCAATTCTAATCTAGATGGCACCCAATCAAAAAATGATTATATGTAGTTTGATTGTGTGTATGCATATATTGAATTGAAGATTATGAGATGCTTTGAAATCCTGGATTCATGTAGGTTTTACTCACTCTAGATACCTTACTAGAGAATGATGCATGTACCAAGTATATATATGTGTAAGACTCATAAGAAGCAAAAGGAATGCACAAGGAATGGAAACAAATTCAATTTTAAAAAAAAATTATCAATAGGTTGACCTATACGAGTCATGTGTCAACCTATTCACGTCATGTGTCGACCTGTTTGGAAGCATGTGTCGACCTGTAAGGTTATGTGCTGCATATAGGAAGACCTGAAGACTCGACACATGAGACAAAAGCTACAAATTTTAATATTGTAGCGTACATGTCGACCTGTACCATTTATGTGTAGACCCGAAGTTTAAAAAAGTCATATATAGGTCGACCTATAGTCGTATGTGTCGATCTATAATGAGGATTTTTCACTTCAAACCAAGTTTTTCATGCTCAACACAATATTTTGATGCACAAATATTTTCCAGACTATTTCCAACAATGCTGACATGCTTCCTAATGCAAGAACGCTAAAATGCACAACTAGACTCGGATGATACTATCCAATGTACATAAATGTTATCTCCTAGTTTTAACATCATTTAAAACATATATAAACGGAAAGATGCACTCATAAAATTTAGCTTTATGTTGTTGTTGATGATGTGTGCGATAGTGTAGTGATAGAAAGCAAAATAGGGTGAAGTGTGATTTGTTGAGAGAGGTCAAGTGAGATTCATAGAAAATTGAGATGTGATTTTGAGAGATTTTTATGGAGTCTTGTAGGATGTGATTGGTGATCAATGATTGAAGAGTGATATTTAATTTATAGAGCTAAATATGTAACAACTTAGGGTAGGCTTGGGCAGTTCTGTTAATCCAGTTAGGGCAATGTTAAGTTTTAGTTAGATTGAAGGAAAAGGTTGTTAGCTGTGATGACTCTATTAAGCAACTCTGTTAGGGACTGTTATCAAGTGAAATTAAATTTGAGTTGGAGTTAGTAAGGTATTGTATTCAATTAGTTGGTTATAATCTTGTTGGGGAGTTGTCAACTATTAGTGTCAGTTATGAATTAGCTAATGGATCGAATTTTAATTAATGAAGAATTGTGTTTAGTTAGTTTGGGTGTTCGATTATGGAAAGAAGTTAGTCATAACATTAGTTTAGATAGAAGATTGTTAAACAATTTGAATGTGGTGCTAAGGGTTGTTAGTATGTTGAGATGGATTGAAGTTAGTTGCTTGTCATGTGTTATGTTGAGCTCAGGTGGTGAATTTAGTTGTAGTTAACATCATATTAATTATAACTAGCCACTGTTAGTGATTCTTAGAATGTTAGGATTAGTAAGTGAAGAATAGTTTGAACTGTTAGTAAAGTAAAGTTAAGGTTAGATTATGATGTTTAGAATTAGGAAAATGTGATGAATCAAATGGTTATGCCAATGAACTGTTAGTGGTTTTAACAGAGTTAGAAAGTTGTTAGTAATTGTTGGCTTTTAAAATGTTAGGGTTGTTAGAATTATTTTGATATGTTTTATAATTAGAGATTGGAACTTAATGCATTAATATGACTATTTTGAAATGATGAAAGCATGCTTGTTTGAACTTTTATGGATTTGTGAAACTACTAATTATTACATATGCTTGAAGTTACTGACATATGTTGAAATTGAATTGAGATATGTTATTTTATTATTGAAAGTGATGTTAGCATGCCATATTAGTAAAGATTTAGTATAGATTGCAGGTTGTTATGGAGGTTTTTTTTGTTTATGGTATGCTTGATGTATTTACGAATTGTTGGAATGAATAATGTGTTGAAAAATGCTAATGAAAGATGGATGAATTGTTAGGTTTAAACCATGATTTGTTTGATTGTGTGAGTGTATGTGTTGTGTATATGGATTGTATGCACTTTTGATTCATGAACGTTATCTTGATATCGTGCTTTGAGTTTAAGTTAGGTGTCTATAAATCCTAACTGTGCATTGTGGTATGATTGCAGGGCTGACATAAATGCATGGTGGCACACTTTGGCATGCAAGGAACTTGGCAACCTAAAGCTCAAATTGAAGGAGAATGGTGATCCAAAACACAACGAAAATTAAAATTTTCTCCTTTAGTGACCCTTACGAATGGGTATGATCAGTGATAAAAATCGTTACTTCTTGTGGCGATTGAAACCTTTGATGCAGATCTAAGGAGTGACCACAAACGTTGAATGGTGACAACGCCTCTACTCAGTCCATACGAACAGATTCCTTCAATCTCATTGCTAGCTGTTACGAATGAAGGCTTTGAGTGAGAGAGAGAGAGAGAGAGAAACAAAATTTCATCTAATGAAATGCTTATGCACAGGGGTTCTATTTATAGAACCACCTGTGTGGGCTGCAAGCTAAAAATCCCATTTAAGTGTATGTGGCCCATATCTTATGGTATACCAAAAAATCACTTAAGCGCATGGTACCTTACCATATTTCGGATTCTACTTAAGTGCACCGTACCTTACGATGTTCTATAATTCACTTAAGTACACCGTACCTTACGGTGTTCCTTATTTACTCTATCTCTCATCAATCCGTCGTTTTGTGTGTGACCCTGTAGGTTTTCGCGACATTGACAATTATATTAAATCACATATTTAACATAATAAACAATGAGTGGTATCTAGGAATACATCACTGCTACCCAAGGCACGAAAATGTCATGCGATTTGACAAATCCCTTTTTGTGATAATACTTGTGCGTACAATTACCCTTTCACCCTTATGTCTATATTGAAAACAAGGCATAGACCGTGTCATCCTTATCTAGTTCAATATCGGCCCCTTAGACATTTATCCTGTTACGCAAGATGGGCAAATTCCATCTAGGTCACTCATGTTCCTCAGCATGCTCCGTGGAGTACCCATCAAATGTCTTTATGTTCAATACTTGTGTATACAATTACCCTTTTACCCATTCACTGATGTATTACTTTAAGCGAGTCTTGTCAGGTGAGGAAGATTAAATACCTAAAGATGAAGGTTTTAAAAACCATAGTTTAAGCTATCAACAAATTCACTAGAATTATTAGAACTTTCATAACATATTTAACAAAAGAAAAATAAATTAATAATAATAGTTATATAATAAATAATTATTTGATTAAATATAAATGTATTTGGGCTCATAACATACAAGGCCCGTTAGGGTTAATTGGGAGGAATGAGCATATAAAAAGCATATGTTGTTCCTCCCATGAGGCCTATCTAGACAGTCTCACTTGCCTCTGTCCTTGTAGTCGCAGCTAGCACAACATTCTTCAAAGGTGATTGTTCGCGTGCACTGAGTGGAGGTGTTGCTCTATTGCGACATTGGTGACCGTCTCCTCGACGCTTCAAGAGGTAAACATGTTAACTCATATTGATTCTCCTTGTTCCAAGTGATTTTGACAAATAGGTTTTTTCTGCTTTTCAGATTGATTTTAACTCATATTGATTTTCGTTGTTCTGAGTGATTTTGACAAATAGTGTTTTTATGCTTTTGAGATTGGTTTTTTCTGTTTTTTTCTTGCTTTTGAGACTCTTGATTCTTTTAATATTTACACTTAATGATGTAATCGTTAGTTTGTTGTACTAAGAAGGGACCGCAAAATAACAAATCGATATTAATAAGAGTAAATCAAGAGAAAGGTATATGAGATATGAAAACATGATCGATTTATTGGGAAATTAATCTAAAACAAGATACATGCCCATTTACAGCAAGATACACATAAATTTACCCCATCGACTCTACCACGAGCCATGTGCAAAAGAAATTTTATCACTTAGAACGAATCACAAACCCATTGGAGAATGCGAAAAATCAGAAGCACAAATGAGCCATATGACGATCAAGAGAAATTACGATTGAAAGAAGATATCAACTCACCAAGTAGAAATCCTAAACAATTCGACAAAGAAAAAGCTAAAAAACCCATCTAAAAAAACCTAAAAGCAAAATCGAGGAGATAAACCGATTTTTTTTTGTCTCTTAGATTCACTTAATGAGAAAATCTATGTGCATTATTTTTTATAAAGTTAAGAAAATACTATAAAATAAAACAAGTTAAAAAGTTAAAAGAGTAAAGCAATCGGAAGTTTTCGTAAAATATTATTGTTGAAAGACACTATGGTTGAATGCTTAGAATTTAGCGGAATAATTTTATTTTTTTAAAAATAAATTATTAATATTTAATTTATTATTATTTTTTTTAATAAAAAATAAAAAATAAATAATCATTAAACACCTCTAAAGAGTAATGATGTTTTTAAATTTAATCAAAGGTGTTGAGTTCGAACCCAACCTTAAACACGCATTAATGTTAAATTTTCTTAGAGAAAATTTTACCATCCACTTAAAAAATTAATCTCAACAATTACACGTAGAGAATATTTGATTTTTAAAAATAATATAATTTTTATTGGATTTTGGAGTTGAATGTTGAAATGCAAGTATTTTAACATTTTTTTATCAAATGAGTTAGTGGTGGAAATTTTATCACTTCAAAATAAATAAATAAAACGTCAGAAATTCAAATCCACAATTTTACCGAAAAATATATTTACACAATTATCAATTAAACTCATTTAAATGAACAAAGCTTATATCATAATATATTTGATCCAAGTATAACTATTTGATATATTATCACTTATAGACGAATTTTATCAAAATGCCATGACACTAACTTATTTGATCTTTCTCTAAAGTTTATGTCGGTGGAGTGAGCAACACCAAGGACATAACAGGTAAACCACACAATTCTCAAATTGTCATTCTAGATTTGTGGGATAATTTCCACTTTTCGACAAGTCAGCATAACAGCTATGCGTAGGGAGCAAGCAGCCTAAACGGCGACGTTTTGCATCCTCTCAATTCTCAATGCACCCTTTTGTAACGAGCGTTATAGACTTAATTCGTTGACATAAATTTACATCCGAAGCTAGACAAGGGCATTTACGTAAATCAACTAAACCAAAACTTCACAGGGGTATTTTGAAAAACCCAAATAAACGAAATTACTAAAAAGTCCATATCTTAAATAAGTGGGAATATCTATTTGCACGTCTCTTTCTGACTTTCACTATATATCACTCTCTCTCTTCTCTCTCTTGCGATTCAATTTTTCCTTTTGGTTATTTTGGTTATTATTTCTCACACACACAACACCGAAACCGCCTTTTTCAAAGGCTACAGCGTCTCTCTCTTCTCTTCTTCTTTTCCCTCTTCGATTCTTAGGGTTTCGTAAATACTCCATCAGAATGTTCCAGAAAACTCTCTAATTTCAATATCATTTTCTTCTTCACAACACTCGCTTGATTTTTTTCATTCACTTTTTATTCTTTTTCTTCAGGTAAATAAATAACTAAATTAATTCTCTCAGTTTTTTTTTTCAGTTGTGTTTTTTCTTTCTTCCTTTGCATGTTTAGGTATACTCGATTATGAGTTCGGTTTGGATATTGTTGTTTTCTAGGGTAAGGAAGAAATGATTTTGTTTTTGTGGAGATTTTGTTTTCTTAATTAGTAAGTTATTGAGCTGTTTCTTTTTTTTTTGAAAGTCAAACCGTGTTGAAATTTCAGTTTTTTTACGATAGTTATGAATATTTAAGTGTGTATTTAAGAAATTCAAATGCTAGATAGATACTGTGAAGTCTAGCTTGAGTATAGGGTTACTTGTTTTGATTTTTCTCTATGAATTTCAGCTTCATGAGATTGTTTGGGGGTTAATTTGAGTTGGTTCTGTTTGTATGTGTACAATGTATGAGGTTTAATTTGGGTTCTGATGGTATGAGTTCACACTTAGATTTTTTGTTCTCTCTTTTGAATTTGTTGGGATTTTGTAATATTAGACTAGGTTTTGATGTTACTTAATATGTTGTGATTGTTTTTGTCTATTGTAATAATGAAAACCCTAATTTGTGCCTAATGCCATTTTCATATTGACTTTCTTTTTGGGTTGTTTGTTTACTTTCACAAAGTAAGCATATGCATTTCTGTCTGTAAGTGGTTAAATTCCTGGTTTGGTTATGTATGATATTTCTGAAGTTAGGAATGGAGATGCTCACTTCGTGATTTTATAGATAACTTGACATTACTGTATCCTAGGTCACTTTCATGCCATCTTTGAATTTGTTTGACAATTGGTTTTAATTACTGGTTCATTGACTTTCAGATTGAAGCTGCTGATTTATACTTATAAGTTGAAGCCTGAGTTTTGAATTTTTAACCATTCAAAGTCATGTTTAATGAAGGAGCTCCTGAATTTGTTGTTGATCAAAGCATGTATTACCCTGCTCCCACCAATTATGGTTTTTACTGTACAGGTAAGTCCAAAAATCTGTGCCTTTTTGGCTTTGGGGTTGAATATGGTTGATCATGTGTTATGGAATATATATGCATCATATTGACCGTTGTGTATTTATTGTGGCCAGGATTTGAATCACCCGGTGAATGGGAGGACTACCCTAGGATTTTTGGTGTAGACGGTCCTGATATTCAGTACTCGGTGAGTTGGTTCTCCTCTCTGCCCGAATGCGTCTCTGTCATATGTTGGACTGACATTTGATTTAAATTCTTATTTCTCTGACAGGGTGCGCAAGATGAAAGTTTTCCATATGTATATTTTACACCTAGCTATGGATTTGCACAGTCTCCATACAATCCATACAATCCTTATATTCCAGGTGCTATGATGGGAGTTGATGGGTCATTTGGAGGAGCACAACAGTATTACTCCCTCCCCAATTACCAAAACCCTGTTTCTGCGCCAGCTTATTTTCCTCATGTTCAATCAGAACATTTTCATGACAGTTCTGTTGATCCATTATTTGATAACAATGCTTCTGTCAATAGACCTGATGGAAGAGGTACGAACCATAAGTTCAATTCAGCCTCTGCTTCTTTTACTATGAACTCTTCAAAACCATTATCAAATCAGACAAGTTCCTTAGTCTGGGAACCTGAGGGGCCAAGAGCTGATGCTTTGGCAAAGAAAGATTTGACAAATGGAAGCGGCCCTAACAGTGGTTTTCCTAATTTTGCTTCATCACCTTATCATCAGGTAATAAGCTTACTCTTTTGAGCTGCATTGAAATTTGAATTTGAGTGTCAAGTCAGTGCTGTCGTGACAGATATGTTGCCAGCTGCCATAGGCAATTTGTCAAAAGAGGTCTGCTATAGTGCTATGGTGGCGCCATAGGCTGCAATAGTATGTTTATATGGCAGAATTTTGACCATTGACTACATTGTCTCAAGCCAGTTTTGCTTTTGACATATTTAGATGACAATCATTGCACACTGATAATATTTTAGCAAGTTAATACTCTTATAGGTCAGCTTTTCCATGGTACTATGTTTTTGATTAGGAGACACTTCGAGGGAATGACTAGATGTTTATTAGTTTATAGAGGTCTTTGATGCTGTAAATATATTGTAGTAATTGTATTGTTGTATTTGCTGATTTGCGTTACAAATGTATAAAATTTTATTGTCTTAGACTCTTAGTGAGATTTTATTTTTGAGAATGCTCAATAGCTATATTTCCCCATTGTGGTTTTGTAGGCTAGAAGTGCTGATGTCTCATTCCAGCCTAAAGATACTTTTTCCAATGGAAATATTTTGTCACATCGTAATCAATTGAATGTAGCTTCCCCAATGGGTAATGGGTTTTCTGACTATGGATTGAATGCTACTGGACAGTCTGCTATTGCCAAATTTCGGCCAAAGGTTCATGCTGCTAAAGTGCCGGGTGATTTAAATAGGGGCGGTGATGTACTATTGGGTGAGCTAAATCGGGGCCCTAGAACTAGTAGGCCGAAACATCATATGGCTGTCAAAGCCTATACAGCCAAGGCAGGAGATGCCAACACTCAAGAGAACATTATTTATACTGATCAATATAACAGGGAGGACTTCCCTATTGACAATGAAATTGCGAAGTTTTTTGTTATAAAATCATACAGTGAGGATGATGTTCACAAAAGCATTAAATATAATGTGTGGTCATCAACACCCCATGGAAACAAGAAACTGCAGAGTGCTTTCGAAGACTCTGGGAGAAAAGCTATTGGAAAATCTGGAGGCTGTCCTATCTTTCTTTTCTTTTCAGTGAGTTTCCATTACATTGATGCATTTACTATACTTCTAAAACTCATGTATAAGTTTAACCTTGTAACTCCCTTCTATTTATCATACTGACCCTTTCTTTTTCAATGTAGGTTAATGCCAGTGGTCAATTTTGTGGAGTTGCTGAGATGGTTGGTCCTGTTGACTTTGATAAGGATGTGGACTTCTGGCAGCAAGATAAATGGAGTGGGAGCTTCCCTGTAAAGTGGCACATCATAAAAGATGTGCCAAATACCAATTTTAGGCACATTATACTAGAAAACAACGAGTTCAAGCCTGTAACTAATAGCAGAGACACACAAGAGGTATATAAAGTTCTGTTCAGTAGTTTATTTATCTATTAAGCATATTTTCTTATAATTTGGGTTGATCGTAACTCAACCTTACATAACCAGCTTGTAAGGTGAGGACCACCCATATTTATAAGTACATTAACCTTTTTTTCTCTGTCGAAATTTTTTATTTGAATTGGTGAATATGGTATCTTGTACATTATTAAGAAACAATTGAGTAGCTAAATCTCCCACATACTTAATCCACTGCAAACAACTAGATTGTGTAGACACTTTTGAATTGTTAGACTTCTTTCCTCGATTGTTTGATGAAGTAGGTGCGTGTATATTTTCTTCCTTTCGTCTACTATAGGAGCTCTTCAGCTTGGCGTGGGTTTATTTTTTCTCCCTGCTGTTAATATAATTTTGACCATCAAGTTCCCATGTTGTGTGCAGATAATGTATAGGAAGGGTCTGGAAATTCTGAAGATATTCAAAAATTATACTTTGAAGACATCTTTGCTTGATGACTTTATGTACTATGAAAACCGACAGAAGGTCATGCAGGAGGAGAAAGCTAAATTTCTAAGCAAGAATTTTGGAAGTCCATCATCAGTACCAGTGTTGGAGCCACCCCGAAAGCTGACTTATGCTTTTGAAATTCCTCCTGTCAGTGATGAGAAAAATTCAAAGATGGATGATCTGGATAGCTTAAAACACACTTCAATTTCAAGTGTTGGAGCCACTGTTAATAGTTCTGATGCCACCAGCAATGCATCTGTGGATGAAAAGGCTGAGACCGGTGAAGTTGATAGCCAAGATATTTCTTCTGTCCTGAAGATTGGTTCTGTCACCATTACCCCCAAACAGGTACCAATTGATGTTGTCACAGTAGGCTCAATGCAAGTTAAAGTTAATGGATTTTCCGAGTCTTCTGGTGTTTTAAAGGTTGGGAGTACCCCACTTGATTCCAGATCTCTACAGGCAGGCAAAGGAACCTCTGACATCAACACTGGACCTCAACCTTAAGTTTTGTCTGGGGATGTCAAAGGCATAATTTCAGTCTAAATTGAAAGATGGATTAATATCTCCCTGATTGTTTCACAATTGGGAAGTTGGGTTTCTTTTTTATATTTGTTGGTATCTTTCACTTGATTGATACAAAGACCAAACCGTTAGATGAATCTTTCTAGCGAGTTTGATACAGAAAGCTTTAAAAGACTTCATCTTTATATTTTGTCGGTCAGCAAACAGTTCACATGGTTGTTTTCTTCCTTGCAGATTTCATCCATTATTTTGTCTTAGTATGAAACTTTTGCTGTTACATGTCTCGTTCTGTTATGCTTTGAGGTTTCCATTCTGTTATGTTAAGATGGAACTTGTCATGTGCTTTTTTAGTTTGTTTGATAAATAAAGAAAGATATGTAACATCTGAATCAATAAAAGTTTGCTTCAAGACTGAAATTGAATATGTGTATGTCTTTCTTGGGTTTTAAGTGAATTCAATAAGACTGAACGTGCCCCACAACTTCCATTATTTCTTTAAGAATTATTGGCATTTGATTGCCTATTTATTACTAGTGATGTCAAATTCACGTGCGACACTTCTTTCAAATTAAGGGGTATCTATCATGGCGTGGATGTAACATGGCTTAGCAATAGCATTGAATGAAGACTCTATGTGATGCTGAATTGAATATTTGTCTGTGTGGAAACTTGTAGATACGGATGATACAAAAGTAGATCTGGTTTTTATTATTAACATTTGAATATGAGGCGGCTTCTATAGTGAGCAAGAGCCCCATGAAGGATTTTTAGGGGATTGCTCATTGAATGTATTTGGTTGGAGGTTACTCTTCCCTATTTTAAAACTCAAAGTTATTATTATTTTATTTATTTATTTTATTTTCGTACCTTAAATATACAACATCACTTAGTAAATTGAGACATTCATCTCAATTTCCCAAAAAAGTATTTTTGGCGACTAAATTCAGTCTGAAATATTTTTTCAATGAATTTAAGATTTGTTTTTGGCTAATTTTGAAAATACTGATTGATTTAGCCGAGTTCTAAAAACAATAATAGGAGTTGTGTGTCAATTAGTAAATTATATTATCTCCATCTCAAATAAGTGATTCAATTGATTATTTTACATAATAAAAAAAATAGAGAGAACGAGGCCACTCTTATCAAATATTGAGAATGACGACAATAATATTACTTAGATGATAGAATTGAAAAATGTGTATTGAAAATTGAAACGTGTCATTTATTTTGATATATTGATCACTTATTGTGAGACGGAGAGAGTAATACTAATAGTACAATGAGACAAGAATTTGGGATAAGATGAACAAAGTTTAGGATTTATCACTTCACATATTTCCATAATTATCATATTATCTATTTCAAAATTGTATTAAATTCATCTTGACGAATAATCCGGTAAAAAATAAAAATCAGTAGTGTATAAAAAATTTGGTATATCGGATATGCGGAGTAACATACTAGTTTTTTAGAAGTACTTATCTTTACCAGATTTTTTTGAATAACTGTAAAAGATCTTCCAGTTTAAAAGCTATTTATTTTTTCAAAATCAGCCTTTCACATGCTGGATTTTAGTCAATATGTGAAAAATCAAATAGTACAAATTGAAGAGTTAAAATTTTGCCGACATTTTTGTATGAATACGGTTGCATCAACCGTTTTGTGTGGTCCAGAATGATATGTTGTCCGACATCGAGAACCGTTTTGTGTGGTCCAGAATGATATGTTGCCCGACATCGAGAATTGAAAGGTGAGTAAAATCGAGTTTTGTACAAACTGTATTGATACTGATGGAAAGGTGAAATATAATCTTATTGAGTTGAAGATTGATGAAGATTTGAAAGTTATATGGAGAACATATCACCGTAGGCTAACTAAGGGACCGATCGAGTTTGTTGTGATAACTTCTAGATTTGTCAACGATATAACCAACATGTTGAATCATCTAGTAGTGTTTAGATTTTCTTATTTATTATTGTTTTGTTAAGTTATGTAATCGTTTGTCTAAGTTATGCAACCGCTTATCAAATGTTAAGTTATGTTAATCATGGAATAATGGAAGTGCCAAAATGTTATCTAATAAATTTATTGTGTAAGTGTCTGAGTAATACCACACGCAATATGCAAATAATACAAAATGATAATGAGGTCTAAGTAGCCCCTCCTACGGGTTAAGTGTGATGGTTGCGATGTCAAAGTATAAACTTTACCACCCGAGCTCACCAAATATACGGGGTTATCCATAATGACTGCTATCATCTGCAGGCGTTGAGCGTCACCCGCACCATGTAGAGGCGGTGACACGTCATCAGAAGGTACCTTAGCATTAGAAGGTCCAACATCATCTTCATGCTACTTAGGTGGGGTGATGCGAGAGTGTGATACAATAGATATCACTCTAAGTATCTATCCACACATTCCGCAGGGAACTGAACATCCACTGCATGGTCTCTAATGACACAAGCAGAATCCGAAACATGACCAATAAACCATCTATCAATGCCCTTAAATGGAATAGCTGAGACTGGTCGTGGGATGTCATGAACATATCTAAA
Source organism: Lathyrus oleraceus (assembly GCF_024323335.1). Taxonomy (NCBI): domain Eukaryota; kingdom Viridiplantae; phylum Streptophyta; class Magnoliopsida; order Fabales; family Fabaceae; genus Lathyrus; species Lathyrus oleraceus. Next base: position 45,324,212 of record NC_066582.1, read on the forward strand.
TTGGCGCAAACACCTCTCAGGTAAGTGTTTAACCACTAAGATCTTCCATCGCAAATAATTAGAAAAAGTGAAATGTCATAGAATACCCGATGCACTCTATGGTATGCATAGGATGTCCAAATGACATCGTCTACAGTTAGCGCATCACTATCCTTCTGTACTCCACAACACCTCCCAGGTGTGCATGCCTGACCTTTCATCTCTTGGCTCGTGTAGACCCAACAGTGGTAGACATAAGCCGCATTTCATAAATGGTCAGGAAATGCTTGTATATCCAACACCACACACTAACATAAACCCATATAACCATACAAAAATGTCATAAAAAGAACTAAAATAATAAGAAGTTTTATACCTGAAACAAATTCATATAACCGACAAGTTGCCTCATCTCAACAATAGTCGCTTCTCCAAGTGTAACATATAGAACAATCAGTGCAACACACCTCAATGATTAGTTGCAATGCTCAAGGTGACTAAACAATCACATGTACTTCACATTAATATACACATGAGACTTATCCGCTAAGATAATACATCTTACAAGATGTAACATGTATACATGGCGGCAACCTCATACATATCCTGGTGCACTAGATCTTTATACATGTCCTATAGCCAAGATATGCGAAAGTGAGCACCCCTCATAGTCCTAAACTCCTTTATCACCTGCTCCTCAGTAACCCCAAGTTTTGTACAACAATCGTACATAAACATCAGTTATTTTCAATGTATGAATAATAAATAAAGTCACACCATAATCTGAATGTCACATGATCGACATATCCAATGAGCAAAAAATAGTCACCAGACCCTCCAAAAAACCCTTCATTCGTGTATACAGACGACTCTGTCGAAGCCGGGGCAGTGACATCTGCCTCAACTGGAGGAGTAACCTCTGTATCATCTATAGCAGACCCTCAGTAGTCGTATGCATGACATCCTCTATAGTAGTAGGAGCCTCCATCTCAGAAAGATATGACACCTATGTTGTCTCAGAAGGATTGGGCATCTCTGACTCCGCCACCATCTACATGTCATCCTCAACTGTTGCCCAAACATCCTCAGCAACAAGCTAATCATCAAGATATATGGTCTATCTAGCAGCATCTCTAGATCCTCCACGCCGAGTACTGCAAAATGCACAAAATTGATCGACCGCCAACCGCCTCATGTTAGAACCGATCAGGGCTACTCTCCCCTTCAGAATATGTGAGTCGTCTATGTCATCTCCCTTCACACGAGCTCTCGCAGCAACAACTTCAGTTCTATCATACTGCCGAGAAGCATCGTGCATCTGATCCTCAAGTCCTCATTGAAAAGATAAAAATATTTAACCTATCAGATTTTTGAAAAATCCAGTAAAAACCATGAAAAATTTCGATTTTGTTTTAAAAACGGGTAAAAATACATATATTTTTCTAAATTTTAAAAAAAACACGGTATAAACCATACACTTTTCCATTTTTTTATAAAAAATCTGATTAAAATGCATGCACTTTTATCGCTTATTTCAAAAAATATGCATTTTTATCGATTTTTCAAAAAAGATATGATAAAAGTGCATGCAAAACATGTGATTTTACCGAATATTTTCAAAAATGTCGTAAAAATGCATGATTTTTAGCTAAAAATCAGGTACAATCAGAAAAATTCGATAAAAATTGATGCTTACTTGTGATAAACGCGGTAGTCTCATTGAAAAATCCGGTAACCACAAAGAGCTTTACCAAAAAGTCAAAATCTACCGATAATTTTGTAAAATAAATTTTAATATTATTCAAAGTTAATATGATAAACGCATAGGGTATGTGGACGTGCCAAATCAAAGCGTGCGGTGACCAGATAGAATATTTATAATTTTAAAATGCTAGTGTCTTAGTCATTTCTATTGCTGATAGTATTGTGGGTGTATATAATATGGTTGAATATGGTCATAGTTAAATTCTACATTTCAATGAATTTTCTTCTTTTACTTGGCTAGAAAAGAAAACATTAATCTTAAATTCATGTTTCTTTTGAATGTCTTTTTAAAAGAACTTCCATTTGAGTATTGTTTACAAGCGTGTATAATGAAAGTGAGTCAAAATTTAGTCGAAAAATATATTTTTGTACACATTTAAAATAGATCACAAAACTTTGTAAGTAAATCATTTACTCTATTTTATCAAAAAAATGTCTAAAAATATAATTTTAAATTAATTTTTAACAAATTGAGGATTGTTCACCTGCGAAGTACATGTTCAAAAATATATATTCGAAAGTATATTTTTGCACTTTAAAAATATTATTGATTTTTCATTGAAGTGTGGGAGCACCACTAAAATGTAACAAGCATTTCTCTTAAAATTTTCAAATTCTCTGCCTAAATTCAAATTTTCTTTTTCTAAAAGTTATCTCTCGGATGCAACTTTATTTTCAATTGATTTTTGATTGGGTGTGTTTAAAGTTATGTTTTAGATATTGGTCGAAAGTTATTTTTTTTACAAACTCTTTCAACTTTTATCAAATGAAGTCAAATAAGAAATAAAGGATAATAAATACATCCGGAAGATAATTTTAAGACTTTTTTCTTTTACCGACTGAGCTAAATAAACAAATAGCAATGTAGTGTGTATTTATTTAGAGATAACTTTCAGACAAATATATTTTCATAAGATTTGTGAGAATATATAAGGTTTAATGAACAACATAATTTATTGCTAAGAGGATAGAAACACAGAGAGAAATTACAACTTAATGAATTATGGAGAGAGACTCCAATTGATAAAAAAACAGGACACAAACTATGAAACACGAGTACTCAATTTTAAGTAAATAAGTAGTATTAGGTACCGATACGTGTATGTAGGGATGATAATGGGATGGACCGAACTAATTTTTACCAAAATTGAATCTAATATGTTAAAATATTCAAAGTCTAAGTCTGATTTGTATCTTATCATGAACTTATTTTTAGGCATGATCATGTCCTTTTCGAATGTTTGATTGAGATAATAGCATATTTAAAAGTCTACTTCATTTGAACATTTGTAAATAAGAAATTCAACTAATGTTAAATAGACTAAAGAATTAAAAGTTCAATAAAACTAAATATTTATTTTTATTGACTCATTCAAGTTTACCTATTAAGACAAGTTTGATGATACTATTTGTTAGAGAGAACTTATGAAAACAACTTATGATATTGTTCATAATGATTTTTCAACTTATTTTCATAAGTTCTTCAATATAACTGAGCTTTATTTTTCGTATTTTAATTCAAAGTACAAATACAATATAATAACAATAAATTTATTCAATTTTTTTTAAATTAACCATTCTGATAGACTTAAAAGACATTTCATACGGCTTGTGGCCTAGTCTATTTAGTTAAATAGGCTTATAAAAAAGCTTAGACCTTTTCTATTTAAGAAAAAGTCTAACCTGGTTTGAGCTTGTGTAGGCTAGGTGATCCGCTGTCGCACACGAGTCAAATATATGTAATTAAGGATGATAGTCTATGGAAGCGACACTCGAATATCGTATTGCAAGAACTCTTGGCAAATTAACCAAATAAGAAAACAAAATAGAGGGGATTTCGATTCGATTTAGAATAAGTGATTATAAAAAGTGATTATGAAATAAGTTGATCTATTGATTTGATTTCCTAACTTATCATTGTTAATATAATTTTCACGTCCTAAGCGGATTCTAATCCCTTTTCGATTATAATAACAATAACAAATACATTGATACTAATATATGATATGTGTTCCTAATTGTTGAATTAAGCAAACAAATTACGAATTAAGTAAACAGGTTAAACACACGCAAATTAAGCAAACACGATTATGGAACATATATCAATCGAAATTAATTAACACATGTTTTATAGAAAATAAAGCATATATGACATAGAATAAAATATTAAAAAGGAAAAGACATTTGATTGAAAATTAAGAAACCTCAAAGTATTTGCGGAAACCAATTACAGCAGATCAACCTTATGAACTTTAGTTCTCCATGAAATTCATATCCGAGCCTCAAACTTTCGTGAATGCATAATAGGATTACCTTAGCATTGAAAGACCTAATATAATAAAATGGAAATTCGGGTCCTTATGGCACTCGGCCCGAAAATTACAAAAACTGACCCAAATTAACTATTTTAATTAAGTCTAGAACTTCAAAGAATTATTTGACCATCCTTCACTCTGAATCAGTTTTTGACTTTAACATGAAACTTATAGCTCTTTCTCTTAGCTTTCTAAATCATATTACAACACATCAATCATATTCCCGTAGCTTAAGTTATGGTCTGCATAGTGACAATGTATCAAATAACTATTTATGCTGAAAATAAAGTACGAAAATAAAATAAAGTCAAAAATATACTTAAATATAAAAACACACTAAAATAGTAAAAATAGTAGAATAAACTATATAGTTTTTTAAGTATAATAGTAGAAGAATATGCATCAAAATGCACTGATCAAATTCCTTCACACTTGAACTTTTGCACTCCGAGCAAAATTATAAATTCAAAATTCAAAACAGAAAAAAAAACAAGAGCAAAACAAAACATGCAATTCCAAAGGTTCTCAGGATACAAAGTGCAAGCAAAATTCTAAGTCTAAGTTTCAAGAAAATGACATTAGTAAGTAACTCTTTTGTGACATTCAAAGCAAATACGAAAAACAAATTACCAAAGAGTATATCAAAAGCAGCAAGATCCTCACAAGATAAAATTCACTCAACTCTCAAGTGTTTGCGCTCAAAGCACAATATGAAAATTAACACTACCATAAGCTTGAAAAAACTCTAACATCCACAATTGAATTACATGCACATAAAGATCAAAAGAACTTTTATTAGGTTGTAACTTGGACAAAGTATGGGTGAGATAAATCCTAAGGGAAACTAAGATAAGATTCAAAGGGGGAAAATAGACATCAAAGAACTTGCAGAAGTTGAATTTTATTCATCCACTTTCAAACAACAACTTTTTCGCTATTTTTCTTCTCTTTTATCTTTTTATTCTCTTTTTTTTTTCTTTTTCAGAAGAAAAATGTAATGACATCCTTCTTTATTTTTTCCATTTTTATTTTATTTTTTTCTTCTTTTTCTACATATATATTATTTTCTTTTTCTACCAACTTTTGAATGAAATATCACAACTATAGTTATTCAATCTCACACAACTCCAAACAAGACTCATTCAACCCCATGAAAGAGTGATTACATTGTTTTTCATTTTCAGGCTTGTAATAAGTTTAAACAAAGAATGGGATAATAGGCTCAATGACTTTTCAAATAATGGATGATATTATCCAGGGTTGACTTTTTTGGCTAAGTGGTTAAAATTAAAACAAAACAAGTTGCCTTTATCATATTAGTGTGCACAAGTAATCAACAATTTCAAACAGAGTAAATTCAAGTTCTAGAGACTAACAGACATGAGTGAAATCACACAAAAAAGAAAGAGATGTATTTTTTGAATGTTATCAATTAAAATGCTCAAAATCTCACAAGGTTAATTGATCTACCACAAATGATGTATAATTTAGAGTTTAGTCTCACATATCATACTAAGAATGCACAAAAAGAATCAATCACGTCACACCATAATTCTTTAATCAAGAGAACAAAGAAAATACTTACAATTGTAACTCAAAAACCACAGAGAAAACATGCATTTTTTTTCATGTAAGAAAAAAAACAAATATAAAGAAATTGAATGAGATAAAATAAAGTAAATGAAACAAAGTAAACGGTTCCCTCCCCTACACTTAAAACACTCATTATCCTCAATGAAAGAACATAAATATAAAATAAGAGTGAGAGAAAGGAAAGAACACACCCGAGGAGTCAAGGTGGATAAATAATCGCATAAGCAACCTTTCCCCAAAAGAGCTCTTCTACAGTCTCTTCTTCCAAAGTGGGCCTCTCATTGAGTAGCTTTGGGTAATGTCCATTGACATTGAAATTTTGATTAGTGTCTTCGCCTTGTATTCCATGATCAAATAAGGATCTTCGATAAGTAAAAGTGTTGAATGAGAACATGAAATTGATCTCCTTTTTCACAACATCAAGAATCAAAGGATTATGGGGTTGCTTCACTATCTGTGTTTCATCTATAAGTGAGATCCTATGAATACATATAGATGGGATAATATCACGAGTGTTAGCCAAGGTCCATCCAATTTTGTTCTTATGTTCCTGCTCAAGTTAAAGCTTTGATGAATAATATAAATAATCAGGAAGTGGTTTAGGCTCTAAAAAAGGTGGTTGTTCAATGGACGATACGTTTGGGGAAGCCAAGATGTCAAGAGCTTCAACTACACAAACAACTTCATTTACACTGTCACCCTGGAAGGCAACATCAATCTCAGCACAAACAACATAAAGGTTAATGTTAGTATAATCATCACATGAGTAAATATAATCAAAAACAGATAAAATTGGAAAATTATCTAAAAATAAATCAGAATAAGTTTCATCACAATTTCAGAAAGCAACTCTATTTGAAAAACATAATTCTCTTCCAAGGGTTGTTTCATAGCATCAAAAATGTTGAATTTCGCGAAAATGTGACCAAATTCCATGGACATGGTTCCATCTTCAACATCAACTTTTGTTTCAGCTGTTTTCATGTACGGTCTGCCCAAAATGATTGGTGATCTGCTTGAATTTATTTCTCCATGCATATCCAGAATGTAAAAATCTGCAAGAAAAATCAAGTCATTAACTTGAACAAGCACATCTTTCACTACTCTAATAGGGAAAGCATTGCTCCTGTTTGCCAACTGAATAGTAAGACCTGTATGCTGCAAAGAACCAAAATCAAGATTGTTAAAAATAGAAATAGGCATAACATTAATAGAAGCTCCTAAATCTAACATGCAATTTTCAAATTTACTATTCTAATAGTACATGGAATAAAAAAAGTTCTCGGGTCCTTGCATTTCTGTGGCATGGCCTGATTGATGGATGAACCAGTAGGTGAAGGTTTAGGCTGAATAAGAGCCGAAACATTTTGTCCCAAATTCAATCTCTCATTTCTGGTCAGCCTCATCTTGTGTGTGCCCAAATCTTTCATAAATTTTGCGTATTCCGGAACCTGCTTAGTCACATCAAGTAGTGGAATGCTCACTGCCACCTTTTTGAATACATCCAAAATCTCTCTCTCTCTCTCTCTCTCTCTCTCTCTCTCTCTCTGTCTTCCTCATCAATTTTCTTATTTTTCAGAACTCTTTGTGGGAAAGATATTGACGGTACACACTCTTTTTCAGCCTCAACAACAACAAAAGGTTCATGTCTATTTTCAGGTGTTGCACTAAGAATTTTTTTATTTTTTTCTGGGGCTGGTTCTGCAACTTTTCCAGATCTTAAGGAAATTTCACTCACATTAGGGCCTTTTGGATTCACTACTATTTGGGCAGGTAGTTGGTTCGATCTTTGAGCTTGCTGCACGACATTCATTGAAGTGGCAAGTTGTCCAATTTGTGTTTGCAAAGTTTGAATACTAGAATCTATTCGTTGTTGAAACTAAAGATTATTCACAACCATTTTCTTAAGAAGATCCTCAAGCGAAGGTCCATAAGGTGTAGATATGGGTACTTGGGAAGGGTTATATGGTGGTGGCAAGGGTAGCATCAACTGTTGTTGGTTAGGCCGTGGTTTCCCATACCGAAGGTTTGAGTTGTTTCTCTAGTTGGGATGGCATTTGTTAGTGGACAGGTCAAGAATGTTGTATGTGTTCTGAATGTCATCTTGATTGTAAAGGTTTGTTGTGTATGCTTGAGGCAACTCAGTGACCGACTCATCTTGTAAAATAAGACATGCATCGGTCGGGTGTTCAGGAAAAGTACAAATACCACACAAATTTGTTGTTTGAGTTTTACCTAATTCTAATTGTTTCACTAAAGAGGTAAGCTCATCAAGTTTGATTTCTATAACTTTGTTGGAAGAAGAAACATGAATCTCATTCACACATTTTGCTTGGACAAACATGCTTCTGGTAGAGAACTGTTGGGAGTTGAGTGACATGTTCTCAATCAAGGATTTGGCAGCAGCTGGAGTCTTATCAACAAGTGCTCCATCATTAGAAGCATCTAAAGTGTTTATGTCCATTGGTAGTAACCCTTCATAGAAGTACTGAATAAGCAACTTCTCGGTGATTTGGTGTTGAGGACAACTAGACACTAACTGTTTGAATCTCTCCTAATACTCAGCCAATGACTGCATGTCAACCTGTCTTATACCACATATATCTTTTTTGATTGAAGTAGCTCTTGAGGCAGGGAAAAATATTTCTAGAAAAAATCTTTTTAGATCATTCCATCTTGTGACAGAATTAGGCTCAAGATAATACAACCAATCTTTTAAAGCTTCTTGAAGTGAGAACGAGAATGCTCGGAGTTTGATATGATCATTTGTGATTTCTTAAGGTCTCAAAGGTGTTGAGAACACAACTTGGAATTCCTTCAGATGCTTATGCGGATCCTCACTTGCAAGACCATTAAACCTTGATAGCAAGTGTATTAAACCAGATTTTAATTCAAAAGGTACAACAACAACAACAGGATATTCAATACATAAAGCATTATAATTCACATCAGGGGAAGTAAGTTGTCTAAGAGTTCTTTGATCAGCCATGTCAAATTCAATAGAAAAAAATCAACAAAGAATGAGAAAACACATAACTAATTCAGCAATGCAACAACAATTAGGAAAATACCGACAATGTCCCTATTAAACATAAATAAGTGGACGACAAAGAAAACGATTAAAATAAAAATACAAAAACACAATATTTAATCTAATTAAGTAAAATAAGAATTTTGAGAATTTTTATGAAACTATGAAAACATAAAACAAATCATAAAAAATAGAAAAATAAGGAATGTCAGATTTTTTTTCTAATGAATAGGCAAAGAATCAGACGAATCTGAGAAGAATTTCCTAAAAATTGATTTTTTTAACGTTAAAATGCGAAAAGGCCAGAACGCAAGAACGTTGGGGAAAAAAGGTTGAAACACAACACCTATGACTATAATAATTGTTAAAACCTACAAGAGTCCCTGACAACGGCGCCAATTTGATCTGCTGTCGCACACAGGTAAAAAACGAGTAATTAAGAACGATAGTCTAGGGAAGCGACACTCGAGTATCTTATCGCAATGACTCTTAGCAAATTAACCAAATAAAAAAACAAAATATGGGGGGTTTCGATTCAATTTAGAATAAGTGATTATGAAATAAGCTGATTTACTGATTTGGTTTCCTAACTTATCATTGGTTAATATAATTGTCATGCCCTAAGCGAGTTCTAATCCCTTTTAGATTACAGTAACAATAACAATCGTGCTGATATTAATATATGATATGTGTTCCTAATTTCTGAATTAAGCAAACAGATTTTGAATTAAGCAAACGGGTTAAGCACACGCTAATTAAGCAAACGCGATTATGGAACATATATCAATTGAAATTAATCAACATATATTCTATAGAACTTGAATAAATCATATAAAACATAGAATACAATATTGAAAGGGAAAAGACATTTGATTGAAAATTAAGAAACATCAAAGTATTTGCGGAAACCGATTACAGCAAATCAACCTTGTGAACTTTAGTTCTTCTTGAAATTCGTATCATAGTCTCTAATTTTCGTGAATGCAGAATATGATTGTTGTAGCAGTGAAATACCTAATATAATAAAAGGGAAATTCGGGCCCTTATGGGATTCGACCCGGAAATTACAAAAATCGACCAAACTAACTATTTTAATTAAGTCTGAAACTTCAAATAATTATTCGACACTCCTTCACTCCGAATCAGCTTTTGACTTCAACATGGAACTTGTAGCTCTTTCTCAGTTTTCCAACACATATTAGAACGCGTCAATCCGATTTTCGTAGCTCAAATTCTAGTTTGCATAGCGACAAGGTATCAAATAACTATTTATCCTGAAAATAACGTACGAAAATAAAATAAAACAAAAAATAAACTTAAATATAAACACATACTATAATAGTAAAAATAGTAGAATAAACTAGAGTTGTCTAAGTATAATAGTAGAAGAATGTGCATCAAAATACATTGATCATTAAATCGTAGGGACCTGTTAGTTGTCATAGCCTATTCTCACCAATACGCATACGATACACATCGAAGTTGTACTATTTTTTTTTAAGTTGGTACACATTTGGTACCACATACCAAACATTTTTTAATTTTTTTCAGATAGTATAATTTGAAATTTTTTATTGAATAAAAATTAGGTTAATTATTCTATTTATAAATAAAAAAGTGAAAGAAAACAAAATCGTAACCCTTCTCTTCTCTGTGTCTTTGTCGTTATTGTTCTCATTGATCTCTCAGCAAATTGGAACTTTTAACCTAAAGAAAATGTACTATACTACTTTACTAGTAAGTTGTTGTACCTACAATATTTGAACCGATAAATTTCTTTTTATAGTGTTTGCCGTTACTAGTTTCTTTTTACTCAAATGGGACATATATATTATGTTATCTTAGAGGAAATTTATGTGAACTATCAAAACTTTTCTCTGAAATAATCATATTCCACAATTTTTATTCCAAACTAACTATATTTTTCTTATTATTTTCATTCTATCAAAAAAAAAAAATACCCGTGCAAGGAGCGCCAATAGGAGGAAAGCCTATTTATAATTTATAATAGAGCGTCAATTGGAGTAAAACCTCCTCCTTATTTTATTAAGGAACACGAATAGAAAAAAGACCCCTCTTTAATTTATAAAAGGGCGCAAATAGGAGGGAAACCCTCTCTTTTTAATTTATTTAATTTTTAATATATATTATATAATATAATATTTTAAAATTAAATATTATTTTAATATAATAAAATTTAGATTATATGTGAGAATTACCTTGTATATTAATTTTTACGACCTAATCAGGTTAAGTGGCCATTGGTTCTGCATCCTAGAGATCACATGTCTCTTTTCAATTGTATAATATATATTATAAATCAACAATATATTATATAAACTTTATAATATTATATTATATAATATATATTAAAATTTTAATAAATAAATTAATAAGATGGGACTTTCCTCCTATTGGCACCCCTTTAAAAATAAAGTGGATGCTTTCTTCTTGTTGGTGTTTCCTTATAAATTAAAGAGGAGATTTTCCTTTATTTGACGCCGGATACAAATTTAAAAGAAAACTTTTATCTTATTGGCACCCTCTTATTGCTCTCCATACAGATTTGATTTCTATTTGCGCCCCTTTATATTTAGAGGTGTCAAAAACTACCTAAATAAAAAAGACCAAATAATTAGACCCCCTACTTAACCCTATTTTTTAAGTCCCATGCTAAATCAATAATTTTTTGACCCCTTATTTTTAAATTCTCTCATATTTTTGTTTTTTAAGGGACCTAAATGAGGGGCTCAAACTATAATTTGTTTGAGACAAAATATATATTTTTTTAAATAATTTTTTTGAAAAAAATATTTTAAATATTTTCCATAAATTATAAAAAATACTAATTTTTTTCAAAAATAATTTTTTTTTCTGAAAATAAAAAAAATATTTTTTTAAATATAAAAATAGTTGATTTGTTTGAAAATATTAAAAAAATTTATTTTTTTAAACAAATTGAACTTTTTGAAAAAAATTTATTTTTTTTATAAAGAAAATTTTATTTTTTTGAAAATGCAAAAAAAACAGATTCTTAAATGGAAAAGGTGGTTTTTTCAAAAATAAAAAAATCAATTTTTTCGAAAAAAAAAGTAAATTTTTTCAGAAACAAAAAAAGTCATTTTTTTCAAAAAAAAAATCAATTTTTAAAAAAAATAAAAGAAGTCGATTTTTTTTTGAAAAAAAAGACTTTTTTCAGAAATAGAAAAAAATAGTTTTCTTTTTTTCAAAAATAAAAAAGTCAATTTCTTTCGAAAAATTAAATTGATTTTTTAAAAATTAAAAAACTCAATTTTATAAACCATTAATTAGGGAACTAACATATTTTATGAGCTATTAATTTAGGGAACTTACATATTTTGGCTCATTTATTTTTTTTAAATTTTAGGCCCTTATATTTTTTTTTGCCTTAAAAGTTAGGTCTAACCCTCTAAATTATACTAGTAGATTTTTTGTTTGTTTGAAAGATGGGTAGAATGAAAATAAAAAAATTGTTAGTTTAAAATTTAAGTTAAGGAATATAGTTATTTCAGTAGAAAAAGCCGAACTATCGCTCATAACAAGGCATATTCAACCATTTTGAATGAGTAGTAATTAAGGATGACAATTTGATTCATTTCCAATGGACATCCGTAAATTTACCCACAACTAGTAGGATAAAAATCCGCAAAAATGGATACGGGCATGGACTCGGGTAATTACCCATAAAAATAAGCGGGTACGGGTGCGGATATGAGCATCTTGGTATCCACTCCGCCCCATACTCACACACTATATATTTATATATTTTTATTTTTATTTATATATTTTAGTTTATATTATTACATAATATGTCTATCAATTATATTATTATAAAATGTATATCAATGTTAAACCATTACATATTTAATATAAGTGTTCGCTTATTTCAACAATAAATTGTTAGAATTTTTTTAATGTTTTTAAAAACTTAAAATTATATAATATTTTATAATTGATCTATTTATTTTTAATAGGAATGCGGGTCACTATGACTACTTACATATTCATAGGACACAGATACAAATGCTAACTTTGGTACCCAAGCGGGTATGAGATCGGACACGAGAATTTTTTAAATCACAGATATGGGGATGGATAATATAGTACTCTACCTAAATCCTGCTCATTGTCATCCTTAGTACCAACAAATTCTTGTGCGCGTATAAAATAGTATTTAGGCTAACTTAAAAGAAATGCATATTTATCTAGTACCAGAAACTTGTTTTGACAATGTAGCAATATTTAAAATGATTTATTTTTATATAATAAACATATTTTTCAGTACCAGTACCTTCTAGTAAAACATATGTTTTTATAATAAACATATGATTCCCTTATCCAGGAGTAGTACAACGTATCAGTACTTTACTAGTTTTATTTTTTATATGTTATGTCAATTTCTTGTTTTTATTTTAACTATTATTATTTTTTATTTTGTAATTAGATATGATTAACTTATTATTTTTTTATAAATATTTTTTCGGCAAATAAATTAGATGTGAGGAAAATGCGGTTGAAGAACTAGGATCATTAAACAAATTTCTAATTATTAAAGAGTAAAATGCTGATAAAAAGTTGAAGAACTCTTGTCTAGCAATGAACGTGAATTTATTCTTATAATATAACTTAATTTGTTATATTATAATATTCTAGTTCAAATTGAAATGTTATATGTTTAGTGAACATTGACGAAATAAGAATTTCACGTAATTTATAATAAACTCACTGTATATATCACAACGATTGTTTATAGTAATCGTTATTAAATGTTATGCATTAAAGAATATCACAACGGTTGATTAAAATAACCATTATGGTAGGTAGCACGCTAAATAGCTTATAATCATGGTCGCCCAACTGTGGTGAAAAACATCATACATACAATCACACATTACCTCACAATGGTTGGTCCGACGTGGTGGTATCTTTTTTCCAACCGTTGTGATATGTGTTTTCTATAGTAGTGAATACATAACAACTTGATGATTTATTAGAAAAAATCAACCTCATTCTTAACCGGCTTGGTACCCTCACCAATCGACCACCTACACCATTTCCACCTTGTACACGACCATTTGCCCAAACATGTCGCGCTGACAAGAGATTAAAGTTCCCCTATTACGATGGTACTGAGGCTATGAGATGGATCTTCAAAATTTCATAGTTTTATTACTACCACAAAATACCGGAAGATGAAATTGCCTATAATACTGTGATTCCACAGTTTGTTATAATTTTGATTTAATCGGTTTATTGTAATTTCAATTTTACCATTTATCATAGTATTGTAACTCTCAGTTATCCTTACACTCATTTAGGCTGAAACTATTGTAATGTTTTTAATCTAAGAAAAACTGTCAAAAGTCAACTATGTATGACTTAAATCAAAATTTAGAAGTCTTAAAATAAGGCGTATTTTAAGCTTGATTCCAACCACAACTTTGACTGATTCAAATAGTAAACATAAAATTTGGATTTTGGCACTATGAGTGTAATTCAAATCAAGGTTTTGCCTGACTCAAATTAAAGACGTCTTGACACGAATACAAATTATGGTTAGTCGAATCATGCATGAAAGAGTTTTTTGAAAATCATCTATGACTATGTGATTCGACTTAGGTAATTGCTTGAATTGAATCACATGATTCAAATCATGATCTGAATCAAACATGCTATTTTAAAATTTTATCATATTGATTCAAGTCACTCTTTCATCTCATTTAAATCATAATTGTAAAATTTGACTCGAATCAAAATTTTATTTGGTTAGATCATCAAAGTCACTTTTGTTATCAATTAGTGGAAGAATTTCACTCAACACCATTAGGAGGTCGCCTGGGTATCACCAAACCACAACAAAACTCAAATCAATTTTTTATGGGAATAACTTCACCAAAGTGTTCAAACCTCTGCCGCTAACTACCCCACATGCCAACAAACCAAACATGAAACAAAGAAACCAACATGATTACTTCAACCCCTACCAATTCCTATAACTAGTTGGGGATAATGTTAGACGAATGCAACAATCTTGAGGGGGGTGAATAGATCACAATAAAAATTTCTGTAATTAAAAATTCTGTTTTGAAAATATTTATTATGGAAAGCGGAAGAAATTCTGAATTGACACTCGTCTATCCTGAACCGTTATCGGAAGAATCTTATATGCGTTTAAATCATAACAAAACGTATACTAATGATGAGAAAGTGAATCAATATGTTTTACCAAATACGTTTGAACTAAATCATACAATGATAATCAATTTTCAATGAAATAGAAAACTAAAATTGATAAAGACAATTTATCGAACACTTAGTGTGCAAATAATTTATCAAACACTTGGTGTGCAACAAACACCAAGCTTATTTCCCTTTGTGTTGATAATATGAAAATCTAATTGCAATTATTTTACAAAAACAATTTGATAAACTTCAACAACCAGGTTTTTTTTCAACTAAACAAATTCGCACTCTAAGTTCAATATCAAAATAAAGAGAGAGAGAGAGAGAGAGAGAGAGAGAGAGAGAGAGAGAGAGAGAGAGAGAGAGAGAGAGAGAGAGAGAGAGAGAGAGAGAGAGAGAGAGAGAGAGAGCATCGATATTTATTTAGGCAGTTCCTCAATTGTCCTCATTATTGATACGTCTGCACCTCAATTCCAAATAGAATTGAGATATGTGAAATTAACCTTTACAAGTGTAGTTTACAAGAGAAAAAGTAGAAATCTAACCCCCCAAATCCTATGTTTGATGCTGCTCCTAAATTCTTATCTCCCATTGATCTTAATCAAGATCAAGTGACCCAACACTTCCAATTCGATCCATTGATTACCGCTACTCCTTTTACTGAACCTTCCGTTCTTCAAAGCTTTCACTCGACTGAATCCTCGTTGTGAAGTCTTGTACAAACCCCCCAAACCAATCCTTGATCTTGGAGTAAAAACCCTAATTGTTTTTATCAAAGAAACCCCTAAAGAATACTCAACCCAATTATGATTACAATAATCCTAAATTGAACCTTACCAATCTATTCTAGATGACAATCAACAAAAATGATTATGTGTAATTGTTGAATGTACGAAGAAAAAGATTGAAGATGAAGAGAAAATTCTAAGTGTGTTCTTGGTTTTGATTTTTGAGAAATGATGCATGAATGCATATTTATATGTATGTGTATGTAGAAAGAATAACAAACAAAATAGATTTTTAGTGAAAATTACAAGTTTTGTAAAATGAACTGAATGCATTGACTTAAAAATTGAATGAGTCAATACATAAGGCTAAGAAGTCGATACATTAAGGGTAAAGAATATTGAAAAAAAACGATAGTAGGAGTTGACTCCAAACACGGGGAAGTCGACTCATTCTTGTTATGTATCAACCCACACTATCAATGTATCGATACATTGAAGGCAATGATGTTTGTTTGAAAAAAAAATTCAGATGGAGTCAACTCCAAATACGAATGAGTTGACTCCTTCGCATTTTGTATCGACCCATTCATGTTTTGTATCGATACATTCACATTAGAATCATTTCTTTTAAAACTCATTCAGAATGTATTGATACATAATGTATTGATACATAGCCATTTTGCATCGATCCATTGACTCATTTTTCATGAAAAATCATAATTTTAACTTGTAATGGCCCATTTAATCTGATTTTAAATGGCCTATTACAATGATGTACATCTAGACATAGAAAGTAAGATCCAATATACACAAAGTACTAAGTGACCCAGTTTTCACATCATTCAAAACATATCTAAGAGAATGGTGTACTCACAAATAACTACCCCTCCATTTTCTTACAAGTTTACTATTTTCACATGGCTTCTATGTGATTCTTGTGGTATTAGATCAATTCTCTAAGGGTGTGCATCATGGTGCCCTTCTTGCCAAATTCACCGCATATAAGGTTCCCTTGTTTTTCATTAATCTAGTATGTAAATATCATGGATTTCCCCGTATTTTAGTTTTTAATTGTGACCCTATTTTCATCAACGACTTTTGATGTGAACTCTTTCATTTGTGTGGCACCAAGCTCGGTATAAGAACTACTTATCACCCTATAACTGACGACCAAACAAAAGTTTTCAACCATGTTCTTAAATAATATCTTTATTCCTTTGTGCTCAAACATCCTCTATAATGGTTTACCTACTTAAAACTTGATGAGTGGTCATACAACACTTTCATGAATTCCTTTATTGTGTTTTCACCATTTGAAATTACATTTGGCAAACTACAACTTGCCATTTCATATTACCTTTTGGGTTCCCGCCCTATTGAAGTTGTTGATACAATGATCACTTCATCCTCCTACACTAAATTCAGTCAATGTTACTATGGACCTTTCAAAATCCTCGACATAATTGGCCTTGTAGCTTACCATTTAGACTTTCCCCTTACATCCAAAATCTAACATGTGTTTCACTGTTGCTTACTGAAACCTCAATATAGCCCAATTGAATAAAAAAATCCTTCCCTTCCACCCACCTCAATTAATAATAACCCAATTGTCACCCATTTATCCATCTTGGCTTCCAAATGGTGTATATATGTCACAACTCATTCTCGTCGTATATTCTTCCAATGGTAATTACTTACTCCCGAGGACACCATTTGGGAAACTTAACCCCGCATTTGTGAAGTTTATCACCTTGATGACAAGATGTATTTCCCAGCCACAAGGGATGTTAACAACCTAATTATTATTGACACAAATATTACTGAATGCCAACTCACACCCAAATCCTATTGAGATGGAACAGCCTAATGAGAAAGGGAAATCGAAGAGAATCGGTACCCGACCTTGTCTGCTTAAGAGTATCAATAATTTTTTTAAGCCAATATAGTTATAACTCCCATTTCTTGGGGTTTTTCTCACCTTCACATTCGTCTTAAAATTATTTATCATTATAA
Organism: Lathyrus oleraceus; assembly: GCF_024323335.1. NCBI lineage: Eukaryota > Viridiplantae > Streptophyta > Magnoliopsida > Fabales > Fabaceae > Lathyrus > Lathyrus oleraceus. The sequence goes on from NC_066582.1 coordinate 45,341,839, forward strand.
CCTCTCTACTATAAAGAGGACTAAAATCCTCAAGTATTAACATCACTATCTATCATATATTCATTCAAACTTTTATGTTTAGTTCTTTGTATAACTTTAAACTTTTCTTTAGTTTATCATTGTTATAAGATTTCACTACAGTTCTTTCTTAATACAATTCAAGTTTATCTAAACTTTTCCTTTATTAAATTTCTTTACTTGTTTTTGTTATTCTCTTTCTTTACTTATGCATTGTTTTATACAGTTTTCTTTAAATGTTACTATGACAGAGTTGTCCCCATTTTGGGATGTTGAGGACTCCAATGATAGACCATATATAAAATTATTGTCATTACTTGTTATTATTCGGTAAAATAAATTAATATAGTCTTATTATTTTTCACTATTGTAATTACGTGTTTTACATCATAATAGATAATCAAATGAAATAGTGAACAAAGTAGTTTGGTTATTAGAACCATATGACACGACAAAGTGAAATAGAGAACACAAGAGTCTTGTAATTTCTTGTTGGATTTTACCCTTGCAAATACATAATTGATGACAGTCCGTCATTACATGAATTTAATGAAGAATTGGATCAAAATAAGTGAAAGATGAGCTAAAATGAAGAAGAAAGACCAAAGAATGAGAAAAAAAATAGCTAAGTGTGAAGAAATTATACTTGGTGAAAATTTGGGTGAAAAATGGAGCAAAAGAGTGCAACTTTGGGAAAAATCACGCGCACCACCGTACAACATCGTGCGTGTGATAATTTCATAAAGGTTGCATTGCACGTGCGATACAAGTTATCACGCGCACGATCACCCCTTTTTTCTGGGCTTTTTCTGACGCGTCTGAGCCATTATGAGCTCTTTTTAAGGGGAAATTTTGCACTTTGATAAGGGTTACGAATTTTGGAGAGCAAGGTATAATTTTTACAGCATCAAGGGTGATTTTTAGGGTATTGGGAGCCATTGGAGACCATTACTTCAAGGGAATTCATATGTTATTTTCATCTATAGGTTTTGGTATTTAAATCTGAGTTATGGGTGGCTAAGCTCCTCTAGGTTAAGTTGTGTTATGATGAAATTATTTTAATATTGTTAGGTAATATGTTTATTTGACTTTGTATGAACCGTTTTGATCTATAATACTATTCAATTGCTTATTGTTCATAATGTTTTTTATGTGAGATACTCTTTTAAATTGATTATGGACATATAGAGAATACTGACCATTAGTATAAGTGTTGAACCTATGGCAATTGTTGTACTTATGTTGGTTGAATAGGAATAGAAGATCCCGTGTAGTGGCGTAGAGAATTAACATTATGTGCATTGCCTAATCCTGCTTATGCTGGTGGACTAGGGATAAGAAGCTCCTAGTGGTGATTAGCGAGTTATTTTGCGAGAGATCGATTATAGCGGATTTGTTATTTTGTCATGGAGTTATAGTGATAAGATCATTCATATAAGGCATAAAACATAAAAAATAGAGAAATAGGGGATTCTAAACACAACTTGACCGCTTTCACAATTCTGTTTAACCATTTATTTACTTTTTGCATTGCAACTCGAACCCCCTATTTTCACTATTTTTATATATTGCACACATTTTGTCTTGTTAAAAGGCAGTTCCTATGAATTCGATATTTTTTATTATTACGACACTATCAATACACTTTTCTCTAAAAAGGTCAAAGAATTGAAAATGGGTGAGATCACACTGAACATGACTCTCACTTTAGCCGACTCATCTGTTACTCAACCACTCGGTATCTTATGAGACATGCTAGTACATGTCAATGGATTAGTGTTTCCTGCAAATTTTGTAGTGCTTGATACAAAAGGATATTCATGAGGGCCTGTTATTCTTGGACGACCATTCTTAGAAATCGGGAAAGCAAAGATAGATGTAGAAACTGGTGAACTTGTCTTGAAGTTCAACAAAAAAATTGGTCTTTAAGGTGTATGATTGGATACCGTGTGTGGAGGAATTGGATATCTGCTACCAATTGGAGGAAAAAGGTAGTAAGGTGGACAAAGGAAAATGAAGAACTGAATTAACCGGCGTGAGGGTATCCCTTGCACCTAATGTACCTTATGCATGGAACACCAAGCTAATGACGAAAAATAAGCGTTGGGTTGGAGGCAACCCATCGGTTATAACCAGTTTTTTCTTTAGAATTTACTTTATTATTATTCGGGACCTTTTAAGAGAGGAATTAGCTACTCGAGCATTCCCCTTCCATGATTATTCATTGTCTTTAATAAACAAGTTTGTAACTGTGTTTTTTTTCAAATTTGCAAGTGTAGTACTTTAGCATTAAACAAATGATCCAAAAAGAACTTGATCATCAGAATATAAACTTGCAACTTGAAGAAAAAGAATGAGAAAAGAAACAAAAGACTTGTACTCAACCTTCAGATACCTCATCTAGTAAGGTTTGAGCCAAAAAAAATTCATTGTTCACCTTTCTTTCTTTTTGAGTGTATCCATGCCTTACTATTTTATCTGGTTTGATCTATTTCCGATTAAGTTCATTCAGTTTAACTGACATACACTGAGACAATTTTTTGTTTATAACTTTGAGCCTTTTTAAACCACCATGTAGTAATAGGGATGTCCATTGCTAACCACTTTGAGCTTAGCCTTTCTTTCAGTGATGTAGCCTAAAATTCTTAGCCATATCGAAAGATCTTTTCTTTCCACCCTCTCTTTGGAGTTATATAGAAGTATAGTAAGTGTATGAAAAAGATTAAATTCGGGTTTGCTCTTGGAAGTGAGCAAAATTTTAAGTTTAGGGTTTAGGTGCTAGAGAAAATTGGCCAAGATTTCAAAAATTATGAGGAAATAAAAAGTGGAAAAATACACTTCTTAAAAAAAGAGAAAATAAAAATAATGTAAGTATAAGAAGGACCAAAAATCTCTAGTATCTTCAAAAAGGAACAAAGAGGTATGATGATAAAAGGAAAACTAGGCACCTAACTCCAAAGATTTAAACCGACTTTCCTAAAAATATCCTACCCAAACATAAACCAAGTTACAACCTGAAAAGACCTCTAATGTGTGTGTCGTATTTTTGTGATGAACTATATTAGAACATGGTCAAGCTAAGCATAATTGATTTTGCATGTTGATGGAGAACCATATCCATTGAGTGAGTTAAAATGAGTTGAGAGACAGGTTGAGTACTTGTCAATGTTTAAGGAGGTTTTTCGAATTTTTCGGATAGAAGTTGAAAGTTAGAACGATGGTTTGGTAAACAAAAAATTTAATTTGGTGATGTTCGATTGTTATTGTGTGGCTTTTTTTTTTCTGTTGAAATATGCAGTTGTAGGCGAGTTACTTGAGGACAAGCAACGCTTTAAGTTTGGGGTTGTGATGACAGTTTGTCATTGCATGAATTTAGTCTAAGAATTGGATCAAAACAAGTGAAAAATGAGCTAAAATGAAGAAGAAATATCAAAGAATGAGGAAAAATAGTTAAGTATGAAGAAATTGGACTTAGTGAAAATTTGGGTGAAAAAGGAGCAAAAAAGTGCAACTTCGGGAAAATCACGCGCACCATCATGCACTATAGTACCATAAAGGTTGCATCACACACGCGATGACCCCTTTTTTTGGGCTTTTTCTGACGCGTCTGATCCATTATGAGATCTTTTTAAGGGAAAATTCTGCACTTTGATAAAGGTTACGAATTTTGGAGAACAAGACACGATTTTTACAATATCAAAGGTGATTTTTAGGGTATTGTAAGTCATTGGAGGTCATTACTTCAAGGGAATTGATATGCTATTTTCCTCTATCAATTTTGTTATTGTAATATGAATTATGAGTAACTAATTTTCTCTAGGTTAGGTTGCGTTATGATGAATTTATTTCAATATTGTTGGATAATATTGATTTGACTTTGTATGAATATTTTGATCTATAATACTATTCAATTGCTTATTGTTCTTAATGTTTTTTTATGTAAGATACTCTTTTAAATTGATTATGGGCGCATATGGAATACTGACCATTAATCTATGTGTCAGACCTAGGGCAATTGTTGTACTTATGCTGGTTGAATAAGAATAGGAGACCCCGAGTAGTGGCCTAAGGAATCATCGCCTAATCCTGCTTACATTGGTGGGCTATGGATAGGAAGCTTCGAGTAGTGATTAATGAGTTATTTCACGAGAGATCAGATATAGCGACTTTGTTAATTTTCCGTGGGGTTATAGTGATAAGATCATTCATATAAGACATCAAACATCAACAATAGAGAAATAGGGGATTCTGAACATAACCTGACCGCTTTCATAATTCTGTTTAAAAACTTATTTAATTTTCGTAGAAACTTAACCCTCCCTTTATATTTATACATTGCACACATTTTATCTTGTTAAAAGGCGGTACCTGTGGATTCAATATTTTTATTACTGTGACACTATCAGTACACTTGTCAAGAAATCATCAATAATCACTTAATAATTTATAACCAATTGAAATAGTGAACACATAAGTTTAGTTATCTGAACTATAAGACTAGACAAGATGTTTTCCAAGAGATTTCTTTTGATAAAAGAAGGATACTAGTTTTTAACGAGCTCTGACTATATATTGACCATAAAGTGAGAGTTTTTATAGTCAAAGTATATTTTATGAAATCAGAATAATATTAAAGGTACCTAAATGTTGTCCATTTTAATAATTTTTTACCCCTATTAATAAGAAAAATAATAGTATTGTTTGGTCTATCAATGTGAGAAAGTGTCATCCAATTTTTTTTTAATTATTATAATATAATTATAATCAAAACTCATAAATCTTTTTTTAATTATTCAACTAATAACCATAACAATAGAAATCGATACTCAACAAAGTTTATCTATGATCAATATTTTTATATTACGCGTTATAATTGTGTAATTGTGGTCGTATCGTCTGCCAATCACACTATATACCCATAGTTTTTGTTGTTGACATATTTGTGTTAATATGTCATGTGTAACACACCAACTTTAATTATTTCTATTTTAGTTATTTATTTTTAATTGAATTTATATTATTTTATTTTATTTATTTGATTGATATATGTGTTTTATTTGATTTATTAGTAATTTAATTAATATTAAAAATATTTTAGAGTTGGGAGAAAATATAATTTTATTTAAAATTAGAGAGTGAATGGTGGATTGAGTAAAAACTGAGGTGTGGTGAGAATTAGAGAGTTATTTGAATTAAAATGAAATAATTATTTTAGAGTATTATTTATTTAATTAAATAATAGAAATAAAATAGAAAATATAGTTTTAGTGAGGGTGTGAGGATAGTTTCAGGTGAAAGAAGTAATTGGGATATTAGGTTAGAATAAATAGATAAGTGTTGGGACTTTTGTACTGTATGTGCAAAAGAGAAAAAGAGACAGACGCTAGAGCGATTGTAGGAAGGAGGAGAGCGGTAGATCCCAAGGTCAAGAAAAAATTCAACGCACTACAATTTCGAGGTAGGGGGACTCTTTATATATGGGTGTTTAGGCAGCCAAATAGTGAAGGATCATTACCCTCATATCTTTTTCTTTTCAATTTTATATATGTGATTGTTGTTTGGTGTTTGTGGGAAAAAGGATTTGCATTGAACCCTTTTCCCTGTTCTTGAATACCTTGTATGAGGTGAATTAGGAATAACCATTTATTTTGTGCCTTTTTCCTTGTTGTTGTATAGTAATATGTGGTTGTACCATTTGTGGCAAATTTTCTTAATAGTAATTGGATTATGGTATATGAACTTTTTGTGGGTCGATATGTGTTGGTTTTTGAGCAATAACTGAAAAGCCACGAAAAATCCAAAATGGGTTTTTTTTCTCAAAAAATCTAAAATCGAGAAAAGTCAGGAAAAAAATTGAATTCGAGGGGAGGGGGAAGGTGATCGATAGCGGTCGACAATGAACAGAGTTTGCATTGGCGATCAACTTGAAATGGGGGAGTCGTGTGACGGCTGGAGGCGGAGGCCACAAGAAATAGGGTCTCACGCAATGGCGAGTCGTGGATGCAGGCGACTGAGCCGATGAAAAATCAGGAGCCATGTGACGGGCCACGGAGGCCGCCAAAGTTCGGGATGTGGGATGGTGCGTCAATGGAAGTTTGGTCGTGGACAGTGGCAGAGGTTCATACTGTGGGCAGTTTAGCAATTTTGATTCACTGTCCAGTCAGTCTGTTTTGAGAAATTTCGAGTTCAGTGACTTTTTGTTAACTTTTTTATGAGTTTAAGAGTCAAATTTATTACATTAGAGTTGTCAGAGTTTCTTTTGAGTTATTTAGAGTTAGAGATCAGAATATAGAATACACTTGAGCTGTTATGTAAATTATAATAATACTATTGGGTTGAGTTGAGATTTGGATAATCTGACAAGTTCAGAGTTGTTTTGATAAGGCTAGAGTTTGCCTTGAATATTTATTGTCTTACCCTGTCGGCGGCCTTGCATGAGTAACTATACAATTTACTCTGTTGATGAGTATGTGTGAATATTATATGTTTATATGATTGGGTGATAATTGTGTAACATATTTTGAGTTGAGTTGTTCAGAGAGAACTATCGTGTTGGCCTTACATTGGCAAATTTGTGTATTAAGAGAGAACTACCGTGTTCGCCTTACATTGGAAAATTTGTATGTTCAGAGAGAACTACCGTGTTGACCTTACATTGGTAATTTGTATGTTCAGAGGGAACCTTTTTTAGTATGAGATTTGAATGTTATTTCCTTGATTTTAAGTTGAACTGTTGAGTATGCATTTTTGAGAATTATTCTTGAGTCTCATGCATTCATGTATAACTAAGATAGGTAGGAATTTAGTCTGAAGAGGTCACAGTTCAGAGAGAACTAATGACAATCTTATATTCAAAGCGAATATTGTAATCCAAGGAGGAACCAGAGACGTGGATAATTCAGTAACATACCCCTGACATCCAAATCTTGGTATCATATGCATATTGGTGTGAGTGCAACTTCCATTAAATTTGTTTTATATGATGTTAAAACTAGGATACTTTAGTATAAATGTATATTGGACGGTATCCTCTGAATCTCTATGTGTATCTTAGTATTAGGAAACATAAAAGTATTTGGAAACAATGTGGTAATGGTCTCATGCATCAAGCATGAATGAAAAAACAATTTTTGTGAAAAATAGTACAGGTCGACACATAGAACTATAGGTCGACCTATGATTTTTTTTTGGCTATAAGTCGACACATAGAACTACAAGTCGACCTATGGAAAAATATTCTTGGCTATAGGTCGACACATGAAGTCTATAGGTCGACATGTATGCTACTGTATTAAAGCATATGGCCTCTGTTTCTGTGTCGAGTCTTCAGGTCGACACATAGGGAGCACATAACTGTCATATGTCGACACATGACCTTGGATAGGTTGACTTATGCATCGAACAGGTCGATACATAACCTATATAGATTGGCCTATCCGATCTTTTTCTTCAAAATTTCATATTTTTCTATCCTCATTTGCATTTCCTTTTGCCATAATCACCCATGCATATAAATAATCCATACATGCATCATTCTCTAGTAAGGTTTCTAGAATGAGTAAAACCTACATGAATCCATGATCTCCAAGCATCTCTTCATCTTCAATTCAATCTATGGATACACATAATCATTTTTTAATTGGGTGCCATCTAGATTAGGATTGATAATGTCCAATTAGGTTTGTTGTACCGAGAATATTGGGTTGCAATCTTTGAGAAATTCAAATAAGAAAATCGGTTTGGGGGTTTCCTTCAAGATCTTTAGGGTTTGAAGGTTTTTGATAAGATTGTGCAATTCGGATCCGGTCGAGTGAAAGCCTCGAGACTAGGTGTGTCGGCAACGGAGTAGCGTGAAACGGTGGATCGTGTTAGCAAATCTTGGGTTCAACAAGTGTGCGCTTGGAATTAATTCAGTCGGGTGAAAGCCTTGAGACAACGAGGTCGTGCAAGGAAGTAGCAACAACATATGAATTGAAGTGGCATTGTTGGTGACTTGATCAAGCTTTGATCAAGGTTTTTAGAGGTGCTAGAGTCAAGAACAAAACTAGGGTTTATGGGATTTGATTTCTCATATCTTGTATTGATACATTTGCAAAGTAAGATTTATTATATTAATATCTAAATTCAAATTCGAATTGAGGGCAGACGTACCCATAACGAGGTCGATTGAGGATCTGCCTAAACAAATCCTTGTGTACTCTCTCTCTCTCTCTCTCTCTCTCTCTCTCTATATATATATATATATATATATATATATATATATATATATATATATATATATATATATATATATATATATATATATATATATATCGTTTATTTTTCGATTCAAAATTTGTTAATGACTTTAATCTCTTGATCAACATTGTTTGGATAATAACTTTTGAATTCTTTGTTAAATTGTGTTGTTGTAGTAATCACTTATCATTTGGTAGTGATTGGTTTTTAAGAACTACAAACACTACACTAGTATCCAAACTTTATTGATTGTACGCGAAGTGTTTGACGAATTGTGTCAACTAGTCTTTAGTGTGTTGTTGTCATTGGAGATAAATCGTTACTATAGTAGAGTATTCAATTTAGTGCTTGAAGTGTTGATAAACCAACTTGTGAAATATTATCATACCATTGGTACTTATATGCATATCCTGGCTTTTCAATAGAAGGTTCGGTGAGACGATTTTGGATCCGGGAAATATTTTAAACTTTCTTCCGCGCCATAAAATTTTCTAAATCGATTTTTTGAATAAAATTTTAACCTGACTTCAAATTAGACATAAAACTTTCATACAAAAAGATCTTTCCAAGTATGATTTAGAAAACTTTCAAATTTTCGAATAAAATTTTAAATTTACTTTACAACCTAAAAGTGCATTTGTTATTGATCCTTCTAAGTATGAAAGATCTTAGAATAATTTATACAAAAAGCATAAAACTTTCAAAAAGGATTCGAATGGTAAAAGCATAACTCATCATAATATAGCTTGTCATTATTGTTGCAAAAAGGGTCATACCATTGAAAAATGCACATTTAGGAAGATGTTAGTTCCTAAAGGAGTCTCTCAGTGGTTTCCTACATGCAATCTTGATTTCACTCACTTCCAAGGATCCAATGAAAATTAGGTACCTATTTATTTTGTTTAATTCTACAGGTTGAATATCTTGAATCTACCGAAAATATGTGGTATCTGGATAGTGGATCTTCAAGGCATATGACGGGTGACATATCGCTTTTCATTGATTTTGTGCCAAAGAAAAATATATTTGTCACTTATGGAGATAACAATAAAGGAGATATTCTTGGAAAAGGTAGTGTAGGTAATTCCTCATCTACTACTATCTTAGATGTAATGCTTGTTGATGGCCTTAAACACAACCTTCTTAGTATTAGCTAACTTTATGACAAGGGTTTTAAAGTAACTTTCACTAATACTTTTTGTTTATTTGAGAATAATGAGAAGAAGGATTATGTGTTTAAGGGATTGAGAGTCAATAATACTTATATTCTAAATTTAGATGATGTGTCCTTGGTTGGTACTAAGTGTCTTGCTACCATGAGTGAAAACTCTTGGTTGTGGCATAAGCACTTAGCTCATATTAACTTTGACTTGCTAAATAAGATAACCTCAAAGGATCTAGTCATTGGTCTTCCTAAAATGAAGTTCATAAAAGATCACCTATGTGAAGCATGTCAAATGGGGAAGCAAACGAAGGTCTCTTTTAAATCAAAAAAATGTTGTTGCAACATCTAGACCTCTCAAACTTCTTCATATGGACCTCTTTGGTCCTTATAGGACCAAAAGCTTAGGTGGAAACTATTATGGCTTTATTATAGTTGATGACTATTCTAGGTTTTGTTAGGTTATTTTTTTGTCTAGTAAAGATGAGACCTATCCAGCTTTTAAACAATTTGCTAGATTGTTCCAAAATAAAATGAATTTGAAAATTATTTCCATTCGAAGTGATCATGGAGGAGAGTTTGAAAATATTCTTTTTGAAAAGTATTGTGAGAAACCTGGTATTGAGCATAATTTCTCGACTCCTGGAACTCCAAAAAAAATGGGGTTGTGGAGCGTAAAAACCGAGTTTTTGAGGAGTTAGCGAGAATGATTCTTAATGAAGGTGATTTACCAAAGTACTTCTGGGCCGATGCTATTAGCACGACGTGTTATGTTTTGAATAGGATATTGATACGTCCTATTCTAAACAAAACCCCATATGAATTACTTAGAGGTATAAAACCTAATGTTTCTCACCTTCATGTCTTTGGATGTAAATGTTTTATTTTAAACAATGGAAAGGACAATCTAGGTAAATTTGTCTAGTAAAGATGAGACCTACCCAGCTTTCAAACAATTTGCTAGATTGTTCCAAAATAAAATGAATTTGAAAATTGTTCCAATTCGAAGTGATCATGGAGGAGAGTTTGAAAATATTATTTTTGAAAAGTATTGTGAGAAACATGGTATTAAGCATAACTTCTCGACTCCTAGAACTCCATAACAAAATGGGGTTGTGGAGCGTAAAAACTGAGCTTTTGAGGAGTTAGCAAGGATAATGCTTAATGAAGGTAATTTACCAAAGTACTTTTGGGCCGATGCTATTAGCACGACATATTATGTTTTGAATAGGATATTGATACGTCTTATTCTAAACAAAACCCCATATGAATTACTTAGAGGTAGAAAACCTAATGTTTCTCACCTTCATGTATTTGGATGTAAATTTTTTATTTTAAACAATGGAAAGGACAATCTAGGTAAATTTGTCTAGTAAAGATGAGACCTACCCAGCTTTCAAACAATTTGCTAGATTGTTCTAAAATAAAATGAATTTGAAAATTGTTCCAATTCGAAGTGATCATGGAGGAGAGTTTGAAAATATTATTTTTGAAAAGTATTGTGAGAAACATGGTATTAAGCATAACTTCTCGACTCCTAGAACTCCACAACAAAATGGGGTTGTGAAGCGTAAAAACTGAGCTTTTGAGGAGTTAGCAAGGATGATGCTTAATGAAGGTAATTTACCAAAGTACTTTTGGGCCGATGCTATTAGCACGGCGTATTATGTTTTGAATAGGATATTGATATGTCATATTCTAAACAAAAAACCCTATGAATTACTTATAGGTAGAAAACCTAATGTTTCTCACCTTCATGTATTTGGATGTAAATGTTTTATTTTAAACAATGGAAAGGACAATCTAGATAAAGCCAATGAGGGTAAATTCCTCAGATACTCACAACCTAGCAAGGCATATAGGGTCTATAACAAGAGGCTATTTATTGTTGAAGAGTTCGTTCATGTTTCTTTTTATGAGTATTTTCCAAAATATGTTGGGAAGGGTGTGTCTTTTCATGATATAGGTGTATCTTCGCATGACATTCTCAATGAATTCGATGAAGGGATTGATCAAGCTCATACGGATGAAAATGAGAAAGTAGAAGATGATGATCACGAAGAGGAAAAGGAGGAGAGTCCAACTGTAGTAGACAACCTTCCTTTGTCTTGGAGAACATCCAAAGATCACCCTATGGATAATATTCTTGGAGATATCACAAGAGGTGTGACAACACACTCTAAGATAAGTAACTTTTGTTATCACTTCACTTTTATGTCACAAATTGAGCCTAAAAATGCTAAAAATGCATTACTTGATGATCATTGGCTCATGGCAATGCAAGACAAGCTAAATCAATTTAAAAGGAATGACATTCATGACCTTTTCCCACGTCCAAAACCTCATCAATTGATAGGCACAATATGGGTTTTTAGGAACAAGCTTGAGGAAAATGGAGTGATAACCTGGAATAAGGCCCGATTAGTCGTTCAAGGGTATAACTAAGAGGAAGGTATTGACTATGAGGAGACTTATGCTCCGGTCGACCGACTTGAGGCCATACGCCTTCTTCTTGTCTTTGTTTTCCCTAAGAACTTCAAATTATTTCAAATGGATGTGAAAGTGCATTTCTAAATGGTTACATTAATGAAGAGGTGTGTGTTTCTCAACCTCTTGGTTTTGAAAATCACAAGTATCTCAATCATGTTTTCAAACAAGCAACTACGACTTGGTATGAGCGACTAAGCAAGTTTTTTATTAATCAAGGGTACTTAAGGGGAAAGGTTGACACTACTCTTTTTATTAAGCTCCATGTAAATGATACTCTTCTTGTACAAGTATATGTTGGTGACATTATCTTTGGATCTACTAATATGCAACTTGTCAAAGAATTTTCTAAGCTTATGCAGGGAGAGTTTGAAATGAGCCTTACGGGAGAGCTAAATTACTTCCTAGATCTTCAAATCAAACAACTAAATGAAGGCACATTTGTTTGTCAAACCAAGTATTGCAAGGACTTTCTAAAGAGATTTGGCATGGTTGATGCAAAGTCGATTGACACTCTGATGGCTGTGAACGGTAACTTGGAAAGGAACTAAAATGTTAAGGATGTGGAATGAATAAATATAGAGGTATGATAGGTTCTCTTCTATATCTCACCGCATCTATGCTAGATATCATGTTTATTATGTGTATGTGTCCCCGATATCAATCGGCCCCAAAGGAATCTCATCTCAAAGTCGTCAAATGTATTTTTAGGTATCTTCATGGTACTTCAAATTATGGGCTTTGGTATTCAAAAGGGAGTGATTGTAGCTTAGTTGGTTACACCGATTCCGACTTTTCCGGTTGTAAGTCGGATAGAAAAAGCACTAGTGGGACTTGTCACATATTTTCAAATTCCTTAGTTAGTTGGCATAACAAGAAACAAGTTTCAGTTGCTTTGTCAACTGCCGAGGCGGAATACGTAGTGGTCAGTAGTTGTTGTGCTAAAATTTTGTGACTTAAACAACAATTACTTGATTTTGATATAAAACTAAGTTGTATTCCGATTTTGTGTGACATCACTAGTGCCATTAACCTAACTAAGAACTCGGTGCTACATTCTCGTACTAAGCATATTGAGATTCGTTATCACTTCCTACGCGATCATGTTGAAAAAGGCAACGTCGTTTTTGAGCATGTTGATAGTAAAAATCAGCTAGCTGATATTTTTACAAAACCACTTGCGACCGAACCCTTCTTTAACATTCGATGGGAATTAGGAATTCTTGACATCTCAACACTTTGCCTAAATGTTTTGTTAATGCACTCTGAATATATCTTGTCTATCTAACATTTATTAACAAGCATACTTCATAAGAATGCATTCCTCCTCATTTCACAAGCAAGGTACTATCGTTTCATTTTACGTTTTTGTGTGCTAGCTTTTTCTTTTTGCATGTCATTTATGGTCCATATGATTGATGTTCTTGACATATAAGATAGTTCATGTATGATCACTTCCAACAATTTCCAATTGATGTATGTCAATTCATATGCTTATAGTGACGTTATGCTATCTTTATTCTCCTTAAAATATAGTAATTGGTGCATCGGTTTGTTATCTATTTTTCTCTTGATTGTGTGTCATTGTTATGTTTTCATCTATGTTTTTGGTTTGTATGGTGGTACTTTGTTTATCACCTTACTAGAGCACATGCGTGTGCAACATTTCAGGAGCACCAAAGGCGTATGTCACGTAATCGTGACTTTTTTGTAGCATGTCAAGTATTTTGTGTTCACTTTGTATCCTTCATTTTTCACGATTGTGTTGTAATTATATGGCATAAGTTGTGACAATTTATTCTATCGTTGCATTATTGTCTTGTATTTATGTTTAAGTATTTCATTTTAATATGCAAATCATTCTTTGTGAGTGTTATCATATTGATGTTCTTATCTTTGCAAAATGCATTTGTGTGTTATATTTGTTTATGCGTGATTTTAGATTCTTCTCATGGATTGCTTTGTTTCTTTTTGATATTGTCAAAGGGGGAGAAGTAAGATGAAGATGAATGAAGTTATAGGGTCCATACATTCAGGGGGAGCTTTTCGTTGCAAACGCATACACATCGTCTCATGTTTTGCCATCATAAAAAAAGGGGAGTATGTGAGTGCAACTTCCGTTAGATTTTTTTTGTACGATGTCAAAATTAGAATACTTTAGCGTAAATGTATATTGGATGGTATCCTATGAATCTCTATGTGCATTATAACATTAGGAAGCATAAAAGTATTTGGGAACAATCTGGGAAAGGATCCATGCATCAAAGATGCATGAAAAATCAATTTTTGTGAAAAATAGCAGTACAGGTCGACACATAGAACTATAGGTTGACCTATGAAAAAATAATTTGGCTATAGGTCGAAACATAGAACTACAGGTCGACCTATGGAAAAAATTTCTTAGTTATAGGTCGACACATGAAGTCTATAGGTTGACAGGTATGCTGATGTATTCAAGCATGTGGCATCTGTTTCATGTGTCGAGTCTTCAGGTTGACACATAGGGAGCACATAACTGTCATAGGTCGAGACATGACCTTGGACAAGTCGACATATGCATCGAACAGGTTGACACATAACCTGTATAGGTCGATCTATCCGATATTTTTCTTCGAAATTTCATATTTTTCTATCCTTCTTTGAATTTTCTTTTGCCCTAAATCACCCATGCGTATAAATACTCCATACATGCATCACTCTCTAGTAAGGTTTCTAGAGTGAGTAAAACTTGCATGAGTCTAGGATTTCAAAGCATCTCATCATATTCAATTTAATCTATGCATACATACAATCAAACTACACATAATCATTTTTTGATTGGGTGCCATCTAGATTAGGATTGATAACGTCCAATTAGGTTTGTTGTACCGAGAATATTGGGTTGCGATCTTCGAGGGATTCAAATAAGAAAACTGGTTTGGGGTTTTCCTTCAAGATCTTTAGGGCTTGAAGGTATTTGACAAGATTGTGCAATTCGGATCTGATCGAGTGAAAGCCTTGAGACTAGGTGTGTCGGCAAGTGAATTGCGTGAAATGGTGGATTGTGTTGGCAAATCTTGGGTTCAACAAGTGTGCGCTTGAGATTAATTCATCCGGGTGAAAGCCTTGAGACAAGGAGGTTGTGCAAGGAAGTAGCAATAACATATGAATTGAAGCGGAATTATTGGTTACTTGATCAAGCTTTGATCAAGGTTTTTGGAGGTGCTAGAGTCAAGAATAAACCTAGGGTTTATGGGATTTGATTTCTCATCTCTTGTATTGATACATTTTCAAAGTAAGATTTATTATATTAATATCCCAATTCTAATTTAAATTAAGGGCATATGTACCCATAGCGAGGTCGATTGGGGAACTGCCTAAACAAATCCTTGTATACTCTCTCTCTATCTCGTTTATTTTTCGGTTCTCAAATTGTTAATTACTTTGATCTCTTGATCAAAATTGTTTGGATAATAACTTTTGAATTCTCTATTAAATTTTTTTGTTGTAGTAATCACTTAACATTTGGTAGTGATTGGTTTTTAAGAACTACAAACATTATACTAATATCCAAACTTTGTTGATTGCATGCAAAGTGTTTGACGAATTGTGTCAACTAGTCTTTAGTATGTTATTGTCATTGGAGATAGATCGTTACTATAGTAGAGTATTCAATTTAATGCTTTAAGTGTTGATAAATCAACTTGTGAATTATTATCATACCATTGATACTATACATATCCAGGCTTTTTAATAGAAGGTTCGATTAGACGATTTTGGATCCGGGAAATATTTTAAACTTTCTTCTGCGCCATAAAATTTTCTAAATCAATTTTTTGAATAAAATTTTAACTTGAGATCTATTCACCCCCTCTAGATCTATGTCTATCGTCTAACAATTGGAGGAGAAGTGAATTATATTATACATTTGCTTATTAATATTTGTCTTTGTTGTGAACCTTTGTGTGAGAATGATAATTAATGCTATATATATATATATATATATATATATATATATATATATATATATATATATATATATATATATATATATATATATATATATATATATATATATATATATATATATATATATATATATATATATATATATATATGACTATCTTCTCTGTTTAATACATTTTTATCATATGTAGAGTTATTATCTCCCCTGTTTGTTATTTTTTGGTGTTTTGTACTCTCTTAGGGTACAGATAATCAGGTATAAGAGTAGTTGTTATTGAGGTGGAGGAGGGTGTTAAGGCCTATTCACTTATTTTTTGTTTTCTGTGTTATTTAGTTTTGTCAGTGCTCTGATCTATAACAATGGGTTGGGACATTTTAATCGATGTGCTTTTGAGTTGTTGTTGGATTATTTAATTAATCGAGTGTTATTTTAGTGAGAACTATAAAGCATGTTTAAAGTTGATTTATGTTGCTATATTATGTTTTATTTGAAAGATAAATGTTTGCGAGTATGTATAACACCTGTTTTTGAGCAAATAATTATTTATCTTTTATAAATAAAGAGTCGGAGTTTTAGGGTCTTACATCATGCATATGTGTGGTGTTATTAGAGATTGCTCTATATATTTCTTCAAAATTTCATGTAAACGACCCTACTATCCATATGGGTGATCTCATCAAGTATATATATCGATCATACACCATGTATAAGAAATACGAAAATCATTAATATTTTATAACTTTTTTTCTCAATAGGGAAATATCTAGCAATTACTCAATTATATCATAAAAAGAGAAACGGAAATAAATTTTGATACTAAAAACATTAACAAAGTGATTTATTTTTACCATAAATTTTATTAACAAGATCTTCATTAAAAAAGTTTGGTTATCACTGTTATTTTCAAATTGGTTTATGTCCCATTTTCCTTGATGTTTAACACATTGATTTCTTCCAAGAATTTTAATATAAGATAAATTAATATTACTAATGATATCACTCTATATAAATATATGATATTGATTGGTCATCATGAGAGGGAGTATTAATATTGGATCAAAGACTCACCTAAACAAGTGAGAGAGACACCACATATTCACTAAAAACCTTAAGGCATTGGATATATAGGTTCTCTTACTTATAAAGTGTCCCCCTTCACTTTTTCAAGTAATGTGATACTTATAACTCACATTTGCTTTTCAACAATCTCTTTCTCAAGTATGGTTCTATCCACTATCCTTCCCCTAAAGTCAAAGCTCTTCCATCCACATACACTTGTACTAACATTAGCACCCTTTCCATGTCACAGAAACTTCAAAGGAACACGCTGCCTAACCATCATCATGCCAGGAATACTTTCAATACAAGGAGTCAACCCTTACTCGAATCTTGCTTTAATACCACTCATGATATCACTTTACATAAATAGATGATATTGATGGTGTTGGAAAATGACAAATCATAGAGGAAAAAGACGAACACAATAACAACACAAGTGATTAACATGGAAATTCCAAAACCGGAGAAAGAACTACGACTCAAAGAACAACCAGAGAATAACATTATGTGAAAAAAAATTTACAACACATAGACTACACTCAACCACCCCAAGGCCCCCCAATACACCCGCACTCTGCAAAGCAAATATTTTACTACCTCCCACAACACTCTAACACAAGAGTATAATAGAAAATATAAAAAAATTAAATACAAGCTTAAAGTGATTTTGACTGGTTCATCTTGTAAAGAAGAACTCGAATACTTTATATAGACTTAAACTCTCTATTCCTTTATAAAACTAGGCGATGTGGGACTTCTCCAACACGTATAATTTTATCCAACTGCAACAATCTTCATATTGATTGAAAAGAACACGTAAGATTTCATTGTCTTCATCGATAATCATACTCCACTATAAAGAGTATAGTCACTTGAAGATACCACTCTAAGAATTTTCACATTGTCTTCACCGAAAATCATAATTTAAAAAACTATCATACTCCACCTAAAGAAGAGTGTAGTTCACTTGAAGCAAAACCACTTCAAGAATTTCCACATGTCAAAAACCAAGTTGAAAACTTACGCTGCAACTTCCATGTTGGTAAGAAGCTCTTCAACCGTCAAAATAATCTCACAACACATTTTACATCAATGCCCATGTGTTAATCTGCTGATAATAACTCATCCTTTTCGACGACAACGGAAATGTCATGAGGTCACACTTCTAATTTTTAGAAAATATCATCACCTCCCATAACAAGGGAGACATTTATAGCATTTGACTCATAGTCCTTCTCTTACGCTGACCATCAGGACACTTATACTTTAAATTCCTGATCTTTCCATATTTCTAACATCTCACACCTGTTTCATTTTTTTCTTCACATAAGACCTTCCTCTAGCAGCCAACATTGAGTTTAATAAAGTATTATCCTCACCCTTAAATCTTCTTTCTTTAGAAATAATTTTACAAGCAACTTCTTCAAAACTCAAAGTCTCATTCCCATAGAAAGATGGAAGAGACCATATGAGTCTCAAAGGTTAATATTCATCATCAATTTTGACTCCAATAGTTTCTAATTCATAAAGAATACCGATGAGAACACTTAGATGATCAAAAACTTTTGTAGATTCATCCATACGCAAGCTATGAAATTGCTCCTTCAACAAGAACCTATCTAGTATACCCTTTCCTTGATATAGCCCTTTAAGTTTCTCTCAAAGCTCTTTGGCTAACAATGTACAAAGAACATTTGCAAGAATATTCTTATCCAAATACATATGAATTATACTCGAAGCTCTGAAATCTATTTCATTCCACTTCTCGTTGTCCATGTTGGAAATGTTTCCTTTCAACACCTTGTGTAATCCTAATTCTATCAAAACATCTTTGACTTGAATTTTCCACTAGGGAAAATTGATTCTTCCATAAAATTTCTCTAAGTCAATCTTCATTACACTTGAAGAACTTGACATTACAACCAAAACCTTTCCCACAACAAATTTTTTTCCTAAACAACACAAAGTATAAAATTTCTTTTCTGATGTGGAAGATCACACAAAACTGCAACTATAAAGCATACTAAAGTACTTATACCCAACAAAACCAAAGTTTTTGATACCAATTGTTATAAAAAACAAATTCATAGAGAAAAAGGAGAAACACAATATTAACACAAGAGATTAACGTGGAAACTCCAATATTGAAGAAAAAGCCACGAGCTTTATCAAATAAAAACCAGAGAATAACACTATGTGAAAATTATTACAATGCATATATGTAATATATGTTAAGTTGTGCTTAGTTGAGTGTTTTAATATTCTATAACATTTATTGTTGAATTTCGTGCGTTTGGAATCGATTGGGGTCGAAAATTGGAGCTTTTATAGGGCTCATATGGTGGAATCATGTTTCTGATTTTTGCAGTTCTGGGCGACTTCTCTTAGCGAGGATGAACATTGCTTAACGAGCCCTCGCTTAGCAAGTTGTGGCAAAAGGTGATATTTTCCAGTTTTATGCGTTTTTAGATTATCGTTGCTCTGATCTGTAACATTGAACGGGAGAACATTATGTTTTGTTTTATCCTAAGTTATTGTTGCGAGATTAAATTTTATAACTCCTAGTTTTGAGTTGATTTTAGTTTTGAGTTGATTTGATGTTGAAGGCACATTGCCTTGAATGAGTTTAATTTTAAATGACATTTCTATTTTAATTATTTTATTGAGTAGTTATTTTTAATGATTAATTCCATTGTGATGAGCCTAAGTAAAGGCGAACATGTGATAACAGGTGTTTTGAAGCAAATGATTTATTTAGCTACCCCTCACAAGGCCCCAATACACCCGCACTCTCCAAAGAAAATATTTAACTGTCCCTCACAACACCCTAATACAAGATTATAAGAGAAAATATAAAAAGTCAAATATAAGCTTAATCTGCTTTTGACTGGCACATCTTGTGACGAAGAACTTGAATCCTCTATATAGCCTTGGACTCCCTCTTTCGTTACAAATCTAAGCAACGTGGGGATTTTTTAACATGTATATTCTCAACCAACTTGAACGGATGGGTCATCATGAGGGGGGCATCCACATTGGGTAAAAGACTCACCCAAACAAGTGAAAGAGACACCATATATTCACCCAAAACCTTAAGGCATTGGGTATATCGATCTCTCACTTATAAAGTGCTTAACCTTAAATTTTTTAAATTTATGTGGAACTTAAAACTCACACTTATTTCCCAACAATATCCTCATTCAAGTGTGGGTCCATTCATTATCCTCCCCCTCAAGCGGAAGCCCTTTCATCCACATACACTTGTACCAACATTTACACCCTTTCCATGTCACAGGTACTTCAACGGGACACACTGCCTAAATACTACCATGCCAAGAAGACTTTTTGATACAAGAAGTCAGTCCCTTAATTGAATTTGCCTCTGATATCACTGATAGATAATCATGAGGGGGAGCATCCATATTGGGTCAAAGACTGTCCCAAATAAGTGAGAGAGACACAACATGTTCACCTAAAACCTTAAAGCATTAGGTATACGAGTTCTCTCACTTATAAAGTGTCAAACCTTCACTTTTCCAAGTAATATGGAGCTTACAACTCACACTTATTTCTCAATGGATATCACAACTTCTTCATTTATCAATTACATTACACACAAATGAAATAAACACTATTTTTTTATAAGTAAAATATCAATTAAGACTTCACTAATTAAATCAATCTCATATTTATTTGAGGCTATATCAATAAACTTGTTCTATACGATATATATATATATATATATATATATATATATATATATATATATATATATATATATATATATATATATATATATATATATATATATATATATATTATATATATATATATATATATATATATATATATATATATATATATATATATATATATATATAATCAATCGAGTTTGCTTACATGATTCCTAAGAAAAAACAATTATATCGATATAAATCATATCTACTTATAAATTTATTATCATTGGTATCATATCCCATTATTATCATTGTATTAATCTAGTACAATGAATCATATGCTCAAAATAATATCATAATTCATATTATCTCTTCAATCATTTCATTATTTTAAAAATAACCACAAACATAGTTCTATAAAAAATGAATTATATAAATAATACAATAACCTCCCAATAAAAGAAATAAATTTGTACTCATATTAAAAATATAGTCACCCTAATGTTCTTTAGTCAAATATCATAATAGAAATAAATACTCAATAGTTTGATTTTAAATCTTCTAAACTTTTTAAAAGGTTTCTCAACTTAACATTCATGTGATAGTATTATTCCATCATACTTCTTTATGATCTTACACCACCAATCACACTTGAATCTTCAAAAGGAATATTCTCACCCAAAATAAAAGGAATATTTTCAAAAGTAATATTTTCATAAGGTTTTGTATCCTCACATGTTGTGATAATTGAACATAGATACAATTTACTTATAAGAGATTCAAATAATTAATGGAGAACTTATAGATAATCCAACAATCTACCTTTGTAGAACCTCCCTAGACTAACATAAAGGAGAATTAGCAAACAAAGTTTTGTTGCAAAACTCGAGGCAAAGATTAGACAATTCTAAGGGGAACCGGGTAAAGGAACTTCCACATGTTATATAAGAATAATGTACCACTCCTTGTTCCTCCATAAATGAGACTCATTTGTGACTCATCCACGAAAATGAAGTGATGATTCTTGTCAAAATATGAGAGTTGAGCTAGAAGACTTCACACCACACACCCAAAGAAGTTAATGAGGAAGGGTGCATAAAAGAACTAGATCTATTGGAATAATTCAAGGGCTCAACCGTCCTAAGAGAAGCCATCATAAATTAGAGAATAACATCAAAATACAACAAGAAGGTCATTTCCAAGGCTATCGTCCTAAGAAAGCTCGTTCCAAAAAAAAATGATGTCATCAACAAAAAATACGTCAAATGAGAAACTGCTCCTAATTGGGAGGGTCATATAAGGTCGCCATAAGCTCTGGGAAGGGAGCTTACATTCTTAAAACCCATTTCTCAAATAATTAGAAAATAAGCCTTAATGAAAACCACAAATGGCAAGCACAAATGCCTCATTCTAACCGGTTAGCCACCATCGAGATGATTGGACTCTTTTTGTGATCCACCTTTTCTTGAGTTTGTAAAGCATAAAAGGGGTCAAGCATAAGAACTCTTGGCCAAGTATACCCTTCAAAGTATATACACATATTATCATAAATATAGTAATTATAAAATGCAAGTGTAATATACAAAGTAAAGAACATGAGAAACTCTACGACCTTTATCCAAGTTACAAAAAAAATACTGATACATTCCATGACCTGAAAATAAATTGAAAGATAAATAAATCAAGGAGAACCGAAGGGAGTAAAAGTAAGTTCCCCATCAACAATTGACTAATAAATACTAGCAACTTTGACATTCAAAGGAACCTCTGGATTAAGGAAGACATTTTGCTAACACCTTTATCAAAAGATTCTCGAGTGGCAAACATTTTGTCATTAATAAGAGCATCATTGTTTGCATCAAACATCTTCTTCAAGATTTCTTTATGATATTTGGATTGAAAATTCACGGTCCTCACTTCTTCCTTGACCTTGAAAATCTTCTTCTTCAAAGATTCTTGTCCATCAGTAAGCATTGAAACTTTATTCTTTCATTCCAAACTTTTAGTCTCCAAAGTCTCGCTAGGCTCCTTTAGATCTATCTTAAAGGCCTCCAACAAAATATCAGTTGATCTTAACTCCTTATCAAAAGTTTCAACCCTAGACTTATTATTTTCTTCTTAAATTTGAAATTTTTGGTCCACAATACAAAATGGAACTAGTAAGAGTCATCACTCTGACCAAATAAGGAACACATTTGGAGAGATCTTTTTGAAGCCTTAAGGGCCCCATCTCAGCAAACTAATGTTGCCCTTATTAATAATTATTGCGAAAAGGCTTCTTCAGAGAGTCAAAAGTAGGGCTAGCCATAACCAACATACATTTACCTTCCTCAAATCCTCCAGAGTTGAGTTTTTTTTGCCTTTTATAACAAAAAAAAGGGTAGGAACATGATGGTAAAAACCATTGAAGAATATATTATCGCATCAACCATTACAACCTCGGGGGTGCCATCCTTATCATCCAAATGAATACTTTGAACATATTTCAAGAGAGCATCCTCGGAAAGCAGTTGAGTGTGATACTTCTTGTAGGCCTTGAGATTATCATAAATAGTCATGTTCTATGTGTTGTACAAGTGACTTTAAGCACAACATGGGGTGAATTATGGTATTCAAAATTCAAGATTAATCTTAAATTTTTATTACTTAAGAAATTAATTGTGTTAATGTTGTTTAAGATCATAGTAAAATAAACAACAAAAGGTAAAAATGGTAAATTTAAATTGCAGAAGGAAAGAGATAACAGTTTAGATAGATTGCACCAGAGATTTATTGAAGTTCGGTCGAACGTTGGCCTACTTATGCATATGAACCGTCAATCCTATCGAATATAGATGTTTAAAAATGGCTTATCCCCAACTAAAAAAAACTTTTACCCGAGCTAAGCTAACGAATCGATTAGATATTTTCCAGGATAATCTCAATAACAAAGCAGAACTTTTTCCCGACTAAGTTCTAGAACCAAACAGATATTTTAAGACTGGTTAATATCAAGAAGAAAACTTGATTTCTCAATAATATCACATTCTTGAGAATAATAACAACAAAATGACACCAATAATATTTCCTCACAAGTATATTTTCACTAAAAGGCACTAATAAAACTTAAGTGAAATAATTTTTTTAGAGAGATAGATAAGAGATAGAAATTTCAAATAATTAGAGAACTTCAGATATTTTGTGTGAAATAATAAAGATAGGCACATCCTTTATATAGGGTATGAGAAACCTATAAAAGAAACGGTTTATGTGAGATTTTAATGGCCCAATCAATTGGCTTAAGGTCCCAATCAATTGGATGACCTAAATAATCGATTAACTTTGCCCATTTTGGAAAGTTTGGGTAGAGAGTTGTTGTGAGTCATTAAGAAACTATCATAATAAATTATATAATAGATTTTACTTCTTACAATCTATTGGCTTGAGGTACCAATCAATTAGGTAGTTCAAAAAATGCTTCAAAAGAAGCTTGTCATCTTCCTAATCAACTGACTCAGGCTTGGAAACATTTTCAAGAGTTTTGATAGTTAAAAAAGGGTTTCAAATGAGATTTTAAGTGTGTGTGTGTGTGTGTGTGAGAGAGAGAGAGAGAGAGAGAGAGAGAGAGAGAGTTGTCTTAGTATATTTTGAGTTACTCTCTAACTTTCACAAGACTTTGGTCCCTCAGACTGACACAAACAGACGAGCTTTAACACTTCATATCTTTCACAACTTTGAGGCTTTCAAGTTCCTTTGCTAGACACATCGATCATATAAACACTTCAATGAGATCTCGAGTCTCCTAAAATATGAGGCTTGAGATGTCTCCAAGCTTGGTCACCATCACCATAGAGTTGGAAAGTCATTAACACGAACTTCAGTAGTCATTGGTGTTGACTTCATTAAAACTTTAGGAAAGTTTTCAGCAGGATCATTAACTTCATTCCTGCAAGCACATAGATCTATATTCTCCACCTTTTTTATGACGACAACACATATATCAGGGAGGTGGTGAAAGAAAACAAATTCTTATATAATTGGAATGGTTAAACTCCCCCTCACATGAGTATAGAATATACTATACTCCCCTCTGAGAGTATACTTCCCCCTTTGGCATAATAAAAAAGGTGGAAAACAATCAAAGCACATAGATCACAAGGTATCAAGTAGAGAAAGGGAAGGATAAAGAGAAGAGGAAAAGACACATAATCATACTAATCCATGCATGGCTTATTTAAAATTCCTAAATCAATTCTTATAAAAAAGAAGCTTTCTTTAGGAAGAGGTTTTTCAAAAATATATATGAGTTGGTTAGATAAGGTCACAAATTCAATTATGCATTCCTTTTTTTCAACATGATCCCAAATAAAGTGGTGCTTAACCTCAACCTTTTTGGCCCGAGAGGGAAGAATCGAGTTTTTAGTGAGGTTTATGGCGCTAGTGTTGTCACATATTATTGGGATAACTCCAAGATTAACATTATAATTACTAAGTTGTTGTTTCATAGACACACATAATAATATATTTTTCTATGCCATGAGGCAAGAAAGTGCCCAAGTTGTTGTTTCATAAACACACATAATGATATATTTTACTAAGAACAATAGACACACATAATAATATATTTTTCCTCAATCGTGGATATCACTACACTTTCTTGTTTCTTTCTATGCCATGAGGCAAGAAAGTGCCCAAGTAAGTGACACGTACCGCTGATACTTTTCTATCCAATATGCCCCTGCCAAAATTGGAATTGATGTATACAACTAAGTTACAATTCGCTCCCTTGGGTTACCGTAAACCCATTTGTTGTGTGTTAGTGAGATGTTTCGTGGTGCATTTGATCGCATTGAGATGTGATTCCCTCGGGGATACTTGAAAGAAAACACATATACAGACAACAAACATGATATCAAGATAAGATGCAATGAGATAGAGAATAGATTCTTTCATACCTTGGTATTTTCTTTCTTCAACTGATTTTCCATTTTCATCCTTGTCGAGGTTACATGATGTTGACATTGGGGTTGCTATTACTTTTGACTTCTCCATGTCAAACCTTGTTAGAAATTATTTGCAATATTTAGCTTGATATATGAAGGTTCCCTCTCTAGTTTGATGGATTTGAATTCCTAGGAAATATAGAAGCCCCCCTCCTCTAGAAAAGTGATTTTTATATCCATTTGAAATAATTTGAAATTCATGATGCAAGAGAAGGCTAATAACATCCTTATGGCTTATAATCTAGTCACATGAGCATAAGTTTCATTTAAATTTATTCCTTCTTATTGATTTTATCCTTTTGCGATGAGTCTGGATTTATTTCTTAAAACATTTCCATCTTCGTCCATTCTTGTTGTGAAAGACCCATCGGCTACCAATCACTAGATTAGCTGAAGCACATTGTTTCGTTCAAATTGATTTAACTCTTCTTCCATGGAAAGATACCAATGTTCATCGGAGATAGATTTGTTGATTCCCTTTGGCTCAATTTATGAAACAAAATCCATAAAGCTACATACCTTATTAAGGGATCGTCGAGTAGTGACTCCCTTGGAGATATCCCCAATAACGTTTTGAATAGGATGGTCTCTTGCGGATCTCCATTATTTTGGAAGATTTAGATGATTTGTTGGAGTACCTATAACTTGATGTTGAGTCGGTTCTTCATCTATAACTTGATTTTGATTTTGGTCTTGATCTGGTTCTTGATTATTTTCCTCCAAAGTCATATTTTCCAAAATACATGCACAATCTATTACTTCTACTTCTAATGGTTTTTGGTTAGACTCATAAAAGGTAACATGAATTGATTCTCCTACTTTCAGAGTTTTTTTGTTAAATACTCTAAAAGCTTCGCTAGAAGTGGAATATCCTATAAATATGCCTTCATAAGCTTTTGCATCAAATTTTCCGAGGTTATCCTTCCATTTGTTAAGGATACAACATTTGCATCCAAACATATGTAAGTGAGAGATGTATTAATTTCTTCCTTTATATAGTTCATAGGGTGTCCGCTTTATAATTTGTCTTATAAAGACATGAGTCATAACACAATAAGCAGTGTTCACAATATCAACCCAGAAATATTTAGGAAGATTAGTCTCATTGAGCATCGTCCTTGCAAGCTCTGATATAGATATATTTTCCCCTATACTACCATATTTTGTTGGGGAGTTTGTGGAGTGGAAAAGGCGTGCCGAGTACCATTCTCATTATAGAATTTTTCAAATTACTCATTTGGGATTCTCCCCCATGGTTACTTCTAATGGATGCAATGCTTACTTCTTTTTCGTTCTGGATATCCTTGGCTTTTTTTTAAAAAGGCACCAAACGTATCTCTTTTATGAGATAATAATAATGTCCAGGTATAGTGAGAATAATCATCCATGATTACAAGAACATAGATATTCTCGCCAAGACTTACAGTTTTGGATGGGGCAAAAAGATCCATGTGAAGCAGTTGTAAGGGCCGGTGAGTAGAGACAATATTTTTAACTTTAAAAGAGACCCTTACTT
The DNA here is from genome assembly GCF_024323335.1 of Lathyrus oleraceus. Taxonomy (NCBI): domain Eukaryota; kingdom Viridiplantae; phylum Streptophyta; class Magnoliopsida; order Fabales; family Fabaceae; genus Lathyrus; species Lathyrus oleraceus. Next base: position 45,368,924 of record NC_066582.1, read on the forward strand.
GCTTGTCTTTTTGGCATGCATCGCATAATCTATTCTTTTCAAAACATAAGTCTTGAAGATCGTCTAGGAGATCTTTGGGGACCAACTTGTTTAAGTTATCCATATGAACTTGAGATATTCTCCTATAAAATAGCCAATTTTCATTCTCGTTACTCAATAAACATACATTATTTGAAGGAAATTTATGGAAATTCACTGCGTAGGTATTTCCACTTCTTAAACTCGTAAATAGATTTTCATTTGATTTAGATTTTATAACCCTACAACCATAAGAGTAAAAAATTACATTGTTACATGTGTCACATAATTGACTAATGCTAAGTAAATTATTCTTTAGCCCTTTAACTAAGAGAACTTCCCCAATAGTTGGACTGGGGTACTTACCAACGATGCTATAACCTAGGATTTTTCCTTTATCATTATCTTTGTTATATACAAAACCTCCTTGGAGGATAATAGGGTTTTGTCACAGGTCATATGCTTTGAACAACCGCTATCAAGATACCATTTAGCGTTTGAGACTGCAAAGCATTCTTGCAAAGAGGTTTAGGTATTAACTTTAGGTACCCGCATCATCTGGGGTCCTTTATTATTAATTTCATAAAATTTATTTTCATTTGTCTTAGAGGCATAAGAATTTTCAAGAGAAAATAAATATTTAGCTTTTCATTCACAATGTTTTTTGTAAAAATATTAAGCAAGATGTCATTCTTTGCTCTCATGATTTTTTTTCATAATAAAATAGGACATGGCAATGTGTCCTTCTTTATTACAGCAGTTGAATTTCAAGGTTTTACAATAAGAGGTGGATTTAGCATTACAAATTTTACTAAATTTCTTACAATTATTATTAGGTTCATAGCCAAGACCGAATTTGTTGTAAGAAGCACTTTGATTTCCTAACAGAAGATTCAAGTTATCTTTTCCCTTGGTGAATTTGACAAATGTCTTTTGAAGATCGCAAATTTCTTTTTTCAAATTATCACATTAGTTGTATTTGTCATGTTTATCCTATTCGTTTAAAATGGAAAAGTTTTGAATTTCACCATTTTGTTTTTCTCTAAGGATTTCTATTTCTCTTTCAAGGTTTCTATTTCTCTTTCAAGGATTTCTATTTATTCTAGTTTGCTTGTTTCTTTTGTTAGTTTCTTTCAAATGCGAAAAAGATCATGATAAGATAAGTAAAATGTTACCTCATCACCTTGATGATTTTCCATGAGACAATTGTTGGCTTCTTCTTTATCGTATGAGGATTTCATTTCATTGTCTTCATATTCAACACAAGCTTTCTTGCCCTTTTCTAAGACTTCTTAGATTTATTTTGATTTTCCTTTTTAGCTAAGGGACAATTTAGCCTGATGTGACCTTTCTTTCCACATGTGTAGCATGTTTGGATGAATGGGGATTTTTACTCATCATTTTATTGTTCCTTTTTTTCTTTCTTCTCATGTCTTATTAATATTTTAAAGTTCTTCACTATAAGATACATGTCACCATCAAAGTCAGATTCCTCAGCTTTGAATGCTATACTTTTTCTTTTATTTTCTCCTTCCTCATCTATGGCAAGTATTTTGAGTTCCACATTAATTCCAATCCGCTCCACATGACCTAAAGTATCAAAGTCACCTCATGTGAAATGAAAGGTACACTTTTTGATCTTAATTTTCACTATACTTGTCTTGAATATTGAACTGAATTGGACATTTGAGTGTTAACCTTGCAGGTCCACACCACACCACCATATCGGAGACCAACATCACTAGTTCAAGATTACTCACCACCAACTTACACTTAGTTCTAGTTCCATAACATAATAGGTTTCATCATGAAGAGTTTATACTTATGAGTTAATGTGCCTAAACTTACCCTCTTTACCTCGACAGTTCTTTCATGAATAATTTGAAGGATGTCCCACATTTCTTTTGCAGTCTTGTAGTGAGAAACTCGTAAAAATTCGTCAGAACCGAGAGTGGTAGTGATGACAATTTTTGCTTTTAAACCGCACTGCACATTGTCATCTTTGGTCTAATACTTTTTCAATTTGTTGACTACAACACCACTTACTTCGTGTGTAGGAATAAATGGACCATCCTTCACAACCTTCCAAATATCAGGATCCATTCTTTCCATGAAAAAAATCATTTTCTCTTTCCACAAACTATACCCTTAAATATTAAAGGATGATGGTTTGTTTAGTGAATAGCTTGAAGATATTTTTTTCCTGGATGATTAGTCTTTAACAGAAGTTAGGCTCCGATGTCACTTTTTGGACAAGTGACTTCAAACATAAGAGAGGGGGGGGGGGGGGGTGAATTGTGATATTTAAAATTCGCTATTAAAGAAATAAATTGTGTTAGTATTCTTTAATATCAGATTAAAATAAACAACAAAAAGTAAAAAATGGTAATCTAACTTGCATAAATAAATTGATAAAGGTTTAGAGAGATTTATCCAAGTTCAGCTGAACATTGGCATACTCCTGCCCCCTAGGGATCTTCTTGAGATTTTGACTATGAACTTGAGATTTTACAAGTTATACCCATAATCCACTAAATAAAACTGAATCTAGATATTTTGTAATGTCTTATCCCCAACCGGAAAAAAAAATCTTTTACCCAGGTCAAGCTAACAAATCGATTAGAGATTTTCCAGGCTAATCTCAATAACCAAGCAGAACTTTTCCCGAATAAGTTCTAGAACAAAATATAGATATTAATACATATTAATCTCAAAAACCAATTTCTTTTTCTCAATAATATCATACTCATGAGATTAATAACAACATCATGACGCCGATACAATTTCCTCTCACGTAGATTTCCACTCGAAGTCACTAAGGCAACTTAAGTGAAAAAAAAATATTTTTAGAGAAGAGAGATAAATTCCAAACAAAAATAGAGAAATTAGGAGATTTTGTGTGAAATTAGGAATAGAGGTGTATCTTCTATATATACGAGATGAGAAAACTAATAAAGGAAACGATCCATTAGCGATTTTAATGGCCTAGTCGTTTGGCTTAAGGTTTCAATCGATTGGATTATCTAAATAATCAATTACCTTGGTCCATTTTATAAAGTTTGGATGAGAGACATTTCTAGTCATTAAGACATTATCATAATCGATTTTCCTTCTTCCAATCGATTAGTTTAAGGTCCCAATCGATTAGGTAGTTCAAAAGTACTTCAAAAGAAGCTTGAAAGCTTCATAATAATTTGATTTGGGCTTGGAAGAATTTCAAGAGTTTTGATAGTTAAAAAAGGGTTTCAAAAGATATTGTAAGTGTATGTGTGAGTTTCCTTAGTATCTCAGAGGTTACTCTTCTACATTCACAAAACTCCAGTCACTTAGACAAATTAAACTCTGAGAACTTTCACATTTCCTCTCTTTCACAACTTTGAGGCTTTTAAGTTCCTTTTCCAAATACATTAATCATATAAGCACTTAAATGGGATCTTGAGTCTCCTATAAGATGAGCCTTGAGATGTCTCCGAGCTTGGTCACCATCATCAGAGAGTTGGAAAGTCATTACTAATGACTTCAGTAGTCATTGGTGTTGTCGTCATCAAAATTCAAGAAGGTTTTTAACAAGATCATCAACTTCACTCCTGCAAGCACATAGATCCATATTCTATAAAATAGAAAGTTAATGATCCACAAAAAGGAAATTAAAGCATAAAAAATTAGAAGATCCTAAGACGTGCCCAATAAACTTGAGGTGTTGTCCTAGCTAGGGTCTAGAACTAAATACCATACATCTATATATCAATCATTCATTTTTCGCTCATTAGATTTACATTCAATGTGAGAAACATGGTTAAATCCATTTAAAAATGCATAAATAGCTATGAGAAAATTCCCCTATGATTAATAAAGGTCCACCATCTTGAAAGTCATGTCCTATTTTGCGTGATCGAATATATTCGGACTCTAACATCGAGAAAACATTGATTCATAAACTACATTATCAACATCTTCCCTAAAACTTTACATTTTTTGGTGGGCATCAACGGTAAGTGGTTATACAATGATTTAACAAAACTTTAAGTTTTTAAAAGACTTTGTAAAAACTTCAAACATCTTCAGGGATTGCTTGAAATGAATCAACCATAACAGAGACTTGACAACGCCCCAAAACATAGTAAATATACAAAAAAATACCTTGAGGGACATTTATCTTACTAAATATTCCCACATTGATTGAAATGCCCAATAATGTTTGTGTAATTATGAAGGTGCCACCACTAGGTACCGAAATTTTTTATTGTTCAAGAGTTGTAAAGGAAAGAAATAACCTTATTTTCTAAAATACCACATTAAGCATGGGGAAATTAGGATGAAGGAATTATTGGCAAACCCTATAAGTAAAGGTTGAAATCACAACCCTTAGGTACCAGAGGGAGCCCCCACTTATTTCTCTAGTTCATATTTATCTGATTTTATCGTATCCGAATGTGGGTCTAGAGGAGATATACTTCATGGCATGTATCATAAAAACCTGGTCACACCGAGAGAAGAGTGAGTTATAGGAAGGTAGTCCCACCAACTCACTACTCTTTTTCGTAAAAAAGGAATGACAAAAAAATGGTATTTTACCATTAATCACACTAGAATACTAGCAACTTCTATTAACCATCATTATCGAAGAAAATGAAGGTGGGGAAATAAGAAGGTTAAAACCAATTCTTCAAGTATTTAATATCTCCCTAACAAAAAAGTAAAACAAAAAAATAGAAAGGATAAGAAAAACATACCAATAGGGAATTTGAAGGAAGTTGAGGAATGAAGAACATAATCACTTAAAATAAGGAAAACAAGAATAGATTGAATACAAAATAACGGTTATGCTAAACGAAAAAATAAAAGTAGGAAGTATAACTTACTCTACCAATTATAAGTGTGTTTTCCTTAAAAATAGAAAAGAAAGAGATGATGATCCAATGGTAAAAAAACGGTGGATCCTAAGGGTCTTGTACAGACCAGTAAGCAAATTCCACATCATTAGAGACAACATAATCAAATTAATAATGACAGTTATGGTCTCCAAAGAATAATAATATTATATCCATCAAAATTTCATTTACCTATATAGTATAAATGATGTGTGATAAACAACAAAGATGACAGATCCCAATGGACCTTATTATTTTCTTACAAGAGAATAAAAGGATACCAAAGATCAAGAAAAATGAGACAACTCAATAATGGATTAAACTTCCATTAACATAAACCATAATACCGCCATAGAAAGTGACTGAGATCACAAGCCAAACCACTACTTCACACAAATTGGACTTGATGGACTATTATTATCGACTTAGATGATAAACATGTTTGCAACAACCCAATAGAAATATGAGTCCATCATAAATAAAAAGGCTGGATTTTATCCACAACCTCAAGGCTCATCAGAATGAAACCAAGGGATTAACATGCAAAAAGAATAAAGTATCCCAAAGAAAAAGATCAGGGTCCCCCGGGAAGTCGGGATCATACTAAGTTATGTCCTAAGAAAACACTTGATCAAAATGAGTGATTAAAGCAAGACCTTTAGATTACGAAATTAATAAACTACTGAAATATATTTCGTTAGAAAACTATCTTATTATAAAAGGTTGTAGGCCCATAAAATCCTAGAACTAACGTGTAAAAGAGAAGGTAACCTCAAATTTAACTGCACACACTTTTTAAGCAAAAACATTTTCTTCTATCTTAGTAGCCACTAACTTAAACGTCATAGTATTTGTAGGTAGTACTTCCGACGCCATACCAAGCACCAAATATCCGTAAGCTATCTAAAACTTACCATATTATATAGACAAAGAAGTATGACATCAACCATCTCAAATTCATACTAGATCACATATATTATGTATTGTTTGTATATAATATGTAATTTAATACTTTTAAATTTAAATTAGGATAGACAACTATTGAAGTGTCCTGAACTTCAATTAAATTGGAGTTTTAACACCAACAAGAGTGAGAAAATTTTATTGTATGTAAATAATTATTAACTAGCATAATACTATCCAAATATTATAATATCACATGTCTTTAATTTAGTATAAAGACACATATATATATATATATATATATATATATATATATATGTATATATATATATATATATATATATATATATATATATATATATATATATATATATATATATATATATATATATATATATATATAATTTGCTAAAAGTACAATACACGATAATCTCTACTGATCAAGCATTGTCAAAGACTTTAAGGTTTGTTGTAAGGTTGAGAGTTACCTCACGTTATATATATATATATATATATATATATATATATATATATATATATATATATATATATATATTATATATATATATATATATATATATATATATATATATATATATATATATATATATATAATTTGCTAAAAGTACAATACACGATAATCTCTACTGATCAAGCATTGTCAGAGACTTTAAGGTTTGTTGTAAGGTTGAGAATTACCTCACGTTGGAGGTGAGAAGCTTTGTATATGTGGTTTTATATGTGAGAATCATATTATCTCTCTCAGTTCTAAGACTGATATATTTATAGTTGTATTTGGTATGTATCTTATGCGTCATATGAATATCAACAACTCCTGAGAAAATGGAGCTATGGATAGCTGATATCCAGTTATTCAGGGTATTGTTATTGGTTTTCATGGCTTCATTTTGTTATTCTATACTAGAAATACGTAATACCCACAATAACGTGATTTGAGCGAATCATGGTGGACTCAGGTGACGTATCTGAGGAAAGATCGTCTCATTCATAAAACGGTTGCTCGAACTAGGAAGCGGGCGACGATTAAGGAACCATGGGTGATATGTTGAGTCTCATGCCTCTTATTTTCCCCTTGTGGGCCCTTTTCAAATATACCACTACATAATCCCTCAAGCAGAGCGCTTGTAAGGGATGAAGTGTTTAGTTTCATCTCCTTCATTCAATCTCCCTAGAGGGAACCTTAAATAGAGAACTTTAAGTGAGGCTTGAGCTGAATCCTTTTGACGGAGCTTTAGTAGATCCCCTCGGGAAAGACTTTAGTTTAGTCCCTTTTTCAAGACTTTAGTTGAGTCCCTTTGGCAAGACTTTAGTCTAGTCCCTCAAGTAAGACTTCAGTTGAATCCCTCTAGAAAGACTTTAATAGAGTCCATTAGGCTAAACTTTAGTTGAAATGTCTTTCAAAGGCGAAGTTTATGCTTCCCTTTCTAAGAGGGCAATGATTTTCTTCTGAAAGTCTAACATTTATATTGCCTATTTTAAGGCGACATGGGTCTTTCTATGGAAGTTCAACATTTATATCAAGGATCTTCATGTGGAAGTCCAACATTTGTATTGCCTTTTTTAAGTTACAAGGATTTTTCGGTGGAAGTCCAACATTTATATTGACAGCAAAGCCAAAATAACCTATTACACATGATAAAAGTCTTTCAAATAGATCCATGCATTGATAGATGGCTCGAATTTATAACAATCAATTATAATAATATCTTAGATTAAATGTGTTTCAAGGACTAGGAATAAGGCATCTATCTAACTCCTCGAGTTTGTAGGCTCCGTAAGGTAACCTCTGTTATATGCAATATGATCCTTCCTAGTTAGGTTATAGTTTGCTATATTGGGAGGGCACAACGCCTTATCTAAGCACTAGGTCTCCATCATGCATTTACCTCTGAACCATTTTGGAGTTATATCTTTTGGCCACCCTTTCTTGGTGCATAATTATTGAATGTGGGCAACTTATCTTGATTCGTCGACTATATCGGCGACATATCTTAACCCTACCTCATTCTCCTCTGCATTGAACTAAAAATTCCATTAGGAAGGCATGTTGATTTTGAAAGATAACATGGTGTTTGATTGTATACTAGAGTTAAAGGAGTTTCTTTGGTAGTTGAATGAGGAATGGTATGATATGACCAGAATACTTCGTGCTGCTGCTTGACCTATAGTCCTTTGGTGTTATGTCCTCTTCTTGATCCATTTCAATATTAATTTGTTTGATAATTTTGCTTTCCCCTTTGCATATGGATGGACAACGAAAATAAACTTTGTTTACACTCTTGGTGCATGAGAGAAATTAACAACGACAATGCTGGCAAACTGAGTTCTATTGTTTAAAATGAATACCCTTGGCAAACAAACATGCAGATAATCCTATGCTAATAAAGACGATGGACCCTTTTGACTATGATCTTAGATAAAGCTTCAGACTCTATCCATTTCATGAAATAATCTACTCCAATGATCAAGAAATTTAATTGATCGGGAGCCAAGGGAAAATGCCCTAGAATGTCCATGCCCCACTGGAAAATGTCCAGGGCATCGTGATAGAATTGATAAGTTTAGCTTGTGCTTTATGCAGATTTGCATGTCTCTAGGATTTGTTGCATTTCCTGACGAATGCCATACTACAGTGATGACTAAACTAACAAGTGTACTAATCTCCTAAAGTAATAAAATAAATTGTTTCCACATGGATTGTAAATTTAACAAGGTAATAACAATGAGATTTAAAATAAAAAATGGAGGGGTGGGGGGTTAATAATGATTTAGTACAAAAACAAGATGAGAAAATTGTCAGAGTAAAGTTCGATAAGGAAAAACGATTAAATCTTTATCTTAAATCCCTTAATTATACCTGTTGATAAACTGTGTATTATATTAATTACAATTATGTTATAATCTCACGACGAATTAACAAGATCACTGTACCTAATTCCTTGGTGTACAACTCACTAATTTAGACAACAACTCTCTAATTCCTTAGGTAAGTTTAGATTTAAACTAGACGTTTATAAGTTCGTTAATTCAAAATCCACAAATTACCTATTCCTAGTTAATTACTAAGTTGAACAATTGCCCTAATTCAGACCAGTAGACTTACGTTCAATAACCCCTACTCATCTAAGATCGATTTGCACGCTCGTTAAGACACAAAAAAAATTAAGAACAAGAATAGTTAAAAATGATAATAATGTAAAAGAATTCAAATAATCTAAAACAGTCATATGATCTAACATGGTAGAATTAGGTTCATCTCAAAAGACCTAATTAAAATAATTTAGCTACTCATAATGAAATTAACAATTACCATAGAGTTGATTAGAAGTATTAATCAAAATCAATGGAAAATAAGCTCTCAAATGACTCAAATACTCTCCAAAATCATTCACAAAAGCTTATGGTCGTCACTTTCTCTCTCAAATTCGGAACCCCCCCAAAAATGCTCCACTTTTTCTATTTAAAACTGCAAAAAGTGTGTCCGAAATTTGTGTTATTGCATTGGGATGCATCGTGATCATGATATTTCTTCATCACGCCCATGAAAATAACAAGAAAATCAGTGGCAAAACTTGCTTTTTTCTTGTTTTTTCTTACAATTTCCACTAAGTCCTTATTTTCTTCACTTTTAGAGATTTAACTCCTTTCTTCAACATTTTAGCCTTCCTTTTGCTCATGATTCCACCAATTTATCTAAAATTTGCTCTCAAAATATTACGTAATGAACGAGTGTCATCACAACCCCAAACATACTTCGTTGCTTGTCCTTAAGTAACCTTTTTGCACACTGGAGTTTCGTCGTAAATAAAATACTTACCCTTATCAATGAACGTCACATTTTTTATCACCACTTATGTTCTCTGATTTAGTACAAATAATTCCAAAAATTTCATCCAGCAACACAAGTACTCAACATGTCTCTCATCTCACCTTTTTCACTCAGTTTGACAGGGTAATCACATAATTAACGCACAAAATCATTTAACAATGAGTTTGTAAAATTTCTATCAAAGTCATATCTAAACACATACTTGTAGCGTAACCTATGTTAGGGTAGGATAAATTGGGATGGTAGGCTTAAACCTTTGGAGTTATGTAAGTAGTTTTCCTTATGTTACTTGATTCCTTTCAGACTGCTCTTTACCTGGTCAATCGCTACAAGATAATGCATTTTTTGTTTGTCCTTTTTGTTCCTTTTTTCATAATTTTTTTGAAGAAGTCATTTTTAACTTCTTTTTTTTGTTTTTGTTTTTCTTTATTTTGACTCATTTCTCTAGTAACCCAGCCCCAAACTCAAACGCCGTTAACTTCCAAGAGTAACCCCAAACTTATACATTTGCATTAGACAAGGAAATTAAATTATTCCACCTAACTCCAAAGAGGGTGGAAAGATTTAATCATTCAAGTGAAATGGTTATATAACATGCCATGTCACCAAAAGAATAACTAAGGCTCAAAGTGGTTAGCAAAGAATATAATTATTTCAATACATGTTGGCTTAAAAGGTTTAGAGTTTTCACAAACAACTACCTCAATGTGTATTTATTAGACTAATAGACTCAATCAAAAATAACTAATGTAGTGATACTCTCATAAGGAAGAAAACTAAACAGTGATATTTTTGACTTAAACCTTACTAGCTGAGGTATTTGAAGATTGAGTACAAGTATTTAACTTCCCTTTTCTTCATCAAATGTCAATCTGCAAGGGAACTTCTTTGTTGATTACTTTAGTTCATTTTTCTGATGACTTTTTTTTCTTCATATTGGCATTGGTATCATAGAAAATCATAACTGAAAGAAACAACAAGAAAAAACATGTTCATTAACTAAAGCATAGAGAAGTAGTACATAAGGGGGAGAACATTTTTATATCTAACTACTACTCTTGCTTGGATCATAGTACAAAAAGAGAAATAATTGAAATAAAACTAAAACTGAAAACTGGAAATGATATGTTATCTTCCATTAAGCGTTTCTTTAAGGCCATTAGCTTGACTCTTTCGTCTAAGGCTCTGCGAGCATTAGAGATACCTTCTCTGATGGTATTTTACCTCCTGAATATTTCTTCATCCTTTGGGCATTCACGATAAAAGTCTGTGAATCTCCTAGATCAAGTATTTCTATAGCACCATTTGCAAACACTTTGTTAACAATAAAATGACCCAACCATCTGGATTTCAACTTACCAGGGAACTACCGCATTAGAGAGTTGTACAATAATACCTTATGTCCAACCTAAAATTAACTTTTTACGATTTTTTTGTAGATCACTACATTCTTGTATGCTTTTAGTACGATCTCTTCTAATTCACCCATATTTAATAATCTCTTACTTCCAACTTCTTTTTCATCGAAATTTAAGAACTTGATCGCCCAATATGCCTTATCTTCTAAATGAGTCTTAAAATTTGTTATATACACCCAAATAATGTCATCTAGCTTCTTCGACCAATCTTTCCTAGATCTATCAATCGTCTTTTCTAAAAATTGTTTCAGCTGCCTGTTTGATACTTCTACTTGCCCACAAGTTTGAGGATGATATGGTATGGAAATGTTATACTTCACATTGTAATTTGCCAACATATTTTCTAAGTATTTATTGCAGAAGTGCATCCCTTCATCATTGATCAAAACTCTAGGGACTCCGAGCCTATCAAAACATTATTTTTCAAAAAATTAGAAACAATTTGGGAATCATGAGCAACACATGCACTGGCTTCCACCCATTTAGTGACATATCAACACAAACCAGAATGTATGGATTAAAGTTAGATGAAGGAAAAGAACTCATACAATCAATTCCTAACAATTAAAGGGTTTAACCTCTATTATACCTTTAAATTGCATCTCATCTCATTTTTAAATGTTACCTGTTTTCTGACACTTTGGACGATCTTGAACATAATACTTACAATCTTTGAATAAAGTAGGCCACCGGAAGCCACTTTGCGATGCCTTTACTGATATTCATTCTCCACTATGGTGGCCTCCATAAGCAGAGCTATGGAAGTGCCTCATAATATCTTTCGCTTCTTTACCTGTGACACACATGTGAATCAAACCATCAATACTAATCTTAAATAAATAAGGCTCATCCCATAAATAACGGTTAGCCTCCTTATAGAATTGTTTCTTCTATTACCAAGTGTAGTCTTCCGGTATACTTTTTGTAGCTTTATAATTAGCCATATCAGCAAATTAAGATCATTCGCTAATTTCCATCAAGTGTTCATCTTGAAACTCTTCATTAATGTTCTTTACTTTCCATCATATGAAGAAATATTCTAGAAACTTAGACATGTATTGAAATATTTAAAAATGTATATATTTTACATCATTAATACTAATACAATATTACATGCAAAAACATGTATAACCATATAAATACATTATTGAATAAAAACTAAAATGAAATGAAACGTGTGTCATTGGGTAAATCTATGGGTGGTACTGCCTTTGACTTTTGTTGAATTGTCACTCGGTGTTAGTTTGACCTTTTTAGGAGCACCTTTTGTTTTTATCGGTTGAGAGGGTGATTTCAAGTCTGTGGTTTCCAGACAAGCAATCTTCCTTAATTTCTCTTTGATGTGTGTCATACCCTAACTTTTATCCCTAAGATCCCACATGTCATCTGCATCATTTGCACACAAACAAGGTCACATCTTGGTCCTTCCCTTTATCCATCTTTGGGTTTGCTTCTTGTAGAGATCACCAAACACTTCTTGGTTGCTTTACCTTTGTGTTTATATGATTCATTTCTTATCTAACCACTAATCAAAATACCAAAAATATATCTTGTTTCCCTTAAGTTTATTATGCAAGGTAAGTACTTTTCAATCAAGAGCATCTCAAAGTTTTTGTTGCTTACTTCTCAAAGAAAGTCAAAGGTTCATGTGTTTATTTCCATGCCTTCTTCAACAAGCAACTTCAAGCTTTGATCAATTTAATCAAAAGTCAATCAAGTACACCTTATTTTGAGTTCATATGATCTTCCATGTGCTTTGAAATGCAAGGGAAATCCAAGTGCACAAGCTTGTTCCAAGTGGTTTGACCAAAAAGTCAATATTTTGAAGTCAAAGTTCCAAGGATCACAACTCCTTCAATTCTCAACATTTTTGAATGCTTCTTTTTATGACTCTTCTCAACATCCTCTACAACTTATATTTAAATGGCAAGAGTCAAGTATGCTTTGAGGATCATCAAAAGTTTGAATACATTATATGTCATTTGTGGACTTAGTGAAATTTGACATATTTTCAAGTGACTTTTCCTCAACTTTCAAAGATCTTAACTTCTTCAATTTTCAACATTTGAGGCTAATTCTTTTTGCATAATGACATTGTGATAACCTCTACAAGTTTTCTTCAAGGAACAAGGTCAAAATATGCTTGAAAGGTCGTGTAATTCATTGAGACATTATAGGTCATTTTCAGCATTGAAGCACTCAAAAGTTTCTAAGTTATATGATCAGTTTTTCATGCCAACTTCAATAGGACATAACTTTGTGCTCAAACATCCAAATGCAACCTTTCTTGGCACATTATAATCTTGGCCATGATGTTAGCACATTACCAAAAGAATTGGATCATAAGGCCTCCTAAGTAGGGTGCCCCATTGGGTTGAACATGATGACTTATAACTGAAGAAATTGCCATTACCCGAGTTTTAAACTTCACTAATCTCAATTCCAAGTCAAATTAGCACGTGTTTTGGACCTAAACATGTTTAAACAAGTCTCTAGAAGTTAACTGACCTTTGAAACACATCATTTGGCTAAGTTTTGATGAGTTTCAAGTCACACTTTTCACACACTCGGATCAAATTCATTTTGCACGAATTTTGCATCATTTCACACGTATTTGGATCCAATCACATTCCTTATAAATAAAGAGAGTTATTGCATTGATTTCTAAGCTTTGGAGAGCCTATACATCCCTGCTGCAACATGGAATTTTTCCAGAAAATTCAACTATCGTTTTTTAAGTTTCAGCTTGTTTCAATCTAATTTCTTGATTCTATTAGCACTTTCGGCATCCTCTAAAACTTTTGTAAAAATTCCCAAGCTTTGAGACCTTCTGAAGTGCACTAACCAGATCGAGCTTCAGCAACTTATGATCACCATCTGGACAAGGTAGTTTTGAGCATCATTTGAACTCAAACAAGTTACCACAATGTAGTTCTTTACTCTCTGATGCTTTCCCCTAACTTATCTGGTGTTGATTGATTGTGTTCATCATTTAATTGTATTTTTTGTGGTTTACATGTTTCTGAAACTTATTTGAAATTCCCTTTTCTCAATTTAGATAAATGAATTTGGAGCATGAGGTTGAATTCGAGATGAGAAGAGGATCACAATGGTGGTGGTCTCGTATCTTCAATTTACCAAATGATAAAACTTCGATGAGAGCTCACCGGAGAAGACGAACGAAGTTTTCTCAGGTTGTCTGAGTTTGATCAGACACGTTGGTTGAACAATGTTCTGATTGGTTGGATTTAAACTGGATCCTGTGTTTGGCTTGCAGCGCGTTCCATCGTGTTCTCTAACATTTGGAGTGTTGGATCTATCACGTCAATTAATGAGGTGTGATCCAACGCTCCGTGTTTTTTATGATTTTAATTAATTTTCTTTTATTATTTTTAATTGCTTTTTCTTTAAAAATTCATAGTAATTTCATGTTTTATCCAAAAAAATCCCAAAATAATTTCTAAAATTCTCTTTTATTTTTCTTCATTTGATTTTTATTTTTTAACATTTTATTTCACTGATTTTCTATTTTTCATGATTTTTATCTTTTTGTTTTAGTTGGTTTAAAAATACTTTTCTGCATTTTAAAATTCTGAAATTTTTATTATATCCTTCTTATTTTACTTCCAACCTTCCATAATTTTCTTGGCCATTTATTTGGTGTTTTAAAGGACTATATAGATTTTCCATTTTATTTCTATTTTAAAATTCATTTAAAAATACCTTTCATGCATTTTTATTTCATTTAATTGAATTTTATTTTTGTGTGACCCTTGTGAACTTCTGTTAGCCTTGGATCATGATGGTTTGGACTTCAAGTCTCATCAAACTTAATGGATCTTGGGTGTTGATGGGGTGAAAACCTTAATCCACCAAAATGGATGATTGATTTGATGATGACTTGATCAAACTTTTGGTCCAATTTGGGTGTGACTTCTCTTGTGTCTCTCTTCTTCATCTCTTTATTTTCCCTTTGATCAATTGGATGACTTGTGTCCATCTTGTTCATGATGTATGGATTGATACTTGTTGAACTTTCATCATTTCAAATCTACCTCCTAACTGATCATGGATCATTTAAGGTATTTTGGATTGATGCATAAGTTTGTTCTAAGTGTCATGAAGTGTGGATTAAAGTAATGAACTATCCTCCTAGCCTTTGTGCTTGATCACTCCCTTTTTTCTTTCTTTTTGTGGCATGGCTTTAGGAGAATGATTTAAATATCATCTCTCTAACATGTATTAACACAAACATTATTATTGACTGACCTTAGATAGTTGTGACTTCTATATAAGTCTAATTACGATTGCTTAACATAGCGCTAAATTTGTCCAAAGGAAAACAAATGCATTTTTATAAGTGAGATTATAAGTCTCTTATTCCTCATGGTATTGTATAATTTTTTTTATCCTTTTTCCATTTTATGAGAGCTAGTGGCATACTTGTTGATTTTATCCAAGTTGGAGCCCTTCTTATAAATGATGCATAGGCATACTTTCATGCTTGTGAGTGGATAGTTGAATGTTCTTCAAAAAGTGACCAAACCATCTTCCATATTTGATTACTAACATACTTTACTAACACCTTACTTGTATTAACTTTTATTTCCGAGTCATTTACTTTATGCACCTTTATTTTATGTCATACTTTATATTTAGCATTCCATATGATTTTATTGGTGATTTTTTGCCATTCGTTCTTTGTCCATTTGGACTCTTCTTTTATATCATTGTAAAGAAGACATTAATAAAGAAAAACCTAAAAAAGGAAACTTGTTTATCCTGATTCATGGACTTATGGTTACTATCCTTAGCATTATTGTGGAGTTATAAACTTAGATTTAGGATCTTGACCTTTGCTTTGGGACTTGTATTTGAAACCCTAGAATTCATCTGGTACCTTTGACTTGGGATTTCCTTTTGAAGTTGTGGTTGAGTTACACTGGTTTCATCTGATACATGGATTATTATTTGCTTATTCTGGCTTGCTTGAGGCTTAATCCAAAGGAGGGAATTCTTGCTTGACTTATGTCATAAAGCTTGATATTTCTTGGTTAGATCTTTCCTCCCTAACTTTTACTTTATGCTTTAGGATAGTCTCTTCTTCCCCTCCCCTTCTTTAATTTTCAAAATCTTCTCTCTTTTTCAAAACTTTCTTGTTTTTAACTTGGATCATTTTCTCAATAAACCTTGACTTTTTTCAAGTGATTTTCAAAAATTATTTTCCTAAATAAATGATAATCCATCATAAGTATGTTTAGACCATTTTCAAAAGACTAAAAATGCACAACTCATTCAAACCATTTTGTTCCCTTTGTGCATTGTTCCTTTTAAAACTTTTCTCAAAGTTTAGACATGAGTCATTTTTTGTAGTTGAGATATAATTCTTCTATCCCCATAGTATTGATGATAATTCTTTTACATCTAAGAGAGATTGTGGCATACTTGTTGATCCTTATCCAAGTTGGAGCCCTTCTCATGATGATGCAAAGTTCTCATACTTGTGGGTGACTAATTGAGTATTCTCCTTAAAATGACAAAATGTATTTTCCATAAAAATGAATCAAAACAAACTCCTTTGTTATTTTCACCACGAACTACGAGGTTTTTATCCTCCATTGCACTTTGTTGGTACGTAGGCATGAGACTTCAAAAGTCTTGGCAAACACAAAAATAAGAAAAAAGTATACCTCTTTTCCCATCTCTCCAATCTTGTACAAACAATACCCTTTTCAAACCAAAATGTACACATTTTTTCAAAGAGGTTCCCATGGAGTACCATGGATTTTTAGGGTGCTAATACCTTCCCTTTGCATAACTAACCTCTGAACCCTTATCTCTTTTCATTAGTTTTGTTTTAAAACATCTTTGGGTTTTGTTCGTACTTTTCCCCTTTTCCTTTGGAAATAATAAAAGTGTGGTGACGACTCTTGCTTTATGAGTTAAGTTAATCAATAGCTTAATCTCAAAACCTTAACCGCTATAATGTGGAGTTTCATATTGTCGTTGACTTTCAAAAATCTCTCTCGTATCACTTCTTATTCAGTCAAGATAGAGATATTCGATTTACCCTCCTTCATCACACCATCATCATCAAATCTGATCCTTTTTCAGTGATACCTACAAAGTAATGCATAAGAAGTATGAAATACCTTTGCAACCGAATTCATCAAAGCAGTATCATATATGGTGACAATTACTTTCAACATGTCTTCTTTGGTGTACCCTGATGTTTTAACTGAACCTATCGTATCTTCGAATGCAAAACATGTTGATGTGAATGAGGTAGAAGTTGGCAACTAATTTACAAATGGACCAAAGTTTGAATTTTATGGTCATGTTTCAATGAATCTGTATAGAGGAATCTAAGTTGGGGTTTGATGTTGTAATCGGAAGGTCCGATAATGGTTTGGATTAAAGAGTTTCATTTGTGACAACGAGAAGCGAAAGAAGTGGGAAGTATATAAACCATCTCCAAAAGTTTAAACGAGATGACATCGGTTAGAGAAAATGTGAGTGCCCCTTTAAGTTGCATGGTTATCCTTTGTAAAATGAAAAATGGAGATTTAATGTGATATGTGGTTTACATAACCATGAGATGTGTCAAAAGTTAGTCGGACATCCAACTGCATATCCCCTTATTCCGGAAGAGAAGGAAATCGTTTCAGACATGACATTGAATATAGTGCAGCCAAAAAACATACTTACAACTTTGAAACGTAAAAGATCCAAAAATACCTCAAATATCATGCAAGTCTATAATATCATGTAGTAATTGCTCAAGATTTATTTTGGACTCATCCTGATTCCATAAAGTTGTTTAACATGTTACCTATTGTGCTTATTATTGATTCAATGTATAAGACCATCAAGTACATGCTTCCACTATTGAAAATTATTCGTATAACCTCTATTGAGAAGACTTATTCTACCGGGTTTGCATTTTTGGAGAGTGAAAAGGAGGAAAATGTTACTTCGACTTTAGAGGTATGCCAAGCAATGTTCAAGGAAAAAGAAGACATGCCGAAAGTAATTGTCACCGGGTGCGATACTTCTTTGATGATTTCGGTTGCAAAGTTATTTCATACTTCTTATGCATTACTCTGTAGGTATCACTGAAAAAATCTCAAGTTTGATGATGATGGTGTGATGAAGGACGATAAATCAAATATCTCTATCTTCACTGAATGAGAAGTGATACGAGAGAGATTTTTTAAAGTCGATGACAATATGAAACTCCACATCAAACATAAATTGGGAAAGATTGCTTATCTGAAAACCAAAGACTTGAAACCACCCTCTCAATCAATAAAAACTAAAGGTGTTTCTAAGAAGGTCAAACCAACACCAAGTGACAATTCAACAAAAGTCAAAGGCGGTACCACCCATAAATTTAGCCAGTGACATGCGTCTTATTTCATTTTGGTTTTTATTCAACAATGTATTTATGTGGTTAGACATGTTTTTTATGTAATATTGTATTAATATTAATGATGTAAAATATATACATTTTCAAAGACTTCAATACATGTCTAAGTTTCTAGAAAATTTATTCACGTTTCATTCTAAAACAAGTTTTGTTTATGTATGTTCCTAAATTTGATTATGTGCTGGATAGTTTTGGAAATACATCTCTAAACTAACATAATAGGATGGTACTGGAAATGCATCTCTGAAACATTCCTTGATACACGATAAAATTTCTAAGGTCCATATTTGTATCGAACAACTATAAGTATGAAACTCTTGTCTCATGTTTATTACCAAAACATATTACACCAGAATGAACACCAATTGACATGCCATAAATATCTAATTTAATGACGTGAAATCCTCAATTGAATTTAAGTTCAATGAGTACACCCTCCTGCATATCTAAAATACATAATGGAGAATCTCCTACCATACTCCGATAATAAAAAAATTATGAAAATCGAGCATCGTTCACCCTCGATTGACAACATAGGAAAAATTGAGTTCAACAACTTTGGGCTGAAGATCGATGCATATTTAAGGGCTATATGAAATACTTTGTTCCGTTATGAAGCAAAAATTTTGATTGAGGTGGATGCAAAAATTACAAGGTCGGTCAAAAATATTATGAAGATGTTAGAACGTTCACCTGAATATTAAAATGTAATGTTCGATTCATGTTAACGATTACCTATGTAACGTTTAGTTTTTTGTGTTATCAATGCTAATTTTATTTTTCATTATGCATTGCATCTTTCTGGTTCTGTGATTCTTTCTACTTTAGTTCAATTCGAAAATAAATCTTCATAAAATTTACTCTAATAGCTCAGTCTGCTTTCAGGATTATCGATTGACCCAACAAACCAACACATAACTTTTCAGTATGCTTTGCCCTCACTCACATGCTTTTCGGGAAACTTTCCAGAAGGTCACCCATCCAAATACTACTCCAAGTCAAGCACGCTTAACTATGGATTTCTTATTTGTTAGGCTACCGAAAAGAAGATGCATATTTTTGGTATAGGTCGTACCAATAAATTCTTATAAGCATTATTTCAACAATGCATTCCTATACCTACACGTACTCAGGGTCCTCTTATTCTGATATGAAATCGGGAGACCACTTCTCGCCCTCTTCCGCCTCGGGTGTTACATTCACTCCGACCCTCTTCGGCCTGAGTGTTACATGCCCACCAGCTTCCCCTTGGTTCGTCCTCGAACCATATTGTATTGGGACAGGTCTGCTTTGATACCATTTATAACTCCCCATAATGCTTTTAGGATTGTCAATTGACCCACAATCAATACAGGTCTTTTCAACATGTTTTATCCTAACTCACACACTTTACAGGAAATTCCCCAGAAGGCCACCAATCAAAATAACACTCCAAGTCAAACACGCTTAACTATGGAATTCTTATTTGTTAGTCTACTGAGAAGAAGATGCATCTTGTTAGTATAGCTAGTACCAATCAATCCTTATAAGCATTCCTTCAACCATGCAATCTCATACTTGCATAACCT
The DNA here is from genome assembly GCF_024323335.1 of Lathyrus oleraceus. Classification (NCBI taxonomy): domain Eukaryota; kingdom Viridiplantae; phylum Streptophyta; class Magnoliopsida; order Fabales; family Fabaceae; genus Lathyrus; species Lathyrus oleraceus. Next base: position 45,388,981 of record NC_066582.1, read on the forward strand.
CAAGATCCTCTCATTTTGATGTCAATTCGGGTGACCACTCCCCGCCCCTTCCCACTCCCTGCCCTGTTCGACCTCGGGTGTAACATGTCTGCCAACTTCAGCTTGGTTCGTCTCCAAACCATACCGTACTGGGAGAAGTCTGCTCTAATACCATTTGTAACGCCTCAAACTGCTTTCAAGATTACCAGTTGACCCCAAAAACCAACACATGTCATTTTAGCATGCTTTGTTCTCACTCATATATTTTTCGAGAAACTTCCTAGAAGGTCACCCATCTAAATACTACTCAAAGTCAAGCACACTTAACAATGAAGTTCTTGTTTGTTAGGCTACCAAAAAGAAGGTGCATCTTGTTGGGATAAGTGGTACCAATCAATCCTTATAAGCATTCTTTCAACCATGCAGTCTCATACATGTATAACCTCATGATTCTCTCACTTCGATGCGAATTGAGGCGACCTCTCCCCGCCCTTTTCAGCCTTAGGTGTTACATAACTACCCCTTCCTTCTTCGGCCTCAGGTGTTACATGCCCACCAACTTCTGCTTAGTTCGTCCCTGAACCACATCATACTCGGAAAGATCTGTTGTGATACTAGTTATAATGCCCCAAACTACTTTCAGAATTTCTGATTGACCCTATTAACCAACACATGTCTTTTCAGTAAGTTTGTCCTCACTCACACGCTTTTTGGGAAACTTCCCAGAATGTCACATATCTAAATACTACTCTAAGGTAAGCACACTTAACTACGGGGTTTTTATTTGTTAGGCTACTGAAAAGAAGATACATCTTGTTGGTATATGTAGTACCAATCAATCTTTATAAGTCTTCCTTCAACCATGCAGTCCCATACCTACACAACCACAAGATCCTCTTATTTCGATGTGAATTCGGGCGACCACTCCCCGCCCTCTTCAGCCTCGGGTGTTACAACCATTCCTCCCTCTTTGGCCTCAGGTCTTAAATTTCTGGAGATACATTTGTGAAAACAAATTAGACAAAATTTGGGACGTGATTTAAAGTTAACATGTGTCGTTTGTGTTTGGAATGCGTCTGAAGATGTATCTCTGAAATTAAGGAATATTTTAGATTTTTTTACAAGGGTGTGGTATGAATATATAGGGATCTAGATCCTATCTTTTTTCTCTCTCCTACCATTCACTCTAATACAATCTACACCTTTAATGTCTTTTTAATACAACTTTCTTATTTTTATTTCTGTCATTTAAAATAATTTTGCCCTTGAATTTGAGGCATGATGGATGGCAGAATTGAAAGTATGGGAGATGATTTGTATGCAATAAATAGGATGTCAAAATTGAAAGTGTGGGAGATAATCTTTTCAATATATATATTATTTTTGAAATAATATTTTTTAAATTTTAAAAAAATATTTTACTTATTTATTTATTATTATTATTATTATTATTTTTTGGTAATTTTTATTTTATTTTTAGAAAAAAATATCTTCTTTTTGAAAACAAGTATATTTTTTATTTTCAGATTTTTTTTAAATAAATTATGTTTTTTAGTTTTTGAATTAAAATAATATTTTTTCTTTTAAAAATAAATGTTTTTTAATTTTTTCTATTTTTTTTTCTATTTTTACTAATTTGTTTTAGAAAAAATGCTTTTGTTTTTTGATTTAAATAAAATATATATTTTTTAATTTTTTGTTATAAAAAATATTTTATTATTTTTAGATTTATTTTTATTTTTACCATTTTCCTTTTTATTTTATGAGAAGAGTTTATTTTTAAAATAACCACTATTTTCAAATTAAATACCAAAATAACCACATTTTCAAACTATTTACCAAACTAACCACTTTTCAAATAAAAAAAATTATATGACAAGAGCATGTGTCACTGCTTGTAGCGCATGAATGCTTTTTTGCACTAAGGCGCCAACCCTAGTGGCACATGCATGCACATGATGCAATAAGAGCATGCGTCACTGCCAATGGTGTAACACTAAATTTTACCCACATAAATTTAAAATATTTATCAGAGTAAAACAATTCAACGTGCAATTTAGGATGCTACACTATAATGTACAATCAACTTGCTTAATCGAAAAGACATGTAACACTTGACGTTTATGAAAATAGTAATAATAATTATATGTCTGAATGTTAGCTTTTATTAAATAGCAGCGGAACAATGATAACAAATAGTTAACTCAACATATCCAACATCAACATAACATGTCATTATAAGAAATGTTAAAATATAACGAAAGACATAATGTTCTAAATTCCCTGGTGTTACACATCAGAGCATACGCCGACACTAAAATAAAACAGAAGACTTTATCTTCCACTAACATCCGAGCTCCTACTATGGATTATCTGCGTGTTATCCACGTGGAGACAACATTCAAACAAAAGGGGTGAGATATCATAATTATATAAAGGAAAACATGATAATAAGTAAGCATCAGGTTATGACATGGACATCACCCATTCCAAAACACATTTCCACATAATCCACACAACAATTATCCACACATAATAACAACATCATAACTATCCATACGGAACAACAACAGAACAACTATCCAAACAGGATAACAACATAACAACCATCTGACATAATAACAACATAATCAATCATCTATACAATAACAAATGTAAGCAATGTGTAATGCAATGAGACTCAACAACTCAACTCAATGCATATGGTACCAATTCATGAACACTCAGGTTCACCACTTCGATCCTCACCTCATAGTATCAAAGCCGCCAATTTGTTACTATCACCTCCGATAATGATTCACTGATTTCATCACCTCCGAAATCAGCTATCGGCCCAATCCACACAATGAGATTTGAGGCTCGCCAACAACGGACCATTTATCAACCAACATGAATGCATGCAATATATTATACATGCAACAACAACATCATGCATAATGACCCACCACCATAGTCAATATACACCGCCAATATTGGTCATCATGCATCAAACACATGTTATATAGCTTAACAACATCAGCATACAACATAACAAGCAACAACAATGCCTTTAAGATTATGTCACACCACCACATAAACATTATAATGCATTTCAACACCTTCACATAGAAATATATTAGTTTTTAGGTACTAAAACCAATTTTAAATGAAAGTACACGCTCTCAGCTTTCTGACACTTCGAACGACACTCAAAACGAACACTCGGAACAAAAGTTATGAATTTTTAAAGTTTTTAAGAAATTGCTTCCAGTGTAACCGGTTACACTACACCCTGTAGCGTAACCCACTGTCAACACACACACGGCAACCGGTTACCCAAAAACCGATAACCGATTACACCCGCGTTTCCCAGCCCCAGTGTGACCTTTGTTTCATAGGGTAACTGGTTACCCAAAAACCTGTAACTGGTTACACCCTCTAAAATTTTGCCTAGAAACGTGTTTGTAAGCAGTGTAATCGATTACTCCAATTCTGGTAACCGATTACACTATCGCAGAAGTAACTTTCTGCAACTTTTTCAAAACAAAATTTACTTAAAATTCATCCCAAAACCTCATTTTTCATACAAATCGTTTATACCACAATTTAACACGAAAAAACATTTTCCAACATTCAAAACCCCAACTTATTTACATCGAAAACATTCATAACTCAATTCAGACTCTGATCCAAAACAACATCAATCATACAACATTGACATCATACAATCTAATCAATTTTATGATTCCAACAGCAACAATAGCAACAATTCATCATTCCAACATCAGTCACAACATCATCATACCATACACAATTCAATAATTTACTGATTATCACAATGATCATGAATATAGAGAAGAAGAACACAAAATCTACATGGCATAATCTACCCACCACCATCATGTTAAACCTTAGATAATCATGATCCCACCCTTACCTTAGAGTTCCTAGCAATAAATTCTTTGACATTCAACAATGGTAAATTCTCCTCTTGAGCTCTAGCCTCTTCTTCTCCCTTTCTCAGTTTCTCCTCTTTTCTCCCAAATGTTATGTTCTCTGTGTTTCTATCTCACTATCCCCTTTTCTATTTTTATTCTAATTCTTATTATTTTATTAACTTATTATATTATCACTAATTTCTTAATAATAATAATAATAATAACCCACCCAATCAACTAATTAAATTAATATTCCTCTAATATTAACTAATTAAATAAATAATAATAACTAATATAATTAATTAGTTTTACTCGTCACACCAACATTTCTACACTTTTGCTGACACACACATCAATACCTTAATTTATATAATTCTAAGGCAACTACCCCACACCAAGGGTAACACAACACATCAAAACACCAATCAACACAACACAACCACAACTATCACATAATTAAATTATGAAAATAATATAAATAAAATAGGGGCATTCCAGCTCTCCCCCATTTCGAATATTTTCGTCCTCGAAAATTACCTGATGCGAACAACTCTGGGTACGACTCTCGCATCCTGCTTTCCAACTCCCAAGTCATATTTCCTCCGGCAGCGCCTCCCACACTACATTCACGAGAGAAATCTCTTTGCCTCTCAACTGTTTTAGTTCTCGATCATCAATCCTAATAGGCAGATCCTCAACTATAAGGTTATCTCTCACCTGAACATCATCCATCGGAATCACATGCGACGGATCCAGAACATACTTCCGAAGTTGTGAAACATGGAACACGTCATATAGATTTGAAAATTTCAGTGGTAACACCACTCTATAAGCAACAGGTCCAACTCGCCCGAATATCTCATACAGATCAATAAACCGAGGAGCAAGCTTCCTCGACTTCAAATCACATCCTACACCAGTCATCGGAGTGACTCTCAAGAATACATGGTCTCCCTCTTGAAACTCAAGATCTTTTCTCCTCTTATCATGGTAATTTTTCTGCCTACTCTACAAAGCGTTCATCTTCTCCCGAATCAAATTAACCTTCTCAGTAGTTTGTTGGATAATCTTAGGTCCAAACACTACACCCTCACCAGATTTATGCCAACACAAAGGTATCATGCACCTTCAACCATACAAGGCTTCAAAAGGTACCATTCCAATACTAGAATGGAAACTGTAATTATACGTGAACTCAATCAATGACAAATGACTATCCCAATCACCTCTTTGCTCGAGAACACAAGCTCTCAACAAGTCCTCTAATGACTGGATAGTCCTCTTTGTCTGACCATCAGTCTGCGAATGATAAACTGAACTCAACCTCAGCTTCGAACCAAAAGCTTCCTACAAACTCTCTAAAAATCTGGAAGTGAACCTGAGATCTTTATCTGACACAATACTCAACGAAACTCCATGCAACTTCACAATCACATGGATATATCCCTCTGCCAACTTCTGCATAAAAAAACTGATGTTAATCGGAATAAAATGAGCCGGCTTTGTCAATCTATCTACAATTACCCAAATGGAATCATGCCCTCTCGGAGTATTCAACAACCCCTTCACAAAATCCATATAAATGATATCCCATTTCCATTCTGGAATATCTAACGGTTGCATCAATCTCCCAGGTTTTTGATGTTCAACCTTTGACTTCTGACAAGTCAAACAAGCATAAACAAATTGATCCACATCTCGCTTCATTCCAGACCACCAAAATATCTTCTTCAGATCCTGATACATCTTAGTAGCTCCTGGATGAATACTCAAACTACTTCGATGACTTTATTCTAAAATCATCTTCTTCAACTCAGCTTTGTCAAAAATACAAATTTTGTCTTTGAACCTCAACACACATTATTCATCCACTTTGAAATCATTACTTTCAGTCCGATTACTTCCAGTCATCAAGTCCACCAACTTCACATCCAACTTCTGACTCTCTTTAATGTTATTAAGAAAATCATTGTTGATCTTCAGCATACGCAACATCCCACTCTGGGGTGTCAGCTTACAAACTAAACTCATATGTATAACTGTTCAATCATTTCCAACTCTCTAACCATCATAACAGACACATGCAAAGACTTCTTACCTAAAGCATCAGCCACAACATTCGCCTTACCAGGATGATAATTTAAGCCAAAGTCATAATCCTTTAAGAATTCCAACCATATGAGCGGTGTAACACCCCCCAAACTACTACTACTACTTAAATACAACATACAATTGCATAATCAGAGTAAATTAAAGCATGCATGCACGAGGGCATCACATTTACTTCTGCCAGAAACAACACATACCATGGTCACATATAAGTAACACAGATTATAAATCAAAACCAAATAACCAACATGCAAACTCACATAGCGGAATAACATATCTCTTCATAAATGGTAAATAGTGATGATTCCCATAAATCATCTACCATAAAATATCGTTTTGGGCTCTAAGGCCACTCAACATCAAATCGAACATATCCAATTAACAAGATAAAAGAGAGTACAACAATATATCTCAACATCAAAACAAATACAAATAATCCTATAAACCCAAGTGTTACATGACCAGAGCACTATAGACTACCTAGTCAAAACACAACAAGAACTAGCCTCCGAATCTAATCCTTGTGCGAAGCACCACTATCTCCGGTACCTGAGCGATGTCGCTATAGAACATCATTCCAATAGAAGGGTGAGAATTCAAATCATTATATAAAAACATAATAATATGAAATGTATAACAAACATACATATATTATTAGAATTCGTCACGCTTCATACAAACATGCATCATATCATCCTATTAAAGAATCACATGTTAATCATCATACGACATGGCTCAACAATCCACAAGTATTCATTTATAAATACTAAACAATGTACAAAAGTCATATTTCATAATATATCGATTTCATGTACATATTATCATCCATCATCATTTACAAATTATCATCAAATATGTATACAACTTTCACATAACTCTATAGTGTATATGAGTCACCATTTCATCATATATATCATAAATATGCACACATATCACATCAATAACACATCAACAATTCATATCAAATGGATCACCTAAAATCCACGTATATGCATATCTACCAAAATCATATCCACATAATCACATAAACAATAATTCACACCGACACGTGCGACTCAATGTGTGACTCAATGCGATATGCATGTGGATCTCGTTCGTTATCATTTCCGGATTGTCGAGCGTCTCTCAAATAGACTAGATAACCACCTCTAAAGCTTGATTCAGCCTTAAGCTTTCAAACCCCATTCGGCGTTAGGTTAGGGACAAGCAAATAATTTACACGAGATTATCCAACATTGCCTCTTTCATAGACTCATGCTAGTGTAAGTGTGCAACAACAACAACAAGACTCATGCAATTAAGACGATCGCAACCCCTTAATCATACATAAGCATACCATATCCAACATTTGCACAACATACACCTAACATGACTTCAATCCCAAACAATACATCAAATAACATTTATCATCTCATCACAATACAATAACATAAAGCAAACAAGTCAATTCATGTTATTCATCAAATTCACCAATTCACATCATCACATACATAATTTCAAGTATTATGTTTCTTCATAAAATCCATCTAAAACCATCCAATACATGCCAAACAATAGAAAACATGTCATTCACATTCACCACACATACAACATACATCCACATTAGGATTCTTTTGATAAAATATTAATCTACTATTATCAAAATGAATATCACGTTATAGATAATATTCTTAGCTTCGTAACGGTCTAAACGACACCTCAAACGGAGTTACGGTTCAAAAGTTATTGAATTTACAAGTTTTTTAAAATGCTGTCAAAAATCAGAAAATTCGTTGTTGCAAAAATGCTGTCAAAAACCAGAAAATTTGTTGTTCGAAAATGCTGTCAAAAACCAGAAAAACTGTTGTTGCAAAAATGTTGTTGTCTAGCACGAATTTTCATCATAAAACCACATTAATCCATCATTTTTCATGAAATAAATAGTTATACAACCTATATATATCATATAGCAACTATTAGGATCATAGAAACAAGATTCTAAGCTCCACTAATTTTCACCAAAATCCCAAATCAACCATTTTCAAGTGAAACTCAAACATGCAATTATACACCAAATCATGTTCTATACACATACTCATTCATGGAATTCAATATAGAAATATTATAGCATAACATAAACATCAATTTCATGGATTAAAACATAAATACATGTTAGGGTTTCTCAAAAATCAAAATCCCCAAATCCTAAGTTCATAATATCTAACCCACATACATTACATACATTATATTTATCCATAACCACTTGAAATCCGACCCTTACCTTAGTATAGATTAAATCTCTAGGTCCTTCTTCTTCTAGTTTCCTCTTCTCCTCTTTCTCTTCTCTTCTCTTTTATTCTCTCTTCTTCTCTTGTTTTACCAAACTAACTTTAATCTCTAAAACCCTTACTATATTTTTAACTCATAATGAGCTTAACTCACTTATCCACCCATTCTAATTAATTATGCCCATTACTAGACAATTGCAATTTCTACTCTTAAAATTCAATTATTCAAATAACACATATATTCAAATAATTCAAATAATCACCAGAACACATATTTAATTAATTATCACACCAAATAATGATTAATTAAAATAAACACCTATAAATAAATACGGAAATTAAATCGGGGTATTACAACTCTCCCCACTTGAAATATTTTCGTCCTCGAAAATTACCTCAAGCAAACAACTTGGGATATGAATCCCTCATATGACTCTCAAGCTCCCACATCACATTTCCACCAGTCGGTCCTCCCCAAATGACTTTCACCAAAGTGATCTCTTTACCACGGAGTTGTTTCACCTTTCTATCTTCTATCCGCATAGGTAATGTCTCCAACCTTAACATCATCTAATTGGACAACATGCGAAGGATCCACAATGTATCTCCTCAATTGAGACACGTGAAACACATCATGGGGATTAGCAAGTGACGGCGACAACGTAATCTGATAAGCCACATCACCTACTTTCTGGGAAATCTGATACGGACCAATAAAATGTGGCGTCAACTTACGTGACTTCAATGCTCTACCAACACCCGTTACCGGAGTAAATCTTAAAAGCATGTGATCATCTACATCAAACTCAAGCACTTTCCTTCTCTTGTCATGGTAACTCTTCTGACGACTCTGAGAAACCTTCATCTTCTCTCTGATCATTTTAATCTTATCAGTAGTCTGTTGAACTATCTCAGGTCCAACCACATCACTCTCTCCAGATTTGTACCAACACAAAGGCGTCCTTCACCTTCTACCATACAAAGCTTCAAACAGAGCCATACCAATACTCAAATGAAAACTATTGTTGTAGGTAAACTCAATCAAAGGCAAATAATTATCCCAAGCACCTCCATATTCCAAAACACAAGCTCTCAAAAGATCCTCAAGTGACTGAATCGTCATTTCAGTCTGACCATTTGTCTGCGGATGATAAGCAGAACTCAAACACAACTTTATATCCAAAGCACATTGCAAACCTTCCCAAATTCTCGAAGTAAATCTCGTATCCCTATCTGACACAATGCTAGATGGAATATCATGCGAACTGGCAATTTTCTTAATATACAACTTTCCAAGCCTCTCCATCGGGTAATCCATTCTAATCTGAATAAAGTGAGCAAATTTCGTTAACCTGCCCACAATAACCCAAATAGCTTCACAATTACTCAGAGTCCTAGGTAAACCAGAAACAAAATCCATAGAATACTATCCCATTTCCATTCAGGAATAGATAACAGTTGTAACAAAACAGACGGCTTCTGATGCTCAATCTTCAATTTCTGACAAATCAAACATGAATACACAAATTCCGCAATCTCTTTCTTCATACCAGGCCACCAAAACAATTTCCTCAAATCTTGATACATCTTAGTAGCACCAGGATGAATACTCAAACCACTATGATGTCCTTCATCAATAATCCTCTTTCTCAAATCCGAAACATCGGGAACACAAACTCTATCATGACACCTCATGATACCATTCTCATCAATCCGAAAATCACCATTTTTACCTTGATTGATCAACGTCAATCGATATACCAAAACCAAATCAGATTTCTGACCTTCTCGAATCTCATCCAAAATTCCACTAGTAAGCTTCAACATACCAAGCTTCACTCCAAAAGAAGTCTCTTCACAAACCAAACTCATATCTCGAAATTGTTCAAGCAAATCTAATTCTCGCACCATCAACATCGACATATGCAAAGATTTCCTACTCAAACTGTCGGCTACAACATTCACTTTGCCAGGATGGTAATTCAAACCAAAATCATAATCCTTCAAGAATTCCAACCATTTCCTTTTCCTCATATTCAACTCTTTCTGATCGAACAAATACTTCAAACTCTTGTGATCACTAAACACATCGAATCTCGACCCAAACAAATAATGTCTCCAAATCTTCAAAACAAACACAACAACAACTAATTCCAAATCATGAGTCGGATAATTCCTCTCATGCACTTTGAGTTGTCTTTAAGCATAAGCTACAACTTGTTGATTATGCATTAACACACCTCTTAAACCCATCAAAGAAGCATCACAATACACAACAAATGGTTCTGATGGATTCGGTAAAATCAAAATAGGAGCAGTAGTCAATCTCCTATTCAGCTCTTGAAAACTAGCTTCACATTGTGTAGTCTAAATTAAAGCTTGACCTTTCCTAGTCAACTGCGTTAACGGCAAAGATAACTTAGAAAAGCCTTCAATAAACTTTCGATAATAGATTTCGGCGCTTCCCATTGAGATATAGCCTCAATCTTAGAAGTATTAACCAAAATACCACCACTAGAGATCACATGTCCAAGGAAACTCACTTCCTTCAACCAAAACTCTCACTTTGAAAGTTTAGCAAACAACTGCTTCTCTTTCAATACAAATAAAACAATCCTCAAATGCTCAGCATGATCCTTTTCACTCTTCGAATAGATCAAAATATCATTGATAAACACAACAACAAACTTATCGAGATATTTATGAAAAATCTGATTCATGTACTCCATAAATTCACCAGGTGCATTCGTTACACCGAAAGGCATCACCGAATACTCATAGTGTCCATACCTTGTTCTAAAAGCAGTCTTCTGAATATCTTCAGCTTTCACCTGGATCTGATGATACCCAGACCTCAAATCAATCTTGCTAAACACACAAGCACCAACCAACCGATCCATCAAATCATCAATCCTCGGAAGCGGATACTTATTCTTGATAGTAACCTTATTCAGTTGTCTATAATCCACGTACAACCTCATAATAGCTTCTTTCTTCTTAACTAACAAGACAAGTGCACCCCACGGTGACACACTCAGACGAATAAACCTCTTATCAAGCAAATCCTCTAGTTGACTCTTCAACTCTTTTAACTCAGATGGTGACATCCGATACGGAGCCATCGACACCGGACTAGTACCAGGAATCAAATCAATCGTGAACTCAACTTCATGTTTGTCATACCCCAAAATTTGCCCCACCCCTCACAAAGTTCATCTAGGTCACTAAACCTAATCATATGCATATCTTCATATCATTCATTTCATCTGCAAAGCCATTTGTCCAATACAAGAGGACAAGTATCATGGACCCCTAGTTTTATGCTTGCACTTGGTGGAGGCTAAGTTTTCTCTGCAGATGAAGGTGGCTCAATCAATCAAACCCTAATTGGAGGTGGCTCTCGAGGCTTGTAACTCAACTTTGGCTAAGTGATGAAGCAGAGCCCTAATCTTGGGATCCTAACTCGATCATGGTTGCCACAAACTCTAACTATGTCCAATACTCTTTATATGGCCTCCTAAACCCTATCTAATAGGTCCTTCATCACTCCATTGAGTTGTCTTTCTTACTTGATCAAGCTCCACCCAACAACCTCCCGGTCAGGGGTTATGCATGTTGGTTTCTTGGGTTTGATTCCATAGACCACTTGCTTCAATGTACACCTTGTGCTTGTCTGTGTTCATGACCTACGGTCATCTGGTCATTGGTCATTTCATTTGTTGCTCTTGCTTCATGCTTACCTTTGATCGTTTGGCTTCATGGTTCGTTCATAGGTTTTCGTATGGATTCTATTCCATTATATGTCTCGATCCATTCCATTTCAAGTAACATTTTCATACATTAAGTCAATTCATTCAATTGGCCGATTTCATTCATGTTCACCCATAAAATAGTCGTTACATACAAAAAAATGTATAACACATAGCAAAACTCATTTTTGGAAGTTTTTATTCTGTGAGTCGACTCATTCAGTCGACGCAAAATCAACGGGTCCAAACAGGTCGACTTATAGGTCGACCTAGTTCTGGGGAATATGGTTGAGTCAACTCATCCAAGCCTTGCGTCGACTCATCTTCCGTTTTTCGTTGGACCATTCCGCCCCGGGTCCGAACAGGTCGACTCAATTTTGGGAAATCATGTTTGAGTCGACTCACCCACTCCTCACGTTGGCTCATTCCCTAGTTTGCTTTGAACCAATTCGCCGCGGGTCTGAACAAGTCGACCAGGGGTCGACTCAAGCCTTAAGTATGCTCTGTTTGATTCGACTCCCTCCCAGTTTGAGTCAACTCATCTAGCTCTTTGTAGCAGATTCGATAGTATTGCTAGCAGCTGAAGCACTTCTAAGTTCAAAACTCTTGTCATGCTAGCCCAATCACAATAATTCACATACTTTGCATTAACCTGTAATTACAAGTCACCCTTAAGCTCACTTGTTATACTTTACACCTAATCCAATTGACTAACAAGTCATGAACAAAACTTCAAAGTTAAAACCATTTAAAGGTAACCTACTACAACCAGGTACTATTGGAACCATTCCCAAAACCAATCAATTAACCAACTAACTTCTAACTCAGTGAGTTAACCGACTAAACTCACTAAGTTCATTTCAACTAACTCCTAAGCTAACTCCCAACCTGACAATAACTAACTCCGAACCTCCCTTGGACCCAAACCTGCAACCTATATAAAGACTTTTGGATTCATTCTCAAGACCTTCGATTCACTCTCAAATTTCTCATTGCAAATTCAGCTTCTTCTCACTTCATCTTCTCCAATTCCTCTCCCAACACCAAAGCTCAAATCACCATTGAAGCAAGCTTCACATTGAAGTTTGTTACCAATTGAGCTAAACCTCTTGCACTCAACAATCATCCCTGCATTCACCGAATCAACATCAATAACAACAATCTGGTTCAGAATTTTTCAGAGTTGATTCTTGAAGAATAGGATTTCATAGTAGAAGCGGAAGATTCAAGGTTCAATGTAGCATACCTCTGTTTTTCTCCTTTCATCTTCATCACATACGAATTTCAACAAGTTCCAAGACAATCCTTCGTCTTGCAGGTCGGTGAATCTTTATCTTTATCGAACTGTTGATATCACAATGTAGCTTGTGTAGTGGGGAATCGAAAACCCCAATGTTTGGCGGTTTGATTTTCCTTAATCACCATTTCTGTTCGATCTCAGATTCTTGACTTTAAACTGCTTAATTTTCAGAATTTGTTGAGTTGCAGCTAGGATAGTTGATAGATTAGAATAGAAGAGGTTGAGAGGAGCAAGAAATTGATTCTTTTTCTTGGATCCGACCAATTTCTCTGACTCCGACGCGATGGTGCCGGAATTCTGGTGATGGTTCTGTTTTGCCTTGAGACTTAGGTTGTTTGACTAGTCCAAGGAGTGTTCACTCCATATCACCCACTATTACGTATAGTGTTAAAATGCATGCTGATAGAAATTCTCTTTTTTCTTTAATTATTGTGTTGAACTCATGCTGATTTGTTTATATGTTGATTGGGCCTTGGGCCAAGCAACTGTTTATCTTAATCATGATAAATCTCATAATTGATTCAATCAATTCCAATTTTAATTTTGTTTTTGTTACTAATCATGATGCGGTTTCTTGTATGAAGTAAATGTTAATTCCTGCTTTTTCTGACATTTTGGATTCATATAATTTTAGTGGTATTTATCTTAATCCATGTTTAATTAGGTTCATTAAGATTGGGTAATTAGCTAAAAAATTAGGCTTAATCATTTGTATATATTAGATTTAATCCCTTAATTTTCCAGAATTAATTTTCATATGATTAACTATGCTATGTTTAGAATTTCATTTGATTTGCCATGCTAATTTCCATTTATATGATTAATCTCCCTTTGACTCGTTACATTTTGTTTGTGATTAATGGCTAAATTGAAACTTCCGTTTAATTTGGTATGTGTTTGTTCATCGTGATAGCACCTCATTCTATCATCATACCGTTACATTAATTTGAATTAACATCTTAATTCCATTATTATCAATGCATACTAACCATTGTTGTTTTGTTATGGTGATATATGAATAATAGATCCAAATACCATCCAAGCTATGCCTTTTATTTTCTATTAATTAGTTCGTATTGTTTGATGTGCCATGCCACTTGTATGGTATAGGCATGGCACATAACTTATAAATTGTATTTTCCTTTTATGCTTTTAGGTTGTATTATGTGGATCCCCCATTGTGGGTTAAATTCTCCCCCGCCCTAGTCATGTAATAGCTTAAATTTATTGCTCTCTAGTTAGTCCATTATGCATGTTAATAACCAAGATAAAATACAAAACGATAAACCAAGCATTTCAAAAGAAACAAAAGGTACTTGATTCAATGTCAAGTCATTTTCCGAATAAAACTCACACCATTGCAACGTGAATGCTTGATCCAACATCAAGTAGTCTCCATCCACTCCATGATCCATTTTATCTTCTCTTCTCCATTCTCTTCTCAAAATCATTCTACCTCTCTCCTCCATTCTTCACTCACATTTTTTATAATAAATTCAAACGCTTGATTCAACGTCAAGTACCTTTTTCAAAACAATTTTCATAACAAATTGGAATGCGAAATGGGGTGTACGTGTTTGTATACAACATTCAAGTAATTGGGTTGTCGACCGTACCTAGCCTGAGGACCCGACACTTGACGTTCCCCTTTAAACATCTAATAACTCAAACAAGTTAGATCTAGGTGCTACGATGGAGAAAAAAAGTAGCTAGGACTCCATTGTCCTCTTGATTCCTAAGTACTCTGATTGTTGATTGTACTTAGTCAAGGTCATATACTTGTCACCCTCTAAGTTCCAATGATTAGACTTGTCGTCTTTTCACAATTCAAATCTCTTTTTTGGATGAAAAAAAGTGGTTAGGACAACCTTGTCCTCTCAACTCCCGAGTTATTAGACCGTTGACTGTATCTAGCCAAGGGTCTGATGCTTGTCTCCATACATAAAATCAACCCCAACAAATCAAATCATCTTTTGCCTTATGGCTTTCTCTTGAAAACCTTTCAATAAAGACGTGTTACTTACGTTCTACCGTGAATGACGCTTAAGCCTCCATGTGCGAGCAAGTAATGTTTAACTTCTAGAGTGCGAACCAGGCGTATCCATTTTACCGCAAACAAGCAAATAATTTCCGCTCCCATGACAGAGTATACAAGTAAGTGAACAGTAGCGCACGAACATCAATATTATTCAGTAAAAACAACCAAACAAATACTTCATTTTTTAGTCGAACTACGAAGCTCTGACTTCCTTATTGCACGTATGAGGATACATAAGCATAAGGGCCCAAATCCTTGGCGAGCACACTAACTTAAAACTTATTTTCTCCCCCATATTATCCTTTCATCTCACTCCTAATAGAAAATAACATACAGATAAACAACATCCATACGCATTTGATACGAACAAGTGGTTCCCATGGAGTACCATGGATGTGAGGGGTGCTAATACATTCCTCTTGCATAACCGACTTTTGAATCCCCTTTTGGTTGCGAGACCGTTTCTCTCATTTGGGGTTTTATCGCTATTTTCCCTTTCCTTTGGAATAAATAAAATCCGGTGACGACTCTATATTTTTTGAGGCGCTTCAGCTGGTGACTCTGCTGGGGACGATATGGAATTCCCATAAGCGAGTTAAGCCTAGCTTGCATGTATCATTTTCCTTGGATGTTTATCTTTGTTATTACTTGCTTTATTTATCCATTCCTGTTATATATTCTTGTTATATATTATCTTGCTTTGACCTTGTGGGATAGATAGTATATAGTGAGAAGCCCAATACACAAGCTTAGAGATACGAAGATACGAAGATCCCGCTTGGAGTAGATTCTTTTTGAAGTTTTGCTGGCATGTGAGTCACGTTCGTGCTGACAGCCAATCTTCCAAAGAGGGTCCATGACTTCGAGGACCTTTAGAAAATCCGTGGCTTTGGAGGTTAAAGGAAACTTCACTTAGAGGAGGTCATCCCGAAAGTGTTGTTGGCCCACAAGTATTTTGTGTCGACGACGACACTTTCGCCTCATGATCCATGAATCTAAGCATCTTCAAAAGTTTTAGTACTCACCTCGTGAGAGTACATGGGTTTCTTGCAGGGAAACTTAACCTCCAACACACCTTGAATCTACAGTGATCTTATCCTCTTGTAGCATATGCATTCATAACATATTGCATTTGCATACATACTTGGGCCTTATTCTCGGAGAACCTTAAAGGTTTGTGGTTGTGTAGTGAACATTCCAAGATGGGCTCAGAAATAAGGAATTCCCTTCCACTCAAGTTCAAGCTTCCTATAATGGATAACCTGATAGCTCTCCGCAGCAAGATCACTCCCTGTAAGAAGAACAAGTTCATCTGCAGATATGGGTGGATCCTTGATCTCCTTACTACTCCGATAGCGTCTCAGCTCTAGTAGCCTTATCCCAGTATTATGACCCACCACTCAAATGTTTCACATTCAAGGACTTCCAGTTGGCTTCGACTATCGAAGAGTATGAGAATCTCCTAGGTTAGTATGTGAAAGACCACCCTCCCTTCACAAAACTGGGTGAACCATTGATGCCTGAATCGGTCGCTGAAGCACTTCACCTACCTATTGAAGAGGTCTCCCTTGGTCTATGACCTAGGGGGTTTTCCAGAAAATTCTTGGAAGACAAGGCATGGGCCTTGGAGAAAGAGGGGGAATGGTTTCCTTTCAGTGTCATTCTAGCTCTACTGATTTATGGAGTCTTCTTGTTCCCAAATGACGACGACTACTTAAACCACTCCATCATTAGCGTGTTCGTGTCTGGGAATCCTATTCCCGCATTGGTGTCTAATGTGTACTACTGCTTGCACACTAGGCATGAGAAGAGAAAGGGCGTGGCACTAAGTTGTGCTTCATTGATGTATACTTGGATTTTATCTCACATGCCTCAGAAGGGGGCTTGGGTGGACTTCTTGAAAGACTTGAGGTGGTCCCAAAAGTTTGCTTCCCTTACTGCTGAAGCATTGGTTTGGTACCTTCCTACCTCCAACATATAACAAGTTAGCATGAGTTGTGGAGACTTCCTGAATGTGCCACCCATGGGTCCACGAGGTTGTATCAATTACAACCATTCGTTGGCTCTGAGGCAGTTGGGATACCCGATGGAGAATGAACCTAGGGCTGAATTACTGAAGGACTTCATCTTGCTTGGTTTGGGAACAGAGAACCCAACTCTGTTACAGAGGGTTAAGAGAGCATGGACCCAGATTCATCGCTAAGGCAAAGAGCTAGAAAAACGCGACTGTCGAGCTAAAGAGTTGTACCGCCAATGGGTGGTGCAAAGGGCCAAAGAAGTCAAGTTACTATACAATATGGATGTCCCAACTCCTCCTCCAGAACCATAACCAGTATATGCTTCTAAATAAGAAGTAGATGCACTGAAAGCAACTATCACACAGTTAACCAAAGAGAACGAAGACTTGCGATCGAAGCTTCACGCATTGGATAGAGACCATGCTAAGTTGAAAAGGAAGAGTGAAGAGGATCTTGAGCTTTTGTCAGAAAGCAAAAAGAAGGCAAAGCTTGAGGAAGACCTCAAAGAGAAATACCAAGATGGTTTAGCTCAAGCAGATATGGGGTTGAGTTATCTCCGAAAACAATTGAAACAGGCGGAAAAAGAATGAGGTGACAACCACTACTGGTTCGAGTTGGCTGTCAAAGAGAAGAAGGCATTGAGAGATGAATCCGACTTGGAGATTCATGATATCAAACTTTCCCTCCGCGAGGCCAACGCCAAGATAGAGGTGGAATGTCATCTTAAAGAAGAAGCAATCAGAGTTTCCTATGTTACCCCTCAAATCTGGAGAGAGAAGTGTCACAAAGTTGAACTTGCCACCTTGAGTGCCGAACATTGGAGGGATTGTTTTTCTTCTTTGAAGAATTAGAGTTTGGGTTGGCTCAAGGAGAAGGCTCAGATGAATAGACTTATTGATACCTATGTTGGATCTATCGACTTGTTACAACCTGCAGTTGCTTTATACCAAGCCAAGTATGATTGCTTAGCAAGGTTTTGCAACGAATTAACCCAAGAAGTTCCTTGGAAGCTAGAGGATGCTCTAGAGGATGCTGATGAGAAGACCACTTCCCACTCTATACTGCGATTCCTTTACCTCTGCGACTGAATGATGAAAAGGTTCAAAGTCAAATTAAAGGAGATGAAGGAGCGGAAAGCAAAGTGTGTCATTTGATCATAGCTTCATGTTTCCTTTTTCATGTTTGAATTACTTTACCAGATATCTTTGTCATTATAATATCAAATTCATGAATAAAATTTGCTTGATTTGTGTGAAGTCGGTGTTCCTACTTTATGTGTATATTCTATAATGCTTTAGTGTCGCATCATGAATCGTATAAGGTTTCCCCGAGAATAAAAAACGAACATGCATCATGCATCAATCATTTATTCATGCATTTCATAATATATCCAGTTGGTCTAACCATTGCTTGGGCTTTCTATCCAGTATTTCTCGCTGTCAAGCTGACTTCCCACTTCTATAACACCCGAGCTAAGCAAAAGATAGTTATGGAAAGGATTGATCAAAACCAGACTGCCATGCAAGAGGAGATGGCTCAAGTGAGGACCCAACTAGGGCAACTCATGGACATCATGCAGAATGTCATTCACCGACAAGAAGAGAATCGCCAGGCTAACCCAGGAGCCAATGTCAATGTGAACTCTACCAATCCCATCATGGGGAATGGGGTTCTAATTGTCACTCAGGCCCATGCTAAAGGGATTTCTACCAACCCGAATGCTGCTCACACTTACCATGTCCCTATCTATGGGGGTTCTCAAGCTGGTACAGAGGACCATGATGGAGACTTCTTCATGCCCAGGAATGAATCGGTGTACGAGCCTTTTGGACCACCATAAACCGAACTCGAGAGAAAGCTCAAAATGATGGACGAAAGAGTCCGAGCCATGAAAGGTCCTAACACCTTCGGGCTAGAAGCTGCTGACGTGTGGTTAGTCCCAGGGGTCAAGATCCCAACTAAGTTCAAAGTAACTGCCTTCGAGAAATATCAGGGGGCTACTTGCCTCCAAGACCCATATCAGGTCCTACTATAGGAAAATGGCGGCTTACTCGGGCGACAAGAAGTTATTGATACACTTCTTCCAAGACAATCTCAATGGAGTATCCCTTGAATGGTACATACAACTTGAACGCTCGCATGTGCATTGTTGGAGAAAGTTAGCTGAAGCTTTCTTGAAGCACTATCAGTATAACACCGATATGGCGCCGAATAGGACACAACTTTAGAGTTCGACCTAGAAAACTGAAGAATCCTTCAAAGAATACGCACAGCGTTAGAGGGACCTGGCTGCTAGGGTCCAACCCCTTATGTTTGAGAAGGAATTAGTTGATATGTTAATGGGCACACTCTGAGGCCCATACCTGGACTGATTGATAGGAAATACTTATGCCAACTTCTTTGATCTCGTTGTCGCTGGAGAACGGATCGAGAACGGTTTGAAGACTGGAAAAATCCAAGGTCATGTTGTTGCAGCTAATGGGGCAAAGAAACCCTATGGTGGTTTTCCCAAGAAAAAGGAGGGAGAAACCAATGTTGTATCAACCTCCAAGGGGAAAGGTAAAGCTTACTGGACCCCATACTATCAAGTTGCAGAAGTGACTCCCAACAATTATCAACCACTGACGTACGCCATTCCTGATGTTCCACAACAAGTCCCATATCAACCGCATGTCCAGTACCAGCAGTCGTACGAGCCCAGGCCAAACAATTATAAACAATATCCATCAGGCCAACAACGTCCCAGAAGACAAGAAAGGAGACTCGACCCTCTTCCCATGAGTTGTAGTCAACTACTGAACCATCTGTTAAATGGTTCTCTTATTAAGCTGAGGGAAGCCAAGCCTCCGTCGTCCCCACTCCCACCAGGCTATGACGCCAATGCACGTTGTGAGTTCCACACTGGGGCACCCAGCCACACTATTGATAATTGTAAGGCGTTTAGGTATAAAGTTCAAGACCTCCTTGACTCAAAGGCCATATCTTTCGCGCATGCGGGGCCCAATGTTAACAATAATATGATGCCTCCTCATGCCGGACACCCCATGAACATGATACAAGAGTCTGCTGTAGTCGATCGTATCTCGAAGGTTGACATGATAAAGACTCTGTTACTAGAAGTAAAGGAACAGTTGCTCCTAAGGAATGTGTTCCCTGCATGCACTTCTGACTGTGCACAATGTGAAGACACCCCACAAGGTTGTGGAAAGCTCAAAAAAGGTATTCAACTGCTGATAGACCATGGCATTTTCCTAGTAGAACACTCTTCAGCGGCCGATGAGGTGTCCACCTTGGAAATACCATACTATCCGGTACAGATACATGTTGAGAAAGCTCCCCCAACACCCCTGGTGATTACTGTGCCGACTCATTTCCCATACGAAAGCACTAAAGCCGTCCCCTGGAACTATAACTTCACAGCCTATCTGTATGGGCAAAGACTAGAAGAAAGGTCTTCTAAAAAGGCTCTAGTAATCCATGTGCCTTCTGAGGTTCCCGAACATGTGGGGACTCAGAAGTTCGTGGAAGTACAAAAGCCTGATGAACTAAAGAAACCAATGGAGGTTCAAGAGCTAGTGGTAAACATTATAGGAGCTAGTGGCATGACCTGAAATGGTCGCATATTCACAGCACCTCCACCGCCGCCTGAAAAAGAAAATCTTGGAGCTAACGCCAAGAATAAGGGTAACCAACCTGCCGACTTGGAGCAGGGGCAAGACCATACTCAAGGCAAAGTCGTATTAGAGGATGTGGAAGAGTTCCTCTGCATCATAAAGAAGAGCGACTACAAAGTGGTTGACCAGCTCAACCAAACCCTATCCAAGATCTCTATACTCTCACTGCTTGTGTGCTCTAGAGCCCACTGAGATGCTCTAATCAAGTTTCGCAGTGCCTCCCATGTGCCCCAAGAGATCACCATCAACCAATTCAAAGGGGTAGTGGCTAATATAGTTTCGAGGGGATACCTAGGCTTTTGCGACGAAGAGTTGCTTCCCGAGGGCAAAAATCATAACAAAGCCCTACACATATCCATGGAATATCCCGACATGATAATATCCCGAGTGCTGGTGGACATGGGGTCTTCTTTGAATGTGCTCCCGAAGAACTCCCTCACTAAACTGAAAATAGAAGGCCTGCTGATGAAACCTATCGCACTGATAGTTCATGCATTCGACCGTTCGCGTCGGTCCGTCGTCAGAGAGGTGGACCTTGTAACACCTCAAAATTTGCCCTCCTCTCTTGGGACTAGCTTAACATATTGCATTTCATTTTGTAGGACATTAGGCATTACATCTTTGCATATCATGTGGAAACATTGAGCAAGTCCTCCTCCTAAGTCTTGCTCAGAAGATAGAGAGGTTAAAAGATTCAAGCCTGAGGGTTTTATTGAATTGATCACTAGCCATCTGAGGGTTTGTGCTTCAATTAGGGTTTATTGGTTCCTCAAGGAGATTGGATCTTTATCTTGGTTGAAATGGTACATCATCATCATCATGGTCTTATCATCACCAAGAGGTTCATTGTGCCTGATCATGTTCCTTGAGATTAGGGTTTTGACCTCTGGTCAACCCTAATCAGTTGAATTATACCAGTCAGGGTTTTGTAAGGAGATGGGGTCTTTAATGGAGATGGGGATCATTATATGGTTTTAATGAGCTTGTGAAAGCTAGGGTTTCATGTTGGAGCCATTTCATCAGGAGATCGAGGCTCAAATTCATTTGTGCATGACCAAGTCATCTATCAGTCAACAAAAGTCAACTGTTGGATTTGGAGGTGGGAGGTGGTTAAAAATACTTCATTCATGTTCAAACAAGTCTCATTTGACATTTCAAACATCAACATTGAAGAAAATAAAGTCAGGACAAAACTTTCCAAAAATAGAAAGTGACTTGTAATTCAAAATTGCCAAAAATGGAAAGATTTTCTCCTCAAGTTTACATCATCAAACAAGCTTCAAATGAAATTTTGTTGAACATGAAAGTTGAAGATCTTGCTCTCACCTTTCCAAAATGTCCAAGAACATGAATTTCTCATACATGGTTGGAAAGATATGGATCAATCATGGTCAATGGAATTTGAACTTCACAAGTGCATAACTTTTGAATCATAAGGCCAATTGAAGTGGTTCTTTTTGCAACATTTCTCTCTTGTCATGTACTATCCAACTCATGCATCATAAACCATGCATTTCCATTACAAAAATTTTGGACTTTTCATTTGAATTTTGGAGGGAAAGTGGTAATTTGAAAATTATGCATTGCATTCACCTTTTACCAATTACACTTGGCTTCAAACAGCATTTGAAATGATTCCAAGGGCAAATTCGAGCACTGTTCTATTGGCATGCATTACATGAGGGTGGATTGACAAATCGCCATTACACTTCAATTTCACTAATCCATTTGCATTTGGCTTAATTGTGATTAGCAACATCATTAGGAAACCATATAAAAGCTAAAGCATAACTGTTTTAATGATTAACACATCAAAATTCTCAGATCTAGATCCATTTGCACAATTTTCCTCATTTGGTTCTCTACTTTTTCATTAAATTTCTTCATAAACCTTGCTTTGTTCTTGATCAATCCTTGATCCACAAGCATAATTGGACATTTTTGGAAGCAAGATCCATCAATTTTCGAGCTGATTTGGAACTGTTGAGGCTCACCTCCATCAATGGCAGTTGGATTTTCTGGCCAAATCAAGCACGATTAACACTCAAACTTTCCTCCATTCATTCATTCAAGAGCTGAGGAGCAACTGTTTCTGCATTTCAGGACTTGAATCAACCTGTTTCACTTCTGCACTTCCAACAAGGTTAGATTTCGAATGTCACGATTCATGAAATTGATGTATGCATGTTGTAGATCCTTTAATGCTGGTCACACTGAACTTTAGATCCATGAATTCCATGAAGAAATGACTTAGTTCTGTTGATTTTAAGTTTAGCATGTAAATGTTCTTGGCCTCGATTCTTTTGATATAGTTTGAGTTAGAATAAACCAAGCCTTGATCCATGATGTACGTTAGAAGATCTGTCCAATGGTGTGTTTGTTTTGAATTTTTGGATGATTTTGTTCTTGAGCTCAAGAACACGTATGGAGGTTGATGAACACCTAGGGTTTTGCATTTCCAGATTTGTTTGATCTTTCCCCGCGCCTGTTGCATGTGATTTCATGTTAGTAATCATGCAGTGGTCCAAGTCAGCGCGTGCGTGGCCATTTGATTGGACGATATCGATTCCCGCTGCCACCTCAGTTAAGTGAAACGGTGCGTTTCACTTAACTGGCGCGCTATTTCAAATAAGCGCTCAGTTCGATTCCCAGCGCTAGCTATTTCCAATATGCCTTTGCATTTTCATTCCATTTCCCATGCCATTCATGCTATGCCTTGTTCATGTTTTTTATTTTATTTTTCATTCATTTAGAAAATTCATAACTCATTGATGGATGATCCAAATGACCTGGGAATTTTTGCATATTGTTCCTCATGATTTCTAGTTTTTTATGATTATTTTTCCAGAAATTGTCCATGCATGAAAAATATTTTTGCCTAGGGTTTGTTCACATGTGTTCTTTCTTGACCTACCTTGCCATTTTTCTTGTGAAATGATGAGATTTTATCCAATGCTCTTGAAATTTTGCATACTTAAACTAGACATATTTAGGGACCTTTTGGTGTTGAGTTTGCATTTTTAGCATTTCTGGTTGTTGAGATATGATCTGGTTAATGTAGGTGTGACAATGTGTGTCACACCATTGCTTTCTCAACTTGTTGATTTTATTTTCCATGCCAATTAAATGCCAATTGATGTGATTTTTTGCATGTTGCTTCTTCTGGATGTTAGGAATGATCATGAATGTTTGTGGAATTTTTGGATTCATTTCTGATTTGTTTGGAATTTTCCTTTCTGGCTTGTCATTTGTGGACTTTTGAATAGTCATGAACTTCAATGATTTGGGAAATGATGGTTGTGTATCATATGAACTTGAAATTTTGCACATTGATTCTAGACACTTTGAAGCTTATTGTGGATTTGGTTTGAGGCATTTATAATTTGTCAATTCTGTTTTAGGCTTGTGCTAAGTTGATGTAGCATTTTGTGCCCTAATTGAGCTTGTTTGTGCTTACCTTGCCTTATGGAATTTATTTGCCATGCTTAGACTTGTCCAAATGCCTTGAATTTTGGTATGTTGATCATGTTATGTGTTCTGGTTAGCCATGATGTTTCTGGAGATTTATTGAACCATTTTGGAATTAATGTAGATTTGTTTATTCTGTTGCTTCAATGAGCTTCCAACTTGTATGCTTTGCCTTATTTGACTTGTGAAATGATTTTGGTGCATGATATGGATGTGGAACCTTTTGGATGATGTTCTTAATTGATTGAAGTTGCTTCATGTCAATTTTCATGTTCTGTTTTGAATTATTTCTCCCTCTTTGACCCTAGGCCTTGTCCTAGTGGTTTGTGCTTATGTTTGAGCTTTGTTTTCAGGATAAGGAGCATATGGTCATAAGGGAATTGATTCATTTGCTTGAGTTGGATTATTTGGTTGATGATTAGCTAATCTTGACTTGTTTTGTAGGTGGCTTGTAACTCATTTGAGTTGAGCTTGTGCTTTGCACATGGTTGCCTTGCTTGTTTGACTTTGTACATTTAACTGTTGACTATTGGACTGTCTGTTTGACTTTTTGAGTTGTGTACTGACTGAGTTAGATTGTTTTCAGGTACATTAGTTGCTTAAGTTCTTTTGAACTTGCTTTTGCTATTGCTTGGTTGCTTAACCACTAGAGGTATAATTCACTGACTTCATGTAGTCTGGAAGACCTGTCCTGTTACTTGGGCAGGCACCTGTCTGAAGCCCTCCTTAAGAGGCAATGCTTGTGTTTGTTTATCTTTGTGCCAAGCAGGAAAAGACCTTTGATAAGGCAATTGGCAGATAAAAGAGATGTGTAGTCCATCTCCTGCTATTCAGTGTGTCATCCCTTTGCTCACATTACATGTTGATGCATTGTGGATATTAACCCAAGATCCTTGTTGAGTCAGTCATGTGGATAGAAGAGTTCCTGCTTTCTGAACTCCCACACTTTCATTTGTCTAAAGCTCTCCCAGGCCAGGGATAAGAGCTGTGAGGTCTTACCCTCACTTCCCATTTCATCTGCTTCACCCTAACTTTCAATGTTAGGGTTAAGAGCTAACTACACCCGATTCCAGTTGGCTTGTGTTTCACAGCCTAACCTTGTGTGAGCCCACTTTGTTTGTATATAGTGTGTGCTAACTGTGTGTATGTTTGCTTTGCTTTGCCTGTTTAGGATAGCTTGCTGCCTGTGCAAGTTAGATAGAAACCTCAACCTAGGACCATTGTGGAATACATGATAACTATTAGGCTCGAGTCAGGCTCCCTTCTAGTTTGTCATTTCCCAGTCTCTGGTTTAGCAGAAGTTTCTCCCCTGTTAAGGGGAACTACATTGCCCTGATCCTCATACCAGATGAGGTACGTAGGCAGGAGGTCGTACGAGATCTCTCCGGGCACCCTTTTTCTTTTTGTGTGTGTTTGCTTGACAGTTACTAGGCTCGAGTTCCAGACTCCCTATTGACTTGTTGATTTGTTAACCTTCTTGTGTGTTAGGAGATGGATATAAGACCAGCAATTGGCATTCCGTATCCTATTGGTGTTTGTTTGTGTGGAGTCTGACGTAAGTCCAGCGATTGGCGGTTGGTTTCCTGTGGGTGTTTGTTGGTTCGGAGTCCGATGTAAGTCCAGCGATTGGCATTCGGTTTCCATGTTTGCCTGTTTGCGTGTGTTTTGTTTCGGCGTGCGTGAGCCGAACTACGGTAGCTCTGATTCTCATTCCAGATGAGATACGTAGGCATATGATGCGATATCCTAGCGAGCCCGTTCCCCTCTTCTCCCACCTGTGTTTTCTTCCAGTGTGTGTGTGCATTCTTTTGAGCAGTGTTTGAGCAACCTTCCTTCTATCTTTTTGAGCGTGGATCCCGTCGAGTACGACGGATGCGTAGGGGTGCTAATACCTTCCCTTCGCATAACCGACTCCCGATCCCATCTCTTTTTGGTCGCGAGACCATGTCTTTTCCAGGTTTACTTCGAGCGTTTCCTTTCCCTCGTTGGGATAAATAACGCACGGTCGCGGCTCTGTTTGTTTTGTTTTTGCCCGCCGATTGTTTT